>NC_137770.1:7267429-7979929 GCF_963455305.1 Plecotus auritus | reverse complement strand
CAATTATGGGTTGGAGCAGTGGGGAGGGGTATGGGGGGGACTCTGCATTGCACAAAGTAAGGGTTTGCCCATAAAACTAGGAGGATGGGGTGGAAAGGCTGAGGAGAGAGCCTTTGTTTGTAAAGCCCCGGGGTGTCTGTGTGCATGTGCGTGTGTATGGAGCATGTGCCCACGTGTCTACGTGACATATGTATCTGCTGTGTTCTTGTGTGTACGTGTGTGTGTTTGTGCAAGGGTATATGTGTATGTGTGGGTTCATGTGCATATATACATTTGTGCAAGGGTATGTGTGTGTCTGTATGTACATGTGTGTGCCTGTGTGTATGTATGTATATGTGTGCATGTATGTGTGTGCATGTGCATACATGAGTGTGTTTATGCAAGGGTATATGTGTATGTGTGGGTTCGTGTGCATATATACATTTGTGCAAGGGTATGCGTGTGTATGTACATGTGTGTGCCTGTGTGTATGTGTGTATGCATGTGTGTGCATATGCATACATGAGTGTGTTTGTGCAAGAGTATATGTGTGTTGTGTACATGTGTGTACTTGTGTGTACATGCCCGTGCCTGTGTGTAGGGTGTGTTGAAGGAGAGTCATGAATTGAAACGAAGAAAAAAGAAAGATGGTCACAGCCCCCTTTTAAACAGAGCTGTGGGCACAGACCCTTTCCCTGCTTCATTGTCTCGAAACTTACCAAGGTGCCCCCTCAGCTCCCAGGCCATCAGGCCCGTTCCCCCACCTTCAGGGAGGACCTGGGAGGACCTGGCCCGAGTGGAGCAGGAGCTGGATGGGGCTGGGGGAGCGCAGGGCCTAGAGAACCCGTGATGGCGCCCACTGCCTGCTTCCCAGTCCATCTCTGACCTGAGCAGGTGACAGGCTGCGGGGCACCCGGGGACGGTGCCCTTCTAGGCAGCCAGCAGCCCCTCGCCACTGACACCCGCGGGCACTGCTGCCACTTGGGAGCCCTGTCACTTACCCGGGGTGGAGCCACGCCAGCAGGCTGTGCATCAGGGCACATGTGGGTCCCAGGGCCCCACAGCTGGAGACAATGGCAGGAGCCGCCTCCGAGAGCCAGCATGTCACCTGGCGTGTTGGCAGGCAGCTGAACCTGCAGTAAACTGAACCACAGGGCGCTACAGGTGTCAAAGGCACCAGGCGAGGAGAAGGGGGATGAGTTTCAGGCGTGTGGGCCTCCCACAAGCAGAGAGCAGGATGCCCCGGCCACGGCTGACCTGTGAGCCGCAGAGCGGTGCGAGGTCAGGGTCAGGGCCAGGCACGGGGGCCAGCCCCGAACCGCCCAGGCCACACGGACAGGCGAGGCCACCGGAGAGGAGCCAGTCCCTCCGCCGAAGTGGCTGAGGAGAGAAATAAAAGTGAGGAATGGCGGATCCGGTACCACTTGCCAGACCAATGAGCTTCATCAATTAATCACAGCCAACTAATCACCCGCTACATTAAAGAATAATACATGAAAAGGACAGGGGCCTCGCTGTAACTTATTCAGAAAGGGCTGCCTCCCTAATCCCTCCGAGTCCTGACATGTTAACTGGGTAGCGACTAATTAGATGTCAAAAATTCATAAGCGCTCTTTAATATTGCATATATCTGCCGCCGCCGCCGTTTCCACGGGAGCCCTACACACAGAAGCTGCTGCAGGACTGGAACACAGTGGGGGGGGGGGGAATAAAAGGGGACCAATAAAAACACTGTCCCTCCAACACCCCAGAGAGCGCCGGCGTTGGAAGCGCGTGCTTTCTTATTCAGAAAAGGTATCACCTTAATAAGATGATGGGCGAAGGGGCCCGGCTGCGCGGGCGGCGTGGACGGAGGAGGGGCGAGGCGCGGGCCCCTCCGAGGCGCTGGCAGGTAAATAGTAATTTAGTGTGCATGCACAATGAACACGGCCCAGTGTCCTGACACCCGGGATAATGAAAGACGTGTTATTGTGGCATCCACCGAGGGGATTTCCACCCCCGCCTCCCTGCTCCCTGTCTCTCTTGAGCAAAGAAGTGGTGATGGGTTCTGGCAGCTCCTGCCTGTTTCAAGCCATTTCACATAATATAGGGAGCACCTGAAGTTTAGTGGATTAAGTAAGTGACTTAGTTTGCCGGCGCGGTGATATATATGTTGCCTGCATGCGAACTTATATTTCAAGTGCCGGGGACTATATTTTTATGAAACAAGCCTTTTCCTGTCGGAAGAATTATAGGAATGTGATCGAATACGAGGCGGCGAGATTAAAAACAATGCATCATCGCGGGGAGGCATCGCGCTGTTTATGATTGCAGCCTGTAATTGAACCTCTCAGGAATAAAGGGGCGGGCCTGGCAGGAGCCGGCTGCCAAAGCAGTCCCTCCTTTTGGCTTCTGTGTGTGGGGGGGTGTTTTTGTGTTTGTTTGTTTTATTTTTTAGCACAGGTAGAGATGTATATATGCACGCACCTATCAATGCATTCGCATGTGCATACACAGAACGATGCCATAAACGCAGGCCTTGCTTTCCTGGCAAAGCTGTTCCTTAGGGAAAGTGATGGTTTCCCTCCTGGTGCTTACATCTGACACGGGAGGAGGGTGAGCTCCTGGCACTGGGCAGCGGAGAGGAAGCAGTCTGCGTGCAATCATTAGGTGGGCGCCTATCAATAGTTTAGTGCCGATGTTATCACCATCGGAGCCTCGGTTTGCTCTTCTGTAAGCTGGGTCAACCTATGCCTTCCTCTGGGCTGGTTGAGCCGAGTGCGGTACCGTCATAAAGAACGTTAAGGCATCTTTCCGGGAGATGCTCAGAGAAATATAAAGGCCCTCTGGCCCGGGCCAGTTTGGCTCAGTGGATAGAGCATTAGTGTGTGGACCAAAGGGTCCCAGCTTCGATTGCAGTCAAGGACATGTACCCTGGCCCAGGCCCTGGTTGGGGTGAGTGCAGGAGGCAACCCATCGATGTGCCTTTCCCTATGGCTTCCACACTCCCTAAAAGGCAATGGAAAAATCAAAAAATAAAAATAAAGGCCCTACGCCCTGATTAACTTCCATCGCAACCATGCCCAGGGCTGCTCCTCCCAGCATCCATTGCGATGCTGACAGGTACTCGGTTTTTAGAGCCAGGTGAATTTTGGTTTTCACTCTGATTCCTGGATGATTGCAACAAGGCAGGCCCCACAGGAGCAACGGATGATCAGCTTAATGGTGTGGGGGACATTCCTTTCACAGACAGCCCGCGGCTCCATCTCCGGCTGTATTTAGGCGCACACGACCTCTGCGCATGTCCCCGGACACACGCCTGTGTCTGGATGTCCACTTCGAGGCGGGGCATCTGGCACAGAACCAAGGTCAGTGGCCATCTCTCTCTCATCACACAGAGTTTGTTGTTTGGAATTCACTGTATTCATTCAGGCTGAAAACAAGTCTTTTATGATCAGTATGTAAATTGTAATTAACTGCATTCTTGTGCTACTTTTATAGCCTTGCTTCTCTCTTAGAGTGTTAAATGGGTTTCTTTCCTGGTTTCGGCATTTCTGTTTTCCCAAACGGGAGCCTCGGTCACTTCTGCCTGGTCAGGAGGAAAACACAATCTCCTGGCTTGCCTGGAGTGATGGGCCTTTATTTTTTTTCAGTGGGTTAAGGTGAAAGTCCAGCCCATTTCACCCTTTCACTTCGTTATTCGCTCCTTTCTGTCGCTCATTCATCACTTTCTGCGTTTACTTTTCAAATATTTTTAAACACAGTTACTACTATCTGTGTCTATATTTCCTCTTAGCAATGCTGTAAAAAATAACCAGGTCTTTCGACTCCCCCCGATGTATGTCCCAATAGGTTGGGGTGGCAAGAGAACAGGTCACTCATGTATGGCACTGTGAAGGGAGTGTCGGGGGCACCTAATGCAGGCCTGGGAGGGGGCGGGCAGAGAACATGGACATGACATGGAAGGACTATTCTGAGGTGAGCAATGAGGTTACCGATTCCACAGAGAGTGGTTGCCGAGTTCCGTGGGTCAGGAGTCCAGGAACAATGGTGATGGTGATGGTGGTAGCGTCCAGGCCCTGACCAAGGTCTCCCAAGGCCACAATCGAGGTGACCGGTGGCCAGAGCCTCCTCTGGAGGCTTGACCAGAAAGCAGTTTACCTGCAGGTCTCTCCGACTGCTGGCAGCACTCACTTCCTCGTGGTTATAGGATAAGAACCCCATTTCCCCTCACTGCTGGCCAGAGGTCACGTTCAGTTCCCGAGAGGCAGCCCTGGGTCCTCGCCACAGAGTCCCCTCCATCAGCCTTCTCTCACTTTCAGGAAGGACTTGGTCACTTTGAAGGTCTCACCTGATTAGGTCAGGCCCACCCAGGAGAATCTCCCTTCATGTTAACCCGCAGTCAACTGATTAGGCATTTTCATTGTGTTTGTTCAATTCCTTACCCTTTGTCATGTAGGGTGAACGAACCAGGGGGTACAATGTACCATGTTGACCAATCCTACTCACACCAAGGAGCGTGTTACACAGAGGTCAAAGATACAATGACCTTTTAAAAGAAGCAAACTTATGTTATTGCAAAATGATTATTACTACGTTTGTTTGCAGAGGGCAGGTGTCTTGGGGGGCATCCCCGAATTCTGGCTACCATACCTAATAATTTATTTTAATTTATTCTTCAATTACAGTTGACATTCAATATTATTTTGTATTAGTTCCAAATTGATGGTTAAAACATACGACAGAGTTTGAACACCATACAATTTATGAGAAATGTGGTGTGTTGTGTTTAGGGTGAGGGGAGAGGAGACCAGCAGTCTAGTCTTGGGACATATAAGGGGAGGTTATGATAAATATAGAAATGTTTATTCTCCAAATAGTCTGTGAGTCAGGATAGACTGCGGGGTGGGGGTGTGGAGTGGAGGAGAAGGGAGAGAATGTCCACAGGGCAGGAGACAGGCAGTGTGGCTTGCTCAGTTGTTAATATGCTCATCCCTGGGGTGTGAGACCACAGTCCCTCTTCTGCATATAGCAGCCTTCATGCTTTAATATTTGCTCTACAATTGGCCTTGAGAGGAAAATGTCCTGCTCACCAGGTGACCCGGATGACTTAGATTCATCTCCATCGAGAGGGTGATGGTGATGGTGATGGTGGTAGTGATGGTGATGGTGATGGTGATGGTGATGGTGATGGTGATGGTGGTGGTGATGGTGATGGTGATGGTGATGGTGATGGTGATGGTGGTGATGGTGATGGTGATGGTGATGGTGATGGTGGTGATGGTGATGGTGATGGTGATGGTGATGGTGGTGATGGTGATAGTGGTGCTGATGGTGATGGTGGTAACAACAGAACTGGTGACGACAAAATAGCCAAGTTACAAATGTTTCCCAGTTACCATGTGAAGGACAAGCAGAAACGTGTGTGGACTACAGAGCGCCTAGAAACTTCCTTTGGCTTGGAGGAGAGTAATAGGGAAGAGCATTTCTGAGAACGTGTTCTGTGCAGAGTAAAATGTGGGCACCTTAAATGTGGTGCCTCCCTCAATTCTCAGAGCAGCCCCTGCGAATGGCAGGGTGTCACCTCCAGGAAGAAAAGGGGGCTCAGAGGAAGGAACCACCCAGCCCTGAGTTGCACAGCGAATGAACGGCAGAGCCTGGGTTCCCATCACTCTGCATCACTGCTTCCACGTGGATGGGTAGAGGGGGTTCCTCAGGGTCAGGAGCCACCCAGCAACCAGGGGGTGGAGCAGACTCCTAACCCTGTTCGCCAGGTGCCCCAGGGTCAGTCTGCCGCTCCCTTGCCCTCCCCAGCTTTGTAAGTAATTATCAATTTCCCACCAAGACAATCAAATACTTATGTACAAAGCAACCTCCAAGTCTGGTCATTGCAAGTGAACAGCTGATGAATGTTGCCCAAAGCCCGGAGACCTCCAACCAGCACCCAATGAATCTTACACTGCTTATATATTGAAAGGAACAAAATAGAGGAAAATAAACTCAAACAAACACTGTAGGTTGGTTTTATTTATAACATTGGGAAGGGTTCCTGTATCCAACACAAAACAATAGTGAAGATATCCTTTTTAAACCAACATGAAACTTATTTAAAAAAAACAACAACAAACAAAACACAGAAGAATAACTCCCACGGAGAGCTGTGAAAATAAAACCAGTGTTAAGGTATAAAACAGATCAAAGATGTAATGACCTTTTAGAAGAAGATGCAAAATTATGTGATTGTGAAGTGATCATTACTACGTTTGTTATGAGTCTCTACCTCAAAGACACAAGTAAAGAAAACTCAGTTGTACACAAACTGGAGGACTTGCAGAATTAATCACAGCCAAGTCCTGTGACTATTTCAAAACAAATTTTCTAAAAATCAATAGCTTTTCTGTAGATTAGCAGCAATCATGTAGAACATATCATGGAAAATTAACTCGTTCTCTATAGAAGCCGAGAATACGCAATCTGTCCGTAGAACTCTAAACACAGGGCCGGTAGGCCTGTGTGGGAACATGGTATAAACTTATTACTCAGACATATAAGGAAGAACTTGATTGAGGTACCTGGTTCCTATCCACCTGTTGGGGTGCATCTTAGGATGCTCAGAGCATGTGCACTTACTGTTCCTTCCTGAACATGAGAGGGGGATGATGGAGGGGACCGTGTGGCGAGGACCCGGGGTTGCCTCCAGGAGCTGAGAGGGATCCCTGGCCAGCAGTGAGGGGGAAATGGGGTTTTTGTCTTATACCAGCGAGGAAGTGAGTGATGCCAGCAGTCGGAGGGACCTGCAGGTAAACTGCTTTCTGGTCAAGCCTCCAGAGGAGGCCATGGCCATGGTCACTAGACTGCAGCCTTGTGAGACCGTGGTCAGGGCCTGGATGCATTGCTCCCGGACTCCTGACCCACAGAACTCTGAGCTAACACCTGGGTGCTGGTTGAAGCCACTCCCGTGCTTGCCTGAGTGTTGGACATGAGACCTTTATTTTTTTCAGTGGGTTAAGATTAAAGTTCACTCACTTCACTCATTCACTTCACTACTCACCCATTCTTTCTGTCGCTCATTCATCAATTTCTGCATTTACTTTTGAAATGTTTTTAAACACAATTCTCTGTGGAATTGGAACCAGACACGGAAAAGGAATGCAGTGAAGAAAGGAGGACAGAAATTATTAGGGCACTTCATTAGCTACTTAGGAAATATAAGTGCAATTTTCATTTTTAAAAAAAGTAACAAAAGAAATTCCATGTAGAGTCAATAATTGCGTGGAAACATGTGAAATCATGTGGTATCGAGGTGACTATGTAGCCGATCTCTGAAAAGAGCCATAACTATAAAGCACAAAAATAACAGAAAATCTCAAGCAAGTCAATAAATCGGCATGTCCACAAATTAAGACATATTCAACTGAAAATAATAACACAAATCTGTAAAAATGTTGGCCTCGGAGAGAACTGATAAAGATTTGGTACCTCTCCTCTGTAAAGAACAAGGAAAAGTATAATCAGTATTTACAAGTGTTTATGTGTAAATATCTCTGGGTGGTGAAATTATGAGTAATTTTAAAATTTCCTCTGCAGATTATATTTCTGCTCTGTGTACATTCGTTCATATGATTCTATGTTAATGTCATGTTCATAGGAAAATAATAATTAAATGCATCATGATATTGCAGTGCATATCTACAAAGACATAGTATGTAATTTAGAAGAACTAATTAGATTTTTATAAATATTTAGGTGCTAAAGATCATGGGAAATATTAGAACATCCTTGCAAATCTATGCTATAATTACAATTGTGCGGAAACCTCGCAAGCACAGGTGAGTAGAAATGGGAAAGGTTGTGTTGCCTTTAGAGCAGCCGTTTTAGGACAGTGGGGATAGAAAGAACTAAGTCCCTTTTTAGACTGTTTTATGTTTGAATTCAAACTTTGTTTATATCATATACACAAGGTGTCCCCCAAAATGTATAAAATGTTAACAGCTGAAAGCTCAATTTTGAAAATGAAATGTATTTTAATCAGTACTGCCTTCATAGTTATTCAAAGTGTGTGTACACATTTTGCGTGCATATATATATGGCCACTCAGTGTATATCAGGCCCGCTGTTCCCTTGCGGTAGAATTTCTCAGAGCGCATCTTCAGGAGGGGGCGCGGTAGAAAAATCAAACGGTAGACTGCTGTTGCAAAATTACTGGGAAAGGGGAAAAACAAAAACTAGCAAAACATTAAAAACGGGCAGGCGACAATGCCAGAAGGACAAACAACAGATGGACAAACAGAATGGCAATGCCAATGCCAAGGACTAGAAGAGGCAATAGCTGAGTTGGACAATATAGTTAGAAAATATTCCAAAACAGTCAGAAGCAGTCAATGTGCACTGTGGCCGGCTGTACCTGGAGAGAAACACCTCGGGCGGCACGGGCGCTGTCTTACGGAAAGGCATGCCCCTGCTTATTTCATGTACCGGTATCGTCTCCTCCTGGGACTCGGAGGGTGGAGGCGCCTGCATTCACCGTGGGAAAGAGGGGCCAGTCTTGAGGATTAACCTGCAGTGGCATCTTCCTGACGGACTTTAAGCACCTGTTTCACCCAAATGCTCGTGACAATCCTGTCCTCGATGGACCACTGGTGACCATCACAGGGACACACCAGAACCCATGCCAATTACAAGCTATTCCTACCGAACCAGCCAAGCCAAACACCCACACCAGAAGTCTTTTGTTATTTTGCAATGTGGCTCATCAACATTTGTTCATATAAACACAGAGTTTGCTCTTTCTTCAAGAATCAGCATCATTAGCTGTTCTGAAGGTTTCACCTCCCAAGCTGAATTGAATAGTGAATACAGGCATACAGCATGCGTGGGGTGAATGCTCACCTGCGTAGAGAATGGTCTAGAACTCTTTATGGAATAGAGGTTAGCCCAGCCTGTGTGGCTCAGTGGTGGAGCGTTGACTTATGAATCAGGAGGTCACGGTTCGTTCCCGGTCAGGGACCATGCCGGGGTTGTGGGCTCGATCCCCAGTGTAGGGCGTACAGTAGGTAGTGCCAAGGTAGCCAATCAGTGATTCTCTCTTATCATTGATGTTTCTATCTCCATTTCCCTCTCCTGTTCTCTCTGACATCAATAAAAATGTATTTTAAAAAGATCAGAGGTTAGACAGAGACCCAATATAAGGAAAATTAAAAGAAACAGACACTTTAGGATTCATTAAACCAGAGGCTGGCAGACTAGGCCCGGCAGCCACATCTGGCCCATGGGCTGCTCCTGGGTTTCCCTGCAGCTCGGGACTGTTGTGGCATTGGTAAAGGTCTATAAGGCCAGAAGGAGACACAGAGACAGACAAACAGGGCGGAGCCCAACTGAAGACTGCAGAACCTAGCAATGCGTTACCAGCACTGGCAGCAAGCTGCCCCTCCCCACCTTGAATCAGATGATGCTCCTTAGATGAGTGACTTTGACTTCCTTACGAATCTCCATGGCCCACCCGAATGGGCCCAGCTCTGCGGGCTCTGTGTGGAGAAGGGTTCAAGAGCAACTGCAATCATAGGGAATCTTCAGTAACTGCCTTGCGTGTGCCTGTCACACATAAGAACTCTACCTGTGTTAACCAACTACCTCCTCAGAACAACCCTTTTAGACACATACTCTACTCCCCGCCTTTTACGTAGAGACACTCGAGCAACAGAGAGGCTAAGTAACTTGTCCAAGGACACACAGCTAGGAAATGGTGGGAGCCAGGATTTGAACCACGTCCATCTGCAGTCATCAATATGTAAATACTAGAGGCCCGGTGCACGAATCTGTGCACACTGAAAGGAAATTAATTAGAACAAATATTTTAGAGGCCTGGGAGGGACCAAGGGAGGGCTCCAGGCTGTGTCCAGCCCATCTCTCCCAGTCCTGATCAGCTGGACCCCAGCAGCAAGTTAACCTACCAGTCAGAGCGTCTGGCCCCTGGTGGTCAGGGCACATCATAGCAAGTAGTCAAGCGGTTGATCAAACGGTCGACCCATCAGTCAGACACTTAGCCTATTAGGCTTTTATATAGATAGATAGATGAGTCAGGATAGATTAACTTATGCTGCAATAACAACACCCAGATTTTGAGCAGCTTTCAATACAAAGGATGATTTCTTTCAATCAAGGGTGGACTGTAAAAATGTGCCAGGTGCCTGGTTTGTGGGACTCAGGCTGTTGACGCAGAGGGAAAAGAGAAGCATTCCTAGGCTGAATCTTCAAACTTCTGCCCAGACATAACATTGGTCAGATGGTCCAGCCTGATGTCAGTGTGACAGGAAAGGGCCGTCCTTCTTCAGAGGGACAGGGCATGCCTGAGTCCCACATACTGTCTGCTGTAGACACTGCCAGGCTTCCCAACCAGTGGCCCAAAAGCCTAGGACTTTGGCTAGAAGCTCTCTAAGCTGGTTGTGGCCTTCACTGCTCTTCCCTGAATGTTCCAGAAATGTGAGGATATCAATTACTAGCAGCATCTCACTCCCTCAGCCACTGTAAGCACCACTTCCCTCAGCTGATTAAATCTGTATTAGTCAGCTTTTCCAGAGAAACAGAACCAATAGATTCTAGATAGATAGATAGATAGAGACTGATAGATTGATAGACCTATAGAATGTGATAGAGATAGAGACAGATATAGATTGATAGTTGGTAGATCAATAGAAAGTGATAGAGATCAATCGATCATTGATTGATAGATGAAGAGACAGGGGAGGGAGAGACATTTATTTGGAGGAATTGGCTGATGCGATTATGGTGGCTGGCAAATCTAAAATACGTAGGGAAAGCCAGCAAGCTGGAGAATAAGAGTTCATGTTTCAGTTTTCTGTCCAAAGACTAGAAACTCAGGCAAAATTTCTCTGTTGCAGTCTAGAGGCAGAATTTTTTCTTCTTGGGGAAACCTTGCTCTTTGTCCTTAAGGCCTTCAACTGATTGCATGAGGCCTACCCACATTATGGAGGGTAATCTGCTTTACTTAACATTCACTGATCATAAATGTGAATCACATAAAAAACTGCCTTTAAGGCAACTAGACTAAGGAGTATTTGACCAAACATCTGGGTCCCATAGTCTAGCCAAGTTGAATGATAAAATTAACCATCAAAATTCTACCACCCTCATGGTCCTTAGCTCTTTATACTAGTTAACACTAGTTGTGGCAATAAACTCTCACATGTCTTGATGTGTCAAGTGCACAATCATTTATTTTTGGCCGTATGAAGTCCAAAATAAATGTTCCCAATCAGTGACTGGCTCTCCTCCAAGTGGTGCTTCAGGAACCCAGACACCTACCATCGTGTGGCTCCCCCACTTTTAAAGCAGGGCTTCAAAAATGCTGTGCTGTCATTGCCAAGCCATTGGAAAGAGGTAACGCAAAGAAAATTGATTGTGGAATATTTTATGCACCAGAAAACAATTGTTACATATCACTTCTGCTGACAGCCCATTGGTGAGAATGCCGTCACATGATCACACTGACTTCAAGACAGTCTGGGAAACATGAAGCTGGTACTCTGAATGTATAAGGATCAGAACTGGTGGTCCCCCACCTAGCTTCCTCCTTATTTCTGCACCCTGCATCCTCCATAGTGACCTGAAATTTTAACAGGGTAGGAGATTACAGTGAGTTACACAACCTTTCTGTACCTTAGTTTCTCTCTTGTAAACTGGGAATAACGCTTCTGCTTCTAAGGTAAGGAGTCAATCCATGATGGCAGGGGCGGTGCCTGGAGCAGAGGAAATGCCCCACATTTCTTTTTGGTTTTAACCAGTTGAAAAAGAGTTCTGCCTTTCCGAAGGCTTGCAAGCCAACCTCACGCTCTGTTTTACTGATTGGGGAAGGGGAATAAAAGAGTTAAATGTCTCAAGACTGAAATCTGTACATTTTTTGCGTCTGCTTCTAAAGTGCCTCTGAACGTCTTCATGGTTGAAGCCTCCGCATCTGAGTCACACACCTTGGAAAGCAGGCCCTCGTCGTGAAAGTGGTGTCATTTCTTCCTGACCCTGTCAACAGCTCTGCAAAGCTAATTTGCTAGTTCAGTGGCTCATCATCAGTTCCTCCTACATGAAACTGACAAAGGTCAACAGTGTAAAAAAATATTTGATTTCAGACCTTCATCCAAAGAATTGCAACATTTCTCTGCTTCTCTGATTGAATTAACAGGAAACCCACCTAATTGCTGCTTGTGCATGGAGAAAATACATTGCCCTTACTGGTGACTATCTCTATCTGACTCCTTTTGAGTGACCTTCAGCCCCTGTGCAAGTTAATTCGATGACTAAGCTCCTGTGATCCGTCTATAAACCAAACCTAACTTGTGGTCAAGGACTTCAGAAGCCACAAGTCACATGTCACCATTGTCATTTGTCATCCTTGAGCGAGGGGTTAGCATCCTCACGCACCAGAAGCCTTCTAGTCAGTTAACCTGGCTTTGGACTTGGGTGCCAACATCACCTACTAACTGATGATTCTGGCCACATTGCTTGAATTAGCAGAGGCTCAGTTTATTCCTCTGTAAAATGGACCTACTACGTCTACCTCCCATGGGATTCTTGGCCTAAATTGGGTGTTCAGTCATTTCTAGTTGCCCTTCATCTCTCTCTATGTGAGTAGACCAACTCTCTTTACTCATGCCACTTTTGCTTTATTAGGGCATTTTGTTTCCAAGCAGAAGAAACCAATAAAGTGGGAATGAAATTTGGTTATTCAGTTTTAGCACACAGTCATGCCTCCCAAAACCTAGAATTGGGAAGATAGCCAGTCATTGGGCAAGGCATGGAGCAGCATCTGCAAAGTCTAGGGAATGGGCCTACTTATTTGTTGAATCCAGCTCCTTCTCTTGCACCTGCAGATATGTTATCCTGTTTATCCTACCCACCTGTGGAAGGTACACAAATCACAGCTCCAACCTTTCAAGGATCTTGTTGTTGTTGTTGTTAGGAGGTAATCTCATGCGAAATATAACGGATGAGTTTCAATTTCAAATGTGCTTATCCCAGCTTGTATCTGCTGCCCACAGATGGCCTAGCCCACTAGAGATATTTATGAATCTGGATCTGTGGCACCTCCTCCATGGGTAAGGAGGGCAGTCAAAGGGACACTGAGTTGAACAGTTACCACAAAGTTTTTCTACTATAGTGGGCATTTAAGAAGGCCTTTATTTTATTTATTTTTATTTTTTAAAGTATATTTTATTGATTTTTTACAGAGAGGAAGGGAGAGGGATAGAGAGTTAGAAACATTGATGAGATCGATCAGCTGCCTCTTGCACACCCCCCACTGGGGATGTGCCCACAACCAAGGTACATGCCCTTGACCGGAATTGCACCTGGGACCCTTCAGTCCTCAGGCCGATGCTCTATCCACTGAGCCAAACTGGTTAGGGCAGAAGGATTTTATTTTTATTCTGATGAAAATAGATGGAAGGAAATGCAATGTTCCCTCCCTCTTCTTTTGCCTAGAATCCAGAGCCGCGAAGAAACAACCCTGGTGTCTGTTGCAAGTCATTGCAGAAGAGACCATCTAGAATGGAGGGAAGTGGCCCATATGAACGATCACACTGAAATCATCTGGAAGCTACTGGAACCCTCTGGCAACATAAAGACCGATGCCAGCACAGGGGAAGCTTCCTCCACACAAATGTTCTGTGGCAGAGTGAGAACATGGCACCTGGTCATCTTCAGTGCTCTCCAGTGAGGCGGATAGCAGGACTCACTGACCAAGCGCGTGGGCCCAGGGGGACCAGGTGAGGTTATGGCAACTGCCACCTCTGCCCGTGATGAGCCTCTGCCAAGGCTCAGCAGGTTCCTAAATGAAAATGCCCTCTCACTGGGCTGAGTTAATTAATTCAGGATCTTTTTATCCCCCTATAAGAGCAAGTGCAATCTCATTTATGTTTGAAACACACTGTTAAAAACATCACATTTCCAATAAATGTTTCTCTCCTGAAAGTTTTAGGGCATGGTTTTTATTCAGAAAATAAAAAAAAAGTTTGAGTTAGAGTTGCCTTGGCAAAGTGTAGCATTTCACAGACATTCCTATATGCAAATTAAAGTAAGTAGACAGGGAGATAGATAAAATCTATAACTATAATTGACTTTGAGACAATGGATAGACCCTGACATCTTAGAGTATACAACTTTTAATTGCCTTTAATTAGACAACTGTGTTCCAGACACTTCCTATTAGAAAGACATTTTTATATGCTACTTAATTTAACAATTAAACATCCATTAGGTAGATAATAGTATTCTTATTTTAGAGATTTAAATATGTTGAGGTAGGGAGTTTAGGTAATCTGAGTTAGATAGCTTACAAGAGGTGATTTGTGGTGTGAAACTGACCTATTGGACTGAGGTTGGTTACGTGAGGGGTTGGTTACGTGAGGAATTGGTTCAAAAAGACATGCTCCCTGAGCTAAGGAAATAATTGACCACAATCTGACAAGAATATCAAGATTAATTATGAGCAAAAAGGATCTCTCCAGCCTCTTCTCAAAGATTCTAATACACCAATCATTTTTACAATAGAAAATTAAACTCAACCTTGACTTATGACCAAAGAAGTAATAGAGACGAGATATACCATTAAAAATAAATCATATATAAAAAGACCAATAAAACATATAAAACAATACTTTTCAAGAATTGTAAAGGAGGCACAAAAGAACAAGAATCTCTGAGAGGTAGAAAGGAGAGAAGTAGCCCCAAATTATCTTAGTTTATTGCTTCAAGGGTGTTCCCAGTCATAGCCAAAGGAGAAGGAGGCCAGCCGAGCTTGGCGGTCTACCTGAGTTGAGGAAATATTGGCGGGAGGCCAAGGAGTATGGAGTTCACAGGGCAGAGTATGTGAGAGAACATTGCACAGAGAGAGAAGTCTGAGATTTGTAGTGGGTTCCCCTCACATCTTCACCTGAAACCTTATGAGCATATGCATGTGAGCTCAAGACAGGAACCATTGAAAGGCTCAGAGGAAAGACATCCTACAACTCACGCAGGGCCTGTTCCCACCAGTCAGAGCAGAAAATGTAGCAGCTCCTGGGACTCCAGATAGAGTGACCACGAGGGTTTCCCTTAGTAGTAGGGAAAAACCAGATCTGGACTACATGTTGCTCTGGTTTCACCTAAAAGCAAGATTCAAAAGATCAGATGCTTCCAAAAACCTGAGCTACATCCCAGAATAATGCTTAATCATATTGAAGGGAATGTAAAAGTTCTGCCACTCAATAAGGTAACATCCAGATTCTCTGGCAACTAATAAAACATTCCCTGGCATTCCCAAGAGAAGGCAAGTATGAATCACAATGAGGAAGAAAGTCCACCAGTTGAAATTGACTCAGAAATGACATCACTGATAGAATTAGTAGACAAGGCTATTCAAACAATTAGTATAACTCTTTTTGTTTCATGCACTTTATGTTCTATGATCTAGAGGAATGAATGAGTATGTTGACACATAGGACTTACAAAAAAAGAGAAACATAAAATTTTTAGAAATGAAAACTATAATGTCTGGTCTGAAAAGTATGTAGCATAAGCTTAACAGCAGATTAGACATTACAGAAGAAAAGATTAGTGAACATGAAGATATAGTAATAGAAACTATCTATATATATAAAAGCCTAAGTGACTGAACAACCGGCGCTATGATGTGCACTGACCACCAGGGGGCAGATGCTCAACGCAGGAGCTTTACCCTGGTGGTCAGTGCGCTCCCACAGCGGGAGTGCCATTCAGCTGACCGACCCAGCCCAGAGGCCCACCAGCCCAGCGGCAGCCCTCACTCCCTCAGTAGTCTTGCAGGTCCAGTCTCTGGAGAATGGCCCAGGCACCAACAGACCAGCGCCGCCAGCATGATCCTGACAGCGCTGCTGGCCTCTGGAAGTCAGCCTCTGGCACTGCGGCAGCTTCCCCTCCTAAGATGCTCCACAAGGAAGAAACAATATAAAAGTGGCCGCCAGGTGACTCCTGACAATTGGCGTGAATGTCAGCAGGACAGGGTGGCAAGGGCATCCCACCACCTGCCCGGAGGGCCAATTGTGTCCCGGCCCCACCCCCAACCCCCTTGGAGCCCCACTGTGCACGAATTCATGCACCGGGCCTCTAGTCCAAAATGAAAGAGAAATAAAATGGACTGAGCACAAAAATAGAGTCCTAATGGTCTGTGAGACAATATCAAATGACTTAAAATGCAGGTAATTCGAGTCCTTGAAAAAAAGAGAACAGAAAAATATTTGAAAAATAGCAACTACATTTTTGAACACTTAATGAAAACCATAATTCTATAGATCCAAGACCTCCAATGATTGCAAGCAGAAGGAATCATCAACAAAAATTAGAAGAAATAAAAAAAAAACATGATTAAAAATTAGGAGGTATTAGAACTGAACGAAAATCAGAACACAACCCATCAAGATGTGTGGTACCCAGCCAAAGCAGTCCTTAGAGGGAAGTTTATAGAACTAAAGTGCCTCTAAATGGAAAGAAGAAAGGTCTCAAATAAGTGACCACACCTTCTACCTTAAGAAACTGGAAAATAAAATTAAACCCAACTTAAACATAAGCACACACTATAAATGAAAAATATCCAATCTAATGGGTGAATAAAGCCACTCTTCTCACATATATAAGCAGATAGAAACACAGAATTTGGACCCATACACTCAAGTTCTGCCAGACAAAGGGAACTACGTACAAAGATTTCCAGGAAAGTGGTCCTGAGGCAGGAGGTATCCATATAGTTCAATATCAGTTTAATAAGTATGGATCTTTGGAAGCAGAGGGAGGTAGCAGGTGGGGGATAACCATGGACGGCATCCTGAAGTCAATGGAAAGCTGTCCTTGGACATGAATTCTAACAAGTGACATCAACAGAGGCCCATGCTTCCCAAGGACAATCCTTGTGTTTTTGGATTATTTAAATCATATGCTTCAATTAGTCATCAAGTCCACATAGTTCACAAGGTGAAGAAGAGGTTAGAGAATTTTGCTCCACAAAATTTAACCAAAAACTCATTAGCCGATCACTTTATTTGTATTAGGAGTCTGCCCATGACAACTGATCATGTGGTCATATGGATTCAATGGATCGTTTATTTTACCTTATACCCACATTTGCCCGCACAGTCCTTACATCAGGAAAAAGCTCTCCGAGGAGGAATCTTTCTTAGAGGCATTCTTAACTTATTTTTTTAAATATATTTTATTGATTTTTTTTTACAGAGAGGAAAGGAGAGGGATAGAGAGTTAGAAACATCAATGAGAGAGAAACATCGATCAGCTGCCTCCTGCACACCCCCTACTGGGGATGTGCCCGCAACCAAGGTACATGCCCTTGACCGGAATCGAACCTGGGACCCCTCAGTCTGAAGGACGACGCTCTAGCCACTGAGCCAAACTGGTTAGGGCCTTAGAGGCATTCTTAACGTGCTTTCCAAACCTTTTCCTTTCGGTCTGAGTTACTGGAGTCTGAAACGAAGTTGATTGTCATGGACTTTTTAGAAGGAAACACACAGGTGCATGTTGTGGAAAATATCCAAGTTGGAGATGCGCACATATCAAGCAAAGTGCTCCGAAGGCTGTCGCCTGAGCCAAGACTCCATCCGAGCTGCTGGAATCATCACAATCACCTGTTCCCTTCCTTTCTGAGGAAAGTGACAAATGCCCATCTTGGTCAGCAGAGCACAAAATTAGCCAACTGCTTCGGGGAAAGGGCAGCATGGGAAGAAATAAACAAGAGGTCAGAGACCCCAACCCAGGTGGGGAATGGAGAAATGGATTAAACAGAAAAAGGACTCATTCATAATGGAGATTACGTCCATCCAAGTATCAGGTTTGTTTGAGTGCATGAAGATCTCAGTTTCCTCCCATCTAGACACTGATACGGAACATAGCCGAGTTGAAGCTAAGCTTTGAAGATAATGCAGATAATGCAGATCTGTTTATTTGAAGATAATGCAGATCTGTTTATTTCAAAAGAACAGGGACTATATTGTGCCTATGTCTTGTCCACATTCATAATCAGACATAGAATGCAGAGGCAGGGGAGAGCTGTCTTCATTTCAGTCTTGTAATGGTTAGGAATTTCTCCCAGCTAGCAATAGAGACTTAAATCACAGAGGATTAAATAAGTGAGAGGTTTATTTCTTTTTCTCTCATCGGAGGTCCAGAGGCAAGCGGTCTGGTGGTGGGCTGGCAGCTCCTCCAGCGTCAGGAACGAGGCTTCACATTACCCTCCAGCACACTTGGCATCGATTGTCCTTCTCAAGCGAAATCAGGCCCAAGACGGCTGCTTAGCTCCGGCCATTGTGGCAGCATTCCAACAGGGAGGAAAGGAAGGCAAAAGCTACATCGGCCTGGGTTTAAAAAGTTTTCCTGGAAGTGTCATTGGCCATTTTTATTAAATCTCTCCCGTGGAAACTCACTCCCAGGGCCACACTCTGGGAGGCAGGTTGGCCAAGAATAGCTTTCAGTTCAGCATTTTGCCACATAGAACTGACAAGCGATTATCCTAACTAAGAAAGATGGAGAGGATGGCTCTTTGGTAGGTGACTATAAATTGACTTTTTGACTTACGAAGCGTGTGTGCAAAAGTGCCTGTTAGAATATAACTTGCTTTTCTGGCAAAAAAGTTTCTTGTTTTTAAAACCAGAGAGAAGAAAGAAAAATGGCCACCACAGTCCATTATCAGAAATAAACATAGTCAATGTGTGATGTATTTTCTGTTACTTTTATTTTCAGGTTATGTAAAAGATTTTATAACATAGCATATACAAAATGGCATGTAATTATTTAAGATACAAATAATATTTGTGATTTTGATGTTAATACTAACTTAGTAAAAATAGAAAACGACAGAAATGTACAATGAAGAAACTGAAATTTGGTTAGTCTTACTCTCTGGATATAACAATCACCATGAATATTCTGGAGTCTTTGAATGCTGACTTATCTTTCAGTTTTACATTGTTGATGTCATATCATACATAAGCTGCTTTTAAATTATGATTAGTACAAGAAGATTCATAGATCTTACTTGAAACATGATTAAATATAAAGAAATATAATAATAGATACCATATTTCATCAACTCTAAGACACATATTATTCACATTTTACCATCTCTAAGACTGGGATGCATCTTATAATTAATGACATATCAGAGTTTAATTGGTATCTTTTTTTCTTAGTGGTACATAAAACAATGATACTTCTTATGATTGATGATGAATTCGATGTGATGAAAGGGGTAATATCTGTCACCAGATAGCTTATTAGTTATTCAAATTAACTCACATCGCTCAGTGTAAAATTTAAAGAAGCAAATAGTTATTCAACAGATTTTCTGGCAATAAAATACGACCATTATTTTGATTTTGCTTGGCCTAACTTGCGTTTTGCAGAGGGAGAGAGAGACACAGAGCGAGAGAATTGAACAAGGTGATTGGTGATATTGCAAACGTGCCCCAAAGGAAGCGTTTGGACTCAGACTCTAAAGAGGAGGTTGGATGGCTCAATAGTTTGCCGAGAATATATTCCAACCGCCAAATTTTTATTTCATGTGCACGGTGACTTTAATCCCTGTTCTCAATTACTCCCCTTCCTGCAGGAGAATTTTATTTATATATCTATATCTATATCTATATCTATATATTTATATATCTATATACCTATATATCTATATATCTATATATCTATATATCTATATCTATATCTATATCTATATCTATATATCTATATCTATATCTATATCTATATCTATATACCTATACAGTATATATATGTATTTATTATAATATGTGTATTTATTATATATGTATGTATTATATTATATTATAATATATTATAAATATATATATATATATATATATATAATTGATGACGGATATATATACATCAGGGTCAAAAGATAGTGCCTTGAGGTAAAATAAAGGAGTGGGAAGAGGCTGAGAAACCTTTTGTGCTGTAACCTGCTCCATTTTACAGATGAGAACAGTGAGGCCATAAAGAGCACGGTCTTGCTCAGCAACAGGCTAATGCACAAGGGTTCAGGAAAGCAGGGCCCCGCACACCCAGTTCCCCTGCTCTTTCGACTCCATCCCCCCCCCCCCCCGTGTGTCACTTCTAACAAGGACAGGGTGCAAAGCCTGGGACTCCCTCCCTGTCCCCCAGGGCAAGCTTTCGCAGGGACCAGCCTGGCTGCAGAAGCGGGAGAAAGCTGGTTCTGTAAGTACTTCTCCTCCACGTGCAAGCTCCCTCTGTATTTCAGATTGCTGGATCGTGTCTTTTTTTAAAAAGGGGCAGTCTTTGTCTTTCCCATGGTCGAGTGTGTCTGTTTTAATTAGGAATCGGGGCGGGGGGGGGGGAGGCAGGGTCAGGGTGGGGGACACACGCCAGAATAATGTGATGGTTACGTTCCCGTGTCTGAAGCTCGTCCAGGGCCCTTTGCCAGAGTTCCTTTATTAGCCGTCACTTTGGGCTAAGACCCAGATGCCTGCTGGCCTTGCCCTTGACTGCCATAAAGACATCATCAATTTCCAGGAAATTAGCCTGCACAAACCCACAGTCATCACCAGGGGCCCCGGCCAGTCCCGTGCACGCAGGTCAAGAACCGTTTTCTTACACGCATCGGCCAAGATGCGCTGCAGTTGACGGAGGCCAGAATCCGCTGTTCGCCACTGGAGCTCCTGAGCCGGGAACAGGGGCGTCCGCGGGCTTTGGTCAAAGTCCTAACGGCTTTTACACGTGAAGGATTCATTAAGAACGCCTCCTTATTACCAGTCCCCTGCAAAAATCCATCAATAAAATTACTGTGAATTAGCAGCTGACATGGAAAGAGGTGAAGTTTGCATAGTTTTGCCATTAATTTTATGCATTATTTACAGCGAGAGTTAAACATATTGGTCTCAGCAACGCAGGACGTTTTGTTACACCAACAGCGAGATTTGCCTAAGAAAAAGGTAATAATTATCAGTTTGTGGGAATTACTGCTAATAAGGGTGGGGGAAGCGTGGAGCATTTCTGATTAGGAAGCCTGACACTTTGGCGGTGTTGTGTAAATTGCCAGGATTTTAAAAATACATCTGCCTCGTATGATATTTAAAAAGGAAAAACCAACAACAACAACAACAACAAAAAAACATAAACCTGCCAGGCCCGTGATTACTAGACACATCCAAGACGCAAGGCTTTCTGTTGTGCCTTTAATCACGTGGAAGAGGAGTCGCTGCTTAGAAGGCTGTTGCTCTTTCCTGGGGATAACAAGTAAAATGAAGGAGCAGCTCAATTATTCTGTTAACGAGGCAATTCCCTCCCCGCTTGCATACATTCAATGTTTTAATTTTTTTTCTTTCCAATATCCTTTCTCCTACCATCAGTCAGTTATCCTTCCGGAGGGGAGGAGGGCATGGGCTGAGGGCAAGCTCGAGCTGCTCCCGCATGGTGATGTGGAAGCAGAAACGAACCATTTTACAAAGAGGGAAACTGAGGCCCCAAAGGATTGCCTGGCGAACGTGGCACAGAGCAGAGCGAAAGCCTGGTTTCCCCAGAACTGAGGTTCACCCCGGCCCTTCCGCCTTCCGGTGTCTGGATGGAAGCAGGTTTTGTGGAGACTCCTGTGTCCCCAACACGTGGGGCTGTTTGTGGGTTCCCCCATATACTCATCAGGGAGAGCTTTTCAGTTCAGGAGGCAAGGAATACACGGGGAAACATTCCCTCCAGAGCAAAGCCAAGGCCTCTTCATGGCGAGGGCAGCCTTATCCCAGATGAATAGAAGGTTTCCTTTTGGCTTTTTTTTTATAGTGGGTAATTTTAATTTTATTATATTTTTTGTTGATAATTACAGATATCTCCCATTGCCACCCACCTGTAACCCCCCTTCTCCTAGCCAGTACCCCCCTCCCCCCCGACTTCATTTACCCTATGGCCCGTGCCCATGGGCTATGCATATAACTATATACGTTCTTTGGTTTGGAAACCCTGGCGATCCATCAGGAGTTACCCTGGTGTCTCTGAGCAGCTGGAGAAAGAAGTCCAGGGCGCCTGGGTCAGGCCGCCAGCCCACGTTTATTCGTTTCAGCTCTGACACGTGACAATTCAAGTCCTCGGTGTCCCGCCTCAGGTAGGACCCAGGCCAAAGGAGTCCACCTGCTCACACATCTCCAGCCTTGGTCTCAGTCACTTCTCATTTCCTAGGTATGATACCTGCCTAAACCTTCGCCAAGCCCATGCTGGCTCAGCATTCACACACGTTCTCTATGACTCACCATTGTGAACGGCACATCCACCAGCCACCCTGCCACTCACCACATACACTCTGAGCAGCGCTGTTGACCAGGGTCTTGCCCTGTGGGTAACTCAGTCGCGAGATTCTGCCTTCTCAGCATCTTGGGACTTGAGCTTCTGGTCTCCAGACTCAACCATCTCCACGTGGTTCCCGTGCACCTGTGCACACCTGTGCACACCTATGCACACCTGTGCACACCTGTGCACCCAGAGGATGCCTGCCCTGTCCCCATTGGCTGCCTGCCTTCTCACTGTGCTCCGCCCATTGGGCCTCCTTGGGTGCTGCTGCCATAATGATCTATTTCTGAAGCCATATCATTGTTTGTCTTTCAATCACACGAGTACATAGTAGATATATCTTCATTGTAAAATTACTGAAATTAAGTCCTAGCCAGTTTGGCATCATGGATAGAGTGTCGGCCTGCAAACTGAGGGGTCCCAGGTTCAATTCTGGTCAAGGGCACATACCTCAGTTGCAGGCTCCATCCCGGGCCCTGGGCGATGTTTCTCTGTCTCTGTCTCTCCCCTTCCCTTTCACTCTCTCTAAAAAAATCAATGGAAAAAGTACCCTCCAGTGAGGATCAACAACAACAACAACAAGAAATGATAGGTAATAACTGATAAACACAGACTGCAGTAATGTATTAATGGAAAAATTGCTGTTTAGCTCTTCCCAAAGAAGAACAACTTGCAAAAGTCATCACTTTCTCCCGCTGCCACTGCTAGAACCCAAAGATCCAGAAAATGTTATTTTAATGTTTATCCAAGTCATCTCTAGCCTGCCCATGTCCAGACCCCAAAGCTGTCCATGGAAACAGACCGTATAATTTGTTTTGTGCTTCCTTCCTTAGGCCAAAACAAGCCAATCTGTGGCTTTAGTCGTCATGTCTAGGTTGATGACTCCCACCGATGGCTAGAACCAAGCTTCCTCCTCTGAGTAGCAGACCCGCGTATCTAGCCATCTACTCATCACCCCCATGGGGAGCCCTGAAAGGTACATGAAACTCAGGGTGTCCAAAACCACCTTGTTGACCTTCACCCCTACTCTGTCTCAATAAGTGGCATGACCATCCACAAGCGGCACAACTGGGCCACGTAGGAGTCACAGGACTCCTCCCGGAGACTGGTCCCCTAATCGAGCCATGGCTAAGGCAGGAGAGTTTCACCCTCTAAACTCTGTATCTTTTCACATCTATCAATCTTCGCCATGACCACATCAGTTCCAGATGCCATCGTCTCTCCTCCAGACACACATGATTCCAAACCTCATCCATCCCCTCTCCAGCCAGCGCTGAAGCTTGTGTGAACTTTCAAAGAACAGATCTGGTTCTGTTTCTCCAGGAGTAAAACCTCCCAATACATTCACTCTATGGCTCTAGGGCAGTGGCTGAAATCCTCAACAAGCTCCTGTGCCAGCCCCATCCAGGGTGGTTGCTCTATTGCGGTGGTCCAGAAGCGACCATGTGATGTCTCTGCCTTCTGCTTGTGTGTGCAGAGCTCTCGGCACGCTGCTCTGCCCCCTCTGCATGAGGAGGAAGAACATCTGGCATATGAGGCAAAGCAGGAAAAGCCCGTCTTCAGGGAGCTATGTTGGGGGGTCCTGCAGGGGGACACATGAGAGGAACTGCCTTGCCCTGGTTTCCGAATCGTCCGAAATGAATGAGCAAAGCCCTTTACAGCCTCCGTGGCAGCCTCCGGCCCCTGCGCATGGCAGGGCAGGAGCGTGTGACAGGGGTGCTTGTCTGAGACCATTCAGGTGGAGGCAGGGGGGCTCTGATGGGGGAGCAGCAACAAGAAACAGTCCCAGCAGTTACACCTGGATGTTCACCTCTTTTGAGCCCTGGGGGCACTTGGATACCTTCCAGCGAGGAGCACCTGGGCCCCCCAAGGTCTGGATGGCGGCCACGTGCCCTCACTTCCTGCTGAAACGTTGGGCAGAACAGTCAATGCTGCAAAGGACCTGCAGAGCCACAGAGGGTGGAGGTGATGGAGGGGAACAGTGAGGGCGGAGGGAGCAGGTTCTTCATGTCACTCGCCTCCCTGAGCCCTGAGCCCACGCCCTCCAGCTGCTCCTGCCTCTTCTTGAGACCATTTTCTTCCCAGGCCCCTTGGGCCCCGGAGGGATCCACGCCCAGATCCTGGGAGGAGCGGTGGGATGGTTTACCTCAGGAAGTGTTCAGACCACAGAGCTTCCTGAATGCAGATGGAACAGAACAAGGACTGTTCTCTACTCTGATTCAAGGACTTACCGGGTCCAAAGGCATGATACTGGGAGAAGGTTGAATTGGGGATCGGCTTTTTTGGGGGGCACTTGTGTTTTATATGAGGCATCAACTTCCTACCAAGCCAGGCTTGCTATCTATTCACTTTGTATTTCTTAAATTATTTTATTTTTTAATATTTTATGGAATTTATTGGGACAACATTGGTTAATAAAATTATTCGGGTTTCAAGTGTACAATTCTATAACACATCATCTGTACATTGTATTGTGTGTTCTCCACCCAATGTCATGTCTCCTGTCACCATTTACCAACCCCCCCTTTATGGTCTCCTCCCTCCCCCACCCCCCTTTCCCTCCTGTAATCACCATACCGTTGTCTGTGTCTATGAGGTGTTTTTTTTTGCTTAATGCCTTCACCCATTTTGCCCAACCCCGTAGCCCCTCCCACCCCCCTGACAGTTGTCAGTCTATTCTCTATCAATGAGTCTGTTTCTATTTTGTTTGTTTATTTTGTTCATCAGGTTCCACGTAGCAATAATTTCCTTTCTTGGCATTTTCTTTAGATTAAGTTCCATGGCGGCCGAGTGACTTAGGAAAACTACCTCTGCTGTGTGCAGCTACGAAAATCAACAGCACAATCATCAGTTCTGAAAGGTAATAATGATATTGATTCCTTCCCTCTCAGGGACCTTTACAAACAACGCTCAGATGCAGGGCATAGGGTCAGAGGTCGTCTGTGTTGCTCCAAGGACTGCCCTGGGGCTCTGGGCAGGGAATGACCTTGCTGTGGTCACATGCCTGCAATCCATCTGATGAGAAAATAACCTCCGGCAATTTAATTAACAAATATCATTATGAACTTTTACATCGGGCTGCCTTTCCTGTAAGCAGGGTAACATGTTCGCATTTTGAAATGAATTAAATGTGTCTTCCTTTGAAGTGCACTTTTTTGGGATGGAGAGTCACAGCCAACATAATTCTTCCTACATTCACTTCCGGTTCCTATTCACAGGAAGGGAGAGAGGGAGAGAGATACATCAGTGTTGAGAGAGAATCATGGATTGGCTGCCTCCTGCATGCCTCTTACTGGGGATCAAGCCCACAATCCCACTATGTGCCCTGACTGGGAATCGAACCGTGACCTCCTGGTTCATGGTCAACGCTCAACTACTGAGCCACACTGGCCAGGCCCTGTCCTTCTATTTTTTAAATATTATCACTATTCCTTTAAATAACAATAACATTTTACTCTCCATTCTCTCAGCTCCGTCTCCCACCGCAGAGAGGCCGGGTCTCTGTCTACAATGGGTGCCTATTTCACTTTGTGTAACAATCACAGACATGGACAGAAACAGCCAGCGGGTTGCTCAGAACCCATCCGTGTGTCAGAAGGGTTGTGTCTCCGCTGGACCAAATGCCAAAGGAAGGCACAGCTCTGTGTGAAACGACCTCAGAACATCCGACCTTGCCAAACGTGACCTTTCCCCGCGGGAAACACCAAAACCACCACCGGGTTCATGCTGCAGCTTCAGACACAAGCTGCGTTTCCCTCCGCTCCCACATGGCATCCCACGAAGCTGAAATGAAGATATACCAGGGTCTTGTTTCTCCTCGGCCGCGGGTGGATTTATTTCTGTCGGAACACAGCGGCCGAATAAAGCTGCTCTTTCTAATTCCTCCAGGGGCCCATCCGAGGTCCGTTTTATCGCTGCTTTAGCTGCCTGTTTTACTACTGTCTCCGCAGGCAATATTTCCAGTGTGGCGTCATTTTTGGAATGCACTCCCCCAAATCCCACAAGCATCCTTGTTGTAAGGAAAATAGATGTCTTATCAATGTGTTAATCAAACGGAAAACTTCCCGGCCCTGAAAATGCCGCTCTGAAGGAATGTCCACGTCTCATTGCACCGGGATCTCCTAGTGTCACGGGGGGAGTGACGGGCCAGGGGCAGGACCTCTTGAGGGCAGTGACTGAAGGGGCAATTTGGGCTCCAAAACTACACTGAGAATCAGGCTTTTTAAAATATGCTTTTATTGCTTTCAGAGAGGAAGGGAGAGGGAGAGAGATAGAAACATCAATGAGGAGAGCAAATCATGGATCGGCTGCCTCCTGCACACCCCACACTGGGGATGGAGCCCGCAACCCAGGCATGTGCCCTGACCTGGAATTGAACTGCAACCTCCTAGTTCATAGGTTGATGCTCAACGATTGAGCCATACTGGCCAGGGGGAGAAACAGACTTTAAAGGGGACTTTATTCCAGTTTGTTATTTAGTCATTGTTTTTGTGGGGTGTTTTCAGCTGCATCTATCTGCCTTGCAAATTAAATCAGTTTCTTGATCAGCACCAACTCCATGGAGCACAGAAAGCCTCTCCCTCAGCCCCTGCCTGCCAGCGCCAAGCACACGATTTCAAAGCCCCTGTCACTGTCAGGAGGGGGGCCTGGCTTCAGAGCCTCCACCCTCTATGTGTTTTCCCCACTAATGATGTTTAAGGCAACGTGACACGATGCTCTGGTCCCCAGCGTGAATGGGAAATCGCTGGAATGAGAGTTCTTCCCAAAACAGGGTGCTAACGGTGGCTACAACCTATTCTTGGCCTAAGATATGGGCAGAAACAGGGGCAAACAGAAGGCAATTGAGTGTGTTGGAATAGGGGCATTTCTACCTTTCAGCAGGATCGCCTTTGTCTATTCACTCCAAGTCCCCACCTTTGAGTTTCAACAGTGGTGTCCACGTCATGCATCTGCTGTGAAGACTAGATGCAATGATGTGAATAGAACATCTGGGATAGCGCGTGGCATGAGGGTAGCGTTAGGGGCTAGGGTGGGACTAGAATGAAGGCGAGGCTGGCTGTCTTGTGCCCTGCATCCTCACAGGAAGGCAATGGATTCACAAGGCAGAGCAGGCATCCTGGCCCTTGAGTTCTTGGGAAGCGCATCATCATTTTGTTGTTCCTAGAGAGAGATTTAGTGATTCTCTTTTTCAGATTAAGTTAAGAAAAAAAACCCCAAAACATTCAGGGAAGACTTCTTATTGGCTTAACTTGGTCACATGACCAACTTGAGTTAGAATACACTATGTGGAGAACTTCAATAGAACACTGGTTTGAAAGAGCATTTATCAGAAGAAGAGTCTTCCTTTTAGTTGACAAACTAATAAATATCCATTTCAGTTCATTGTAGATGCCACAGAGATTCCAGGATCCTGTTTCTGTCCAAACACCACCAGTAATTGTGTCCATGTTTCTCCTAAATCAAACCTCAACTTCTGATGATATTCAAAGCAGTCTTTCAAAGCAGATAGAGGCTTTTTATCTGGTTACCTTACTTTCCACTTTTTCCTTAGAGCATACAGGGTGGGGCAGAAGTGGCCTTACAGTTGTTCCTATGGAAAATAATACAATGATTAATAAATAATACAAAAATAAACTCTGTTTCTCATACTCACAACCGAGAACCTACTTTTGCCCATCCCTGTATTCCACAAATGAGTCAGGATCATTTCTGTGCATAATTCCCTGGATTACTAGGATGGTACATCTCTCCATGCTTATCCTGTGTTTGGAGTTTCCAATGTGCTTTTGCATTCACTCTCTCATATGGTGTGGGTGCCATAGGTATGAAACTGGGACATAGGTAAAAACCCTAGCTCAACATCTATTGACTTGCTTAAATTAATATATATCACAAAATTTCTACAGAGTACAGTCAGAACTGTAACTCAGGCCATTAGTCTCAAAATCAAATCATCTTTTAAAAGCCATCACATCCGCCCATGAAGCCGTTTTAACCTAGATTACGAAGGATAGCTTCGCTGCTGATTAGGCAGAGTCTATACTTTAAAGAGGGACACTGGATTGCTGAGACCCTCTCCCCGCTGTGGTGGGCATGAGGACCTTCCATCCACAAGAGTCCCATGTAGGCCCCTCCAGCTTGCCAGCAAAAGGCTGCCTCATGACTGCTCAACTGACTTTCATAAATGAATGTTCTTTCCTCGATTCAGGATCTAGACACTTCTGGGTGCGCAGAGAAGGTACCATCAGGCTGCCTTGCTTCTCTGAACCTGACCAAGATTTATAAAAATTCCTTTAAGGGATGTTCCGTGTGTCCACCCTCTGCTACCTCTGACACTCCTAATGCAGTCATCCTGGTCTTGAAGCCTGCATTGCTGACCCACACGTCCTAGTTCTTCCCAGAGCTTCTTGCCTTTGACAAGGTTTTGATTTCATGTCATCAGCTTCAAACTAATACTTCTGAAAAATAATTACAAGCATTTATAGGTATGGGAGTTCAATAAATATTTTCTGAGCAATTGCGTATGTAATTGAATTTGCAAAATAATTTAAAAGTCTCTCACTGCCAAGGTGGTCCTGCCAGCTTTTCCCTGTAAGTCTGTTCTGGTTTGCTTTATATATTCTGAAAATATAATACATGTTGAAGTTAAGCTGAGAATAGTTATGTCTTCTTGGTGCATTGACTCCTATTGTCAATATAGAGACTCTCTCTACACATAATCTACTTATCTTAAATTCTGCTTACCTAATTTCAATATGGTTAGTATTATTTATCTACTATATATCCTTGGCTACCTTTTTTCCACCTTTCTATGTTATCATGTGTTAAATAAAATTTTGTAAACAACATATACTTGTTTTTTTTTAAAAACTAGTCTTACAGTTAACAACTATTTACTAACTGAATTTAGTCTATTTATATATTTTGTGATTGTTCAAGTCATTGGTCTTTTCCCTAGCATCTTCATTTATGCCTCTTATGTAATGTCTTACTAATGATGCTATTTCTATGATTCTTTATTCACTTTTCTAGAATTTTGGGGTAAGATGGAGTGGGAGAATCAATTGTGCAATTTTGTTATTAGTTTAATTTTGTTTTGTCTATACTAGTTTGGGATCTATACATATTACTTCTTTATTTTCAATAGTTATACTTCATTTTTTTTCATGTATGCTTAATAAGGTTTAAAGCTAATAAGCATTTTAAATCTTCTCTCCAATATCATATGTGTGTGTGTGTGTGTGTGTATGTGTATGTGTATGAATCTCATCTTTTTTCCCCAAAAGAACTTACCTGTTTGAATAATATATTTTTAATATTCTTTTGGAGGATTATATTGGGCACAATCTTCTAAGTTTTGAGCTATCAGAAAATATTTCTCTATTTTACATTGATTTTTAATGATAGTTTCACTGGACACACAATTCTTGGTTGAAAGTTACAATCTCTCCAAACTTGAAAGATGTCTCTCCAGTCTTCTTGCTTCCGTTCTTTTTATTGAGAAGCCTGTTGTCAGCTGGTTAATCTCTGTTGCTGCTTCTTAGAATCTTGCTTTAAGTTCTGCAGTTTTACAACAATATGTCTAAGTGTGGAGTTCTTTGTTTAATATTGCGTGATCTACACTCTACTTTATTTGCTATCTTCTATATTCCTATATTCTAGAACTTTTTTCATATTTTCTATTTTCTTGCCTCTCTTTCAAACACTGTTTTTCTTCTGATTTACCTTTGTGATCCCCAATGTTCAGGCCACTTGTGTCTTATTCAATGTTTAATCCACTCGTTGGGTTTTGAAATTCTATATATTTTAGAAAAAGGACTGTATGATTGTATTTTAAATCTGTGTGGACATGTTTTACTGGATTTTGGTATGTTATCATTTTGTTTTATTTCGTTAAATACTACACACGTTTATTTGCATCACGTTGATAACTCTGTGTGTATGTGTGTGTATAGGACCTGCATTTGACATGGGATCTCCAGAGAGGATTTCCATTTGCTTTTGCTGCAGGCCAGAGTACTCTACAGATCCGGTATTATTTGGCTCCTTGTATGATTCTGGGTCCAAAGTATATGTTGCAGAATGAGCTCCCCCGTGGTGCCAGAATCTAGACTTAATTCATTTAACACATACTTGTGTATCGCTCAAGATCCATGTTCTAGTTTCAGCTCAGTCATCTCTTTTGTATGCTTGCATGCTTTCAATTCATAGATACGTCCTTATATCCTATGAAGCCCAAAAAACTATGAAATTATGTTTATTTATGTTTGCATTATTAATCTCTAATTAACCCAAGATCTGGTTGTACTTCAGACAAGATAGTCTTCTGATCACCTTGCCTGCCATTCTACCAGAAGCCCATTCACTGGAGTTATGTTTGGGGGTGTTGTCTGCTCAATCATTTGACATCCCCATGCTTTCAAATAATGATAATAAAAACCAGTACTAATAATAAGTACATACCAAAAATTGACAAGGCCACACTCACCATTTATACGTATTGCCCCCTGTATGCTCAACATGGCGAACATGCTTTGGAGAGTAAAAGTGAATGCTGTTTACTTGTCATAAGCCTATTGATGGTGTAGCTGGGACTGAAAAAAGGCTACCACAGTATTCTGTATGTGTACTCCTATACCATGAGATCTCTCAATTTAAAAACATATAAAATGACATAAAATCTTTTATGAAAAATTATGTTTAGAATTCAAAGCTACAAAACATATTAACTTACCCTCAAGAGACCGGCCTGACCCCTCTCTGTGAACAGCTAACATTGCATGACTGATCATGCCTCCACCTCACCTGGGACACCAGAAAGCTCTGGGACAAGTTGGAAGGTCAACCTATTCAATTATGTTTGCAACATTAGTCATATGCCCCCGCTCCAGTCATAACATTCCAGTTGTATGCATATTTCATTGTATATTCATTGTATGAGTTTGTATTGCAACCAACCACTTAACAATGAATAAGTAATTAAAGAAATAAAATTTGAGCCCTAACCGGTTTGGCTCAGTGGATAGAGCGTCGGCCTGCGGACTGAAGGGTTCCAGGTTCAATTCCGGTCAAGGGCATGTACCTTGGTTGTGGGCACATCCCCAGTAAGGGGCGTGCAGGAGGCAGCTGATCGATGTCTTTCTCTCATCGATGTTTCTAACTTTCTATCCCTCTCTCTTCCTCTCTGTAAAAAATCAATAAAATATATTTTTTAAAAAAAGAAATAAAATTTGAGTGTTGTGGAAACACGAGTGCTTTATAGAAAAGGCTTAAGTAACTCAGGTGTTTGCAGAGCATATATAAGATTTTAACAGGTCAATTGCCCACACTGTGTCATATTTTGGCTTTATTTTCAGAGGGTGAATACTCTCCTAACAATACCAGGCAACCACAACAAAACATTCATTACGGTGAATGCAGTCTCATTGACATCAGAAGCCAAACAAAAGTTTTTTTCCCAATTTTTTCTTCACTCAAAGCAAATCTTTCGGGGTCTATCGGGCCTGCACGTTGCAGATGAGAAAACAAAGCATGAGGCTCTCTCTGTGGTTTGCCAGCCTTGCCAAGGCAATAGGACGGGTGTCAGGCAGGATTCTCTAGAGAAACAGAACAAATGCCCACAAATGTAGTGGCTCAAAACAGCACAAACCTGTCTTAAAGTCATGGATGTCAAATGTCCAACAGGGTCTTACTGCGGGAAAATCGGGGTGTTGGCAGGGCTGCCTTCCATGTGGAGGCTTGAGGGGAGACCCTGCTCCCTCGTCCTTTCCCACTGCCCATATTCCTCGCCTCACGGCCTTTCCTCCACCTTCAAAGCCATCACTGCAACATCTTCCAGTCTCTTTCCTCTGATCTGACCCTCCTGGCCTTCCGTGTATAAGAGGTCCATGGTGTGATTACACTGGACTATCAGAAGAATCCAGGAGAATCTCCCCATCTCAAGATCCTTAATGTCATCCTGCCTGCAAAGTCCCTTTGCTCCGTGATATAACATACACCCACAGGTCATGGGAAAAAGGACATAGACATTTCTGGGGCTTGTTTCCCTCTGACCACACCCTGTAAGGAGCAAATAAATGATCCCAGAGATCCACGTGGGGAAGTCTCCAGGCAGGGCTGACCTGGACTCCACTGCAGAGAGGCGGCAGGTGGGGGTGAGCCCAGAAGGGCGGAGTCTCCTCCAAGGGCGCAGAGAGCAGGTGTGGCGTGACTCCCTTCCTACTTAACACAGACGGGGCAGAGCAGCGCGTGCCTTCCTCCTCATGCAGGAGCCAAGGTCCCCTGCAGCCCTGCCTCGGAGCCTCCTGGTCGGATGCTTCCGGGCCTTAAGGCTCCATTGCACGTCGCCCTGTGCCTGTGTGTATTGGTGGTTAATCTTCACACTTACCATGCTTTTCAAGTGGCCTGGCTTTTATTTGTTTGCTTTCTAAACTGCCTGCGTCCTTTCAAACATTAACTAGTTCAACAGTATGCACTGGGGGGCGTGGGGGGAGGATGGATAGATAAATGGGTGGCAGATGGAAGGAGAGCTGGATGCGGTTAAACGTGCTGCTAAGCATTTGACGCATCTTATCTCTTGCAGCCCTCCTGTCTCTGCAAGGGAAGCACCGTTATTCCTTCCACATTCCAAGTGAGGAGCGGAGAATCCGGAGATCAGAGGACGTGACCCAGGCCACAGGCAAGCGCGGAGTTGGGAGTAGAAGCCAGGCCATCTGCTCCAGAGTCATGAGGACCTGCAAAGAGCTGGGGTCCCTGGATGCAGAGCCAGCTTTTCCGCAGGGGTGGATGTGCGCTGTTACTTGTGAGAGGGAGTATTGTGGGAGCTCCCACTCTCCCGCCTGCTCTGCTTTCGGCATGGGCTCTTCCTGTCCGTGGAACCCAGTCAGCAGCACTGAGCAGCCTGGGGCGTTGGCTGGGGAGGGTGCTTCTACACTGGGCAGATGGACCTGGACGCCAGCACCTCCCTTCCTAGTTGGCAAACTGGGCTCCCCTAGGCACCGCCCACCTGGCGTTTTTCTGTGTAAAGTGCCTGCTTGCCAAGGACTAGCATTTGGGGAATGCCCAGTCAATCTCCACAGCGTAGCAGGTGTTTGCTAACGACTGGCTGTTATTATTACTTTGCAAACCGTCTACCTGGTGGCAGTTAGTCGTCCCCTTCACATTTCTCTTCGATGGATCTTCTCTCTTCCTGGAGCCTCCAAACGTTTCTGGGGCTTTGAGCACGCAATGCTCCCTGCTGTTGGCTCAGCCCTCTCCTGAGAAATGGGCCATTTCTGTCATGCGTGGTCCACGCTCCTGCTTCTGCTGCAGTTCCAGACGCGGACCCTGCATTCCCGCTGCCCAGTGAGCTTATACGGGGACGTCACTGGGGATGTAGGCAGATGGGCACACGCTCCCTGGACTCTGCCCCCACCCCCCCAGGCCCTCCTATGGGACGAGGTGCACCCTGGCCCACCCCTGGGGCCTGCCAGCCCTCCCTGCCATGGGAAGTGCTGTCAGCTCTTTCCAGATAGTTCTATCTCCTGGAGGTCTTTGCCCAAATGCCCCCTCTCAGTGAAGTCCCCATCGCCTACCTGGCACTACCTACCCATGACCTTGTTGTTCTTCAAGGCACTCTTTCCATCCAGCGTGCTTAGCTCACTTCCTCTGTGGCCTGGTGTGTGTCTAACCTCTTAGGGGACATTCCCGGGACCTACACTGTGGCTGTCCTGGAAGAGGTACTAGTCATGTTCCCTAAACGGAGACTTCCTGCCGTCACTCGGTAGCAACTGTCCTTGGTACCTGCGATCACCTGCACGGACATGCGCTCGCTGAGCCCTCTGCACGGAACGCAAAGCTCTTTGCAGCCAGCGCTGCGGCCTTCAGGGGGCAGGCAGTTTGCCTAGCGTGATCATCGAGGATATGGTGGAGTCTGGCTTCTCTCCTACGCCAAAAAGGCTCCCAAGTCTGCACTGGAACCCATGGCAAGAGGAAGCCTCCCACTTATTAAACAGCAGGCTGTAATAAATAGGCATTGCCAGGCCCTGGCTGGGTGTCAGGTGCCAGAGGCCTGAGGGATGGCCCAGGAAACAGTATTTTCACACGCGTTTGCTCATGGCCTCCTGCTTTTGGCCCGTGGGCCACGGTTTGAGAAACTCAGGCACCACCTGCTCGTGGTCTCTTCGAAGAGGTGAAGTGCATGCATGCGACCTGGCCTCCTTCGAGGCGCCCTTTGTGGTATTCCGCGTGCGGAGAGAGAGAGGAGGGAAGGGGGCAGAGTAAACAGAAGGCAGCACTGATTGGGGGGATTGCATTATTTCCTTCCTCCCCCTCCCCAGATATTTATAGCTCCGATGATGCCCCAAAGAGCTCTGCCTCGCAACTCCTAGCATGCCGAGCTGGGAGTCAGACCGCAATTTACTTTTCTAAAGACGCCTCAATTATATCCGAGGAGAAGCCGGGCTACATTTTTTAAAGCTCGGGAGCAGCAGCTTTTAAATTTATTCAGACTAATGAGCGCGTGTAAATCCGGGGAATGCCAAGGCGCAGGAGTCAGCTGCGGCTCTGGGAGAAACACAACAAGAGTGTCACTGGCGGGGAACAAAGTGAATGGGTGATATGAGTGACAGTAAAGATTTCTTTTAACATCACTAACAGGCGCTGCAGTGACAGGTGGGAGGACAGGCGCAGGCTTCTGCAGCACTGGGGGAATTTGTGTACTATCAAGAAGGGGCGCATTGACTTGATACCAACTTAATAAGTTCAGGGGAGAATACAAGGGGGGATGGAGGGCGGCTCTGCTGGGGACAGGGCATGCACCCTGCTTCCTGGAGGCCGGGACACTGATCTCAGAGCCCAGAGGCGGTGACCTGCGCTTCCCTGGGGGTCTCCTCCCCTGACGCTTGCACATTTTGCAGGAAGCAAGCACAAGGTGTTCGCCTCTTTCTGCAGATCTCCTAAATGAACTTCACGTCCTCTGGGGACAGTTTCCACTTAGGATCGTCTCAAAGGGAATGGAATCCGAAGTTCAAACCCATCAGCGCACACCTGGATTTCCAGGGGCTCCTCAGTCAAACCTGCGGGTTCCAGAAGTTGGAAGGAAGCGCTCAGCTCAGGGAGGAAGCAGTGGAAAGCAACCCTCGGAAACCTGAGCAAGTGTGGCTTTGTGACCCCCAGTTGTGCTTCCTGGGGTGCTGGTGGTGTCTGAACGGAGTGCCAATACCAACGTGGCTCACGTCTTCTCACTGTGGTTTCTTCCTGCCAGAGGTGGGCCCCATCTTGCACTTGCGTGCTTTCCATGTTCACATGGGCACAGGGCCCACCCCGAGTTGAGGGCACCCGTGCTCACCTCTCCACCCTTTTCTCTCCCTTCTACCCATATACCTCCTGAGTGTCAGGTTAATCCCAGTCACCATTGGTCACGGGCTAAATTCTCTCCAATATTCACAGGTCTAAGGGCTAGCTTCCAATATGACGTATCTGGAGATAGAAACCTTAAAGAGGTCATTAAGTTAGATGAGGTCATAAGGGTGGAGCCCTGAAATGATAGGACTGGTGTCCTCATGAGGAGATGAAAAGACAGGGGAGTCCTCTCTCTACACGAGCTTATAGGAAAGGCCAATTAGGACTGAGCCAGAAGGTGGCGGTCTGCAAACCAGAAAAAGAGCCCTCACCAGAAACTACCCTGCTGACACCCTGATCTTGGACTTCCAGCCTCTGGAACTCTGAAAAAATAATTGTACCATCTGGGTGGTACTTTGATACAGCAGCTCAAGATGGCTAATACATTATCCTCAGAAAGAGCCCTGCCTCAGATAGAGAAAAGGCCGAGTCAAACTCTTATGTCTGCTGTTCCCCCTCTCTGGAATGCAATCCTCATGTCACCCACTTGATGACCAAAGGGTCCTCAGCTCAGGTACCTGGGAGTTCCTCCTGGATTTCCCTAGATTGAAAAGAGTTTCTCTGCTCAGTGCTTTCTTAGCATTTCATGACCCTTCCCTTACAATATTGAGCACACTGCCTTGAAGAGATGATGGCTGCATCTGATGTGCCTCTCAACTTATTTCTAAATACCCACAGGCCACAGACATGGGTTACCCCTTGGTGTTTTCTGAACCTGCCTTATCATTGCTCTTGAATTTCCTGCTCATAGAGTGATTGAGTAATGGAAAGATGAAATAAATAGAAATAAACAAATGAGTGAATGGACACATGGATGGATAAATGGATGGATGGATGGATGGATGGATGGATGGATGGATAGATGGATGGATGGATAAATGGATGGATGGATGGATGGATGGATGGATGGATGGATGGATAAATGGATGGATGGATGGATGGGTGGATGGATAAATGGATGTATGTATGTATGTATGTATGTATGTATGGATGGATGGATAAATGGATGGATGGATGGATGGATGGATGGATGGATGGATGGGTGGATAAATGGATGGATGGATGGGTGGATGGATAAATGGATGGATGGATGGGTGGATGGATAAATGGATGGGTGGATGGATGGATAAATGGATGGATGGATGGATGGATGGATGGATGGATGGATGGATGGATGGATGGATAAGTGGATGGATGGATGGGTGGATGGATAAATGGATGTGTGAATGGATGGATGGATGGATTGATGTAATCCTATTACCTTTTCTAGTCTACAGGTCCTGACAGTGTGAAGACAGAGAAAGGGCTGAAGGTGAAGCATCCTGAGTGTACTTTCGCAATGCACACCGTTCTTTTTATCATACCTTTGTAACTACCATTTCCATATGTGCCCTTGTTGCCCTTGTTGCCCATGTCACTGACTGCTGAATCTTCAATATTGGCTAGATTTTCCTAAATCTTTGCCAATGAACTGACTGAACCCTCTCATTATTTTTGTACATTGTCACATCCTCTCTCTGGGCTGATTTCATTTCACAATGGAATCTGCAGAATAATGTGGTAGAATAATAATTGTGGACCAGGCATTTTGACAAACTACCATCTCATTTAACCCTCACAAATTATGTCCTGAGAGTTGATATTCAGAACCTCCCATTATCCTTAAAACCAGTAGGCTTGGCCAGTTGAGGGCAAAGGCAAGATTCAAACTGCATCCTTACATCCCCGGTACAAAATCCCTGTTGCCCAGTGCCCTCTTGAAAAATGGACACCCAGCACCTGCATTTTCTGCAGGAAAAATTAGGCTGGGAGGTATATTTTTTGCTTTGCAATAATTTTATTGAGGAAATGTCCTACTTGCTGAAAGCTGACCTCTTGGACAAACAGCCTGCCATAAAAATGTGCTATTTGCTAAGAGTGCATGGGGAGTTTTAAATCATCAAACTAAAGTACCCCAGGCTCTGACAGTAAAATTTTCTTTCAAGGAAGGACTCAGCTTCACAACATAATAAATTATATATGACTGGGGCATATAAAACATTTAAAGATATACAGAATATCTCCGCATTGGTGTTCAGCGGAGGACTTCAACTCTTGAAGTACTTTTTCTGTGTCAATCCTGCCTACCTATTCATAAGAAGAAAAGACACCCTCCTTGCCATCTCCCCTCCCCCTGAAATGAGAAGAAACGAAAGTTGCCTATCTCCACGTACTAAAGTTTCAATTTTATGTTTTATTTTTTCCTTTTGTTCCAAGTATGTGTTGGGATGAAACAATGCCACAGTGGATACGGAGTAGTTAGAAAGACTGTAAGCAGAGCCTTTGGTGACTTCTAAAGCTGGAATAATTAATCATAAACTACAGAGCCACACACACCAGACAGACTTGAGGGAGCTATCCAAGACATGTCAAGATGTAGTTGGGAGACTTGGGGGGATATCAAATATTTATTTATTATACAATAAAAGCTACAATTACTGGAACCGCCTTTTTAAGGGCACCGAGTTTAGAGAGATGTATAATACAATGATGGAAGCAAGGCCGTCCTATGTACAATGCTACAAACACAGTCCTGGCACATAATAGATGCTTACTACATCATACTCTTTTTTACCTTTCTGGACTGAAAGATGATTGCAACATAGTGCTAACACACAGCGTGTATTAGTCAGCAATTACTTCATTAGTCCTGTATAACAAACAACCCCAACATTCAGTAGCTTACTACCACAAACGTTCTCTCACTTAGGTTCACAAGTCATCTGCGATTGGATGAACTAGTCTGGCCTTGGCTTAACAACTGTGATTCAGGACGCTGGTCAGTTGGACTTGCATCTAGACAGAGAGTAAGAAGAATGTCTGTGCCCTGTGTTCCCTCTCCCTCTGCACTGGAGCAAACCGAGGCTCTGTTCATGGCCAATGGCAAGAATCCACGAGAGTCTACACCAGGGGTGGGCAAACTTTTTGACTCGAGGGCCACAATGGGTTCTTAAACTGGACCGGAGGGCCAGAACAAAAGCATGGATGGAGTGTTTGTGTGAACTAATATAAATTCAAAGTAAAGGAGCGGAGGGGAGAGCAAGAGAACCGGATAGAACAGCCGGATCCGGCCCGCGGGCCGTAGTTTGCCCATGGCTGGTCTACACAAACAGGCAGTGTCTCTTGAAGTCTTGGCTTGGAAGTGGCTCAACTCTCCTTCCACCAAATCCCAATGACCCGACCAAGTCACATGGCCAACCCTCTACCGATTACACAGCAAGTAAGTGAAATATCACTTCAGTAGGTGGTTTTGGAAAATCACAGAGACAAAGGCATGGCTATATAATTCAAGTAGAGGAAGCTCATGAAGAATTGTAAAAAGTAATTTTATCTTCCAACCCTGGGTTTTATCTGTCCCTGGTCTTCACTTGCTGTGAAACGGTGAGTAAATACACCATTTCTCTCTTCCACTCCAATGACAAAGTGTGATCCCAGATTAACAATGTCAGCCTCGCTTTGGAATTTGTTCGACATGCAAACTCTCATGTCCCACCCGGCCCTACTGAATCAGAACCTGAGCTTCAGGTAGTGACAGTAACTTGCCTAAGTGCACACAGAGCAATAAGTGATGGTCCAACCCCCAAACCCCTTCAATTCACCCCGTCTTCCTGCCAACCAAGAAGAATAGAGAGAGCGGGAACAAGCAAGTGGAATTTGTTAGACAAGATTTCTTTAAGTGAAAAATGAGAGTGAAAAGCACTTCGCAGGTATGCAGACAGATCCATTCATGCGTCTGTCGCCTCCTGCCAAGCCACATTCCAGCGGAGGTATTTAGTTTGTCTCTGTTTATGCAGAAACCTGATCCAAACCCTCAGGTCACTTCACTGTGATTTAGTTTATTTTCGTTTTCTGAAATCCCATCAGTTTCACTGTGACTTCCTGGCCTGCCCAGCCCTGGAAGGGAGATGGGCAGGCTCCCAGCAGGTACAGCCCCTTGTCCTCTGGAGAGCATGAGCATGAGGGGTGTCACACACCAAAGCACGCAGGGCGACAGCCACTGGGACAAAGTGCCACCACCGTGCTGGGCCCAGGCTGCCTGTGAGCTGGCAGAGCTGCTCCTGTAATCAATTGGGAGCCCATGGCTGAGGCAGGGCAGGGCTCACGGTGCCAGGGCCACCTGGAGGGACTCGGAACAAGGGCCAGAAGTGTGGTTCTGCCCCAAACCCTGACCCTCCTGAGCTATGTGACTCTATAATATAATAACTGTTATTATATTATGTCATATTATAATATATCACATCATAGTACATCAATGTTATCATATGTTAATATAAAACAATATAACATTAATGCAATGACATACCATTCTATCATATATGTCACTATATATAAAAATACATTATAATAATATGTTAGTTTTATACAATATAACTACATCATCTTATACTATAATATCTTATAATATAATATAAATATATTATTTTGTTATAGTATGCTATATTATAATTACATGAATAGTTATATATTATGCATTTTAAATATAATATATTTGCACATTACATATATAATACGTTATAATACAGTATCATATAATTATACATAATATATGTAATATATAATGACATATATGTTATATAACATCATTATATTATGTAACATCATTATAGTATACTAGAGGCTCAGGTCACGAACTCGTGCAAGAGTGGCATCCATTGGCCTGGCTGGCGATCAGGGCCAATCATGGCTGGGGGGAGGGACAGTGGGAGGTTGGCTGGTCGCGGGAGGTTGGCTGTGGGAGCACACTGACCACCAGGGGGCAGCTCCTGCATTGAGAATCTGCCCCCTGGTGGACAGTGCACATCATAGCTACCGGCCAGTTGTCCAGTCATCTGGTCATAACAGTCGCTTAGGCTTTTGTATATATACTAGAGGCCCAGGACATGAAATTTGTGCATGGCGGGTAGGGGTGTGTATCCCTCAGCCCAGCCTGCACCCTCTCCAATCTGGGATCCCTCTCACAATCCAGGACTGCTGGCTCTCAACCACTTGCCTGTCTGCCTGCCTGATTTCCCCTAACTGCTTCTGCCTGCCAGCCTGATCACCCCCTAACCACTCCCCTGCCAGCCCAATTGCCCCAAACTGCCCTCCCCTGCAGGCCTGGTTGCCCCCAACTGCTCTCCTCTGCCAGCCTGGTCACCCCTAACTGCCCTCCCCTGCCGGCCATCTTTGACTACATGGGGGCAGCCATCTTGTGTGTTGGAGTGATGGTCAATTTGCATATTACCTCTTTATTATATAGGATTATATTCATTATATGAATTATATTACATTACATTATATTGTTATTGCTATGATTTCTATGCACTGGATTTGTGCTAGAGCAGAAATTCCCACCCATGTTTCTCCAGCTCCAGAATCTGTGAGCACTAATCTCACCCAAATATCAGCTTCTGTAGAATAAGGGGCTTCAAAGAAGATGTGCATCCAAGGCCACTGCTGCTGTGTGAGGCAGAGCCAGAAGGTCAAAGACACCGTGAGCTCTGGGGTCAGGTGAACCCACTAGAATCTTGGCTCTGCCACTGACCCTGGGCCAGGCCCTCCAAGCTTTGTCTCTCTGCGGTGGTCATTTTAACAGGTGAGTCAGGGCAGTGACTGCTGGTGTCCATGCGCCCAGCATACCTCTGGCACCCAGGAGGCGTGAGCCTGTCTTAGGGGCAGTGTGGGGTCAGGGTCAAACCTGGTTGGATGGGAGTGTCAGGTTCCCGTTGGCCTCTGGGGACCCTCAGGCAGGTCTCATAACTGTTTGAGATGTTCCTCATCACTGTGGGGCATGTATGGTTCTAAGAACGACTTAAAAACTAAAGCAAAAAACTCTACACCCTCGTCTGTGTTTATTCTGGAGATGAAAAACCTGAGCTTGGGGACACTCTGAGGTGCGCACCCCACCATACCTGGTAAGGCCCGCTGGTGCCGTCAGAAACCAGCCCCGGGTCGTGGGGAAGGCGCCTTTTTCTTCATTTATTCTAATTCGGACCCACCTGCTGGAACTCACTAGCCTTCCTCCGCACCAACACCGATCGCGGCAGACGTCTGCTCGGAACACCTGTGCCAGGTGCGAGCCTCCGTGTTGGAAGTTTAGTCGCCTGCAGCGGAGGTGGCTCGAGGGGTGGGAATCTCCACGGTGGGAAATTTGGTAGAATTAAGGGAGAGCAGACAGCATCTCAGAGCGCCCTTTCTCCGGCTCCCTCAGGTACGAGGGGTGCGTGGGCCTCGGGAGGGGCAGTTTATCACACTCAGCATCCCGGGACGGGCACTCACCCCCTGACCCGCTTCCACCCGCGGAATGGAAACAGGAGTCCTACTCGGCACAGGGAGGAGGGCGCACTGCCGCCGTCTCGGGGTCTTGGACTCATCGAAGATGACGTGGGGAAGCTGTTTGGATGCTTTATTGCATCTGGAAGGGCCGTAAAACCCAGGCTGAGCCACCCGGAGGAAAGTGCGGTCGGAGACCAGGGCGAGCGTGAAGGGGATGGCGCTGCAATGAAACTTGAAAAGCTCTCTTTATAGACGTTAAACATGGTGCTCAAACCCACGGAAGGGACACGTGGCCGCGCTGCCTCGGGATCTCGCAGAGCGGACACTCAGCCCCGGGAAGTGGACAGGGTGCTCGCTGTCCCTCCGTTATGAAACGATCTTGTGTCCATTTAAACACCACCTAAGGGCCAGGCTGGCACTCCTTCACAAATGCTTCCTAAGTGTCCCCTATCTGCCCTGCTCCGTCCCAGGGGCTGGAGACATAACGGGGAGAAAGGCCTGGTCCCTGCTCTGCAGGAGCTTCTGAGTGTGGGACAAGGACTCCTGACCAGGTTGAGGGGGTCCCAGAGTTTGGCGTGTTCACTGTGGATGGCTAACCTGCCACAGGTAACCCACTCCATGCACACCTGTTCCTGGTGGTCGTTAGCAGGCATGTACATGCTCCTGGAGGAAAGTTTCAACGTTTGGAAATATAATAATTTGACAAATCCATAAACGAAATGCCCAGAAACAACAGCTGACCTTGTATTACAGTTCCTTCTGACCTCTGAACTCTGCATATGTATTTGACATTGTTGGCGTTTCTTACTACTTAGGCTTAATATAAGCATTTTATAGGTCATTTTCAATGCTCGGTAACACCAGTTTTATGATTTTGTCACAGTCTATCGTGTTTGAGATGTTGGACACTGGAATGGGGTGGGGGGAACTTAGGGTAAACTCCACTGTCAGGGTACCCAACCTCCCACCACCAATTCATTCAGCCCCCGGTACTTTTACAGTTCTTGTGAGACCCTGCTGTGCCCCGGGGTTGAGAAACCATAGACACCATAATAGTTTTTCTCCTATTGTCAGACAACGGAATTATTTGCAAAGTGGTTGTTTTAATGACCTAGCAATGATAATGAATGTGGGGTGTGCAGGGTGCCAGCATTCTGCGTCAGCAGAACATTTGAAAGGATAAAGATTAGAGTAAAAGTTCAAACCCAAATCATCACTTTAGGACAGCCGTGGGCAAACTACGGCCCGCGGGCCAGATCCGGCCCGTTCGGCTGTTCTATCCGGCCCGCAGAGCCGAAAGAGCGGAGGGTTCTCTTGCTCTCCCCTCCGCTCCTTTACTTTGAATTTATATTAGTTCACACAAACACTCCATCCATGCTTTTGTTCCGGCCCTCCGGTCCAGTTTAAGAACCCATTGTAGCCCTCGAGTCAAAAAGTTTGCCCACCCCTGCTTTAGGATCATATCCACATGGTAGACAAAGAAATTGCACATGGAGAGCTAAAGCAAGCTTTTCTTCCAAGTTTCTATGGCAAGATCTCAACCAAACAAGTCATCCTATTTTGAATTAATCAGCCCCCCAAAAACAAACAAAGTTGACCTGTTAAAAATGTACATTCCCCAGAGTCCGATGCCACAGTTCCAAAGGTCCCAGAAAGCTGTATTTTCCTACCTAGCCCTGGGGATGCCTCTGCAGGAGGTCGTGAGCACCTGCATAGGCTGCCTCTCCTGCCCTCCCAGGGGGTTCAGGCATGAGGCCACCCGGGAAGGGGCTGCTCAGATCTTCTGAGCTAGAACCTTCACCCCGAGGTGTGTAGTTGGCTGACACCCTCCAGGTGCCACACTCGGGCCCAGGATCCTGAGTGGTGCCCACACTGCTGCCATCACTCTCTTGGTTGCCCCCAGCCGGTGGCCAGAGGTTCCCCTGGGGGCACTAGGACCAGGCCATTTCTGCCGCCGAGAGAGTCCCTCTACCAGGGAGTCCGCTCTGGGGCCCCACCAGCCCTGGCAGGACTTTCACAGAGCTGACCTGCCTGTGGCCTGAGGCTGTCCCCGCCCCCCACCCTGCTTCCCTGACTCAGTTTTCACAGGCGTCCAACCCACATCTCTCAAGACCCCTCCTGCTCCTGCTCCTTCTCCTCTTTATTATTCTCAGACATGTCCCTCGATGAATGTTGTACGGCTCAGAGGTCGTTTTAGTGTCTGCTTCTGGAGGGTTCTCAGCCTAACCCAAGATGCTACCCTGGAAATGCGACAGAGACCCCCATGCCGGTGGAGGGCTGGAGCTTATGCACCCCATGCGCGTTTCCCCGCCCCCCCACCCCCTGCCACGGGAGCCGCTCGGGTGCCCCGCTTACCAGGTCTGCGTTCAGTGACACCCCTTTGGTGGCTTGAAATGAGCCACGGTGGAAGTATTTGCCCCACAGAAATCAGCCAAGGTGGCAGATCACCACCCACCCCCGAGCCCGGGAGCCACACATTTTCTAGAACAGCACCAGGTGCCATGCGCGGCAGCTGGGGTTCTGGTCCACAAATGAAATGTCCCTTCTTTTCTTTTCAATCCTCACCCAAGGATATTTGTAGGGAGAGGGGAAGGGAGAGGGAAAGACAGGGAGAAATATCGATGTGAGAGAAACACATCGATTGGTTGCCTCCTGCACATGCCCTGACCAGGGCCCAGGCCGGGATGAAGCCTCAACCGAAGTACCTGCCCTTGACCAGAATCGAACTTGGGACGTTTTGGTCTGCAGACTGATGCTCTATCCACTGAGCAAAACTGGCTAGGGCAGAAATGTCCCTTCCTCGAGGCAATGGCAATGCACAGTGGCCGCATCCATCCCCTTGGTGTTAATCTCCCATGGATGCCCCTCCCGCTGTACGATAAACCCCTGGGGCTTTGATCCCCAAAGTTCATCATGTGAGCACTTGTCTCCACCTGCTCGCTGGCGGGTTGGTCTGTTCAGAAGCTGCTGTCGTCCCCGCACACACAGGATTCCCTAGTAGCCGCCAGCACTCTATAATTTTGTAATCAATAAGAAATTTTACTGGCAAGAAGGCAACTACAATAAGTCAGATTCAGAATGTAATGCTCCAGAAGTAATCCCCACCCGATGTGATTATTATTTTTTTTCAACATGAGCATCTCTGAAAGCTCAGAGCGGCCATTTGTATTCAGGATGGGCAGGGCACATGGTGTAGTTACATCTTAGCGAGAGATGAAGGAACCCGCACCCAGCGGGGGGAGACTGGCCAGAAGAAATGAAGAATGAGAGGCACGCACAGGGCTTGTGTTCTAGAAGGAGGATTCCCTCTCCACACGGGGAGGAGGGGAGAAATGTCCTCAGGGCTGTTGATATTAATGCAGAACATGTTAGAGGATGTTAACTGTTTCGTTAGTAAAGGTAAGCATCCATTGTCTAAACTGCACAGCCAGTTTCCTAATAGCAGATGTCATTTGTGGAATCGGTAACATTATGTGGGTGGGTGTGCATGAGTGTGTGATGTGTCTACATGTGTGTTTGTGCATGTGCCCATGCATGTGTGTGTGTGCGTCATGTATATGTCATGTGGATCTGTGTGCGCATCTAGTAAGTGTTCAATAAAAGGGGGTGCACTACGCCCTAACCAGTTTGGCTCAGTGGATAGAGCGTCGGCCTGCGGACAGAAAGGTCCCAGGTTCGATTCTGGTCAAGGGCATGTACCTTGGTTGTGGGCACATCCCCAGTGGGAGGTGTGCAGGAGGCAGCTGATCGATGTTTCTCTCTCATCGATGTTTCTAACTCTCTATCCCTCTCTCTTCCTCTCTGTAAAAAATCAATAAAAATATATATATAAAAAAGGGGGTGCACTAGTATTTCCTGCCTTCTCTTAATTACGAGAGTGTGTGGGGAATAAGGCACCCACGTTTCCCCGCTGAGTGTGTTCATTATTCAAGAAGAGAGATTGCTGCTGGAGTTTCTGTAAGTGGACACTAAGGCATTAAAAGCAGAAAATAAATAAACCAGGCAGACAAAAGACAAGGGAGAATTCGTCCCGGAACTCTCTCTGTGAGACCTGGCAATCTTGGAGCCTGGCCACGCAGGAGCCAGAGGGGAGCGGGGGGCTGTTTGGAAGGTGGGTGAGCAGTTGCTCGGGGAGAGGCAAGGGAGATGGTGTGTCTGGGACACCTCACAGGGCGTATGTGTGAGGATGACATCACGGAGGAAACTATGTTTTATAAACAATAAAGATTTTCCAAAGAAGCTTTCTAAGTTTGTGCCCCCAAATCCAGACTGCGCTGGGCACAGACCCGGGAGAAGATGCACGTGGTCCAGGCTTTCTGGTTCAGTCCCTTCCATCACAGTCACGAGAGGGCGGGGGAGGGGGGACGGAGGCTGCACGATAGGATGCCTTGGGCTTATTTGTCACAGCATATGTGATCTTCCATAGGACTGGAACACAAGTCCGCCACGGATGGACGCCACAATCGTCAGCAGCAAGTACTGTGGCTGCTGCTACGGGCAAACAGTCCAGGTAAAGCATCGGGATCTTAAGGAAAGGGAAGTGATCCCCTAGGGTCACAGGTGAACTTGCCACAGGCAGCCGTTCACTATGCAGGAAACACCTTTACTTTTGTCCCCTCTTTCAGCAGAGACAGTGTTACACCCGGAGCTGTATCCCTACCCTGATAGGGAATAAACCACACTCACACACACACACACACACACACTTGCACACACACACACTTGCACACACACACTCACACACACTCACACACACTCACACACACACTAACACACACATTTGCACACACACACACTCACACACACATTTGCACACACACACACTCACACACACACACACTCACACACACACTCACACACACTCACACACACACTCACAGCAGCAGGATCGGGGCTCTATCATTCCTCAGTAACAGCTCCCTGCTAGAAGCTAGCCCATGCTTTCGTTATGTTCCCACTAGCTGAGAGCCAGCCCTATCTAACAGAAAGGAACCCGGGTTTGGGACATGTGCTGTGTGACGTAGAATATTGTTTCGCAAACTAAAATGTGCTGGTAAGTCCTGTCAACATGCAGATTCTCAGGCTGGACTGGAGCCTGAAGCTGCGTTTTTCACCCCCCGCCCCACACGCTGCTCAGACAGTGACCTTGGAGCCCCAGTTCCATAGTGAGGACTTGGGCCCAGGGGTCATCTCTCTCGAAGCCTCAGGTTCTCATCAGCTTAATGCGCTGTGAGCACTGGGCCGGGCAATACTTACCAAGCCCCAGGGGAGTGTCTGGCATCCCCGGGGGTCCATCGGTGGACGCTGTGACTCTTTTTATGAATAGCATGCTCCCTGGACCAGGCGGAGATGAACCACCTGGTGGGACATTGACCATCAATTAGATGCACGTGGCTTCGTCACCGCTCCATGGGACAGCCAGCTGCAAAGTCGCAGACTGACTTAGCCTGTGGATTCCAGCGGCCACGCGTCCTGCATCCCATCACCTTTCCCCAAATGATAATGCAATGGGGAAGGAAGTGAGAACAGAGCATTGTCTGCCTCATCCTGTCCCCCAGCTCGGCGGGGCCCGGGAGTTTCATTTCCCTGGGCCTGGCGGAGGCCGTGGCCGTGACCTGGCACCAGGGCCACTGGGCCTTGCGTGATGAACTTCGCAGGGAGCCGCCAGCATTCACTTCCAGCTCTGCGGGAGGCCCCGAGCTGCCTTTGATAAGCTGCTGGGCGTGATAAAGCGGGAGCTGTGTCCATTCCTGTGGGGGCTGCTGGGACGGTATGGCATTAGAATGGAGAACATGGGGGCAGGCACCCCGGGTGTGGAGCGTGCATCCGGACCTATTCATCTCAGGAGGACAGCACTGGCTGCTCCCACAAGGCAGTCAGGGCCCTGGCGAGCAGGGTGAGAGGCCATAAGTGTTGCCTTCGCTTATATTGAGTGGGTGGAGTGATCAAGGTGTTACAAAGGGGTTAGTTAGCACCTGTGGAGATGGGAGAGGCAGCACCAGCCGCTCTGCCCGCCCCCCACCCTCACCCCACATAGGAAAGGACCCCTGTGTTCAGACTGCAGAGCCAGAGAGAAGCGCACATCCTGCAGGCAAGGCCGGGCGCCTCTCAGCCCAGCGCGGGGAGCGTCAAGCCATCCTGCTTTTCTGCAGGGCCATTTGGCATTCCGTTTCAGAACCTGTAAACATGCGTGTGCCCTCAGACCCCGCAGACATGCATCTGGAAAATTATCCCAAGGAAGCGACATAAATTGCAGAGTGCTCGGCTGCAGGGTGCCATGCCTGGGGCCGGGTGCGAGGTTTTATGTTTTGGTAACCTCGGTGGGTCTGGGTACCTGAAAGTAAAAACCAAATCAACAGCTATCACAACAACAGGAGAGACGCCACAAAAAATGTCCTCTCTTTTCAAAGCTGCAGGCAGCTCTCCTCCCTGGGAGCTGGGGTGGGCGCTGGCCTCTGGTGGAGGCAGCTCTGCCGCCTGGAAGTACTCCCCCGGCCCCACCTGGGGGTGGATATTAAGCAGGCACCCCCCGAGCATTCCAGGCAAACCTGAGCACGCAGGTGCGTTCGCCTGGGAAGCTCAGAGCCCTGCTGGGTTATGTGAATCGGTAAGTGCCGTTTGGAGCCAGACACGCATTTCTGCAGACTTGGATGCTGCTTTGTATGTAGCCCCATCTCCCTTCTAGGTGAGAATTCAAGCTGGTTACAGTTTGCCTCGAAAGAGTGGCCATTCAGCCATGGAATATTCGGATGGTGGTGGGCAGGCAGGGGCTGTGGACAGGGTCCAAAAACCTGCCTTCAATTCACTTCTATTCTCAGGGGCTGAGGTAGGTCATCAGCATGCACAGGAGTAAGTAAATAAATAGACACAAACATACATAGTGGTAATTCCATCAGGTGACCCCACATAAAGAGGAAACATACAGTGCACAGGGGGAATGAGGTATTGAGCTACGACGGTCTGCAGAGCGCCTTGCTGAGGCGGTCATCAGTGAATAAGGAGGAGGGACAGCTGCTGTCACTTTATAGAAAGCTCTGGGGGTGGGGATGCTGCTGTGCACACCTAGACAACAGTCATGGTAGTCGGAGGGGAAGGGAGAGCGTGGGGGATTTTATTTTGGGAGGCTATCTTATGGCGAATTTGTGGGCTGATCAGAATGGTCTGATAGAGCAAAAAAAATGATGATGATGATGATGATGATTAAAATAAACAAATACTGGAACAATTTAGTCCTTGAGGAAGCAAGAGGTCATGGGGCAGTGTGCACAAGAGAAGGAGTTGGTCTTAGGGATGAAAAGGGCGCCCCTCCATCATTGGGGGAAGCCAGACATTGTAGATGCAGACACACGCAGTGTCACTGGAGAAATTAAGGTGGAAAGTTTGTATCTGATTGTGTTCACCTTCTTTGAAATGTCAGGTGGGGTCAGCAGTAGAGAGTGCGGTGAAGGTGGGTGGATATTTGAGAAAATAACCGTGAAACCATCAGCTCTACAGGTGGGAAAGTGAATTTACATGACAAATATAGGGTTGTTCAGTTAGATTAAATGCCTAAGTCGGACATGGTCACTTAATGAAATTCATCCCCTCAGCCTCATTTTGTAACATTCTCCAGCCACAATCAGCTCCTTGGGGGCAGATGCAGAGAAAGTGAACAGTTGGGTCTAACCAGGTCTGATGTTTAATTTTATGTGTTGATTTGGTTGGGCCATAGTACCCAGATATTTGATAAAATATTGTTCTGGATATTTCTGTGAAGGTACTTTTTAGCTTGAATTAGTTTAAGTGAAGTGGACTTTGAGTAGCGCAGATTATCCTCCGTAATGTGGGTGGGCCTCATGCAATCAGTTGAAGAACTTAAGAGGAAACAGATAGACCCACCTCCCTGTGAGAAAAGGGATTTCTGCCAACAGACTAAGACTCAAGAATGCAACGCTTCCTGTGTCTCCAGCCTTCTGGTCTACCATGAAGATGTTGAACTTGATGGCCTCCCACAGCACCTGAGTCAGTTCCTTAAAGTGTTTCTTTCCCTCTATACACACATCCCATTGGTTCTGTTTCCCTGGCGACGCCTGACTGAGACATCAGGCTTGCAGAGGAGCTGGGATAGCTAATGGAGTCTGATGAGTAGAGAATGGACAGGAGAATGCAGGCTGCTTCCAAGGAATGGCTATGGCCATGGTCAGGGAAACTGAACATGGTGGGAGGCTGATCCTGTCAGAAGATGCCAGATTACTCTGGAATAAAAAACAACTCTCAAATCTCAATAGACAATCGCAGCTAAATTTCACATCTCATGCCAGGTGGATATGACCTCTGTTCATTGTGGTCACTCTGGGACCTGTCTGCTGCAAATTTAATTTTGAAAAAATATTTCTTCTGCACATGCTATAGGCAATGTGACAGAATGGACTAATCACTGACCATGGAGTAGGGATAGTTAGAAAGTGTGTTGGTTCAGAACTTCCCAGTTAACTTATTTGGGCAAGTCCTTTAACTTCCTTTGTTTCCTGATCTACAAAGGGATCTTACCTGACAACAAGATAAGGTTGATTAATGTAAAAGTTCTTCTTAATTATATAGCTATGCTCAAAAATGATCCAGAAGAAATGCTTATAATAAAATATCCTTTAAGGCAGTGAAAATGAAACCAGAAATTTAAAATCCCTAGAGAAGGATAGGCGAACCCATTTAATGTGGGGTACGATAAAATTATTGTGATTGAACAATGAATTTAGTCCAGAGCTTTGAAGCAGCAAAGGCGAAACAAGGAAGTTTTTGAGATGCATTTGTTTATTATTCCAACAACCACCACACAATGGTAGAAAATACACATTTATTAGGTCAGAGACATGTTTCTTGAAAATATGTGATGGTGTTGTGGCCCATAATGGTGACAAGTGATGGGTGTGCTCCAAGATAATGGGCACTAGTCACACTGGCCTGAGTTCAAGTCCCAGGTCTGCCAGTTTCTAAGACATCACTCTGAACTGGGATGAGATATTAATATCTTTGAGCCTCTATTTTGTCATCCAAGCATTGGGAAGATGCATAGAATCTTCTTTATTTAGGAATTGTGATGATTTTAATGAAGCTGGTGCACCTAAACTTATTAGCACAGTTTAATATCTATCACCTAGTTAACTACAATTTTGACTATCATTGTTATGGCAGATACTTCTAAGTTCTTGTGGCCTTTGGTCTTACAAACCCATGGCTTTTCTACCTCTAGAATTCATTTCTCCTCCACATATCTTCTGAGTAGACTGTTCTAGGAACCACATTAGAGCCTTAATGTTTTTATCTCTAAAATGCACAGGATGAGGCAAGTAGTGACACCTACTTAGCAGAAAAGTAAAATAAAGCTAGAAATGACTAGAGTTGGAAATCAAATCAAGGGCTCCTGGAGCTTCACAGCCCTCAATTAGACCCTACCCTTCAGACCCTGGACCCACTCCACCCTCCTTACTGCCTCAAGGTCATCTGGACATGGGGAATTGGAAGTCCCTCTCCAAGATGATGCTCATCTGTATGGCCCTCACAGCTCAACGAACATGTGTCTGCCAGGAAGTTGATGTCAGGGCTTGCTACACTTCAGCAACTGTAACAGGGCGAAATGAACTTCTACTCAAGTAAACCCTTTCCAAATGCCATGATGGACACTAATAAGCCGAGAGCTTATCTGTGTGCGACTTGCATTAGCTGCAAAGTGGAAGCTCTTCTTCCGAATGAGAGACTGCCATACACCAGTAAGTGTGATCATCCGAGGAGAAGGGCATTTTATTCCTATATTTTTTGCTCAGGATATCAGACCTGTTAGTCTACATTTCTACGGGTTCATAAGCTTTCAATTAGATACTCAGTTGAATATAAATCATTTTTTCCAGGGATCCTGGTGGAGAAATGTTTGAAAAAAAAAAAAAAAAGCTTTGCAAACAAGAGGTCTCATCAGCTCAATATTACACTTTGTCATTAATGACACTGACTGTTTTCATTCATTATTCAGCCCAACTTAACAGTAATTTGTGCCTGAGAGCGGGCGCAAAAGGGGAAAAATGAGGGCTGGAGAGAATGTGTTTATATTAGAAATACTTTTAAAATAGTATCTCTAATGCACAGTGAGAAGGAATATGCTTTTCACCATTTAAATTCAATTATATGCACAGTGGTTCTGCCTTTCTCTTAAATGATGAAATGGTCCTACGGAGCCTGTGTGTGGTGACAGTCTGAGTATATATATCCTTCCTTCTTTCCGTGCACTGCTTCCTACGTGCACTTTTATTTCCAAATTAATTATCCTTCGGTGGAAAGCTCTTTTTAGGTGAAGGAGGTCCTCTTTTAAGAGACACTTCAAGATATGAAGAGAATAGCTCTTAAGACCTAAGGTGGCATTGGTTCATTTCTCGCATAAGCATGTCTATGCCTCCAGGAGATCTCAGGCATGGACTGAGGCACAGAAATTACTGGGAGGAAAAGATGAACATCCACCCTCCAAGATGGACAGATTCCCAAGGGAGGGTGACCTTGGAACAAGCAATTACAAGGAGGTGCTGAGAAAGGGCAGTGGGGTGTGGGGTGGCTGCATGGACCACAGAGGCAGCTTTGGATGCAGGACATTGTTGGGCAAGAATGTTGAGAAAGGCTGGTCTGGATCCAGAGCCTGAGTACTCAAGGAAGACAGTGTGAGCTGTATACGTATCTACTCAATAATTATTATACAGAAGATTCTTCATTTATATATTACTAGAGGCCCAGTGCATGAAATTGGTACATGGGTACGGTCCCTAGGCCTGGCCTGTGATCAGGGGCATCTTCCCTAGCTGCCAGCAGCCGGGCCTGCCCTGTCCCCCACCACCACCCACCCCTGGTTCCCCATTCACCATCGGGTGATCTGAGCCTGCTGGCCGGGGGAAGGAACTGAAAGGTTGGCCAGCAGGCCACAATTGGGCAATCTGGGCCTGCAGGCTGAGGGCAGCTCCTGCATTGAGCGTCTGCCCCCTGGTGGTCAGTGGACATCATAGCGACTGGTCATTCAGCCGTTCAGTCCATTTGCATATTACCCTTTTATATATAGGATATGTATACATACAAATGTTTATATAGGTATTTACATATGTTTGGCTAACATAATGAAGAACACTAGGATGAATGGATTTTCATGCATGTAACCTGGGCTTGCTGATGGACTTATCTAATGTAGAATTCTTGCATCGCCCCTGGGTTCTCAATGTCATATGCTTCAGCCCTAGGTTTTACCTCTCTGACTTTCTGAGATTCACCAGTGCTGGATGACAGCTTCTTGCTGTCCTATTACCTCGCTACTCTCCAATTTGGGTACCACGTTCCTCCTTCAAAGGACTGGATCTCTCACCCCAGACACAGGTCTGGTCAGAGCTCCTGGCCCATTTCTAATCACCAGATCCTATTAGAGTGGGTATTCTAAAATTTCCAAAAGCAGAAACAAACAAAAAGCCCATGACTGACTCTTTCTATTCTACCAGGATGTTGTTTGAAGACATTTTGTTTTAATATTGATTTTGAGTGGAAAATATCAGATATTCCAAGAGCCTCAAATGAAGTGGAGAGAATAGGATTTGGGTCTATGTGCAGATACTCAAAATCACGACTGCAGCTTGAACAGGCATGAGTTTTGAGCTCCAGGAGAGCTAAGTTCCAGTCTCAACTCATTCGCTTGCTGAATATGTGAAGGATAATGAGTTATTTGAACCTCTTTGAGCATGAGTTTCCTGTCTGAAAAGGGGGAATGGCAACAATTACTTGGAGAGCCATTGTTGGAACTTCTGGTCACTTGGATTGTGCTGGTCAGTGGGCACACTCAGGACTAATCCAGCCTCAATGGCAATCGGTACTTTAGCAATCAGTGCAAGAAAACCGTATATTTATTCTTAGGGCTGTTCTATCAAAAAAGATAATGCATTTAAAGTACCTGGCATATGCCAGGAACTCAATACATATTCATTTCTTCACACACTCCTCTCCTTCCTAATTCCATCTTTGATTTTACCACCAGGCAAAGAAGGTCACATTGGAGGAGCGGGCATTGCGGGCTTCTTAGAAAATTATCAAGAGTCAGACGGGGCCAGGAGTCTGGTGACGTTTGGGTGAGAGACAGAGTTAAATTAAGGTTTAATCTTAGCCTCTTCCATGTGTTACCCAGGCTGTGCAGAGCCAAGAGATTCAATGCTGAATTTTCTCACTAATCTGATGAGAAGAGAGAGACATGGAAAGAAAGAAAATGAGAGAGAGGAAGAAGCAGAGTTCAGATGGCTTCTTTTCTCGCCAGCAGATACTGGAATGCTTCCATTAGAAAATATGAAAAGAGACAAAGAGAAATAATAACTGAAGATGGTCTTCGTTGGCCAGAAAAAGTTATCATTCTGCCAGGGTAGAGGACAGTGGGAAAGCGAATGGATGGAACAGGGACTCGGGGGACATACTTCATTTTAATGTAATAGTCACTTTGGTACCTCTATCTGCACATTCAATTAGCATCAGAGGGAGAAATAAAAGTTCCTCGCAGGCCAGCCTGCACTTCAAGCTCAGGGGATGGAGCTAGGTATATGCAGTGACTTTACCTCGCTTTCCTTGGAGAGCACTTTCCACCTCTGTGTTGGCCTCCAAAGATAAAGAAAATGGATACGTTCATTCTTTTCCTTGTCCATTTCTTCAGGAAAGAAAAGATTTAAGTGTCATTTTGATAAAAGCAGTCAAGTAATTGTCTTTTTTGTTCAGTTTTCCTCATCTCCTTAGTCACAAGAATCAGCCTTCTATGCCTGTCCTTTCTCTCCCCTTCTCTCTCAAGTGGATTTTGCTGATTCACTACACGTTGACCTGAAACACGGCCCATGTGTCCCTGCACTGTCTCCAAGGAAGTATTGGGAAATGGTAAGATGAGCTTTGCATGGTAATCCATTCCGTGGCCATGGTCCTCAGCTTTGAAGATTCCTCCAGTCCTGTCTTCCTTCACATTCCCCTCATGTTTCCAGGTCTCCAATTCGAGTGGTTTGCTTTGTGTTCCTCTGAATCATTCCTTAACATCCTAAGTCCACAAGAGGCCATTCCCCCCTGACTTTCAAAATTCTACTAAGTCTTCAACATTCTGTCAAATTCTACTCCCCAGGCCTCCCTGTCCCAACGCTGCTGAAAAATCTGTTCCAACCCACCTCAGCTCAAACTTGAGTGCGTCTGAAATCAGAAGAATTCATTCATTCATTTATCCATTCAGATGTGTTACATTTATGGAGGATTTTCCAAAAATGGCCACAATATTTCTAGTTCTATATGTTCTTCCAAAACATTAGCACTTCCCAGCAAGAGGGGAAGTCTTTGTCCCCTTCCCTGTAACTGGGAAGCATTTGTGACTGTGGACTTAACTGTTAAGAGACCAGAAGTGATACTGTGTGACCTCTGACACTAGGTAGGTAAAGAAAATATAGTCCTTGTCTGTGTCTCTGTCTTGAGAGATGTCACTCATAGAACCTACACATTGTGAGGAAGCCCAGGCTACACAAGGAGGCCGCATGGAGGTGTCCCCATCAGTGACAGCCTGCAGCCAATATTGAGCACCAGGCATGGGAATGAATGAGCCTTCAGATGGTGCCAGCCATTGAGCCCCTCCTCACTCAAGTATTCCAGCTGAGGCTCCAGATACCTGGGGACAGAGAAATGTACCTATACTTTGCCTTGTTTACATGGCTGACCACAAAATCTGTGAGCCTAATGCCAGTCACAGAAATAAAAAATAGAACACGGTTCATTCATTAATTCATCCATCCACTCATCCATTCACCTAAGACACATTCACTAGATGTCCCACTTTGTGTCATTGACTATAGGCTTGGGGCATGCAGAGATGAAGAAGTGAAGCTGCCTGCCTTGAAGAGCTCAGACACATGCCAATCATTCTACTATTGATGCCTGAGTCCCAAATGGCCATAGGGCACCCTTCCTATCATCCCATTGTAGACTAAATTACGCATGTGTTTCTGCTTTGCCATTCCAACTAAGCTTCTTTAGCATAAAGGACCAACTCTACATTTCCCATGGTACATAGCACAGTTTATAAACTGAAAAGATGTTCAATATAGACTTGTTAATTAAAAAATGTAGTTCATATGCTGGTATTAGGTTTTCTAGGCCAAAGCACATAAGCTAACTACATTTTGGAAAAAGACTTGAATGAATGAAACCATCCCGAGAATAGGAGCAAAACAAGAAAGCCGTCAATACTTTTTTTGTCCTTACTATATGACAGGCAACTGCTATTTAATTTAATGCACACAGACATTCCATAAAATATATATGATCATTTCATATGTAGACTTTAATCCAGACTGGCTACGTTGCATGGCTATTGAGTGTGGTGCTGGGAGTCTAGCCCACACTGGGAAACCCATCCTGGCCACCGTGGCAGCTCTTAACCATGAAGACACACACAGATGACATTTGCCTTCAAGACTGATGCACTGGCTACCCTGAGAAGAACTCTTTTATTTTTTAATAGATATTGTTTTATTGATTTCAGAGAGGAAGGGAGAGGGGGGACAGAGAGAGAAACATCAATGATAAGAGAGAATCATTGATTGACTGCCTCCTGCATGCCCCCCACCAGGGACCAAGCCTGCAATCCTGGGCATGTGCCCTTGACCAGAATCAAATCTGGAATCCTTCAGTCACAGGCCAACACTCTATCCACTGAGAAAAAACAGCTAGGGCTCTTTTATTTTTTTAAATATGCTTTTATTGATTTCAGAGAGGAAAGGAGAGGGAGAGAGATAGAAACATCAATGAGGAGAGAGAATCATTGATTGACTGCCTGCTGCATGCCCCACATTGGGGATTGAGCCCACAACCCAGGCATGTGCCCTGACCAGGAATCAAACCAAGACTTCCTGGATCATAGGTCAATGCTCAACTACTGAGCCAAGCTGGACAGGCAAGAAGAACTCTTTTCAATGTGCAACTTTCCATCTTCTGTGCCTCTGCTAGTGGGGACATGGTCCCTGTGCCCATTCTGGTTGCCTCCTTTTTTGATGGTCGGTCCCCTGGCTTTATGGAAAATGTTCCCTATTAATACTCCCAATGTATCAATGAAAAAAACAACAACAATACACAGGACATAGACAAACTAATTTAATGTTTTCAAGAAGCCTTAAAATGAAAAAAAAAATCATTTAACCTTCATCACAAAAGCTCTGCTTTAATTTTTGCTTTCATACGTTTGTGAAGTGGGGTGTCATGAAACATTACTAAGAACTTCAGTGAGCACAGGAGGGAAGCTGAGGACTGAGGAGCTATTTCCTTTAAATGCTGAAAGCAGTTTCTTTATCCATTTGTCTATCGATGGACACTTGGGCTGCTTCCATATATTGGCTATGATTGTATTATTGTAAATAATGCTGCAAGGAATGTAGGAGTGTATATACATCTTTGAAGTAATGTGTGTGTTTTTAATTTATTGGGTCCTTTGATAGTTCTATTTTTAATTTTTGAGGAATCTACATACCGTCTTTCAGCAATTTATAATCCCACCAAAAGTGCATGAGGGTTTCCTTTCCTCCACATCCTCACCAGCACTTGCTGTTTGTTAATTTATTGATGGTAGCTATTCTGACAGGTGTGATACATATACACAATGAAATATTAGCCATATAATAAGAATGAAATCTTGCCATTTGCAGCAACATAAATGGACATAGAGGATATTGTGCTAAGTGAAATAAGTCAGACAGAGAAAGGCAAACACTGAATGATTTCACTGATATGTGGAATATAAAAATAACAAAATAAATGAACAAACAACACAGAAACACATTCATACTAGTAGATACACAAAACAAAATTGATGGTTGCAAGAGGGAAGGGGATGATGGGAGGGCTGGATGAAAAGGTGAAAGGGATGAAGAAGTACAAATTGGCAGTTATAAAAACAGTCACATGGATGTACTAAAAATACTACAGCATAGGGAATAGAGTCAAGAATATTGTAATAACCATGGGTGATGTCAGATGGGCACATAATCTATTGGGGTGATCACTTCATAAGTTATATAAATGTCTTATCACCAAGTTGTTCACTGGAACCTTATATAATATGGTATGTCAATTGAAAAATAAATAAAATTAAAACATGAGAACAAAACTGAAATCCCAACTAGCCCTGCTGCTCGGCTCTGAGTCAGAGGGAAGGGGCAGAAAGATGGGGCCCCTGCAACTGAATAGACCATATTCCTTGGGGTGAACCCGAGAGCCTGCATTTTCACAAACAACCCTTGTGTGCTGAGGCTGCGGGTGGTAGCATCTAGAGAGATGACGTAACTGCTTATCAAAAGAAACTGCCGTGTCGGGGATTATCCTCTGGATAGCAGGACTTCATACAAGAAATTCCAAGAGCCCCAGAAGCTTCTGGGTAACATATGTGGATTTATAGATGAAGATGCTTTTCCTCCCCACAAAGCCTTCCTAGGATGCCTCTGGAGAACCGGGTAATTGGAATCAGATCCTCTTGACACCATTAACCCACACCTTCCTTTTGAAACAAAGACATTGGAGGCTGCAGGAGGTGGGGGTCCTTTGCCCAAGGTCCTGTCATGGTTAAGAAGAGTTGTGACCAGTTCTGAATGGGTCCATGGAGGTGGCACACTCTCATTTGGTACATTCTGCCCAGGTTCCCCCACCTGGCCCATGATCCAGCCCCTTCTCCACCTTCTGCCTTCTGCCTCACTGTGAGCTTTTGATTCAGGCCTCACTCCTTCCAAAGGGCTGGGCCACAGTCTCTCTTTTTAGCTATATCTTTACCTAGAAGATGGTCAGAAAGACATCAGGCAAAACTTCTATTGGGACTGGGGATGAAAGTCTTAAAATGGGAGAGAATCATTCAAATTTAAATATGTAGACAGAGCCAGCTAAAGAAAGATGTCTGCTGGTTGGACTTCACTGGAACTGGCCGCTGGTAGCCAATAAGAGCACAGCCATAGACCACAGATGTGGTCTGAAATGTTGGGCAGGCTGGTCCAGATGACCATTGAGATACGTTCATCTCCTGGAACATTTTTTCTTCTGCAGTTCAGTCCAAAGTTGCCATGGTATGAAGCTATTCTTCACTCAGCCCCTCTCCCCAACTGTCCTCTTCTCCTTTGTGTGGCTCCATGACGATAATAAGAAGAGTAAATAACATTAAGAACAACAGTGGCAGCTACAACAGTAAAGCCACCACTGAATGACCCCATGCCAGGTCCAATGCTAGGTGAGTGATTTATAGTGAAAACTATCCTGTCAGAGGGAAATTCTTTTATATATATATACTAGAGGCCCAGTGCATGAAATTCATGCATGGGGGGAGGGTCCCCTCAGCCCAGCCTGCACCCTCTTCACTCTGGGACTCCTCAGGGGATGTCCAACTGCTGGTTTAGGCCTGATCCCAGAGATTGGGCCTAAACCGGCAGTTGGACATCCCTCTCACACTCCTGGACCACTGGCTCCTTATTGCTCACCTGCCTGCCTGCCTGCCTGCCTGGTCATCCCTAACTGCCCTCCCCACCCTGCGCTGGCCTGATCACCTCTCACTGCCTCTCCTGCCAGCCTGGTCTCCCCCAACTGCCCTTTTTGCCAGCCTGATTGCCTCCAACTGCCCCCCCTCACCAGCATGGTCACCCCTCACTGTCCCCCCTGCTGGCCTGGTCACCCCTAACTGCCCCCCCACTGGCCTGGTCGCCTCTTACTATCCTCCTCTCCCAGCCTGGTCACTCCTAACTGCCCCCCCCCTGCTGGCCTGGTTGCCCCCAACTGTTTTACCTGCTGGCCTGGTTGCCCCTCATGGCCCCCCTGCCAGCCTGGTCGTCCCACGCAGCCTGCTGTTCAGTCATTTGGTCTTCCCTCACTAACCCCCCTGCTGACCTGGTTGTAGGCAGCCATTTTGTGATGGCGTGATGGTCAATTTGCATATTACCTCTTTATTATATAGGATATATTTCATAGAGGAGGGGAGAGGGGAGAGAGAGATAGAAACATCAATGATGAGAGAGAAGCATTAATTGATTGGCTCCCTCCTGCATGCCCCCTATTGAGAATCAAGTCTGCAACCCCAGCATGTGCCCTTGACAGGAATGGAACCTGGGACCCTTTAGTCCACAGGCTGATGCTCTATCCATTGAGCCAAACTAGCTAGGGCGAAATTCTTTTTTTTAAACATATTTTTATTGTTCTCAGAGAGGAAGGGAGAGGGAGAGAGAAAGAGAGAGTCGAAAACATCAATGATGAGAAAGAATCATTGATCATCTGCCTCCTGCATGCCTCCCACTGGGGATCGAGCCTACAACCTGGGAATGTGCCCTGACTGGGAATTGAACCATGATTTTCTGGTTCATAGTTCAACTCTCAACCACTGAGCCACACTGGCTGGGTGGGGGATTCTTCTCTATTCCATTTTACTTATTAGAAACTAAGGCACAAATAAGTCAAATAATTTCCAGAAAGTCTAAAGCACAGTAGCCAAGGCACGTCTTCCTCCAGCACTCACCCCTTCACCACCTGGCTCCTCTCTGCCCGCCATCTGCTCCTTTACAAGGACCTGGGAACTGTTTTCTGACTTTTGTTTCTATTCTTCTCTTCTGCTTGACTGTGAGCTTCTGAAGGACAAAGATGAAGGGCTTCCAAGATAGCAGGGGCTCACAAACATGTATAAATGGAACAGTGATGCCCCTGGAAAGTTGGAAACTTAGGATTGTATGTGGACATCATCCTGTATCATCACCTTGTGAATGGAACAAATAGAGCCTGGCATAAAGGGAACACGTGGCAGAATCATTTTCTTATTCTCTCTCTTCTTTTCTAATTAACTGGCCCTTTAAATCATGACTGCACTGTCACTAAGTTTCGCTGCATCAAGGGCTTTTCCTAAAATGGGACACTTCAGTCTGATTGCTTCCAATTACATCCTCACTTGATGTGAATCAAATCAAGACTTTGCTGCCTAACACCCCATGATCTCATCTCAATACAAACCCACCAACACATGCGTAAATGTGACAAGGAAGAAGGGATCCTCACGAGTCCCCCTAAGTGCAGAGGCCAATGCCCACAGAGGCCTCCCTCATCATCCCTGAGGTTGTCAGGGGCACCCAGGAGGTCGGCATGAGGGAAAGATGGATGGGAATCATGGCTGCCCTCAAAGTATCTGGTGAGAGAGGGGGACCCCTCATCTAGATCATCCAGCACCTTGTCATTAACCAAGGGCATTTAATATCATCACATAGAGTTTTCCTCAGAGTTGTCTTAGACTTCATTGCATGTGAAGTTCTTCAATGAAAGAAGTCTATAATCAAATAATTATGGGACATGTCTCACACAGGAAATCTGAGAGTGTCCATAGGCATATAAAAATCTCTGAAATGCACAGAGAAAAGAATTCTACTCTGCAACAATCCAGTGTACTGCACGCCTCCTGGATGGTGAGTTGTCATTGAACACACACTCTCCAACTCTTGGTCACAGAACTCTGAGCTCATTCACATTGGCAATACCCCAGACTGAAGTGCTGTATTTCCCATCACCTCTTGCAGCGGGATGTGGTCATGTGACTACATTATGGTCCATGAGCTAAAAATGAAAGTGTCATAAGGGACTTCAGGAAAGGCAATTGAGAGGGTAGTGAGAGATATAGGGGAAGCACCATTCTGTCCACCAGGCTTCATACTTCCTCACTCCTGGTCCATGGGATGGAGGCATGATGGCTAGAACTCTGGCAACCATTTTGAGCTACAGCACGACTCTGAAGTTAGGAGCCATGGTTAAGGATGGCAGAGAAGAAAGGTTGAGGAACCATACCAGCCCAGCACTGCTTACCTCTGGACTTTCTTCACTTGAATGGGCTGGCATTTCCATTCTGTTTAAGCTGCTGTTATTTCTGACCTCATTTATTAGGACTGAAAGGCAATCCCTGATGAAATTAATCATCGGAACCCTTGTCCAATTAATTACTAACATCCTTTAGAACACATTTTGGAAAACAGAGATCTGATGCAACTCTAAATTTGTACATTGCAGGAGGCAGCCACAGCCCAGAGAAGGGTGTGACTTGTTAGCCCTCACACAGCTAATCAGCTGGAAATCTCGATTTGGCCCAAGTAGCCTGAAATTTGGCCCCTTGCTCTCACCTCTCTGGGACCAATCTGAAATCATTGTGGATACATAGCATAAACAGCTCAGTGCGTGAACTGCAGACCTTCCCGTGCCTTGGAGAGAAGCTGAGAGAGCCTGGGAGAGGGACCGTGCTGTCTCAAGGTGACCTAGTGCTGGAATATTGGTTCCTGGGCTTTTAGGGAGACTTGAAACTCCTTGTCACTCAGGCAGGAGGGGGGTCTCTGTAAGAGAAGGCAGTGGGTGCCAGCAAGAAAGACACTCTTGTCTTCTTGCTTTTCAATTCCAAGTCAATCAAGAAGACCTTCCAATCTGCCCTGAAGGATGCTGCTGAGGATGGATTGGGAGCGCTCGCAGCTGGTCTCACTAAGAGGTCCATTACAGCTCCTGAGGAGCCTGCAAGTGACTGCAGAGGCAAACGTGTGGCCCCTGTGCGATGGGACACGAGGAAACCAACCCAATCTATCCAGGCTATGGACACAAGCTCCTCCTGCTCCATCTCTCCTGACTCTGAGTGAGAGAGCACACAGGCCTGCACACACAGAGCCATGCACACATATACAGGCATGCAAACACATACAAACATGCAAACACAGGTATGCATATACAGGCATGCACACACAGGCAATCATACAGGCATGCACACCTACACAGGCATGTACACAGATGCACACACAGACATTCACACACAGGCATGAATGTACAGACACATAGGCATGCACACACAGGCATGCACACATATACTCACACACAAGCCCCACCGCACACACACACAGGCACAGGCACACACATAGGCATGCACACACACACATACTCATACACGAGCCCCCATACCCCCCCCCACACACACACGCACACACACCCCCACACACATTTTCGCTTTGTGAAATTCACTAGGAGAAGTGGAAGCAGGCAGCGGGGGAGCTCTATCATTAATGACCCGCATTGTTGGACAAAGTTTAAATTATGATGTAGGTACCTGAGGGCTTCCCGACAGACTGCGTCAGCGCACCTCTGGTGCAGAGCCACCGCTCCTTTCCTGTCTTCCTGTGAGTCCTGGATGCAGGCCGCAAACTTTTCCATCAGTGAACGAATGTGTCTAAAGCCCGATTTCCAGGCCGCGTCACAACAAGGGGCCCTCAGCCGCCATTCATGCCAGGTCTCTACAATGAAATACCGAATCCTTGGACGATTCATAGGTTGCATGTGCCCAGAATTTACTAGGTATCTGGAGTCTTTTTTCCTACAGATTCCCAGTCACTCAATCTTAAAGGATTGTTTAAAACCTGGGGTGGTATTTCACACTGTATACCCCATAAATTCTCTCATTTTCCAAGGAATATGGGGCATTTGCTTAGTCTTTTCCCCTCCTCTTCCACAGGCCAAGGCCAACTAGGATAACAAACAACTCCCAAGTCTCAGAAGGTTAGCAAATAAAATTTTGCATCTTGTCTCTTGTTATCATTGTCCAATGAGGTCACTGGATGGGGGTGTTTTGCTCTGGGCCAGGGGCTGGCAAATGACAATCCAGGTGCTCCTGTCGGCCTCTCACCTGTTTTCATATGTAGTGTTATTGGAACAGAGCCATTCCCATTCATTGACCTGGGGTGGACACGCCTGCTGACCCCCCGCTAGGTAGCCCTCAGGGAACCCCTTCTTCTGTCTCCTGGCCCCTCTGGCAGTGAGAGCGCAGAGTGTATGGGTGGGGGGTCTTTGTCACGGTTATGGGTGGAAGTGACGTACCAGACTCCCACTCATGGTCTACTGGCCCGGCCTCAGGCATGTGACCACACCGACCCCTCAGGGAGGAGGAAGCCAGTGCCAATCTTTGCACCAGGAGTCATGAGCCGCACCTGCGAGCACCCAGGTTCCCATCCCTCCTGTCCCTCTTGACTTCAGCAGCTCTATCTAGGCAGCCGTGGCTGCCTGGCTTCTCTGTCCTCCCTCTCACATCCTCCCGTGGCGCTCACCGTGTGCCCCTGCCCCAGGTCAGGCTCCCTGTCCTTTGCTCCTATGGTTGGGACTGCTTCCTCTGCATTCCTAGAGCCAGTCTCCATTTTTCCTTTCCCTGCTGGGTCAGCCCTGCAATCTGGCGCTGTTTCCTGAAACAACTTCAGAGGCTCCTATGCGTCTATCACTCGGGGATGCTGTCATGTTCCTCCAAGGTCTGACAGAAGACCTGAGCTGGCTGCTACTTTTCATGGTCCCACTGAGCTCACTGTCTTCTTTTCACCCTGCTGCCCATACCCATGTAGTGGCGGGTGTGCACATGGCTCCCTCTGCCTGAAAAACACTCCTCTTCCCAGACCTCAACCATCTAATCCATGTCAACACGCCACGCTTCCATCCCACTAAACTACAGACACCACAGGGAGCAGAGACAGGCTGCTTGTTATCTACCCATTCTAGCCCTAGAGTGAGCACATGGTAGATGACCAAGATTGTTCTAAAGGAATGAATGAATCAGGAAACACCTCTTGGATTCTTACACACGTGTGTGCTGATGAGCTGGTATCTTTCCTTGCTCTTATGTCTCATAGCTGTACTCTGCTGGCAGCCCATCGCTCTTAGTCAGCGTGAGCTATAGGTGTGCATTTGACATGGCGCTTAATCGGCTGCACGATTCTCATGGAAAAGAGAGTCATTGTTGGCATCACAGTGTCCAGCACATGGTAGATGCTTAATGAATGCACAATCCATGGAAGAATGAATGGACGACAGAAGGTCGGTTCTCTCTTGGGGATTCTGACCCAGACACATGCTCTAATCCTCATATCACTTCCTCCAGGTGGGAATGGAGAGTGAGGATATTAATCTTAGAATGAGAAACGTCTTTCTCTCTTAAAAAGGGCTTGAACGTCTTTAAATCAGAGCCAAGGAGACTCAAGGTTAAGCATTGGCTTAGGTCCTCGAGCAGCACAACTCTTCCCGCTCTGTTATGCACAGCCAGGAATTAAGAGCCTAACACCAGGATGAATAACTTTGGACTTAGTTGAAATATGAAGAAACAAGAAAAAAAAAAGAACCGGACTTTAAATAGGAAATTGTTGGACTGTTACATCTGGTGTCACACTCACTGTGCTCAGTTGTAGCATTTTTGGGCAGCAAAGGCACTCACTCACCCTCTGGGCACCTGGGATTTGGGACGTTGGAATGGACCCCAAGTGAAGCAAACATACTCTCTGCCATTTTTCATTTGCTGATGTAGTTCGAAAACTTGTCAGGCAACCGAGTTACTGCCTCAAGAAGGCTAAGATCTTCTTTGTAGCCCAGAGTTGAATACTCTTTGCCTTGTTTGGCCTTTGGACTTTGAAAATATCCAAAGAAAGAGACTGGATCTTCTTAAGATGCTACTGTAACTTGGCTGCTAAAGGCTCATTTCCTTGAGTGAGCTGTGAGATCCCTGGAGGGAATGGACTGGGCTTGGTCAATACTAATATTGTGATTGCATATAACTGATGCTCAGTAAGCATTTAGTAAATGAAATAAAATGGTTGGTTGAATGATAGATGATAGATAGATAGATAGATAGATAGATAGATAGATAGATAGATGAATGGCTGAATTGATATATGGATGAATGAGTGGGTGGCTGAGTGAATGTGTGGATGGATGAGGGGGGAGATATGGTGAAATGGATGGAGGGACGAGTGAGTAGTGGGTGTATGGGAACATACATAGATAGAAAAGTGAATGATTGGACAGACAGAAAGATGAAAAGATCAGTGGATGGGATTCAGGTAGAATGGATTAAAAATAAAATAAATGATTAATGACTGAGTGAGCCTAGGATTTTCAACTTATTTCTCCTGGACTCTTCATCTCCATAGATGATGTAATTGGTGAAAAAGAAAACAAGCTATTACATATTTAATGTAATCATAGAAAGTAGACAACTTCAGCAATGAAATAAAAAGAGAGAGTTTACAGAACTTTTAGAAGTTAGAGAAATTGTTGGGCCCTAACTGGTTTGGCTCAGTGGATAGAGCGTCGGCCTGCGGACTCAAGGGTCCCGGGTTCGATTCCAGTCAAGGGCATGTACCTTGGTTGCGGGCACATACCCGGTAGGGAGTGTGCATGAGGCAGCTGATCGATGTTTCTCTCTCATTGATGTTTCTAACTCTCTGTCCCTCTCCCTTCTGCTCTGTAAAAAAAAATCAATAAAATATATTTAAAAAGCCCTAGCCGAGAAATTGTTGGGGAATCTGACTCCCTGGGAACCATAAGTCCACAGATATTCCTGAGCAAAATTTAGGTTATTTAGCAAAACGTTTGGCCTTCAAAGCTGCACAGAGAAGACTTACCTTGAAATTGCCACCTCCATTCCCTCTGTGTGTGTCTCTCTCTTTCCAAATCATTGTTGCCATTTCCACTAGGATCATTTTTTCCAAGTCAACTCTGATCAAGACATTCCCGTTGCCCTGATATCTACTATGCACTTCCTGTTTTACAGGTGAGAAACATGAGACTCAGAGAGGGTATGTGACTGCTGAGAGTGCCCTAACAGCAGTGCACGCTTTCCATGTACAGTGCTTGCTGTCTACTAACATCCAATAACTATTGAGTAAGCAGATGTCAGCTAATCTGATCTCCATCATTCGATCCTGAGCTCAGGTTGAAGAATGAAGGGGCGACCATCTTTCCATGTCATTTTCTGTGTGATATTAAACTGGTCTCTGCAAATTCCCATTTATTAAATTTCTCATATTTTTTACTTACGTTTCATTCCCCCAGGACTTTTACAATATGTTTAAGCTGAAACTCTGACATTGTTTTCTTATATGGCAATCCAGGATTTCCTTTAAGATTGGACATAAGGATCAGGCAATGACATCTGCCCGAGATGGTCTTTACCAGGTGAGACCTTTTTCAAAAGAGAAACTGACATGCTGATTTCAATATTTTGGGGAGTAGAGAGCATGCACCCCCATATCCATTTCACTTATTCCATTTACTCTATTCACAGGGTTTGAAGACGGAGCCTGTGTCTGAGTTTTATGTACCCAGGGTCCAGCAGAGAATCAGGCGTGGGGAGACACTCAATGAATACTCAACAAATAACTGAAATGACTCTGTGGTTAGCTAACTGCTCAGAACTTCAATTTTATCTGCAGAATGGGTACAATAAGCACAGCTATGGGCAACTCTGGGAGGATGGATGGGAAGATGAATGTATGAGCTATGTGTCATGATTGGCGGGTGGGTAGACAGCCTCAGGAGAACAGTGGCCAGAGAATGAGCTTGGAAATGAATCAGGTTCAAAGTCAGGGAGTCTAACCCAACTTGGGGTCTGACCTTGGACTTCAGCCCTTTAAACTTCAGTACCTCTACACGTAAAATGTGGATCACAATAGAACTTGCTCTCTAATTACCAAATAAAGACACGGGACTCCAAGTTCATTTTTAATGTTAGATAAATCACACCTGATGTTTATTCTAAGTATGCCCCAGGCAGTACTCAGGACATGCACTAAAAATATGTTGTTTTTCTGAAATTCAAGTGCACCTGGTGTCCTGTGTTTTCCGTGAATCAGATAGAATAACACATGTAACTCGCGTGACACATGCTTAGGGATGTTCACCATTATTTTCTACTGTGTGCTCAATAAATAGTAACTCCAGTCTCCCTTCCCCTTTTAAAATAATCCACATGACTCCCATCCCCGCTTCCCGCCTCCCCCACCCCTGCCTCTGCCTCTTAATCTACATGGAGATGTCAGGAGGGGTCTCAGATGTAAAAAGGAGCCAACAGCTGCCTCAGAGAGAAGTTGCTGTCAGTTGAAATGAATGCCGAGCTAATAGGCCTATTAATAATGAGCTTTATTATAGGAGGCCACTTACGTTAATAATTCTCTGTATTTGGTATTTGACGCTGTGACATTTATACTGAGCTGAATGGTGGCTGTGTGTGTGTGTGTGTGTGTGTGTGTGTGTGTGTGTGTGTATAAAGCCATTTAGCTCACTTTTACTCTGAATGCAGCTGCAACATTGGGGGGCAGAAAGTGTTTTATTTAAACACACACACACACACTTGGCACACACAAGCACCTCCTGGAATTCTACTTTGCTTCCTGGGTGTCCTGCCGCTCAGGCGCATGAGGGCCACTGCAGAATGGATGAACAGACGCGGGGTGGGGGCCGGGATAGAGGCCAGAGAGGAGGCTGAGCACCAGTTCTTACCTTTTCACCCCGCGATTGTCAGTCCAGCCCCCTGCCTCGCCGCCGCCTTTGCCCCCCTGAACAGCTCAGGGCAGCTTTAACCTGATTTGCATGCTGGGACTTCTCCCTACAGTCCCTGGAATGGTGACAGGGCCTAATTAGCATTTCCACCCCCTCTCTTGCCTCTTTTATATTTGAGGACAGTGCCTGAGCAGGAGGGGAGGTTTAACTAAACCCAGATTAAGAAGCAGAGCTCTGGTTCTGGAAGGTAGAGGCATCAACATTACCAGCGGGGGTGGGGTGGGGGTTGAGTGGGGAGGGCTTGGCAAGGAGGGGCTGGGGCAGAGGGAATATTCAGTTCCATAGTGGGGACTCCAGGCTGCAGTGCAGGCATTTGTATTTAAATGCATCCACTGGAGGAGCCAAGCAAATGGACCAGCCCTGTGTCCCACCGTAGGTCCAGTGGCCTGGGATTCTCTCCGACGGGTTACCCAGCATACCCCAAACCACAGGCCTGCACACTGATCAAGCTCAGGTTCAGACTCCACCAGGGGCGTGTCCACTGTGATCTGTTGTCCTGCGATGCACGTCTCAGCTGGGAGCCTCGGTCGGTCTACATGCAGGTCATCCAGGTGATGCCAGGAGCACCCGCTGTATCTCTGTGACTCACACAGGGTCCTCAGGCAGGGGAGGGTGCAGGGCGCCCATCGCTCCTCACCAGGAGCTGGTTAGAAATGCAGAATGGTGGGCTGAATCAGAAGCTGCATTTTCTCCAAATCCTTCGGGGATTCCTCTGCATTAAAGTTTGCGAGGGCCCGCTTTAGCGCTTCCTTGGACAGACAACAACCTTGCCTTGAACTTGTCATGTGATGTGCAACTGCCCTTCTCAGAGCGCAGTCTGCCCCCTCGCTGGACACACCTCACCTCTCAGTGGGGCCAGTCCTAGGGAACTCATCCTCACCTCCAAGTCCAAGGACAGACACGGCACCCCTCTGCAACGCCAGGCTCTCGGCCCCAGACAGCCTTCCCCCCAGTGGATGCCCCCACACGCCCCATCCACCCCACCCCCGCTTGTAGGTTAATTTGGAGCAGTTTAATTAGCAGGTTAATTTGAGGCCACCGGCGCCTGCACAAAGTACCTGCCAATTACAAAAAATGCATATATATATATATATATATATATATATATATATATATATATATATATATTCAAAGCAGACTGCTCATAAAAGATCAAGCTAGATGAATTTTCTTAATAAGTGGTTAAAACATCTTAAGAGTTTCCGGCGCTAGTTCGCTGCTCAAGGGTTTTCAATAAGATGCTCTGATGATGGAAGAACCACTTTTATCAAATATTAAGCTACTGTAAATTTACTGTAATTGAATAATTTGCCTCTTAGCCTTGGTTCACTGGGGCTGAAGCACGGTTTTCATCCCTAAGTGATCGCTCCGCAGTCTATTTCAATATATGTCATGTCAAGCCCGGCTCATCTACGCCCCCATTTGAGACTTAGTCATTTCAAAGCCAAGGGACCCTGTAAATGGTCTGGATGATTGACCATAAAGTATGTACATATTTAGTTTTATTAAACTGTGATTAGGGTTCCGGCTTCCATATTTAAACTCAGAGTGGTTTGCCCAGCTTTTAGGACTTTATGGAGGTGCTAATGTGAGTTCCACAAAGGCTTTTTAAAGGAATCAAGGCAAAGGCAGCCCTTTTGGTTTAGTTCAAATAAGTATTAAGGAAACGGAGTCTCAACAACAACGGAAAAGCTCAGACACCAGTTGGCAGTAGATCAGATCAACACCCACATCCATAAATGCCATCCGAGGATACGGTGAGAAACAGAGCTTGAGCTTCGCCAGAGAATATCTGAATTTGTGTCCAGCTCTTACCATATATTGGCTAAGTCACTTGGGCAGGAGACTTTCTAAGCCTCAGTCACCTTATCTGTGAAATGGGCAGCATGTTGCACCCAGGGAGAAAGTGACCGTGTCTGTGAAAGGTCTTGGTAAAACGCTACACTGATGTTTCTCCAAGCAGTGCCCTGGACCACGCGCCTTGGAAACATCCCCCGGGCTTATCAAAATTCAGATCCCTGGCTGTCACACCTGTTCTGCTGAATCAGTATTTTTGGAGATAGAACTCAAGAATCCACTTTTTTTTTTTTCAAGAATATTGGGTAATTTGCATACGCATTAACACATAGGAAATGCACTGCTAAATATGTGTTTATTCTTATTGTGTCAGAGTAGTGGAGGAAGGCGATTATACTTTATTTTCTTCAATTATCTTTCTGTCTACATTGTAAGATTTAGGCATAACACATGGAAAATGGAGGCTCTTGGGACAAACTTAGTGTCCTTGGCAGAAGAAAGAAGCACAGGACAGAAAAGCAGGAGGTACGCGTATTACACCTCGAATACACCTGGTTAGATCCCATCACTCACTGGGCCCAGGATGGTCCTCTTTTCCTTTTCAACAACTCCTATTCTTCCTTCGAAACCCAGGTTAAAATCACCTCCATTCTAAAATGTGTTTACACCCTGACTGGACAGGTGAGAACTATTTTCCCTTGATGTGGACCTAGGAGACACCAGGAATCACACAGATGGTGGGAAGAATTCCAGAAGGGCTCCCGAGATGCCCACCCCCAGGTGGCACACCTGATAATCCCCTCTGTTTGAGGGTGGGCATGGCTGGTGAAGCAGATGAGACAGTCACTCCCTTGATTAGGTCACCTTACGTAAGACGGCTGGTTGTCATCTTGACTCCCACCTGCTGAATGTGAGCAGAGAGGATCCAGACTCTTCATCCATAGGAACTGCGAGATAACACAGCTGTGTTGATTTCAGCCACAAGATTGTGATGCTTTGTGATGAACCAATAGACCACTGATGAAACAAAGGATATAGGTACTGATGATACCAAGAGAGACTGTGGAGATTCCTGGGTCCCTGCTCATAAAAACTTCTTTTAGAAAAATTAGTGGCCCAGTGCATGAAATTCATGCATGGGTCAGGGGGTGGGTGTGTCCCTCAGCCTGGCCTGCACCATCTCCAATCTGGAACCCCTCGGGGGATATCCGACTGCCGATCCCTGTGGGATCAGGCCTAAACTGGCAGTCAGACATCCCTCTCACAATCTGGGACCGCTGGCTTCTAACTACTCACCTGCCTGCCTGGTTGCCCCTAACCACTCTGACTGCCGGCCTGATCACCCCCAAATGCCTCCCTTGCCAGCCTGCTCACCCCAACTACCCCCCTACCAGTCTGTTCACCCCCAACTGCCTCCCCCTGCTGGCTTGCTCGCCCCCAACTGCCCTCCCCTTCCAGCCTGATCATCCCCAACCACATCTACCTCGGCCCCACCACCAAGGCTTTGTCCGGAAAGACGTCTGGAAGGTCTCCTGGTCTAATTAGCATATTGCCCTTTTATTAGTATAGATCTGTAGCCTCCACCTTGGGTGTGGGAGCAGTAGGTAGGACTCCAGTCTAGTCAGACACGACTCATCATGCCCGGTCAGAAGATGTGGGGCTTTGCACGAGTGGCACAGCGCAGGAACAATTTTTCAACCAACCATGCTGTAGCCTGGGATTTCTGATTGCATTTGGGCTGGTGAGAATCCCACAGGCAGCCGGCCATGTCCACGGATCTTCCATTCCATCCTTTACCCAAACGGCAGCTTCAACGTGCGTTTCTGTAGTTTAGAGTGAGCATCGGCATTTTCCATCCACCGACTCCCAGTGAAATGGGAAGGCTCCAGGAGCACCGCCCGGGTGGCCAGGGATTGCACATTGTCTGTGGCTCGTCATAAAATTGCTCCCTTCCAACCATGTATTCCTCTCATGCCAAGAGCTCCTAGTGTTTTATTCATAAACATAATCACCCTTGTTCTACAGATGAGGACACGGGGTCAGAAATACATGGCCCCTGTGAACTTGTACCAGCAACCCCAAAGTGACAGCGACTTCCCTTTCCACCTCAGGTATCCCTGTGTGTGTAGGGATCATGTACTTACATACATACAGCATGCACATACATATACACGTGATTCAATTTTGCAGAAGTAACTTCCAAACTCTTGTTTACCATGCCAGCTTTCCCTGGTACCAGATTCCCATCCAACCGCATCCAGCCAGGAACATTCACAGTGATTTAACTCCAAGCAAAATTCAGATGTGCTTTTATATCTACGTGGGCACGAGCACAAAAACGGAGACTGCCTATGGGGCTCACCGGCAATGGGGCCTATATCATCCACATTACAGAGGAAATGTGAAAAATAAATAGTTCCTCCCGCATAAATGCCAGCCTCATGGAGCCAGTAATCAGAGATTTGCTTTGTTAAAAAGCCACCTGGCATGTGAGCTGGCCTTCTTCGATAGGGCCATGGACATCAAACGGGACAGCCATCTCTGCCTTGGACCCTCTGGGCTGCTGCTCTGGTCTGAGTTGATTCAGTCATGCCTTCATCCGAGGAGATTTGAAAAACTCATGTGATTCTTACCAGCGCAAGACAAACCAGAAATGACATATGAGAGCTGGGTAGAGACTGTATCCACATTCATGGAGCCCACATCCATGAAACTTTAAAGGATCCGTTCTCTGCTTTTCAACCCTCTTGCCTTTGGTGAATGACCAATATTATTCTTTCATCTCTTTTCTTCTGAACCCAGTGATCACCATCTGATTCTTCTGAAAAGCTAGGCAGGATCACTGAATCCACTTAGGAAGTTAAATTGTGTGAAAGAAAATAGACTCTGTCCCTAATAGATTATTCCCTGCTCTTACCTAGAATAGGTTCAGGGGCTCAGTGACTGGCTGTTGCAATGAATTTTAAAAGTTCTAAGTGTGATTGAACTTCTGTCCTTCAGTTCATCCACACTATCTCTACCATCATTCATAACCTTGTTATTCCCTGACTCTTTTAACAGCCTCCTGATTCATCTTCTGTTGGCAACATCTGCTCCCACTGAAGGGGAAATAATATTTCCAAAGCATAATATAACCACCATCTCCCTCTGCTTACAGCACATCAATTCTGCCCCTTTGCCCCCAAGAAATAAAGGACAGAGTTCAAGCTCCTTGGTGTGCGGGCTAGGCCATGACCTGAACCCGGCTGCTGTTCCTGGTAGGTCTCTCATCCCCTAATGATACCTTGTCCTTCATCAACCCTGGGCTGCTCTTAGTCACACGGATAGAGACGCCTCTTCTGGCATCTCTGTCTTTGCTTCTGCTGTTGATTCTACCTGGAGTCTGTCCCTTCCTCTAAACATCTCCCAAACCTCCACCCTGCCACCCACTTCCTCTTCAAATGAAAACCATGCATTAGCCTTCAAGAATCAGCTTACATACTCTTCGCTTCCAGAAGGCTGCACCCATCACCCTTGCCCCTTCTTAAATGGGAGTCATGCTCAATGCGCCTTTGCACCCAACTTCATAACCACACATGTCCTCTTGTGCTGTTGTCTTAGGGATTGTCTGAGGGATTAATGAGCAGGGACTAAATCTGATTCATCTGGATTTGCCAAGTGTCCAGCATTGGGATTCACGCCCAGTAGACATTCAGTAAAGTATATGGAAAGAATGAACAGTTTCCAGGAATAACTGATGCCTGGATGGGTAGATAATGTCTGCAAAGGTCTGTTCTCAGTACTTCCTTTGTTTAAAAGGGTTAATTGCCTCTTACCCAGAGTTGAGTGGATTCCACTGTCTGGTGTCAAACTCCATTTCCACTCGCCTCACCCTCGGTCTAATGATGTACAAGTGGACAAATAGGGAAAAGCACCCATGGCACAGTTTCTGCCGATGAATATTTCAGCAGGTGCCTCTTGGCTAAAAGTCGAGATGAAAGCCTGGCTCCAGGCAAATTAAGAGGGGAAGAAAGACTTGTAAGTACGTAAGACTTTGGAGAAATGCCCTCATGGTGAGCCCCAGACAGCAATCCTGCAATTGAAAATGAGATCACAGCTCACAGTCGTCTCCAGGTCTCCTCCTGGACTTGGGGAGCGGTGGGGGCATCCAGAGGAGACATGCTTCTCTCGAAGCTGGAGCACGGGGTTTCCAGGACACTTAGCATCAGCAAGACGTGGCCAAGGGCCAAGGCTGCCCATCCGTCTCTAAATTTGCAGCCCTTGGTAGAGCTAGGCCTTCTGGGTAAAGGCAGATCTGTGTGATCTATCCCGGATGATGATGCGACATGGTTTTCATGTCCTGATTTTTTGTTTGTTTAGTTTTTTTTGAGGAGGGATGAACTAAATCAAGCCAGGCTGGTCCAGCTTTGTGCACGCTGCTTCATTCAAACGTCTGCCCTTGTGTGTGTGTGTGTGTGTGTGTGTGTGTGTGTGTGTGTGTGTGTAGGGGAGGAGGGTGGCTATAAAATACAGATTAAGTAAACGCCTGCAGAATAAATGAATGGAACAAACAAATTAGTGAATGAATTAAGGAATGAATACAGTACTATGCCAGAAGATGCTTGTTCAGAAAGAAAAAAAAAAGACTAGAGCTCAGAACTAGCCTTGGAACTGTTGAGAATGTATTTCTAAGCTGAACTTTTGAGGCATTTTGAATCTACAGCAAGTGCTAGGCCATGGAATTACACAATGATAACTCACCTTTGGAATAAATTTAATATTTGTGCGAGCTAATAAAGCTGATTGCATTTAGATGGACTTTTAATGGAGGAGCTGAAGAGATAAAGCAGTTGGACTATTTATTCTTAAGAAAAGTCAAAATTAAAATACAATTTTCACTGATATGTTGCTAAGAACAAATCAACTGGAAGTAGGCATTTAGGGCATTTACTCTTTAATTTTAATTTGTTGAGAGCAGTGGAGTGGAGGTAGTCACACATTGAAGAGTGAAATCTGCAAATCCTATTAGTCACACAATGAAACAGCCATGAATCTGGTTTCCCTGCAGACTTTCTCTAAATGCCTCTCCCCCAAACAGAGTCTTATTCACCTCCAGACAGGGAGTCCCAGGTGCTTCTCTTTGTTTCTAGATAAGCCTTATCCACGGGGTGTTAATGGGTGTTCTCTGCCCTCTTCTCCCCAAAGGTAAGAAGAAAACACAATCCCTCATACCCCGAGCATCGCCTTGCCCTTTAAAGTGGGCCATTTGCAGAGAAAGTGTGTGACTCCAGGAGAAATTGTGTCTCTCTGAAATTGAGGTGGGTTGACAGTGGCAAGCTCCTATCTTTAGTTTAGAATGAGAGCCTGGGAGAATGACTTGAATGTTAGCTTTAGACACCTGTAAGGGAATCCCCAGCTTGCTCGGTGCCATGCTTCTTTAAGATTGGACTTGAAGAAAGGGTCTTACTGTGCAATTCTGAAACAGTAAGCCACCTGCTCTAGGATAGAGTCACCATCTTAGTAACATTGTTCTTGGAGCTGAGAGACCCAGCCCTGTCCCTCTGGCTTCCGGCAGCTTAGTGGACCAACACATATGACAGCACACACAATGTCGCACTAGGTGATATTTCCATGTGCATCTCCCCCAGGAGCATGAGGTCCAGAAGAGCAAGAGGAAACCTACCTGAGTCATCTCAAGATCCTTACGGTCTCCCAGACGGCGTGGCTCAGTGGCTGAGCATCCAACCTATGAACCAGGATGTCACGGTTCAATTCCTGGTCAGGGTACATAGCCAGTCGGAGGCATGCAGGAGGCAGCCAATCAATGGATCTCTGTGATCATTGATATTTCCCTCTCCTCTCTCTTTGTCTCTCTCTCCCCCTTCTTCTCTGAAATTAATAAAAATATATTTTAAAAAAGATATAAGGTCTAACCCCAAATCTAGTAGAAATGTGTTATTGAGATAATGGTTGTTTGAGTGGATGGATGATGGATGGATAGATAGATGGATGAATAGATGGATGAATGGTAAAATTGATGGATTCATTCATCTTATCTTTAGGAAAAAAGGCAAGTTTTCAGGAGAATTGATGGAATAAATGCTATAGGTAATGACCTTAAATGAATGCCTATCACATATTCGAAAAGAAAGAGAAAGAGCGAGAGAGAGAGACTGTCTCTTATTGCTTTTGCACCTTGCTGCAAGAGGATGTGATATTCGGAGCCGCTGCAGCCACCTTGGGAGCAGGAGGGAAATCCTGTCTACCAGTACATGCTCTGTATGGTGGAGCAGAAAGGTGGGAACACCCAGGGCCCTGAAGGGCCTTGATGAACCTCTGAATCAGCCCCGCACCAGCCTACTTCCAGAATTCTCTGTAGGTAGGAAAATTCTTGTTATAAGAGAAAAATAATTCCCAGATGTATCATCTTTTAGCTTGGACTCTCTCCATCTTTGCACTCATTTCTCCTGGGCCTCTTTTCTTCCCCTGCCACTGAGGTGGGTCTCCAGGGCCCAGTCACCCATGGAGCTAAGCTGCAGTATGAACAGGACAGCACACCTGGCGCTCCAGCTGCAGAACCCCACTCTCCCCCCCACCCCTGGGAAGCACAGGCTGCTGCTGGTGGTGGGCAGAAACCTGTAGCAACAGCCAGGGAAACAGCCTCGTGGCCATGGCCTTGCCCAGCAGAGTTGGTCTGGGGCAACTCCAAAGGTGGGCGTTGTTGGTTTGTCCTCAGTCACTTGAAAAGATCTTCTGTATGTCTCCCACTCCCCAGAGAACTGACACAGCGCCCTTGGCTGTCTCATTTAGGGTGACACACCCACCCTGATTTTATGTACCCCAAAGGTGAAATGGACACGTCAAGGCTCACACCTGGGGACACTGGTACAGAGAGAGTGTGAAGCAATAGAAACATGGGGAGGTGGTGTGGTCCTCTCTGAGCCTTGCTGTCGCCATCTTGGAAACGGGGAAGAAAAGAAGACCCAGTTTGGTCATATTTAAAATTAGCCTAACTGCCCTGGCAGGTGTGCCTCGGTGGTAAGTGTCAGCCAGCGCACCGCGTGGCCTGGGTTTGATTCCCAGTCAGGGCGCAGGGCGGGGTTTGGGCTCAATCCTGGTAAGGGGCATGCAGGAGGCAGCAGCTGGATGACTCTCTCTCATGGTGGATGTTACTCTCTCTCCTTCTCCCTTCCTATCTCTGAAATCAATAAAAAACACATCTTTAAAGAATGACTGATGACCTTGCAGATTTAGCTCATGGATGTCCAGGCAAGTCCAATGAAAGACTATCAGAGTGTATGCGCACCATGTTCCAGTTTTAAAAATCCCCAAGCCTAAAACATGGGATGTGCATTTTACAAATGCTTCTCTTTTTCCCTTGTCCTTTTAAACCTGCTTTTTGCAATATTTTTTTTTTTATTCAAAAGGCTTTGTTCCTCCCTGCTTGGGCCCCGGGCAGAAACTTCGGCCTTCACCCAGGTCACCGGTGAGAGGCGCGGAGGGATGTGGAAGACTTCAGCATGAGAGAGGCGCGGAGGGGATGTGGAAGACTTCAGCATGAGAGCGGCTATGAGCCCGACTTCGACATCGCAAAGGAACCACAAAGCCCGTGAAAGGTCACTGCCGTGCCCTCTGCAAAGTGAGCACTCAGCTTGTGATTGTTGTTGTTCTTAACAGTCATTGTGACTCATGGCGGAGTGGCCCACCCAGAGCCAGCAGACAGCTTTAAAAATAGGAGCGTAAAAATTCATCGGGATCCTTGGGTGTTTCCATTGTTTCTTACATGAGCCAACTACTCCGCGTCTGGAAACAAATGTGAATTTAAGCAGAAATCAGAAATCGGGCCTCCCAGGCAGACCCACTTGGAGGACTTTCTCAGGGTAAAGCTAGGCCCATCAGTGTGCAGAAGAGACAGTGACATTGAACGGCCCCTCAACCCAACCCCCTTCCCTTAGGAAGGAAGGGAGACCCACCTAGAGGAGGAGAAAGTGAGGACAACGCCTGCTGAATGTTAGTTATGGGAGGCGGACAAATTTCCACTATTAGGTAATGTCATTATTCCTCACACTATATAATGATCAGGTGTGCAGATAAACTGACACCTTTGTTCTTCTTTTAAATATTGAAAATTAACTGAAGAAAAAAGCATTTTCAAAGGTGGTTAATTAAACAAATATGCTATGAAACAAGGCCATGTGCAGTTTTATTTAATGTGTAAATTACATGTAGACCCAGAGGGGGTGCGGTCTTTTCACCCAGTTTGAAGCTCTTAGCACATCAGCGAGAGACCTACCCTCCGGGTTGGGAGGAAGGCGGTGGGACAGGCAGACCTGCCGGAGGTGGGGCAGAAGAAGACTTTCAAAGGTTTGCTTTCAGGAAACGGAAATTTCTTTTCCACATTTGTTGCTCTTGCACAGCATTCTAGGGCAAGCTGTGGGTCCGTTTACTCTGGGGATTCCATTCCACGTGGCATCAAGATCGTGGACCGAGTCATTTTGGCTGGAAGAGAACGTGGAACACTTTGGGGCTGATGGTCTTGTGTGATGTATGCTGACACCCTAGTCCCAGGGGCAAAGGTTGACTCTAGTCATATACCTGGACACCCTCTGTGTCCCTTTCATCCTTCGCCCATTCTACATTTGGCTGAACTTATGCAGACATGCAGAGAATATGACGCGGTTGTGATGAATAATAATTCCCTAACTTTACTGAACAACTCCCATTGTTTCAAACAAGGAGCTGGATTCCAAAGTGAAAGACAGAGGGGACCTTTACGCTCCTGAAGTAGCGACAACCCTGATCCCAGGCACCCACTGCATCTCATCTCTGGCTTTATTCCCGCTCCCAACAGCCTCCAAAGAGATCCATGGTGGTGGGGGCTGCTTCCACCACCAAGGTGATTATTTTTGTCTCTGAGGTTCCCTGGGTTTCCATTTTTCTCCTTTGACAGGTAAATATTACTATTGTTTTTTAAATATATTTTTATTGATTTCAGAGAGGAAGGGAGAGGGAGATAGAAACATCAGTGATGAGAGAATCATTGATCAGCTGCCTCCTGCACACCCCACACTGGGGATTGAGCTTGTAACCCAGACTGGGAATCAAACTGTGCCCTGACTGGGAATCGAACCATGACCACCTGGTTCATAGGTCAACGCTCAACCACTGAGCCATGCCAGCCAGGCAATAGGAAAACATTGTTAAGAATGATCACACTGGGGTTTAGTTCAGAAGAAAGACTAGAATGCCTTCACCATGGACTGTGGACAAGAACTCCCCAACATCATGGATTGCCCAAAGCAGAACTGCTCAGGGGAAAGGCTGAGGTTAGAGGTCAAGCTCATGGCCCTCATCTGGCCTGTGGTGTTTCTCTGTTTGCTTCTGCTCCCCATTGCACCACTAGGTTTGAGTAAGTCTTATGACTGCTACATGGAAGGCAGGAAGTTTCCCAAATTTTTAGCACTTGTGAATGTCACATAAAATATTCCAGTTTCACCCTAAGATTCATTTTAATTCAAGCCGTGTTATTTATATCCACCATTAGTGATAGTGTTTAAAGGAAGCTCTTAATTTCTCTCTGGTTCATGCTGTCAGGACTCAGGAGGAACCGGGAGGACAAGGTCAACAGGCTCCAGGGAAGTTGGAAGCCTGCCCAGGGGAGCCGAGAATGAGATTTTCCAGGTCACACGGAGGTGGCTGTAAATTGATAGCGGATTTCATGGAAGAGAAGCAGGGCGCTAACGCACTGCGGAGGGGCATCGGGGCATCGTAATCAGGAGGGCAGGAGTCCAAAGCCAAGTGGGCATGCATCACAAAGACGATGTGTGGATTGGACTGGGCAGGGGCTCTGAGCCTGAGCCCTGAGCGCCGAGTGTGATGGGATAGGACTCAGGATAGACATGGGGGCTTCCCAGACTATGGGACAATTTCAGCCACTGCAGTGCGTGGTTCCCAGCTGGAAAGAAGGCATCTCCACTGAACATGAAAGGCTGGAAGTGTCTACTTTGGATCCCTTGGCTCAGACGGACCATCGTGTCCCTTAACGAGATGTACATCACAAAAGGACAGTTTGGTAGGAAACAGCACAACAAGGCAATTGTAAAGGAATTGGGTTGCCAACCCTTCAGGATGGCTGTAGCATTCTCATAGAAGAGCAGGCTTCTACTGCTTTTCCCACCACGTTATTCAGATGGGAGACCTGCTCAGAAATCTCTCTGCACATTCTCGGAGCCCTAATGCACAGCTTGAACCCCAAGGCAGGAGATGTTTTGAAATTGTGTAAGCGCACAAAGAATGACTTTCAAGAATCCAATAAGACGTTGGGAGAAAGGTTAAGAATAACACAACTGAGAAAGCAAACAGCACATGGCCTTCAGGTCTAGCCATCGTTTATACGCTCATGTACGAAAGGATCCATTTTCATTACTGAGCCATTTCAGGTCTTTTTCCTAATTCCCCCATAATTTAACATTCAATTTATTTTACTACCCACATCACAGATAATTCATGGGTAGAGTCTTGAAAATTTGATCTGATTCATTTCATTTCCGAGTAACATAAGGCCTTCTGACTAATTTCCCCATATTGTTACATTCAATTTATTTTACTGCCCACATCACAGATAGTGGTGGGTAGAACCTTGAAAACTCAATTTGATTCAAAAGTTAGTGAATATGAAATTAGAAATGAATAGCAATAGAGTTACACATTCATTCAACAAACATTTATGAAGTATTTCTCCTTTTCTCTACAACATAGTGCTGCAGGGATTAAAAATGGGTGTGACATTGACTTCACCACCAAGGAGCCTGCACTAGGGTAAGGATGATGGGGGATATATATATTTTCATGGTTTTCAGAGAGGGAGAGAGAGGGAGAGAGAGATAGAAACATCAATGATGAGAAAGAATCATTGATTGGTTGCCTCCTGCACGCCCCACACCAGGGATCGAGCCCACAACCCGGGCATGTGCCCTGAACAGGAATTGAACCCTGAGTTCTTGGTTCATAGGATGATACTAACCACTGAGCCATGCCAGTCAGGCTGGAATATATATATATATATATATATATATATATATATATATACCAACATATATATATATATATATATATATATATATATATATATATATACCAACATATATATATATATTTAAGGCTCTGATGGGTTAGGCTCTCTCGGCCTTTTAGATCTCCACAAGACTATGAAAGACAGATGCCATGTCGCCCATTCTCCTGGTGAGAACCGCATTTAATTACCTTCAGTAAGTACCTGATGCCACATTACATGACAAAACCATGATTGAAAACAGATCAGAATGATCAATGTCCACAGACTTTGAAGTACACCGCACTACTTTCTAACTACATATCGAATTAGACATCGATCAATGAGAAAGACCAAGGTAGAGCTCCGGAGAGTTTGAGGAGCCCAGGCAGGGGAGCAGAAATGCTTCTAGATGGGCCCCAGGGAAGGCAGCATGGGGGTGGCATTGGTGTCTTAGTCGGGCCTTGAACATGGCAATCAGGGTGGATGTGGGTATGTGTGCACCAGCCAATGTAAGTGTGTGCTACTTGTGTAAGTGTAGATCCAAGTCTTTCATTACCAAATGTAAACTAACATGGGACTCCTAAAGAAAATGTCATTTGTGGAGAAGAAGCCTTTTCTCACCTACACAGTGTCTTCCTGGAGCTTTTCCTGACACTCGATGCCCTTCAGCTTCTCGGAGCGACAGGAAATAATTGAGGAAAAATAGCCACAATAACAAAACAGATTTTACAAGATGAACATATTTCTGTGCGCTCATCTAGGCAGTGACCCTGGCAGGTGTTTGATTGGCAGTCCACTCTGGAGGTCACGTGGGTCACAAGGTCAAAGTGCTGGACTCCAGGTTACTGCAGAAGTACAAATGGTGGCGGTGAAACTCAAGGTGCTGGGGGGGGGGGGGGCGCGGGAGGAGGAGGCTTTGATCACAAACCTTAATTGTTTTTAATTTGAATTTTAAAAAGATGGGAAGGGAGATGGAGGGAGAGAGAGAAAGAGAGAGAGAGAGAGAGATCATCCATTTGTTGTTCCATTATTTATGCATTCATTGGTTGCTTCTTGTATGTGCCCTGACCCGCAACCTTGGCATATTGGAATGATGCTCTAGCCATACCCAGCCAGGGTATCAAACCTTAATTTTTGGATGATATACTGAGAGATGAACAGATTTCCTGATGGTCACACAGCAAGTCCTCTAAGCTGTTGTGATAAGAAGCTGACAATCTCAATAATTTCTTTATAGATGATTAAATTATCTTCAGATAACAATTAGAAATATCAAAATCAGCATAAATTCATTCATATTGCAGTGAATTTGATTTGACTATTTGCTTCAGAAATTTTTAAATATATTTTTATTGATTTCAGAGAGGAAAGGAGAGGGAGAGAGCGATAGAAACATCAATGATGAGAGAGAATCATTGATCAGCTGCCTCCTGCACGCCCCCTACTGGGGATTGAGCCTGCAACCCAGGCATATGCCCTTGACTGGAATCGAACCCACGACCCTTCAGTCCGCAGGCAGATGCTCTATCCACTGAGCCAAGCCGGCTAGGGCTGCTTCAGGAATTTTTGTCTCTGCAAAGCAGAGACAAACGATTTCAGTTTCCCAATTTGGAAGAATAGGAGATTGGGCAAAACAATATATAGAATTATTTCTATTTAGAAAATGCTGAAATCTGTGGCCGCTTAGTAGCAAGTGCTTCATGAAAGGATGCTGACTGTGGGAGGGGTCTTATCTCCAACATATTTTGATGTTGGTTTATTTAAATTAATTATTTAACAGGAGAAATAATAACGTGGAGATAAAAACACACTTGATAGACTTCTGAATGAACAAGAACCGGTTTACAAAAACTGTGACAGTGCTGGTGTGTGTTTGTGTGCGCGCGCGCGTGCTCGTGCTGAGCAATCATGATGCACAGAGGGGTTAGACCATATCATTGGCTCTCACTACTGGATAAGCCCATGGGGCTTACGGGTCTCAGTCTCCTGGAAGGTCCTATGGGTGATCTTCTCATGGAAGTGGCCACCACCACACTGACACTAACAGCTGACATCCAGGGACCGTGCAGAACGTTCTGTCTCATGTCCTTGGCCAGGCGCTTCCCGTGTAATCACCTGCAGTCCCTAGCACGACCTGAGAAGTCTGGGGGTGTTTTTGCTCGGTGTAGAGGCACAGAGAGAACAGGTGAAAATGGCCGGTGAGCTGTAAAGGCCGTAACTCACACGGCATCTGCCAGTCTGAACATCCATGTGCCACTCAACGCTTCCTCCCAAGATGACTCTACATAGTCATTGATGATAATGGTTATTATTATTATTGTTATTATTATTATTATCTGAACATGGCCATGAACACGGCTGGTCCCAGGCCAACCAAAATGTTGTTGTTAGTTTTGATATGAACCTACATGAAATTTTTCTTTAAAAATTAGAGGGGCGATGCAGCCTAGAACCCCATGGATTCTTAATGTCACCTTTGACAGGGCTGTGTGCACAGTGGCTGCTCCCCTTAACCTGGAGTGCATTCATAGCCTTCCCAAGTCTCACAGGACTCAAGGCTTCCACTGTGTTACCTGCCTGTCTGCAGGCCACTGGATTTCTAGCCCCACCACAGAGGGTTCCAGGTACCTTTCCTCAAACTGCTTATATGCCCCAGCCCAGATAGATAGATAGACAGATAGATGGATAGATAGATGAATGGATAGAGAGATACATACTAGTACATAGATAGATGGTACACAAATAGATACATAGGTGCATGACACATAGATGATACATAGATAGATGATAAATAAATCAATAATGGATGGATGGATGGATGGATGGATGGATGGATGGATGGAAAAAATAGATACATACATAAATAGATGATCCATGGATAAATACATAGGTTCATCATACATAGATAGACAGAGAGATAGATTATGGATAGATGATAAATATATAAATGATAGGTAGATAGATAGATGATAGATAGATAGGTAGATAGATAGATAAATAGATAGATAAGCCATCTCTATTAGCTCCTCAGCTTAGGTTTCTATCAATGAGTCATGTTGCTCTGATTTGCCTGGGAAAAAAGATCTTAATATCCTGAGTGTTGTACACTCTGCCATTGAAATGTCACCTAGAATTTTTAAAAAGCCTACTCTTGGCGTTTTCTGAGCTTGCTATTTAAGGAGTGTGCTCACCTCCTTCCAGGAAAGCATGTGATGAACATAAAAACACCAAGACACTTAGATGACAACTTAACTTCACAATGGCTCCTACCCCAAGGGTACTCTTGTTTCCTGTCTTCATACAGCTGTGGTCTCCCAGCATGGCCCTTAGGTGTGTCAGGGTCCCTGGCAGGACAGGGTCCCTGGATGGATGAGAGGACCAGCTATGCTTCCTGCTGCAGCCGGCAGTGGTGGGAAGGGGAGAGGGAGTGTGTATATTTCACTGTGAAGAGGGAGGGAGGAAGGAAGCCCCATGAGGCCCACAGATTTCAGCAGTAACTAAATACACAGTTTGTCAGTGATTGCCTAAGCCTAGCTTTCCTCTGCAATGGATAAAAATACCTCGCTCACTTTTCCAGTTAAATAAAGCTATTCTAAAAAATACATGGCAGGATGCTGAAAGGTGCCAGTCTCTGTTTCTGAATGTTCACACCAAAAAAAAAAAAAAAAAAAAGATAGAAAGAGGAAGAAAAGACAAGACTCATTCTAGACAGCATCACAGCAATTCCATGATAAAGACCGTCCTCTCAGGGAGCAAATTAATAACCTGCCCCCAATGCCAATGCACAAGACAGCAAGCACGCGGTAGAGTTTCTGCAAAATCAGTCCTGAATCCGAATTCACAGTCCATGTGAAGAGAGAGAACTCCTGCTTTGGCTATTCTTCTTTCCCTTTTCCTTCCTCTTTCCTTCTTTCCACCCCCTCCCTTTCCTCCCCTTCCCTCCTTCCTTCGTCCTCTCTTCCCTTCCTTCCCTTTCTCCTCCCCCTGCCCTCCCTTTCTAGAAGATGAACACGCTTTGTTCTTTCAACTTATGGCAGCTTTTTCTCTAGTTCAGGACAATTTGAGGATTGCCCGGGGCTCTTTGGAACAAGGAGAAGTAATGATGACTTTAATGAACAGATGGTATCTGGAGGGGGCAAAATCCACCCAGACTTTAAGCATCAGGGTTTGATAGGGAATTTGCCTGTAGGGGTCTAGAAACCTGGACAGGAGAATATGTCCTGACCTCATGGGATAGGGAGGTGGTTTCTCAGCCTTTCAAAATGACCTGGCTTGGGGAATGGGCTCAAGTTTGATGTGACAAGCATGTCTGTCTATCTATCTATCTATCTATCTATCTATCTATCTATCTATCTATCTATTTTTCTATATTTCTTGTTACTGGCTGATTGTTTGCATAAAACAATCACGTTTTCAGAATGAGGGTATAGTACAGTACTCAGCATCAGAGACAAGAATGTCCTAACCGAGTATAAATACTCATAACACTATTGGCATTTCAGGGCAATGAGCAGTCAAGTGGCATATATGATGCTTTCCATGATTATTATTTTATTCTGTCATTGTCAGTCACACAGAAGCAAATTGTGTAACCTCTCTCAGCCTCAGTTTCCTTTTCTGTAAAACTGGGATGCTAACCTAAACTTACTGTGGCACTGTGAGGATGGAACTGACAAAGAGCTGCGCTGTCACGTAGAGGCACTCGGTCCATCACCAGCTCACTTGCCATGCTCCCCACAGCTCTCAGGGCATCTTGCCTTCCATGTCCTTCCTCTGGTTCCCCATGGGGGCACAGGCGCTGTGCCAAGCACATGCTGAGCGCTTGAGGTATGCTTGCTGAATGCCACTCGAACAGAACCTGCCTTTGATTTCCATCCACAGACTTCCAGAAAGACCCCTATAACTGACATTTGATCTGCCAAGAGTTCAAGCCTTGTCTGAGGGTCTTCATTCCTTACTGACATATCTTGGTGTCTTCCTCGAGAGACCTCTGAAAGGTACTTCAAATGTTTCCAAACACAGTGTCATCGCTAGAACATTTCCTTAGGGATTCAAAGAATGAGAGACTCCCTCCTCAGCAGAATCGAAGAATGCTCCCTTTCCTGCCCCATCATGCACAGTGAGCATGCTCCCGGGCCTGTGCCTACAAAATCCTGTATGCTGATCTCAGAGCAAGGGTAAGGAGACCCACATGGCAGTGGCCAACAAGCCTCCAGTGTCCAGTCACCCCGACCCCTTTCCCTGGAATTCTTGGGCTAGAGCTCCGACATTGCTCGTTGCGTCTTGTAGTCTTCATTAATGCAACCAACACAGCGCCACACACTGAGCCACAGAGAACTGTCCCTGGAAGCTCCCAATCTGTCATGCCATCATTTTGATGAAGTTAACAACAGCAACTTTCTAGAATGGGCTCTAGCCATTCTATATTTTGTCTTTTGGAAGTAAGGCTCCTATACATGACCCCAATGAGGCCTGATTCAGGGTTACTCTTAGGAGCACAGAAACATCTCTCACAAAAGAGAATGTAGTGAGGAGCGCTGTTTGTTCTCTTTACTAAACAGCTCCACACTGCAGACTTTTTAAATCCGCTTTGCATAATATTCTACCTTCTCCACTTCCTGACCTCACCTTATGACCCCCAAGGTCCTGCCTACTTGTCTATGTAGAATACTTTTTAAAATTTGTTTTTATTTTTAATTCCCCTGGGCTTGGGAGTGGAAAAAAAGAAGAAGAGAGGAGAAGAGTTATGTGTAGAGTCCAAAGTTGGAATTCTTAAATGGAGACCTATTTGCCCAGTTACGAGGCTGGGCAAATAACCTCAACCCTCTGGTCACCAAATGTCCCTTTAGCATCATTGCTGGAGAGATTAGTTGGATTGATTTACAAGCTGCCAGCATGCCTCCACTGTCAAATTACACAGGATCTTTCCTCCTCTGAATATATTGCAGCAACCATCTTAGGAGTTCAGGCGCATCTTCTGCTTCCTGTACCTTGGAGAATTACAATAATGATCATGCATTATGAAGACAGGCATTTTATGCCTGTTACCTTCTTTAACCCTCACAGCCATGTGGTGATGCTGGCACTGTGGTGATGTTCGTACTGTAGGGCATATTTTGCTGTTAAAAACCCAGAAAGCCAAGAGGTAAAGTGACTTCTTGAGTTGACATAACTAGTAAGTAACTCAATCCCATGTTTCTGACACCCAAACCATGATTCAGTTCACTGCACTTGACTTCATCTTTGGGTAAAAGACGGGTTTGTAGAAAGCAGAGTAATGGATCAGAGAGTCTGAGTCTCCCACCCCCAGAAGGCAGCCAGACCCTGGAGACATTGATTGTCTTTGCCAGACTGTCACATCGAGACCATCGAAGATTCAGCTATTGAGACCCCTCGGATTTGTTCTCTTCTCTAGCTCTCAGCTGAGTGCTTAAAGACCAGGATCTGCTTCACGTTTTGGGGTCTAACGCACTGTCTTCCTGCACAGTGCCAGTGATAATGTATTTAAGAGATGCTGGACTGATCAGGTGAGAATTTATGTAAGCCAAAACCATTAGGTGGCTTAATTAAATCAGGGCGTTTAACTCATTAGCCTTCTGCTCCTGGGACTCATAAATTTGAACCTGGTGCTGCTAATCACAGAAGAAGTCAAGTTCAGCATCCCCTCCCCCACCTGCCTACCTTGGTTCCTTAGTAGACAGATGAGAAAGATCAGAAGAAAAGGAAGTGAAAAACCCAGAGGAAAAATGGCTGGTCACATTACTGGGCTCCGTTGAGAATTCAGAGCCCTCACTGGAAGTCAGGGTTACCCTGGAGAGAACGATGACTTTGGTGTCTAACAGGAACCCAGTAGCACTTGGTCATACCCCCAGGAAGCCTGTGTGGAAGGTCCACATCCCAGCCATCACAGAAGCATGTGTCTGTTGGGCGACATCTTGTCATAGCATTGGGTAAGCCACATGGTCCACATGGTGCTCACAGCTGTGATACTGGCATCTCTCTGCTCACAAGTGAAGTGCATGTACTAGTATTACCTTCCCGTTGCTCCAGCTCTCTTATCTCACTTGCTGGGTTTCTGAGACGGATGGCATTCCATCCTTCTCTCACCTGTATCCCCCAAATTGCTTACAAAGTCTTGTCTCTTCCTATAATCTCATCATTTCTTCACCAACGCAGCAGCCAGATTTATATTTTTTTAAAAATAGAAATAAAGATACAATCCCTTGGTCTGAAATGCCTCAGTTTCCTCTCATTACCTTCAAGATTAAGTTCAAATTCATAAACATGCTCAACCAAGCCTTTCCTTAAGTTTCATCTCCCACTCCCACCATCTCTCATCCTCTCCTCCCAGGAAAGACCAGATGCTCAAAAACAGTCCTGAACAATTTGAATTTTGAGAACATCCCTCCCCCTTCCACAAGTCTATGCCCTGGCATATCCTGGTTTGTTTAGAATACCTCGTTTTTCAGTTGGAGATATTCCTTCACATACATCATTTGATGGCTCAGATGTCCATTCCCTATCAAGCTCAGTTTGACATCTTCAGGCTGCAAAGGCCATGCCTTATTTGGACTGTGGCTGTATGCTTTGCTTAGCAAAGCTCTCTCCTTGTTCCTAGTCACTCATATCTTTGCCTGTCCGTGTTCCCTTCTACACTTCCAATTCCTTGGGGTCAGGAACCATGTATCCATAATCATGATGAGCAGGTCGGTGGGTCCTGTTCGGTGCCCAGAAGCTCTCTATGGTCGAGAGACACCACCTGGCATGCTGATATTCCAAATGGGACTGAGTTGAGAGCCAGGGCAGAGTGGAGCTCGCAGAGACCATAGAAAAGGAGACGATGGCAAAGACAAGTGGACAGGAGGTGAGGAAATCTCTGGAGAATAGAAGGTTCAAAGGAGGGCTTTGTGGTGGGAGAGAGAGAGAAACATCAATGATGAGAGAGAATCATTGATCGGTTGCCTCCTGCACGCCTCCTACTGGTGATCGAGCCCACAACCCTGGCAATATGCCCAGACCGGGAATCAAACCATGACTTCCTGGTTCATAAGTCGCTGCTCAACCACTGAGCCACACCAGCCAGGCTTACCATTTCTTTTTAATCTGTGGTAAGTTGGCCCTTTTGAGGAAGATGTGATAAGCATTTTCACATGGCTTTAAGGTGTCTCTTGGGACACCCCCATATCTGTATTTTTCCCACCACAATGGCCAGGATAACTCGACTTCAGTGAGCATGCCTCTTGCACTAGGTTCTGCTAGGTTCACTCCTTGCACAGTTCATTTAATACTCACAGCATCCCTGGGGAGAAGTATGATTATTAATATGCCACTTAGGGAGAGAAAACTGAGACGAAGACATAATAAAAGACAATCTCAAAGTCCCATGATACGTGGGGAACCTGGATTTGAACCTAGGTGCCTGTGAGAACAATATCCATACTTTAAACAGTTCCTCTAGTTCCCACCTGGGACCAGAGCCCTGGTGCATGGGCCTTCTCCACCTCAGTAGTCTGAGGACAGCAGGAGAGGTGATTGGGGACCCAAAGGGTGGAGCGGATTGGAGAGGGACCTGCAGGGAGCAGGGCAGCTTGAGAATGCATTAGAGGTGTGCTCCCGCTTCTGGGGAGCCAGCAATTTAAGTCAGCTCCTGTTGCTATTTCTGAGGCTGCAATAACAACCTGCCTGGTGTTTTGATATTTTTCCCCTTTTCCTCTTCTTAGAAAATGACAAGGAGCTTCTCTGTGAATGCCCGAGAGCCCACATCAGCCTGCGCAGAGAGAGGCAGAGGGAAGAAGCCTGTTTGAAGTGTGTTTCTATTCTGCCCTAAATAGGATGAAAGGCACCCGCGCAGTTGTTAATTGAGAAGGCAGGAAGTGGTGCGGGACAGAGGCATCTAGCTGGCAAGGTGGCCACTTGCAGCGGTTCTGCCAGTAAGATCTGTTATGTCGACACACTTCAAAGCTCCAGCATCTTTTCATTGAGTAACAAGCAAAGGGTGGCCTTTAAGCATGGCTCACAAGACAGTGGGTTTGGACACAGACCGGGCCTAACCCCTGGACTCCGAGGCCTGCTGGAACATGGTCCTTGATACCATGTCCGACATACCTGGGCCTCAGGGTCTCCATCCACCCAACTCCCCAGTGGTTATGAGGGTTATAAGAGACACATAGAGGTATCTTCAAGAAGAGACCATCAGGACCTGGTCCACACTGTGCACTTGGCAGGTTCTGACTTAGACTACAAACTGAGAGGGGCAGGGCTCACCTGAGATCCCATGGCACCCTCATTATGGCCCCTGAGACCCCAGAACAGAAGTCTCACCCCTCTAACCTCTGGTTCTCCTCGAGGTCTCTTTCTTGCCATGAAGAGAATGTCCCATTTCCTCCAAGTCAGTTACACACGGACATGGCCCAACACAAAACCACACTGCTGAACCCAACGCTCCCCAGGACTGCGCTCACTGTGGCCACGAGCCCATGGGACTGTGCATCATTCGAAATAAGGCTGGTCTGCAGGAAGGTGTGCGTGGGAGTGTGAAATGCACCCCGGAGTCGGAACACAGCACGCAGACCAGAAAGGAAGATGTCTCATTGATAACGTTAGATGTTTTACGGTTTGAAATGATATTTTGGAAAAATTGGGTTAAATAAAATACATTATTAGACAATGTCACATGTTATATTTTGTTCTTTTAAAATGTGGTAAATAGAAAAGTTTAAACTGCTTATCTTATGATATCTATAGTGGACAGCATCTCTTCTTCTCTCTCTTTGCTCTATGATGAGGAAACGTAGCCCAGTCTGCTTTTTCCTGGGCAGCTGGCCGCACTGTCTCAGGTTCACTCCCCACACACACACTTTCCTACCCATGGTAATAAGAGTTTGCTTAGCGGTTAAGGCTGTTGGGGAAACTGTATTCTGATTGGTTCTCTCCCTGATAAAGCATGCCCATGCAGGGTGTTGCTCCTACATAGCCTTCCTTGTCATCTCAGGTGTGTCCTCACCCTGACCAATTGGAGGCCAGGCGGGAGATTCTCCTGAGGCATCCCAAGGCCAAAGGTCGTGAGCTAAATGTCACACTCTGAAGTTGTGGGCTTAAAAGTTACAGTCTGGAGCCAGCTTCGTTCTTTTCCCTCCAACTCTGTGAAGAAGGGAGTGCTTGCCCCTCTACTTGATTTTTTTTTAACATACAAAAATCTGTACATAATTAAGTTGATGAGTTTAGATATAAGTGTACATCCACAAAACCATAATTCCAATCTATAAACTTATCTATTGCCTCCATACATTCCTTCTGCCCTCTTATTTATTTACTAGAGGCCTGGTGCACAAAATTCATGCATGGGAAGGGGGGGAGGGTTGTCCCTCAGACTGGCCTGCACTATCTCCAATATGGGATCCCTTAGGAGATGTCCGATATTGGAGATGGGACCCCTGTGGGATCGGGCCTAAACTGGCTGTCGGACATCCCTCTCACAATCTGGGACTGCTGGCTCTTAAGCACTCACCTGCCTGCCTGCCTGCCTGCCTGATTGCTTCTAACCACTTCTGCCTGCCAGCCTGATGATACCCTAACTGCTTCCCTGATTGCCCCCAGCTGCCCTCCCCTGCCAGTCTGGTCACCCCTAACTGCCCTCCCCTACAGACCTGGTCCCTCCCAACTGCCCTCCCCTGCCAGCCATCTGGTGGTGGCCATCTTGTGGTGGCCATCTTGTAACTATGTGAGAGTGGCCATCTTGTGGTGACCATCTTGTGATGACATTGTGCCACTTAGGCTTTTATTATATAGGATTTATTTATTTATTATTATTACTGTTATTTGTGATGAGTACACTTAACATAAGATGCAGTCCTTAGAAACATCTGAAGCATGCAACACAGTATTGGTAACTCTAGGGCATGCTGTGCAGTCCAGTAGGTCTCTAGGGATGACTCATCGTGTATAACTGACTGAATCTTTGTACCCTTTGACTAATACCTTCCTTTTTCTCCCTCCTCCAGAGTGCCTAGCAACCATCATTTCACTCTCTGCTTGTATGGAGTTTGACTATTTTAGGTTTTGTATATAATTAATAACACATAGTAGCTATCCTTATGGAAAACAGTATGGAGGGTCTGTCAAAAAATTATAAATAGAGCTTCCATATGATCCAACAATCCCACATCTGGGTTTGTATCCAAAGGAGTTGAAATCAGGATCTCAAGGAGATACCCTGTGTTCATTGCAGCCTTATTTACAATAGCCAAGACACAGAAGCAGCTAAATGTCCACAGACAGATGAATGCATGAGAAGATGTGGTCTATCTGTACAACAGAATCCTATGCAGCCATTAAAAAAAGAGGAAATTCTACCATTTGCAACACCATGGCTGAACTGGAGGACATTTTGCAAAGTAAAATACGTATCCCTCACCTGGGCCTGAGTTGGTGTAAACACTGTCAGTTCACACAGCGGTTTCCTCTTCCTGTTCTGTTCCCTGTGGCCATCTCCATGCTGGTTTGTTGTTTGTGACTCACTGAACCATTTTAACTGTCTGGGGGCTGATTAACTTACCCGCTTACTCATTTGGCAAGCACTTATTCTGCACCTCATGCATACCAGCTATTCAGCCAGTGGTCAGGGGAGGAACGGTGAGCTTGATATGAAAGTTAGGCTTGGGGAGCTGTGGACTAGTTAAGTAACCAGACTCATAAGCACAATGTTCTAACAGATGGAGGCATCAGTTGAGTTCACACAGAGGGCCACTCACTCCATCCCCAGGGGTAAACAGAAAAGATCCCAGGTGACGTGTTGGGTATAGAGAATAAATAGGACTTAGCTAGAGCATATGATATTCATCATCAACATCAACATCACCATCACCAGCACCATCACCATCATCATCATCACCATCATCATCACCACCATCATCATCATCACCACCACCATCATCACCATCACCAGAACCATCACCATCATCATCATCACCATCATCATCACCACCATCATCATCATCACCACCACCATCATCACCATCACCGTCATCATCATCATCACCATCATCACCATCACCATCACCATCATCATCATCATCATCATCACCATCATCACCATCATCACCATCACCATCACCATCATCATCATCATCATCATCACCACCATCATCACCATCACCATCATCATCATCATCACCATCATCATCATAACCATCACCATCATCACCATCACCATCATCATCATCATCATCATCATCATCATCACCATCATCATCACCATCACCATCACCATCACCATCACCATCACCATCATCATCATCACTATCATCATCAATTTAAAAGGCATCCTTGGCCAAGAAAACAGCAACTGAAAAGGCGTGGGCTTCCACAATAGCATGCGAAGTTTAAGGAGCCAAAAAACACACTGATGATGTTGGTTGATAATGGGCAGGAGGAGAGAAGAGCAAGACGTGGAGAATGAGGAGCAGGCCTGAGCCAGTGTACGGAAACACCTAAATCAAGGTCAGTGATTCTGCCTTTATCCGAGTCACAGGAAAGGGACACTCATGGAACTCAAAAAGGTGTGTGAAATGGTCACCCTGGCCTTCTGGAGTGATCTCTTTGGGACCCACACATGAGGATGAAATTGCTCTAAAATTATGTTTGGAGAGCAGACAGGCCCTGAATCCACAAAATCAGACAGGCTGTGTTAGAGACATACCCCCAGGGTACCAGCAATTTATCTGTTTCCCTGCTGTCTGAGGAGGTGTCTCCTGGGGGTGCAGGGCTTGTGTGTGACATTATTTCCCACGGTGCCAGCGGCAGAAAGGACTGTATCTAGGTTCCTCCCCTTGACGACGAGGGCAAAGGTGCTGGGTCCGGCAGGCGCCTTGGCGAGCCAGAGCAGACCTGGGAGATCTGTCCTCCATGGCCCCAGAGAGACTGGTTTGGCTCAGGGACCCTGGGGCCCTGTTTGAAAAGTGGCTTCTCTCATTTCCCTTTGATCAGGCAGTTCATGGCGCATTTGGGAGGACAAGGAGTGATTTGTCTTGCACATGTGTTTTCGTTTACTTCTTAAAGGCACAGCTAAAACATTACACACAAGCACAGTGAAGTCCAGTGGGCAGACGAGCTTCAAACAGCCTCAAAGGGTGAATGGGAGATAAGCTCATTTGTTTATAATCCACATTTTTTAAAGTCGTTTATGGAAAAGACAGCACACTGAAAGTACAGCTGAGCAAATAAGAATGGAGTAAAATATGATGATGCCACACATGAGGTCAATGCTGGGAAAGGTTTCCATACATTTCTGAGTAATTGCCCAAGGGGAGTCTTCATTTAGGCCTGAGCTTCCTAGTAGCCAATGAAATAAGGGATAGGGTACTTAGAGCTAAGAAAACTCACATTAGCAGTTCTTCATTAAAGGTACATTTTGCAGTTAAGGGAGCAATGTCTTTAGTAATACCGTCGCCCATATTTGATTATGCGTTTCAGATATAAGTTTTCTCCAGTGAAATAGCATTTCCTGAGCACCTGTGATGCGCCAATGTGCTAAACTGTAATGATGCGTTCATATACTTGCTGTCCTTCTCTATCCCTGTCTGTCACTGTAGATTGTTCAGTCCCTTATCTCATGAGAACATATGGGCCCTATTCCCATTGAGACCAGTTTTAGCCACATGACATACTTTGGCCAATGAAATGAAAGTGGGAGTGACATGTGTCCTGCTATCCCAAGGGATTAATTTATTAGAGTTGTTTGTATGAATGGCTACACTGACAACCTGTGTCACTTGCCACCTCCTTCCTATTAAGAGAGTTTGCATGTAGGTCTACCTGAGACAGAGGTGGCATCCTATAAACTCACTAGGGCCTTCCTATCTTTCAGTCATGATAACCCCCTATCTTTATTAGTCAAGTAGGCAAAACGTAATCAGATTTGTTTTGTCCATATTTCTGATCATCTACATAATGGGTGAGGGGGGGATGTTGAAATTGAAATGAGAAACATGGGTCTTAGCACATGATGTCTTTCTTTGGTCCACTTTTGGGACTTTTCCAAGGGAAGAAGCAATGAATGTTCAATACCCTCTCCTGGGCCCTCAAAATAGAGCAAATAGGACAGAATGTTCAACACAGAAACATAAGCAAATGGAGAGGAGAAAGGAACAGAGGGAAATTTTAGCATCATTAGGGGTAAGGGTATTTAGCACAACTCAATGGGAGTAAAATAAAGAAAGATCCTGGTGTTTGATGGGGCCCTAATAATGATTTACATAAATGATCTGGCATTGGTTTGGCAAAGACATGTTCTTTGATTGGCATTAACACAGTGGAAAGAATAAACAGCTTCTTCTAATGTTAGGCAGCATTAGTCCCATGACTAAACAATCTAAACACAACTCCCATGGAAGAATGCTGCTTAGCACACAGTGAGTAGATGCCCGATAAACATATGTTGTTGAATAAATAATTGAGCTGGGTTCAGGGAGGAAGCCATCTTGCCCAAGAAGAATGGTGCCGTTTTGTCACTTGAAACCTATGTGAACCTATTAACCAATGTCACCCCAATAAATTTATTTAAAAAATAAAATAAAGACCATCTCTTGAGGGCCATTCTGGACACCCCAAGGTGGCAGCTTGATAGTCCAAGGGCACTAATTCTCAAGGAAGTTAGATCAAGAGCAGTCCATTAGACTTCCCTTTGAACTTGGCTCGATTTCACCTTCAGGCACTTTCACAGCATAAGGTCACGCTTCTGACCTCTGAAACATATAATCACTCCTCCTGCCAAAGGCTTCTTTGACTCAACAATTCAAACCTTAGCTCAAAAAGAATTAGAGAAAGTGGGAAATACCACACACATTAAAATACCAACTCATTACGCCTTCTTCCATCTTCTTTTTCTAGGAACATCAAAGGACGCTTTGTGGCTGTCAACAATTAATCTGGGAGGAGGACTGGCTGGTATTTCAAACGCCTTTTTGGGTTCAGGTTAAGGGGTCAGTAATGGTGGGGTATTTGGCCAATGGCAAGCGAAGGAGGAGACTCAGAAGGGACGAGGATGTATGTAGCCTCAAGGGTTCCTAACGGAAGACTCTTCTGAAGTAAGATCAGAATTAAGATTCTTTAGGAATTTCTCAATTTCCAGCCACTTGTGTGGGACACTGATAAGTAAATGAGCTTTCTATTGGCAGCAAGTGGAGGAAGGATCAGTGTCGTTTTTGAGTGTATATTTGCAGATTCTAAGGAAAAAAATAACTAGGGTTGTGATGCTTTTAAAAGCTCTGTATTTTCTGAATAGGTCCGAAGCATTGTTGGTAGTGAAATACATCCCCTCCTGCATTCTAGCCTCAGTTGGTGTTTCGAGTGCTCAGCCTCTCCACAGACATGGAGCTGTGACTGGGTCTGTACTCATGACACTTAGTCCAGGAGCGGCTTTGCCTCGGGATGTTATTTCCAGGAGGCAGACAGGTATAAGTGACAACTCTTCACTAGAGAAATATTAGCAATCAAACACCATAAAACTGACAGAAATAACTAACCTGGCGTTAACTTAGACACCGGTAGGTGCCTTTTCCGTACACGATGCTGAGCATCTCTAATGGAATGACAGCAAAGCTGATGCCAGCGCTCATGGACCACAACAGGATCCTATAGTGTTGTGTCAAACGAGTGGACCCTGGGTCCTCTTAAAAGATGGGAGACTGTCCAAGTTCCCTCTGGCAGCTATGGATGTTGTACAATGTTTCCTGAACAACTCAATACTTTTGGAACTCAAAATTATTGGGGGGAGGGAGAAATCCATGATGAACAAAACTGTATTTTTAAAATAAAGACAGGATCCACGGGGCCAGTTAGCGTGATGGATGGAATCACTCTTGCCTTTCTCTCTGCTCAGGTGCAGACAGTGAATGAGGCTCTTGGGAGAGAGAAACCTGGCCTGTGTCACCTGGCTGGCCCTTGTGTCTGATTCATTGCTTGGTGCAGAGTAGGTGCTCAGGAAATACTTGTCGGATGCTTTGCTCTGTCCAAGAGAGGAGATCATGCTGACCCTGTGTCCTTCCTCCTGTGCTGGAGGGGGAAGTGACAACTCTTCACGAAAGAAATATTATGTATAATAGTCATCGCTGTCTCTCTGACTTTCTCCCCGAATCTCCCCAGACACTGCCCATGCTCACATCTTAGGTGTGTGGTGCCCGGGGGCGGATGATAGCTGACTTTCTGGCTGCTATAGCTCCAGTGTGGGAAATTGAGACTGCTTGCTCCAGGAATGCGGGGAGCTTCCTGGAAAACCTCTCTGGTTCGGTTTTAAAGTCTGCCCTGGGAGGGTCTAGACAGCCGGGAATTCTGCTCCTCATTCGTCTAGTATTCCCTCCTCTCGTCCTAACCTCAGGATTGGCCTGGAGCAAAAATAGGAGGGTGACGGGTGGCCTGATGGGTCGCCAAGGCGGTTAAGCTTCCCCAACCCCCTGCCCGGGGCATGGCCTCTGTGTTGCCTGTTGCTATCTAGTCTCAGTAAGGTCTGCAGTATTCCCAGGAGCCCAGCCTGTGTTGACAGATGACAAGCTCGTTCTGATGGTAACACAAGAGGCAGAGAGCGATGAGTCAGTGAGAACTGACTGTAATGAGGCCCTGGCTTGGCTGATTTGGACTCATCCCATAGCGAACACTTCCAAACAGCCCAGGAGCCATCCTCCTGAAGACCTGAGGTTCAGAGAGGTCACGTCGCTTGCCCAAGGTCACGTATTCGGGAAGGCTCAGAGATGTGATTCTCACGCCAGGGTCCCTGACTCGGAAACTATATCCATGTCACAGCTGACATGGGGCCGGGCTCAGCCTAGATGGAGAGGGTCTGGGTGGAGGCTCATGGGTGCTGGCGGCCGCAGGCCTAGGGAGCAGGTGCTTTCTGGTCCTTTTGGACACTGATCACCAGGGTGACGGTCAGTCAGTCAGAACTGGGATGGACCAATCAGAAGGGATTGTGGCTGGAAACCACTAGAAAGACCTGCTGACAGCAGAGGCGGAGCGCTTGCTGCTCTTCTGGTTTGCCGACCGTCCTTGCTAGCAGGGCATCCTGATGGTTTGCTCATGGTTCAGCTGAACCTCACTCTCTCCCCTGCTGTGCTCAGAGCCGCCTCCTCATTCCCGGGCCTGGTCCTGACTTGGCTGAGCCGCTGCCACGCCAGCGGGTGGGACACAATCAGGCGCACCCTCTGTGCTCTGGATGCGTGTCCTCCTGGGCCTCGGGTGGCCACCCCACTTCAGCCCGGGACCCAGAACACACACATGGTGAGTGGCCAGGAGGCCGATCTGCAGGCCCAAAGCACGCCCAGCAGCTCGCAGCACGAGGCGCAGTGGAGTGGCCCGAGTCCAGGTCCGCAGAACCCGTGGGAACCTGGGCCCAGCCCAGCGAGGAGGGGACAGGCTCCTGCTCCGGCCCTGAGCTGGGCATTCGTGTTGCAGCATTGTCATCGCCACTGCGACTAAGGCAGGCTCCGGATGCTCTGAGCGCACCCCCTGGGACCGAGTAGCTGTTGAACCCGGGTTCCGCCACTTCTCGGCAGCATGATCTTAACCTCAGGCTCCCCCCGCAGAGCGTGCATGTGTGTCTTTTCCCCGCAGGACGCTGGCTTCTCTGAAAGCTTCCTGACCAGGTGGCCGTGAGCATGTTCATTCACAAGGGTGTCAGCCGCGACCGTCAATTCTCCAGCGGGAAGTGGCTGCAGGCGTGGAGTCACTCGCCTGGGACGGGGCACGCTCAAGTCCCCTGGGCCCGGCGGAGGACACTGCCACGTGCTCTTACACGTCCGACTTCCTCAGCGATGCCCGTGAGCACTGGGGACAGAGCGCGGGAGATGCAGCGGGGAACGCTGGTGGAGCAGAGCATGGAGGTAGCCTTTGGACAGGGCTCTCTGGGTGTTGTTAATAAATAATAATCTCAAATAAGAAATTGCCCTAACCGGTTTGGCTCAGTGGATAGAGCGTTGGCCTGCGGACTGAAGGGTCCCAGGTTCGATTCCTGTCAAGGGCATGTACCTTGGTTGCGGGCACATCCCCAGTGGGAGGTGTGCAGGAGGCAGCTGATCGATGTTTCTCTCTCATCCATGTTTCTGGCTTTCTATCCCTCTCCCTTCCTCTCTGTAGAAAATCAATAAAATATATTTTTTTTAAAAAAAAAGAAATAATATCAGCAGCCATCCCCACGCCTCCGTTTTTTAAGCACCTCCCTGGGCTGGCATTCTGCAGGCAGGAGCTCATGTGTGTTTCACACTTCCACTCTCGGGGAAGCGCATTTTTAGTTCCCGTGTTCAAATGTGGACGACAAGCCTCAGAGAAGGGGTTAGTTCGCACCAGGCCGCACAGCCGGGAGGCAGCAGAGGGGAGCGCAGAGCCCCGGTCTGATTCCATCTCCTTCCAATAGTGCGGGGGCTGCCTTGTGAGGCACTAAACGTTAGCAACCTCCTGACATTGAACTGTGGAAGCCCGAGACCCAGTGTGGCTGGGATGTGACCTAACTGTAAGGAAGCAATGAAGGTTAATGAGCTCATAAGGGTGGATCCCTGATCCCTCAGAAGTAGTGTCCTTTTAAGACAAAACTCCAGAGCGCTCTCTCTCTCTCTCTCTCTCTCTCTCTCTCTCTCTCTCTCTCTCTCTCTCTCCCTGAGACCCTCTCTCTTTCTATCTCAATCTCAAAGTCTCTCTCCCACCGCCTCACCTCACTCACGCATGCACCCGAGAAAAGGCCTTGTTTTAGTAGACAGGGAGATAGGGGTTCTCTACAAACCAGGAAGAGACCGCGCAACAGAAGCCATGTACGCCAGAACCTTGCCCTCGGCCTTCTGGCCTCCAGAACGGTTAGGAAGAAAATGTCTGTGTTTAAGCACAGTCCCCGGTACTGTGCTGCAGCAGCCGAGCAGACAAGACAGCCTTCGGTACCTGAAATGCATGCATCCCCTCCCGCTCCCCAGGCCCTGCCCCACGGAGGCGCAGGAAGGGCCAGGGTTGCAGGCCCCTCAGTGCGTGGCGGGGGGTGGCGGGGGATGCAGGTGGCAGCCAGTGACATCTCAGAAAGCAGGAAGCCCTCAGCCTGATGTCTTTTGCCCCGGGGAGGGCCTTATCCGGATTCTACACTGTTTCACTCTCATGGAAGTGAGCTGCTTCTTGTGTACATACCCAGGAATAAGGAGCCGGATTCTCCCCGCAGGAGCCTGGCTAGGACCTTGGAGGTACCTAGGGCTCAGCCTGGCTTCCAGGCCCTGTGATCACCATGGTCCTCTTCTTTCTAGGTGTGTGTGTGTCTGTGTGTGTGTGTGTGTATGTGTGCGTGTATGTATATGTGTGTATGCATGTGTGTATGTGTGTGCATATGTGCATGTGTGTGTGCATGTATGTGTGTGTGTGTGTGCATGTGTGTGTGTGCAGCTCACGTCCTTGCTCTCCTCCTAACTAAAGAGAATTCCCCCTCGCTGGAGGTGTGGGGGGACAAGGGGGTGAGGGATTGGGGAGTAGAAGGGACGGCAGGGGACACTGGGGATGCCTGGGTGGCCAGCCCCTGCCTGATGCCGCTTAGAATGATTCCTGCCCTTGGCACTGGACCCAGGCCTCCCAGATCAGCCCACTGTCCTGTCTGCAGGTAAAATGTAAAAGACATGTTGTCATGGTAAAACGTGGTCTATTCTCGAGCCGCCTGGGAAAGAGTGAATCAGAGAAGCACAGGGAGAGGCCTGATGCTGCCAATCCCCCCGGGCCTGTGGTTTCCCGGGGGGACAGCGGTGTGCAGGGGTTTGTCACAAACAGGCCACGCGGCCACGCCTGCACATTTGAGGGCTGTGTGCAGCGACGCGTTTGGTGCTGGCGATGCTTCTATTTATAAACTCGGTGTTCTCAGATGGGACAAGCTGAGAGTCTTCTTTCCTGGCATTTCAAGTGTTTCATTTCCTTCCGATCATACCTCTCAGACTGAGGCCGTGCACAGCAGCGCACAGGCCCGGGCCGCAGTGGGCTCGGCTCCCCAGAGGCGCTCTCTGAGAGGCACAGGCATCTTCGTGGCAAAAGCGAGTAGGGACAGGGCGGGGACAGCATTTTTAGGAGAAGCAGCCGTGGCCGCTGCTATCTGTCAGCTGGGCCTCTGCATCTCCCAGTAACAGGAAGCCCTGGGTGTGGGGGGCTGGCTGGATGGATCCTGGCACCCATGACATCATGTAGCCCCCAGAGCCAATCTGTGAGGTCACAACTATTTCCGGACCTCTCCGATGCAGGAACCCAAGGGACACGCTTGAATTTGCACCCCTGCTCCCTAGGAACCACTCAGGAGCTGAGGAGAGGGACAGGGGACAGCGGGGGTGGGGAGTGGAGGGACTGGGTCTGAGAGGGAGAAGCTGAGAGTTGGTTGTGGAAAGAGGTTTAGAAGAAATAAGAGGCAGCAGTCATGTATGTCACAGGAAGGACACCCTAAGACAAGGCAGAGAGAGCTAAAGAGACAGATGTTTCAAAGCAACTTGGACCAAAGCAGCAGCTGCTTGCAGGACAGAGCGCCCACCTTCCACTCTGGGGGCTGGTCAGGCGATCTGTGAGCATAGCGGGGAGACTCTCATAGTGGGGAGATGGCTCCTCAGACACTCCCTGCGATGACCCAGCCACTGCCAAGAATGCCCTCTTCTGGCCATGCTCTCTCAGCCCAGCATGCCAGCAAGGTGGCCCGAGACCTGCCTGTTCCCAGAGCCTGGGCAGAGTCTTCCGCAGACGCCGGTTTCCCTTCGCCGATGGCAGGGCCCTCCCCAGTCCTCGCCGGCCCCACAGGCACGCCAGGGACACTGTTTCAGTGAGGCAGCTACCACGGCGGAGGGTGGGCTCCCTGTATGTGCCGAGCCCCGGATCCTGCCCTCCGTGTCATCTGTGTGTTTATGATAGCTCAAAGACATGGGTGTGTGGATCTAATTACAAATGGGAAAGGGTTTAGCAGCCCGCTGCTTGCCTGCAGCTCTCTGGTTGCCAAGTCCTGGCAGCCGTGTTGAAACGGAGCCAAGCGTTTAGTGTTCAGCTGAACCCTGCCAGCCGAGCGCTGCATTGTGGGGCCGGGAACCCGGAGGTGCTGCCTGCAAAGGTGCTCGTGCAGGGCCAGGCGGGGCACAGCACTGGACCCCGCACCCCGAGGAAAACAGGGAGCCAGCTCCGTCTTGCCCTGACCTGGGCCCAGCCGGCTCTCCCCCCTCACCTGGGGCAAGGCCCATCCATCAGGCCACCTTGGAGGTGCGTGGGGGTCCAAGGCGCCAGGTGGGAAGTTGTCCCAAAGGTTTTGCTGGAATTTAGTGAAAATCGGGCCTCTTCGGAATTTTCAACTTTCCTTCAGCTACTGGGGCCGGGCTGACAGCCGCCCAAGGCTGCCTTTCTAGTACATTCCAGGAGTCTCAACTGCAAGTGGGAGCTGCTCGCCATGCCTGTCCATTGTCCTGGGTCCTCTCTCTGCAGAAGGGAGTCCCGAGCTGCGTTTCTCAAACCCTGGGGCGCAAACACACCCCTCGGGAAGGGAGTGAATATTCAGACTCTGCTCTTATGGAGAAAGGGGGAGTTTCCTTTGGCCAAGATCAGACTCACTAGGACTGCTCAGTGCTCAGTTAAGAATTCGGACCCCAGTGTCCAAGGATTCAAGGTCAGGGGCGCTGGACAGATGCACCTGGGTGACTCGGGGTCAGAGAGAGCATGGGGGGCGCGGTTCAGAGGGCTCAGTGTTCTTCACGAGATGTTGTGAGGCCTGGGAAGCACCTCAAAGGCAGGGGCTACTTTTTATTTCTCCAAAATGCACCCGCTATAAGCAAATTAAAGGGGAAGAGTGAGTTTGCTCTTCCTCTATAGAAACACTCCCTGCAGAGAGTGGAAAGTCAGCTCTAACATGACCTGCTCTGATATTTTGGTGAGGAGGAGCAATGTGTTTTTGGGGGCTAGCATAGGTGACGAGGAGAGATTTTCCTTATGACTTTAGATGTTCTGTATTGTTGACTTTTCATGATATTATAGGATGATGTATTTCTTTTGTACCCAAAATAAAAGAACCTGACTGGTGTGGCTCAGTGGTTGAACCTCAATCCATGAACCAGGAGGTCACGGTTTGATTCACAGTCAGGGCACATGCCTGGGTTGTGGGCTTCATTTCCAGTGTGGGACGTGCAGGAGGCAGCTGATCAATGTCTCTCTCTCTCTCTGTCATCATTGAGGTTTCTCTCTCTCCCCCATTCTCCCTTCCTCTCTGAAATCAATAAAAAACATACTTAAAGATAAACAATTAATAAATAAATAAGAAAAAGCAAGCCAGCAGGGAGAAGGGAACCTGGCAATGACCTATGACCTGTCCCCCAGACAGGCCACTGCAGTGCAGACAGCAGGGACCTGGACGTCTCTCATGGGCTCAGGGATGCTGGGCTCTGGCACTGAGCTGGGAACCTTAGCTGAAGTTGGTGGCGCCTTCTGCACCCCCTATAGAGCGGGCCTGGAGTCTTCACTGCAGGAGATGCTCTGGGCACTAGACATGCCCATGTGAGGGGCTCATGCCCAGGGGGCCCTGATGGGTGTCTTACAGATCCAGAGCCCCTCTCCACTGGGGCCAGGGCCCTACCCCAGATAGAATTCCATCCCTGCAGACAGTGTCTAAGCACACATTTATCCCCAAAACCTCTGGCCGGGAGCTAATCACGTCGGAAGTCACCGAGCCACCTCGCATGGCATCAGAGGCGCCCGCAGGGAGACGAGGCCGTGAGAGAGCAGGGAAACCCCGCTTTCTTTGTGAACAGTCAATTTATACACGGGAAGTTTAAGATGACCTGCCAAATGAATCGAGAGTCCTCACACTCTATCCAGCTGCCTGTATTCCGAAACAATAAAGCACATGGCGCCGGGTTGTGGAGGGAGATGCAGGCGTGTGACCCTGCACCGCCGGGCTGGTATTCTCTTAACCTTCCAAGTGGGCCCGGCTCGCGCTTGCCTTGTGGTTTGGATAACGCAGGGCTGGCCAGTTCTCTCACAGAAAGAGAGGCCTTTCGCTGCTAAGAGGCCAGGGAGTTTTTTGTTTGTTTGTTTGTTTGTTTTTAAGAAAAATTCTCCTCTAAGAGACATTATTGACTCTCATTCCTGACATGTGGACAGGTGATTATCTAAACCACAGAGGGAAGATGCTTGAGGTAAACATCCAAGTGATTAAGGAAAACCTCTTTCTGCTCCCAAAGCCTGAAAATGCCACCATTCACACACACACATACACAGACACTCACAGACACACACACAGGCACACACACAGACACACACACAGACACACACAGAGACACACACACAGACACACACACAAACACACACAGAGAGACACACACAGACACATACACACACACACACTCAAACATGGACACACACACAGACACACCCACACACATACACACACACACACACACAGTCACACACACACACACACACACACACACGTGTGCTTCCAGGCCTCTGTGTCCTCTAGTCCAACTGCCTTGGTTAATTAAAATCTACCAACCTTGGCCTGGCCGGTGTGGCTCATTGGTTGAGTGTTGACCAATGAACAAGGAGGTCTCTGTTCAATTCCTGGTCAGGGCACATGCCCGGGTTTGGGGCTTGATCGTCAGTGGGGGGCATGGAGGAGGCAGCCGCTCAATGATTTTTTTTTTAACTGATCAATGATTGTCTCCCATCACTAATGCTTCTATCTCTCTCTCCCTTTCTCGCTAAGAAATCAATAAAAACATACTTAAAAATATAGTCTACCAACCTTGGACCTCACCACCCTTTCTTCGATGTCCGCATGACCACAACCCCTCTACGCATCCAAGCAACATTTGCTCCAACTTAATATTCTGGTGCTTTGGGGAACAACATTTAAAAATAAACCCTGTTGGCACATTGTCAGAGTCTTGTGTAAATGCCTTCATGACAACCACCCTAAGAGAGATTGTGAAAGCCAAGGAGTTGGGGGCAGGGAGAAAGAGAGCCCTGCTGGGAGTTTCAGTTTCAGACAATGTCAAGTCACAGTGCGTTTATTCAGATTCTCATTCTCTCACGTGCATGTGGGGGGCCCTCCCCTCCCCACCCCCGACTCTCATGTCCGTATCTCTTTTTATCTATCTTTGGCTTGGGCTCCTGGGTTCGTAGTGAAGAGGCTCTTGAATCCTAGGCCACCTTTTGGCCCAGGGCCCAGGGTGGCCGCTGGGGAAATGAGGGATGGGCGGAGAGGGGGCCTCGGCAGGGGCTCCACTCTGTTCCTGGTCCTCCCTGGCAGTCTCTGCAGAACACCCTGGTCGCCCCCATTCCTCTCCACAACCTGCTTGCCTTGCTCTGTTGCTAAGAGACCAGCCTGTTGTTTACAAGCTCCTTGTTGGCGGAGACTTCATAATTTATAATTTATTATCTTAGTGTCAAAACCTGTGTTGGTTTTTATTTTATTTCACCACAGATCCAATGATTGTTAAATACAACAAAGGTCACACGTCTGCCAATGGTCCCATTGTCGCCACAATAGCGTCCTGGGCACCCCGAAGTTTAGGTGCCGCAGAAGAAAATGCTATTATAAACGGAAGATGAATATCATTTTTGTCCATTAACTTCACGCATTATATGACTGCTCAGGTCAATGGGTTTCCTGAAGATTTGCTCACTATTGAAAACATGTTTCTGCCCAACCACGAAGGCAATGGATTGCAATGATTTCAATTATTGCAAGAAAGGAGTTGAGCCCTAACCGGTTTGGCTCAGTGGATAGAGCGTCGGCCTGCGGACTGAAGGGTCCCAGGTTTGATTCCGGTCAAGGGCATGTACCTTGGCTGCAGGCACATACCCAGTAGGGAGTGTGCAGGAGGCAGCTGATTGATGTTTCTCTCTCATTGATGTTTCTAACTCTCTATCCCTCTCCCTTCCTCTCTGTAAAAAATCAATGAAATATATTTTTAAAAAAAGACAGGAGTTGAGTTGTCTTGCCATCTTTCCATTCACACCAACCCCCAACCGTTCAGCTCGCCGGTCCTCTTCCCAAAAAGTCCAGGGCCTCGGCCATTTCCCTGGCACTGGAGGTGACCCCTGAGCCATTGGTGGGGTCTGTGGGCACAAAACAGCCTTTGGAGGGAATTCTCCTGAATGCACAGCAAGTCAATCAATTCAGGAAGGAAGCGCCGGCACAGAGAGAGGAGAGACGCCTACGTAAACAGCTCAGTGGTAACACGCTTTACAGAGAATTGACACACGTGCTATAATCAGGATCATTACTGACAAGCATGGTGCCAAGCTCAAGGCCAAGTGGCAACCCTGGACTCACATATAAAGCACCTGACAAACCTAGGAGGAAGTAGTAGGATTAGGCCCATTTTAGATACAACAAAATCTGGGCTTTTTGACCTTAAATAAGTGGCAAGACTAAACCCAGGCCAAGTGACCCTAGAGCCATTGTTTTATAGAAATACTAGAGGCCCGGTACCCGAATTCGTTCACGGGTGGGGTCCGGCTAGCCCGCCTCAATCAGGGCCAATCGGGCTGGGCCCACCAGGGGGAGAGGATGCGGGAGGTTGGCCAGCTGGCCCTGCTCCCTAATGGAACTCCTGGTCAAGGGAACAATTTGCATATCAGCCTTTTATTATATAGGATTTTAAGAAATCAGTGCAGACTTTGAGTTTTACTGTCTGTCTTAAATGAGTCCACACACATTTGATGAAGCAGGGAATTTAACATAGATTCCAAAATCGTTTCACCAAGTTAGGTTTCTCTGCCGAGTCTTCGGAATCTTCTAGAAACCACAGAGCACCAGGAATTTCTAGGAAGGGCATTTTATTTTTCCCATCAGAGGACCTGGCAAATTCTAAGGACATTTTCCTGGGAATCAAATGTGTTGTTTTCCAGAAAGCAATTATGGTGATGATCCACACTGGCAGTTTTCACTGCTTAATTCCTACCCACTCCCTGGCAGCCTTGTGGCCAGGACGTCACACGGCGCGGGGATCTCCCAGACCATCCCAGCTGGGAGGGGGAGCCTCTGTCTTCATGGCTGTGGTGAAAGACAAGTAAACACTCTGGAAACCATTGACCATCAAAGAAGTAGTCACCTGCTTGATGACTTCACCGCTTCTCGGGCTTTTTTGCTTTTCCTTCCTGAGCAGGTAGCTATGTCCTTTCAAAAGCGGGGCCCCTTGACTTGAACTCACAGATATACCCCAAGCAAGAGAGAAAGGGGGCACATACCTGCTTATTTTCGGAGGCCACCTCTCTGAGACCAGCACTTTCCTAAGGGCGTGAATTAGGACCCTATTCCTCTTGGGAGCTGCATGATCTGTTTGCATATCACTTAGGATGAAGGGTTAGACATTGTGGGTTCAATTCCCTGTCTACCACTTAGCAAGCCCTGTGAACTGAGGCAGGTCTTAGATTCCTCGTCTCTACATTCACAGAAACAGGGATGAGGATACTACCTTCTGCGCCAGGAAAAGGTGATTAAAATTAAACAACGGGTGCAACACAAATCAGGGAGAATATACAAAAGTGATTCCCATCACTACTGGAGGCCCAGGGTCCAATAAAATGCCCGGCAAACAGTCGCCACTCGTGTCTGCGTGTACGTCTGTGAGCCACCCCCACAGTCGGGATCCAGAGGTAGAAGACTTAGCTTCCTCCTGTCAGCAGCTCATGGTATCATGGAGGAACACACGTGTAAGTGACTATTCTGAGATGCGCCTTGACTACTATTCTCCACTCAATAGCCAGAATGATTGCTCTCAAATGCACGCTTTTTCATGCCATTTTTGATTGGATATTTTTCAATGGTCCCCTCCTTGGTTTGAGGACAATGTCCAGAAGCCTCTCACTGTTCACACAGATCTCAGCCTGAATTCGAAGTCTGAGTTTGCTTGTCTTGCACCCCTGGGCCTTGCAGCCCCTGTGCACCCCCCTTGATTCTGCACTGCGCTCTGTTCCCTCTGGGTCTCAGCTGTCTCATGTGCTGCTCTTCCCAACCTTATTCAATTCCTCCTCAACCTTCACACATCACCCTGCAGTTTACTTCTTCAAGAGTTTCTCCTGTCTTGCCTACTGCTAAATCGCAAGTGCCATGAATGAACGCATGAAATAATGGAAATATGTATCTGTGAACCAATTCTGAATGGTCTCCCTTTTTCTTGAGATCAACTCCAGAATTAACTTGGCAGGACTTGGCGTCTCTGATCTGACTCCTTGTTTTCCCTCTCTGGATGTCCCTGAGTTCACACTTTCAGAAATGTACCCATGTTCTCGATGAGGTTTATGCCAGAACTTCTCCCAATGAGATACTCTCTGTTCTCTCCCAGATGTAAGACTCTCAGGGGTCCAGTGTCTATTCCCAAAGCTCTGCTTGGAGATGCGTAAAAGATCGATCAACACACACAGAGCTGATGATTTTAGGTCACGTTGCCACAGGAGGTAAGATGAACTGTCCTGGCAGAGCCTCTAAGCTACTCTTTTACTGAGCACACATGGTTCCTCCCTTCCAAATGCATTTTTTTTTATAGTTTCGAAGAGTAGATTTTGAAGGGTCCCCACACTGAGCTCTTCCTAGGGAAAATAATTTTCTGTTTTGAAAAAATGGTGTTTTGTCAAGGAACATGCATTTGAGCATCCTACATTTGTTCTGACTTTTGCAATTTTAGACCCTTGTGCCAGAGAGAGCAAATCCCCCAGCCCTTTGATCGTCACGATCCTTCAATTACCTTTCTGGTCTCCTTCTGTTGTCATTTAGGGTAAGTACATACAGTTGGTCTTTGTATGTGCCCATGAAAGGTAATCTCACTCTTCTTGTGATTATTTTTGGATTCCTTGGCTGAATGCCTTCGGGTCTGCATGCATCTTTCTCCTACCATGCAGCCCAGATCTGCACATCACAGCCCAGGTGCAGTCGCCACAAAATTGCACAGCCAGAGGGGATGCCCTTCTGGTTCAGGAGTTCCCAGGGCTCCTTCCTCCCCCGGAAGGCACCCCGTCCCTGGGCAGGGCCTTCACCTCTAGCTCCGCATGCATTCGCCTCAAATCCCATTGTCCTTTTGAGCTGGTCAATTACACTGAAACGTAAGCACCAACTGTTGATGAAGTGTCTGTTGAGTTTTCTTCCCATCTTCCTGCTTTACTTGAAAGCATCATGCTCTCAATAGTTATTTTGGTTTCCCGTTGGAACATTGGATAGCGAACACCTTTTTTAAAAATATATTTTTATTGATTTCAGAGAGGAAGGGAGAGAGAGAGAGAGAGACATTAGAAACATCAGTGATGAGAGAGAATCATTGATTGACTGTCTCCTGCATGCCCCCTGCTGGGGATCGAGCCTGCAACCCGGGCATGTGCCCTTGACTGGAATTGAACCCAGGACCCTTCAGTCCGCAGGCCAATACTCTATCCACTGAGCCAAACCAGGTAGGGCGGTAGTGAACACCTCTTGATTTAAAATTACAGGGGCACTGCCACCCCTGCTCCTTCCTGAATAGCTCTTTGCAACAGATTGAACTGGCCTTGAAAGAAGCACAACACCTTGCTACCCAATTGTATTTCTTAAACGAGGAGAAAGGGTGAGAATGCATCTACGCCTTATTCCACGGAGACAACACACCTTTGCCATCTGTCACTCAGCCCCAGTGGTGTCTGTCCTTCCCCACCTCACTGGGTTCTCAGTTAGTGTTCTTAGGCAAATGCATCTGTATGTGTTTTTAAAGTAAGATTGGCAAGAGAAAAGCCAGTGTATCATAGAAAAATGAGCATAAAATTCGATGGTTGATAGCTTGGGTCCATCTCCTCTCCTGTGGTTTATTTGGATCACCCTTGGCTTTTCTCATATGCCTCAGCTTCTTCATCTGTCGAATGGGTAGAAAATACACCTATTTTTTGTGAATAAGAAAGTGAAATTGTCTCCAGAAGTTTTCTGTATACTTAAAAGTGCTATATAAATAAATCAGAAATCCAAGAAAAAAAAGGCTTTGTACCTGAAGGTTTAGGGTTGTTACACATTGCTATGGAGGCAACTTCTAAATACCTGCAATTGGAGAGAACATTGCATCAAGAAAAAAATGAGATTTCAGATATATCATGGCAAAGTTTTATTTGTGTTGTTTTCATTTTCTTAGAGCAGGAAACCTGCTGACTCTACATTTAGCTGGGAGTGTTAGGAGCAGGGACTGGTGGGTATTCAGAGGAATTCCACAGCAAGAATACTGTCCCCCAGAGCTCACAGTGAAACCCCAGCTGTCTTCCCCACATCAGAGAGCGCCCAGATAGAAATTAGCATGCAGCTTTGTCAGTGTCCAGAGAATGCTAAGACGTGGAGAAGACAGATGGATGTGGGAACATCATAGAAGACTTCTTGGAGGAAGTGTGATTTAAACCTGGGTCATGAAGGGTCTAAAAAGTCTACCTGAAAATGCACAAAGGCATTCTTCCTTACATTTAAATGTAATTTTAATTATAAATTATATGCAAATTATGATTTAAGAGATCACTGCCCCAAGCCTTATGGCCCCTCTTCCTAAAAACTCAGCCCAGCTCTGCTCCTTGGCACCCTCCAGCCTCAGTGAAGGGCCATCTTCCCACCGCCCTCACCCCAACTCCTCTCCTCCCCAGCCAAGGTGGGTCCCCCAGAGTGGCCTGAACTTTGCCCTGTCCTGGGGTTGACAGTCTCACCCCTCCCCTAGAATGTGCCTCTTTCCTTCTTGAGCTTTATTATAACCTCATCATTTTGGAATCAATGGCTGTCACCTGCCCCGTGCACCCCTCCACACACACGGCCCCTCTGGTGAGTGTAGGTCTTACACAGGACTCTCAAGGGAGCTCCTCGCAGGCACCTTTTCTGCTCACCAAGGCCAAGTGCAGACTCCTGTGCTATCATCAGCCTCTTCACCCAGCGAGCTTAAGAAAGCTGAGGTTGGCTGCGCCAGGAATTCCCTTGTTTCTAACACAAAATATGGTCAGTTTAAGTGGCCTAATTGTCCAGGCTAACCATCATCCCCCTGGGAGAGTTAAAATGCTCTTTTAGCCTGGCTAACAATGCTGAGCCTCCAGCCCCCTGGGCTCTCCGTGGGCGGATGGTGGGAGCCCATTAGCCCATCACCTTCTGCCCTTTCTGGTCTCGCCTGGACCGTGATCACCTGGGCCTGGGCCACCTGGTCTCCAGAGGCCCATGCCTGCTTCTCTCTCAGCTCCAGCAGAAGGTGGGGAGTTCAAGCCATTGCCTGTCTGATCCACAGAGCCTCACCTCGCACAGAACATGAGGAAGGTTTGGTGTGAGGACACAAGCAAAGAAAGGAATAAACCATGAAGCTGTGTAGCAGACAAGGGTGGGGAAGAAAGCGTAAGAAAGCGTACAGACCATGTGACTGTAGACATGATAGAATCTGTCAGCACTGGAGTTGTCTCACAAGGGAGGGGTTGAAGCCCCTCGAAAAACACCTAAGAATGGTGCCTAAAGCAACAGTTGTCGTATGATGCTAAATAGTGCAAGCCACTTTATATAGTTTTATTGATTTCAGAGAGGAAGGGAGAGGGAGAGAGAGATAGAAACATCAATGATGAGAATCATTGATCAGCTGCCTCCTGCACACCCCATGACTGGGCATGGAGCCTGCAACCCGGGCATATGGCCTGTCTGGGAATTGAACCATGACCTCCTGGTGCATACGTCGACTCTCAACCACTGAGCCATACCATCCAGCCAGTGCAAGCCACTGTAGAAATCCTGATGCCCAATTGCATTAGGAACCCACACCATGGGGGGGCGGGGGGAGCGTCTTATTTTTCACAATTGTTGAGTGGTATGCCCCCGTATTTATATTCTGAGAACTTTCCAGAGTTTAAAGGCTGGAGTGGGCTCAGAGAACCCCTTTTTCATGTTAACATACTCCATGCAGAGAAGAGGAACCCACTGCAAAACGATGAGGGAGCCCGCTTACAAGGCCAGTCTAAGGGTGGTACGCCATTTCCCTGGATGATAAAGAAACAACAGGAGGAATGACCCAGCTCATGGCCCATGTGTATCCTCAGAGAAGAGGATAAAAAGTAGATAAATGGAAGGGAACCCTACCATCTAGTCATTAAAATTCTACAAATAAATTGAAGAAGAAAAAGAAATCCACACCTTTCCTATCATGCCCATCCTCAGGGTTTTCTTCTGCCTCCGGAGCCAGACGCTCCACACCTGGGGACTCGCCATTTCCTCCCCGGAGGAGCCAGGTGGAGCAGCTGTGGGGGAGGCAGGTGTCCACCCAGGAGAGGGTCATGTCCCCAAAGCAGAAGGTGTGGTTCCCTCACTTGTAATTTTCATCAGAAAACTGAGTCCTGGAGACCAAACACTGTTTACTGGGTGAGAGGAGAGAAGCAGGAATTTACATGGAAGTTAAAGAGTAACTGTAGTTCTCTACACGTGCAGGACAACAAAGCACAGAGGCCTGGCCATGTGGCAGTCTGGGCTCAGGGTGTCTGAGGACCAGGGAGGATTGGAGCTGAGCCATTAGTCACAAGGTCTTTAGTGAGACAGGGAAAGGCAGGTTCCTGGTGGCTCTTTCTGTGTAGGGGGCTGTGGGGGAATGGGGGATGCGGGGGGGGGGGGCAGGGTAGAGCAGGGAGACAGCATGGTTTCAGCATCAGGAGATAAACACAGGCCACAGGCGCTTTCCTCAGACCAGCACCCCCACCCCATCCCGTGGATTCACCAGGGAAAAGGGATTTGGAGGCAAGATCTCATTACTCATCTCGTTAAAACCCCACCTGTGAACACAGCACAAGAAATAGTCCCTGGGATCTGGGGGGTGGGGGGTTGTCTCTGTGCTCAGGTGTAGACAGTCCATAGCCTAATGAACTGCTTGATTTTAGACACAAGATCTGTATATTGATTGCACCGTGTGCCCGCCACCCAAAGCCAGACTGTCTTCCGTCACCATATAGCAGGCCCCTCCAGCCCACCCTTCCCTCTGCAGCCACCACTCTGCTGCCTGTGTCCATGATGTTCAGCTCTATAGCCCACATCTGAGTGACATGATACGGTTCTTAGCATTTTTCTGGCTGACATTTCACTTTGCATGATATTCTCCAGATCCATCCACGTTGTCATAAATGGCAGTATTTCGTCTTTTCTTGGGGCTGAGAAGCATTGCATGGTATATATGTACCAAGTCCTCTTGATCCAGTCATCTGTAGAAGGATTCTACAATTATTTCCCATCTTGGTCACTGTGAATAATGCTGCGATGAACACAGGGGTGTCGGTATCATACTGTCCAGACCTCTGGCCTTCTAGACTGAGAGAGAATAAGTTTCTCTTGTTTTAAGCTCCCCAGTCGGTGGCATTTTTCTAAGGCAGCCCTTGGAAAGGAGCGCAAATGGTTAACAATGATCTACACTGTCGTGAAAATACGGAGGCAGAAGTCTTTAAAAGTGTAGTGACCTCATGCTCAGTGTATTGGCTGCTAATTGTTTCTCTCTCTAAGGATATCAAGTGTGCCAAGACATGACCCCATTGGCAGAGGCTGGCAGAGTTCAGATCTGGTGAGGAGAGGTGAAATACCAAGTTTGGAACAGGTTCAAATCGATGCAAAAAGAGCATTGGATGTCGGGATAATTTGTTTGTTCATTTGTTATTCTTCGCTTTCTGCCATCAAACCTTGGCAACCACTGATCTTCCGACTGTCATGTTTTGCCATTTCTAAATTGTCATGCAGTTGGAAACACCCAGGCTGTAGCCTTTTCGTCTTGGCTACTTCCACAGAGTAGTATGTGTTTAAGGTTCCTCCACGTCTTTTCCTTGCTTGACAGCTCATTTCTTTTTATTGCTGAATAATATTCCTTTGTATGGATGCACCACAGTTTATTCATTGGCCTATTAAAGGGCATCTTGGTTGCTTTTCAATGAGTAGTTGTCAATAAAGCTGCTATAAACATTTGTGTGCAGGTTTTTATGTGGACATAACTTTTCAACTTCCCGTCTTTTAAACTCCAGTTCACATGCCTCAAGGGAAGCTGCAGAAAACATCGTCTGATCTGCTCAGGCTGAGGACCTGACCATGCTCAGTGCTCCCAGAGCTCCCCGCACCTCTCCTGCACAGCACTTACAGGACCACATGGCCCCCTTGGCCTGTGGCCCCTTCCAGCAACCGCATCACCCTCACCTGTGCTTCTGTCAGGATGTCTTCTCCGACTCTGACCCTTCTTCTTTTCCCCTGGTAATTACAGGGAACCCCCTGGGAAGTCCAGGACCGAGTCCACCCATCCACCCATCTGCAAAGTCCCCTTTTCCACAGAAGGTTACAGATGGCCAGGTTCAGGGGATTGGGATGTGGACATCTTTGGCATCTTTGTTCTGACCACACAGGTTGGCACATTTATAGTGTGACTGGTCCATCCTGGTTTTCCTGAGAGTAAGTCCCATACCCTGGACACCCCTTCAGTTCCAGGCAGACCAAGAAGGCTGGTGACCCCAGGCATGTGAGAGGATCTACACTTGCTGGTAGCTCCTCTTTTCCTCTCTGACATGGACCCTCCTGAGATCCCCAGGCTTGGCTCTGCCACTGACCACCTCACACTTCCCCTTCTAGAAACTCCAACCATTGGCAGGTCTTCTTATCTCTATGCTTTTTGCCTTACCAGCTCCCATCTTCATGTTTCCTGCCTACCTGCCCCTGCAAACGGCCAGCTTCTGCTCATGGAAAGACTGCACAGTAGGCACCTTGGGTGCTGCCCTTCTCAAGCACTTAGCAAACCCCACGGCACTTATCAGGACATAACTACAAGTCTGCCTTCTAGATGATGAGTGATACCTCTAATTCAAGGTCTAGGTCATATTTATCTTCATTGCCAGAGTCTATTGCATAGATCCTTGGCACTTATATGTGATTCGGGAAATGCCTGCTGATATGAACTGAAGGGAAGAATGGATAAATGCCTGGCTGGGTGGATGGTAAGAGAGATGGATGGGCAAATGGTTGGATGGGTGGACATATGGATGGATGCCTATGAATGATCAATATATCTAGAGAGTGTCTCAGATCCCAACAGCATCTAGGCAAAGAACAATTTATATTTAATTCAAGGCACTATTTATGTCAGCCCAGAGAGGGGAAGTGAAGAGGGAAGTGAACTGAAGGGAAGCAGAGAGGGAAGAGAAAATGCACTGGTGGTCTCCAGCCTGGACAGCAAACTCACAAACAGCTCTGATCCTCAAGGTGGGCTTGCTGCGGGATTCCAGAAGGGCATGCAGACCAAGCCCAGACACACCCCAAGAGGAGAGTGTCATCCCCATTATAATCTCAGAGCTCTGGGCTTATAGATGGCAACCCAGAGGGAAAGCCACGTTTGGTCTGCCTTCCTCATGGCTGAGCAGGTGTCTTGCGCTTTTGGGGGGCTGGGAAGGTACTCAGTGTGACTTGCCACATACACTGCTAGAACTCAGTGTCCCCTGAGTTGGAAAGGCTGGGGATTGGAGATCAGTGGACTTAGTCATCAGATGTGTTCCTATCTGTCCTTGGTGCCAACTTGGAGAAAGTCACAACATGTGGACCTTTGATTTTCTACTTGTCCCGCTGTGACCGAGCTCTGAATCCTGAATGCTTATGTGTAAATCCCCTGCTTCTTTGCTATTGTCTTTTCCTTTTGGGCACAGTCTTACCACCAGTGGAGAATTATCAGCAAAATATAAGACGACTAGGGTCCTTGGCACTCTTTGGCTTTGCCAACGTTGTCATCACCACCTCATCTGCATCTTAAATGGCTTGGCACTCTCATTTTCATCTTGAGAGCCTCTTCAATACCCTGGCAATGTCTCAACTCAAGGCCATCAAGTATGGCACCCTAGTTGTAAGGTAAGGAAGGGTCTACTGAATGTCACCTTCGTGGGGCTAAGGCCAGTGTATTTGGGTTTCTCATAATTCATGGCTTTTCTGGCATATCTCCAAATGTAGCCAGAGGAGAAACATCAGTTGAGCTTCAGACAACACCCAGCCCCAATTCCATCCCATCACAGCCCCACGTGCTTTGGAGGGCTGAGCCTCAGTTTCTCCACTCAGAGTGGCAAGGTGAAGTTTAGGCCAGGTGGTCACTAAGAGTCTTTCCAGCCTGGACATCCCATCATCCTGGTGTGCCTGGCTTTGAGCAGGATTACTATGAGCTACTTAGGACCCTAGCCTTTGCCTCATCGGATGGATAAGGTCAGGAAGTGCAGGTCTTACACAGTTGTAGCTAAGCATTTATGTAAATTATCTGCCCGGATCCTGGCTTTGGTTTTTCTGTGGATCAAACCAGGCCTGATCTATGCATGATAATGATCGGTTATGGTGGCCATATGTCCTGGGTTTCCCCGGACAGCCTTGATTTTAAATATTCGGTCCCATCGACAGGCCTGGTGTCAAATCATCTATCCCGATTTTTGATTCAAGAAAGATGGTCACCACATGGCAAATGCATCTTCACCCTGTGGTACAGATGGCTTATCTTCACCCTCCCACAAAAGCCCTGCCTTCCTCTGGGCTCCCCTCCGGTCGCTGCGGGGCCTCCCTTCTAGCCTTCCCATGCCTGCGTCCTGCCAGGGGCAACATTTGTTTAATCTCTATACTCCCAGCACAACTTCTGCACATATGAAAGGACATTTCTCAGGGGTCTGTTACATTGCACAATAAAAATCTTCCTGAAAAGTTGGGGCATATTGTTTTTTAAATTAGAATCTTTTAAATAGAACCAGAGAACTTGATACACAAAGAAGAAATCACATACTTTTTCTTTTTTTTTTCTGTCCCTCCTCCCACCCCCAGTTCTCTCAGATCTTCTGAAAGATCTGGACCTGCAGATGTCAATTGCTGGAAGGGAGCGGGCTCTGGAAGCAGATTTTCTGAGCTAGAAGGGACTACGTCTACCCATGGTAATGATCTGAGGCACAAGGAGAGAGAATCCACATTTTAAATTTGCCAGGTATGTTGCCAGCTAGTTCTGCAGCCAGAGCATCCTTCGCACATGTATTTCTAAATTGCAGCATCTCAAGTGTTTTGTGAACTAATGAAGGAACAGACTTTGGGGAGGTACAAGGTGGAAGGAAACCATCTTGGTCCTGAAGTTAGCCTCAGCCCCCTGCCTTGGATTTGTTTGGACTGGCTACTTTTAGTACCAACTCCATTCTTCTGGTACCTTCTTCTCCCTGGTTTCTTTAGATATGCATATCTCCAAGTCCCTCCAACTCAGATTCCACTCCGTCTGCCAATTAAGCCTTGACTCAGTGCTGTCAGTACCTTTCCTCATGTCCAGGGCAGAATTGGGGTTTCTTAGCTTACCACTCCAGACCTCTTATGGTTTGCTCACCATCTCTCAGGTTGCACCCCAGCTCTTCAAAGATCATTCACCAACACATCTTACCTCAGTTCATCCAGAAGTCCATCTTTTCCACTGTTGCTGATCTCTGAACAACACCCCCCATACTTCCAAGTCTTTGCACAAACTTGTGTGTCAGGATGTGTTTCTACTTCAAACACTATGGCAATCCTTGTAAGTCTTTTAAAACCATGCTTGATCATCTCTTTGACTATGAAGTCTTCTCTCACCCATGGGGATAGATGATGACGATGATGATGACAACAATCATAATGATGATGATAAAGCTCATGTGTGTTTAGCAGGTACTAAGTGCAGGGTTGAGTGCTAAGTGTCAGGTCCACTTTATCTAATATTTATAGCAGAAAAAAATCAAAAGGTCAACCTCAGAAAGACTTGGAGAGCAACACCAAGCCCAAGGAGAAATATCTAAAACAGGGCAGAATGGAGCTTAGGATCCAGTCTTTTTCTGACCTCAAAGCCCAGACCACTCCATACCTCACAGAACCCCAAGGAACACTCCCTTTACTGCATGTGCCATCTCAAGCTCGGTGCGCAGCCCTGAGTATCTTGAGGACCGTGGCTTTGTCCTGTAGATGTCCCTCTCATTAGCCCTCCATGTGGTCCCTGACATGCGGTAGACATGAAGCAGAGGTGCTAAGTGAATGGGCCCATGGTCACTCCTTCCTCTGGCTCTATTTCCACCCAGAGGAACCTCTCAATTGGAAATAGCCACCATCCAGCCAGATCTGTGCGTATATCCAAGGCTCTCACTCCAAAGAGGCCACCATGGTCTCTGGGCACCAGCACGAATCCAGGCCTTCTGTTGTCTGGAACATAAATGGAAACACCCCAGACTCTGTGCTGATGGAGAAGTTTGCAAACCTCCTCCTTCCAGATAAGTCAGTGCCCAGAGAGTGCAAACACTGAGCGAATTTAGAGAACACACAGAGTTCTGAGCTGACGGAAGCAACTTCTTCCCTATTGGCTGAGGGGCAGTTTTCCTGGCCTAGGAATGCTGTTTTCTCTCCTGCTTGAGATGGGCTCCAAAATTTTCACCAAGAAGCAACCTGATGGCCTAAGGAGCCTCCTGTAGTGAATGAGTTAGCAAAACACACACATCTATCAATGAAGGGCAACAGTAGGTCTGCTTCCCATCTGACCCACATCAGCCAGTACCACCTAAGCATGTGGCCACCTGGACAGAGGCGATTGACCACTCTGCCTGGTTTTCTCTGGGCAGCGCTCCATTCCAACAGTGGGGCCAGTCAGCTTATCCGAGAGGTTGGGTTTATGAACATGTTTTGTCTCCAACACACATGTTTGCCTTCTTGCCTCCCTCATCTCACTCCAGGGCAAGGCCCATTGGTAGTCCTGAAGGTTCTCTCAGCTCTGACTCATTGATCAGCCCCATCTCAGTGGCCCATTTAGACACACAATCTCATTGAGATCAATGCATTCTGCTGGGCTGGGCTCTGTGATGGTGGCTGTGGGCTCTCCGGGGCTGCTTGTACCTACCTGAGTCCCTTGGAGAAGGTTTCAAAGTCTGTAAATCAAACACACCAGCTGACCGCCTGCTGTGCGCTGGTGATTATACTAGGAGGCATGAAAACTATCTGGAGTTTTAGAATCTTAAATCCCACGTAGAGCCGAAAATACAAGCCAAAACTAAGAGTTGTGTGGTCACAGTGGCTTGTGTGTATTGAGTGCATCCGTAGCTCCTCATTAGAATTTCAGGAAGAAGAAAGACTCTGGCAGAAGGACTGAAGGAAGGCCTGTGGCTGTAAGTAAGCAGAGAATGCTGCAGGAAAGGGACCACATGGGACATGAAGGTTCAAGGTTTTGTTCAAACCCAGATATCACAGCAGATGTAAGAGATGGACCACAATCTAAAGCAGGAGAAAGCAGGGGTGGGGTGTGTTTGCAGCCCCTCCCCCTGTGCTAATAAAGCTGTGCTTCCTTTTCTATTGATACACCCCTGGTTCTGCTGGATTCCAGAATCCTGTAGATATGATGGGAATTTGGGTCATTGTCATCTCCAGGACCCACTACTGGTCCTGGCCCATGGCAGGTGCCCAGGAACTGTGAATGGGAGAATGACCACGTTACTATAAGTAGCAGCTGGTCCTCTGCTGGCAGCCTCGTGTGCATTATCTCACTGAATTTTCTCACCAGGATGGGGAGACACAGGATGAGGGTCAGTATGATGTGGTGCCCAGAGCATGGGGGTTGGATGGCAGCTGACCTTGGCTTTCATTCTGAATCACTTCCCCACTATGAGTGTGTATGGGCATGACCTCCTCTCTAATCTCAGACACCATGTTTGCTGAAGAGGACAATGGATTGTCCGCTTAGAAAAAAATTACATTTACAGTGACATGTAGTAGATCAGGTGTCCTCAACCTATGGCCCGCGGGCCACATGCGGCCTGCCGAGGACATTTATCTGGCCCGCCAGGTGCCGCTGCCTGTCCTGCTTAGCAGCCTGGCCCGCAGTGCGCATAGGAATTTGTTCATAGGTGTTTTTTTTAAACTATGTAGTCTGGCCCTCCAACGGTCTGAGGGACAGTGAACTGGCCCCCTGTTTAAAAAGTTTGAGGACCCCTGTTAGATACTCAATAAGCAGGTGCTAAAGTAACTTTCCCATTTTCCAGAGTGCTGCCTGGGCTGGGGCAGCCACCTATGGGGAAAGCCACCAGTACAAGTGTGAGTGAGAATCTGATGTGCCATTGTCACATGGAATCCTTCATGGATTATGATGATGCACCAGCTTTCTCCATGTTTGCTCTTTACTGGGTGCCTGATGTGTGCAGGTAGGATGTCCATGGCACAGTGACCTCCCTCTGGTCTCGTTTTAGAGATCATGAAAAGGAGGCATTGAGAGAAGAGGGCTTAGCTGCTTATAATTTAAGGTATTTTCAGATTCTCACATGGATTAATATCACGGCTCTCGATCCATTCTTTCACTGACGTGATGACGAGTTCCTGGGTGCAGGTCCGGGACATAGCTTGTCTCTGAATCTGCCTTGTCTCTCACTGTGTTTGGCATGAGTAATGGTCCTTTGAAATATTCCCAAGAGTTCCTGGATAAAATGAACCATTATATATCTGCACACCAAAGAGCAAATCAGATGCTCAACCAAGAAGAGGGTTCTTGTCATTTAAGTTATTCTGACAAATAAAGTAAGTTCTGATGTCATAATAGAATTGTTTTTCTCTTACATCACTAATCCAACCCCCTATATGACCTTCTCCCAGAATTCACATACATGCAACTAGAAGAAAAAACAAAAACAGTCTATCTCATTATGGCAAAACTAATGGAAAATATCTCACCAAACGTCTCTCTAGGCTGGTCTGAAAGCTTTCTGTTTGGTTAAGAAACACCATGATTACTTACAGTGGAAGGCAAGGTTGGCTCTCACCTGTGGACTTCACACTGCAGCAATCCATGAATAAACATGACAACAAAATAGTTCCTGGGAAGTGAGACAACCAGTCCCCCGCCCACCTGAGCTGTCAGGAGCAGGACTTAGGACAGAGCAGGTGACCACCTGCCTCAGTCTCCTGGTGGCTTTGTGGCATCTGACCTGTCCTTTTGCCCCTCTAGGCCTCACCTAGCTCTTCTGTAAGGGAGATCAGACTATCTTTTAGTTCCTGGTGGCTAATTTCCTTTTAAAGAAGTGACCTATATTTTGGGCATTGAGAGTAGGTAATTTTATTCTTTGGTTCAAACAACCAATAGGGTGTAGAAGTCCAGAGAAGGGGCAGATATCAACCAATCAAAGGGACTTTGGAATTCTGTTCTGTCTTCCTTGCTCTCAAATCATATAAGAATATCTTTATTAAGCAAAATTAAAACTAACCTAAAACAGATGCATGTCACTTAGGAAGAAATAAAATAAACCTAACTACAATATAACATGAACAGGGAAAATGCCAGATATAGAATTGTTTATTCAGTGTGATCTCAAATATGTAAAATAACGTTTGCTGGAAGAATAAAGTGCAGCAAGATGTGAATAGATTTTTAAACTCTTGGTGATGCAATTATGAGTGATTTGCATCTTCTTTTCTATTCACTGTCTTCCCAATTTTTCTATAATAAGAATGAATTATTCTTTAAGATTATAAGGAAAATATATATGTATATATAGATAGATAGATGTACATATAGATAGATAGATATTTGATATAGATGGTAGAGACAGAGATAGAGATAGAGAGAGATGCAGATACAGATACATATATATGCATATTTTTTACACCTAATGGGATGATTGGCACTTCCTGGGCTGGTTTAAATAAGACCATGTGACAACTCTGCTTTCTAAATGGGTCTGAGTTTTCCATGGAAAAACAAACCTAAAGTCAAAGACACAAGGAGAAAGTGGAAAATCGAGCTGCTGGTTACCCATTCACTTAACATGTACTGAAGATCACCCATGTTGACAGGCCCTGAAGACCTTCCCATCCTCAGGGGACCCTCCACCCCCTCATATCTCCAGGGCTAGCCATGCCTGGGAGAGTAGTGGGGTTTCCCTCCAGCCCCAACATCCCACCCCACCCCGCTTGACACTCCGTGACCAGAACAGCTTCCTTGGCCTTGGAGGTACAGAGCTTCGGGAACGCTCCCCTCTCCCATCTTCAGTGAGGCTGCCTTGTCTGCAGGGAGGCTGCAGGTTGTGTTTGCAAATGGCATGATGCTGAGCTCCTGGGGACATGCAAGTTCAAGGGGGTGTGCACGTGGGTGACACAGTGCAGGCAGGAGGGTGGCTATGCCTCTCAGCACATGTTGGAGCAGATGAGGGAGCACCAGCCCCCAGTCTTGTTGAGAGCCTTCCTCTCTGTTCCTTTTTGCACCCACGTGCAGTTGCCTGGTCAGGTTTCAAGGTTAACCCAGCAGATCGATAGCATCCAATGAATTTTCTGTCACCCTAGAGGTCAGGGTCCACCCCTGCCTCCTCCTGGTCCATGAGTCATGCATCCTGGTCTGCATGCCTAAAAAAGGAAGCCCTTTGCCAAATCGCCACTGTCCCTCATCCAGGATTCTCCCTTCGCCAGCTCTCCCATCGCTGGGAGACTGGGACCCTCCGACCCATTGCTCACATTCTGGCTGAGTCACACAGAGCGCCAGGGTTTCAAGGCCAGGTCAGCTCCCAGAACCCAGCGGGGGCTCCCTGGCAGTCTTCAGCTTGGACCCAGAAAGCTCTGGCTCCTGGACCCAAGCCCCCATGGCCAGCGCCTTTCGGCGGGAGCGCTGCAGGCCGAGCTGCGGCCATGCGTGACTGCGCCAGGCCTCACACAGCTGAGCAGAGCTGGGAGCCTCCGCGACACATTCCTGGTTTCAAGTTCACTTTCCCTGCCTGGTTCTGATTAGCGCTGCGGGTTTCCAAGCCTTAATTGTCGAGCTCCGGCTGCAGGGAGGGCTGCCCGGGGCAGCCAGCTGCCGACCAGGTTGCAAACGGACGAGATCTTCCGGAGTCACCCTTTATGGCCCAGACCTGGTTGTTCACCAACTTCTCAAAAAGCGAACAAACCGAAGCAAAACTGAAAACCTTGGAAGGCAGGAGGCTGGACATCTGCTCCGTCATTCGGGGACAGACGTGGGGCAGATTGAAAGTCGGATCTGTTGGTAAACATGGACTTCCTTCATTGTATGCTCAGTGGAGCCCTGTGGTTGATGGTCCGGCCTTTGGCATCATCACCAAGCCCAGGACATGCACACCTGGAGGGGTGGGCCAGAGAGGTCGCCTGGGCCTCTCACGGAGCAGATATAGGTCAGGGTCAGTCCTGAAATCCCAGCCAAGGAGGAGTTTGCTGGGTGCACTTGAGGTGCTTGGCCAGGTAAGCCTGGGGCCAGCTCAGGTAGAAGAGGGGTCCTGCCATCCCTCTCTAGGGTCTCCCCGAGACCCCCTCCAGCACCTGCAGGGGGTCAGGCCACGAGGCACAGCAGCCATGGGGAAGAGGGGTGAAGTTGGAAGATGAGGGGCCAATGCAATGATTGGTCCAGGCCCCTGAGTTAACGGAACCCCCGCCCACCAGCCACGGAGTCCACAGCGTTCAGTGGTCTGGCTGTTTTGCATTAAGTTTGTGTCACTTGGTGAGTGGCCTTTGGCAGGGAGGAGGGACTGAGCCCCAGCCTTTTGAGTTATGTTCATCACCTGATCCATTCGCTCATTTATCCATTCAATTATGCAGCAACCTTTTTGCAATGTTGACTCCATGCCGGAAACGGGGTATCAGCGTTATAGGTGACCAAAACATGGTCCTAAACAAGATACAACTTTGCCAACCCATGATTGAAATGGCCCAGCTCTCATGAAAATTACATGTCAGTGAGGCAAACACTAGGAAAGAATCAGGAACTCCCACAGTGTGGCGGGCGCTGGGGTCGGGATGTGCAGGGTGCTAGGGACCCTGGGAAGGCAGTCCCCACCCTGGTTTGGAGTCAGGGATGCTTCCCGCAGAGTGTCTGGACTGATTTCAAAGGATGAGGAGGTATTTTCCAGGTGAAAAACGACAAGAGGATATTCCCAGTGAAATGAGTAGCATGCGCAAAGCCGATGAATGGCTTAGAGCAGGGGTGGGCAAACTTTTTGACTCAAGGGCCACAATGGGTTCTTAAACTGGACCGGAGGGCCGGAACAAAAGCATGGATGGAGTGTTTGTGTGAACTAATATAAATTCAAAGTAAAGGAGAGGAGGGGAGAGCAAGAGAACCCGATAGAACAGCCGGATCTGGCCCGCGGGCCGTAGTTTGCCCAAGGCTGGCTTAGAGGCAGAACTTCTTAGAAGCCTGAAGCGTGTGCACGGAGATGAGGCTGTTAAGGGAAGCAGGGGCTCTTGGGTCCAGAGAGACCTGCGCCGTCAGGCTAAGGAGGTGGCCCTTCTTCCCGAAGGAAGGAGAATCCTCATAAGTCTAACATGGATGTCCGGGGGATCCACTGTGTTTATCCCCCTCTCTCTGCAAGCCAGGGGGAGCCTGGGTGGACAGAGGGAGGCTGAAAGCAACAACGCCATGGAGGAGGCCACGTCCAGGGCCCCAGGGCTAAGGGACAGGGCAGCGTGAGGGACAGGGCTAAGGGACAGGACAGGATGAGCCGAGGAGGCCACTGGAGAGACATGGCAGAGTGGCAGCCAATGGGAGGTGCGGGAAAGCACGTGGGTAGTAGAAGATGTCCCCAGTCTTCAGGGGAGGTGCCCTTTGCTGAGTGATGGAGGCCAGATGCCCGGGTTATGCGCCCAATGATTACAGTCATTGGTCTTCCCTCACACGGGGAGGCCCCTCCCTCCCTCCCCCAGGCTGCCCGGAGCCGCGGCTGTCACTCACACTACTAGCAGGCCCCAGAAGTCATTTGCACACTCCTCGGTGATCTGGATGGCTTCCCTTCCCTGTGAGAATAAATGAGAAAACCCGACTCCTCCGGGTGCCAGATTTGTGTTCCTGTGTGAGGAGATTGTTTTTTCTGTTTTGCATCTGTGTGTACGTTAAACAGCAAGAAGAAAGTCGTGAAACTCAAGGAGTTTCCCCAAAAGTAAATCAATTTGCGGTTGACTGTGCTGTGGAATTTGTTTGCAAACCTACGAGAGCGCAGCGAGCTTAAAAAAGATGCAGTTGGATGAGCCTGCAAAGTTTTGGAAAGTTCTTTGAACACATGTAAACATGATATGTGTAAGCAAATGTTTAACTTGCCTTTTTTACTTCTACAAATTATATTATGAAATCAGACGTCTGTGACTTCTTAAGAATGTCAAATCAGTGTGTTCCTTCAAAACAGATAATTGCCTCGTGCTGCTCCCTTTCCAGGCTCCGGGGCTGGGAAGGGTGGGTTTCCAGCCTGACAATGAATAAAAGCTTCTTGGCAACGTGGGTGTGCACGATGTAGGTGGAGAGGAGGCAGGACGCTGGGGCTCCCCGGGAGCTGGGCTCATGGGCACAGACGACTGCCCTCCTCTTCCCAGGACCCCTTGCCATGGGATGGTCCCCCGCCCTCCGTCAGGGGAGACCAGCGCTCTCCCCTCTCCTGGGGAAGGATGCGTGGCGCAAAATGAATGAGACCTGATAGCGGAACCAGCGCTACTTTCATAACTCTGCACCCGGAGAACCAGGATGGAAGCAGCTAGAATGAAACTGCCCTTTTCTGGTGCCAAACACGAAGAAATGTGCCAGATTAGTATTTAGGAGCGTGGCTGATGTGTGGGCCGGGTCATCTGCTCGGCCACACTTGTATTGTCGCTGGGAGAGTGCATTGCTGTGCTGCGGAGCGAAGATGCCGGAGATAGACCGTGTGTGTCGGTATTGCACGCTCACACGTACAATTAAGCTGTTATTACCAGACACTTCTCCCAACATTGTCGCCATTCCTGGGAAGACATCCTCTGGCACGGTTGCTGGGCTCTTCATGAAGTCAATGCCTAGACCCGCCCCTGCACCCCAAGGTCTCCTTCCACACCCCACGCCCAGACCTGACTCCTGCAGATGCTAATAGCAACACATGTGCATTCCAGGGGACAGAGGGCCACATAGCGCTTAATATGCAAGTAGGCATTAATTTGATTCCTTGGGTGCAAAACAATGTCAATGGGGCCATTATAATGCATATGCTACTGCTCCGGAGCCCAATTAAACCAAAGCGTTATTGTTATCTTGCATTATCCGTAGCAGATGTGTGTATGATAGATTATTGGGGATGCAGTTTACAGTGTCGTACATTATTTATTCCCAATTCATTAGCTGTTTGTTGTTGTGGCGTCGGAGAGGCTGTTTTACATGGAAAGTAAGCTCGCATTAAAGAAATAGGTGTCGTGTCTTGGTTTGGAAATGGTAAAACCACAGAGCTGCCATTTTCCCAAAGGGTTTTACTGGGTCTCTGGGACTGGAGTACACATCACTGACACTTATTAAGTGTCTTCCCGGTGCTGATGTGTGTTCCAGAAGGTTGATTGGCTCATTCAACAGACAGAATTGCTGCTGAATAGATATTGCTGAAGGCACTGGCCTAAGAGACGAGTGCTCTGCCCTCAAGGAGTTTGCTGTAGTTATATGAACCTTCTTTCTTTCTCTCTGTCTGTCTGTCTATGTCTCTCTCTCTCTTTCACACACTCACAAACATACACACAGAAGGAAAGAGACAGACAGAGTGAGAGAGGGAGAATGGCAAATTGATAAATATCCTTGGTTTATAGATGAGGGTGTTCTGAAACCTTGAGGAAAGGAAGTGACTCAACTAAAGTCATTCAACTAGTGAAGGAACAGATGGGGGAAGAAGCTAGCGTTTGGTAACCCCAATATGGGACCTTTACCCATTGCTTCCCTAAAGAGTGAAAGGTACATAGATCAATGAGCTGCCTCCATAGCTCCCGAGGTCAACGAGCCCCGTGTTTAGAGAATGCAGGTCATGACTTTTGCATGCTCCTGACACACTTTAACCAATAGGAGGCAGTAAAACTATGGCATTTGAGTTGGTGTCACATGGGGAAGGGTCACAGTCACCTCCCTCTCTTGAGATCTGTTCTAACTTCAGGATCCCAGGGGATATCCCTCTATCACAAATATTTTTCTAACTTAAAAACTAAAATTATGACGCATCTCATGGTTGGTGAAATGAATGGGCTGTGTGGATATGCTGATGTGGGCTGATATCTTTTAAGAGGGGGCTTCTCGCCTCTCCAAGACCTAGTCTTTATCCGGTAAAATAATAGCGCTGCCAGCATTAGAAGGCACAGGAGGATGAAAGGAGACAATGCCTGGGAGCCCATGGGGCAGGCCGTGCACCTGTCAGGTGACTTGGCGTCGATGACAAGGTTGTTCATGACAGAGGAAACATCCCCTGTGGTTTCTTGCTGGCATCATATCCACCTAGAAAGGCTCTAATTCTCCTGTTTTTCAGAGGTACTACCAGGATCCCACCGTAACTTTTCTAAACCAGGAAAGAGCATATAGGAATCCGAGCCAGTCTTTGGTCTGGCTTGTGAGAGCCGATTACACCTCTCCCCAAGTCCACATTCAGTGCGCTTATGCTGGCAGCTTGAAATGGGCCATGGCAGGAGTATTTACACCAAGGGAAGAGGCAACAGCTGCAATGCAAGGCTATTTCTCCTGAGACAGCCATTGTCGAATGGGGCTCATTGACCTCAGGGAGCTTAGGAGCCATATTACTATTGATCTACTTACATGTCACTCTTTAGGGAAGCAATGGGTAAAGGTCCCATACTGGGGTTGCCAAACTCTAGCTTCTTCCTCCAATGGCTCCCTGTGCCTAGGCTTTATGTGTTATCAAATAATAACGGCCTAGTGTCCTTGTTATAGTTTGGTTCTTTAAAGGGAGGCACTTTCAACCCTTCTGGAGAAGTCTGAGCAGGTGTTACCCCGTAGGTAGGTTCAAGTAGATTTTAAGATGCATCACCTCCCAAGGACACTTCAGAGCATGGGGCCTCTTCAGCCAGTTCTGACTGTGGGCCCCTGAACAGCGTCACCTGGTCTGTCATCAGCACAGGTTTTCTTTAAAATTTCAGAAGCAGAGACCCCTGTGGCTGGCTGACCAAGGTCCCTGCCAAGAGCAGTTCTCAGTGAGAATGCACAGAAGTGAGTTCCTCGCTGGAATCAGGCCACCTCCTCCAGGGCAGGGAGGGAAAGCGACTATTTCCAGATGACATTTTTGCAGACACATCAGTTCAGAGCTGAAGAGCCCTCTGCCCTGATATCAAAGGACACTGTGGTGGGGGATGGGAAAAAAATGAAACCACTGCTAATGGCAGTTCCATGAACTACATTTTTTTTTTAATCATCAAAATCATTTGCAGCTGCTCGGGGGTTTCAGGAATGGGGTCACCTTTTGTCACCATTACCAGATTTGTGATCCCTAAGCAAAGCAAAGAGCATCAGATGGGAATCTAAGCACACACAAATACTGTGCTCCTACACTGTATACACATACTATGTTAAGAAACAAACAAACAAATACGCACCAGAAAGTCCCAGCCATTTGGATTTGTGGGTTAGGGAGTGGACCAGAAACTTTGGGCAGCTGTGTCATTCTTCCAACAAGAATCACAAGCAGGTACGAGAAAGTAAATGAGGTTTTGTCTGACTCCTCCAATACTGAACCCCCTCTACACACACATGCACATTTCTCTAAATGACAGGATCACTCACTACATTACCTGAATCAAAAGAAAAATTCTTGGTGCATCTTCTGACAAAAACAATTCTTAGAATATTTCCATGTCAAGAGACAATGTTGCCCTGGACCAGAGTGGCTCAGTTGGTTGAGCATCGACCCATGCAGCAAGAGGTTGCAGGTTCGATCCCTGGTCAAGGGCACATGGCGGGGTTGCAGGCTCAATCCCCAGTAGGGTGTGTGCAGGAGGCAGCTGATCAATGTTTCATTCTCACATCGATGTTGCTTTCTCTTTCCCTCTCTCTCTTTCTCTTTCTCAAATCAATAAAAAATATTTAAAAATAGAGGACACTGTTTTTATCCTATAATTAGTGGACTTACAGGCTCCTTTTATTAAAAAAATATATTTTATTGGTTTATTTACAGAGAGGAAGGGAGAGGGAAAGAGAGTTAGAAACATCAATGAGAGAAACATTGATCAGCTGCCTCCTGCACACCTCCAACTGGGGATGTGTCCGCAACCAAGGTACATGCCCTTGACTGGAATCGAACCTGGGACCTTTTAGTCTGCAGGCTGACACTCTATCTACTGAGCCAAACCGGTCAGGGCACCTTTTTTGTTTTATTAAGACAACGGGATGGAAATCTTGACATCAAACTCTTCTGGAAACAAATATTCAAACAAAACAATTGGGACATATGGTTCCTATACTGACTGCATTCATTTCTTACACTTACGTTTATAAATAGAAAGGAACCGAGCCCAATCATCTTCCTCTCCTCCTCTTGCTCCTCCTCTTTCCATCATCATCATCATCATCATCATCATCATCATCATTATCATCGTAGTTGTACCTTCAGAATCTCGTTGAGTTTCTTTTCTGTATTAACCACAGAAGACCCTTCTCTCCTCTATTCACCAGCCACTACTCACAGATGTCTTGGAACTTTCCTCTGGAGAATGAGTAAAAAGAGAGAAGACACTTCTGCTCAGCCTACCAAAGTCCAAACTTAAAAGCGGGCTTGTTTCCAGGAAGTCACTAGAGGCTTTGAAGCGAGGAAGGAGAACTTCCTCTGACTCCAAGAAACATGTGCACTGCTCACGTCCCTACCACGTCCTTCTCCTGCCCCGTCGCACCCAGTCATGCAATTGCATATTGGACACACAGCTCAAACCGGTCTCTCTGCCCAGTGCCCTCCAATAGGGAATTAACCCTGTAGACTGAGCCCAGGCGTTCCCAGCGCAGTTAAAGAAAGAACTCTGTGGTTGGGTTCGGCTGGGGTGGTATGGCTCCCCAGTTAATGTAATCATATTACAAGCGCTTGTATTAAAATCATATGCAAGATGAAAATTGGTCTGAACGGCAGCAACTAGGCAAAAACAAAGAAAGATCTGTGAGTTGTCGTAATTGGTAAAGAAATGTTGGTGGGAAAAAAATACTGACAGACACCTACCATACTCACGCACACATGCACGGAGAGCACATGGAGCGTGCAAGGGTGTTTGCAAGGGTGTTTGCAAGGTCATTCGCAAAGGCTCACACGGGTGTCTGCCAAAGCTCCTCTCCAGATGCACACCTCTGAGGGACACAGATGGCCTTGGCCAGGGAGGGCAGGGTGCTGGTCAGCCGTGGAGACCTCAGACCTTGCCCAGACCAGGGCCATGCCATGTCCAGCTCTAGCGATCGGGATACCACGCTTTCATCATCCTCTGGGTCTTGGCCAGGCAGGACCTGGCCAGTCGCCACTGGAGAGCCAACAGCTTCCCTGGTGTGGTCCTGGTTTTTGTTGGCAGTTCAGCTCTGCTGTTTTATATGCTCCTGCGGTAGGAATTAAGTCTATCAAAACTTTAAAGTTTCTCATACCATTGGACCTGTGAACACAAAGGCGCCTCCTGTGACCGCCCCCCCTCCCTTTACACAAAAAGTATCAGGTTTTTTCTATTTTATTCTACTTCAAACCTGCTGTCCTGGGACTAGGAGGGTGGCATGTAAGGGTTTCTCAGCAAGACTCCCTGCAGACCTGAAGCCACGCCTGGGTCTCCCATTGTCCCGCAAGGACAGACTCGGCAAAGAGGCCAGGAGAAGCCTCACAGGCCATCCTGGTGTGTGAACAAGTCAGACACAGGAGGTGCCCACAGGTGAAGATTTCAAGCACTTCGGGATAGTCACAGACGTGTCACGGACCTCACTGGAGCTGGGGTGACAGTGGGAGTGGAGTTGTCATCCGTGGCTCATTTCCCTGCTCATCCCACTGTGTCTTGGGCTGTTGTCAACTTGACTCTTCCACCCTAGCTTTCATTGGAAGACCTATCTCAGAACAGATGGCTTCATTCCGGCAGCAAACAGTGTACTTGGGAAGGAAGACAGGGGACATGAAGCCTGAAACCGTTGGCATGGCAAATGTTGGAGAGCAGGCTGGACCACACCGGGAGAGGCCTTCCCACTCGCACAAAAGAAAAGTGTTTTCCCTGACAGACCACAACCAACTGGTTCGACGACTTTGGAAGTTTCCTGTCTTCCTTTCTTTTTTTTGTTCATCAGTCTAAAATTTTCTTAGTGGTTAGAAGGATAGGTCCACCTATGTTTTCTTTTTCCATTTGATTTATTATTATTATTATTATTATTATTATTATTATTATTATCATTATTATTGAGTTCTTATAATAGACCAATTAGCATGGTTAAATATTCTGGTGAAAGTGGATTTGGAAATGGTTTTAATTAATGACTTTAGCTACTGCAGATTCAGCAAAAGCAGAGCCTTTTTGATGTGTGTGTGCTGGGGGAGGTGAACATTACACTTGTGGCAATTGCTTTCTGGATTTTATTATTCTCTCTCCCATTATACACTTCTCAGTATTTGGTCTGGCTCCTCTTTAAAAAATGTAGCGATTTCCTCTTAAATGACATCATCATAGGAAAGACCAGAGTTTTGCAAACTTGAATTTAGCGACGGGAATCCCCAGCATTTATATGCGTGTTAACATGAGTATGAAAACGATGTGGATTAGCTAGGCAATACAGCTCTGATTTCTGTTTTCTTTTTATCTTCTTGCCTCCTCTTTCTCCCACCATCCCACCTTTCCCTCCTCTCTCTCTCTCTTTTCCAAATATCTCAAAGCACTTTCTAAGTGTCAAAATCTGTGTTTAGAGTAGTGAAAGTAGAGGGTGACCAGGCAGTTCTTGACCTTATAACATGGGGTGATAGGTAGTCATCCTATCTAATAAAGAGAGAATATACAAATTGACCATCACTCCATCACAAAGATGGCAGCGCCCAGTCCTCTCAGCCCTGCTGGAGTCCCCCAGTCCCAGGGTGGGGGGGGGGGGGCAACTGCTGAGAGCGAGCAGTGTGAGCGGCCTGGCAGAATGCTTGCTTTGTCGCCGGGGCAATGAGGCAAGCTTTCCACCCCAGCCACGGAGGGCCTCTGGGCAGTGGGCACGGAGCGGCTGTGGTGGGGGAGGGACACTTGCGTCATCGCCCTGGCGATGAGGCAAGTGTTCCATGCTTGGCAGTGGAGGGCCTCTGGCCAGGCTTGGCACAGAATGCTTGCATTGTTGCAGACCGGGCTGAGGGACCCCCAACTCCATGCACAAATTTCATGCACCAGGCCTCTAGTAGGATATAAGAATTAAGAAAGGACACAGGAATGTGGGAAGAAGACCATGCCGGGTCTCTCAGGGGCCCAGTGAGGTCCTCCAGTTCATCTTGGCGCCCTCAGTGGGAGCAAGGAAGGACCACTGAGGGCTTCCTGGCAGAGCTGAGCTTCTTACTAAGTCTGGAAAGATCAGTCCATGGTACCCTGGTGCTTGAGAGGTGTAGATGAGCTGGACGCTCTAAGCACTCTAACCTAAGAAAAATCTAAAAAAAGAAACAGTAGGGTGGGTTCCTGGATATGCAAGGAATTTGATAGGTTTGCAATGCAGAGAAAAGAGGTCGGGAGATACAAGTCATGGGTGGGTAATGCGGGCTCTGAACCGAGGTCTGTGAGACTGGAAGTCCCACACATGTGCCCTTATCCCATGCTGCCTTTCAGGATCCAGGGCAGGTCATGTAAACAGCGTGTCCGAGAGGAAGTCAATGTTCCTTGCGCTAAACCAGGTGAGGTGGGTAAGCTCATATCTCCATCCCCCGAAGGCCTTTCTTTGTTGCTTCCTTCTGGAAACTTCTTCTATATCGTAGGCGATGAGGCTGTATGCAGTATGGCTCCCCAAGGCCATGGCTGGGGAGCTTCCTGCTCTTTCATGGGGTTGTTGGTTTGTGTGTGGGGCTAGGGAAAGAGTGGGCATTTGGCCCGGCTGGTGTGGCTTAGTGGTTGAGCATCAATCTATGAGCCAGGAGGTCATGGTTCAATTCCTGGTCAGGGCACATACCCAGGTTGCAGACTTGGTCCACAGTGTGGGGCATGCAGGAAGCAGCCAATCAATGATTCTCCCTCATCATTGATGTTTCTCTCTCTCTCTCCCTCTCCCTGCCTCTCTGAAATCAATAAAAAAATATTTTTTAAAAAGAGTGGCCACTTATTTGTATTTGTCATCTGTCATTATTATAACCAATTACCATCAACTGGGTGGCTGGAAGCAGCACAAGGTATGTTCCCACAGTCCTGCGGGACAAGTGTGACATGGGTCTCACTGAGCTAGATCCAGGTGCTGGTGGCACTGTGTTCCTTTCCGGAGGCTACAGGGGAAAGGATGCCTCCTGGCCCTTCCCATTTCTGAAGGCTCCCACCATCCTGGCCAGAGATGACTCCCTCTCCTTCAAGGCCAGAACCATGGTGTCTCGCTGACCTGGCTTCCCTCCCTCTGCCCACACTCCACTGGGCAAGGTTACCCCAGTTTAAGGACTCTCCTGGCACACTTGGTGCCCAACCAGATAATCCAAGATAATCTCCCCATCTCAAGGTCTTCAACTTTACACCTGCCAAGTCCTCCTTTCCACCAAGGGGGCCCTTGTCACCAGTCCCGCTAAGACGGGGGCATCGTTAGGGAACCACAACTCTTCCCATCGTGGTGGGTCATCACGGAGACTCAGTGGCTATCTCCACACAACGGCTGCTCCCTGGGAAATACCTCCCTGCCTGCTTCTTCTTGCTCAGCGGATGGCACGAATGGGGAGCACCCTTGTCCCTCCTACAGAGCCGCTTCATGATGACTCAGAAGCAGCTCTCCCATCCTCAGGTCATACCTCCACTCCCGTCACTGCCCCCACATGGGTTTCCTCCTCCCCCACCCTCCGCGCACAAGACCTTGTCCATCTCTGCATTCACCCTGGACTCCCCCCACCCCATGCCTTCATTCACTTCAGTCCCTTTTTCGTAATGCCTGCCCCCTTTCGTAATTACATATTCCAAATTCCACTTGTTCCTTGAGGCTTACCGTAAATGGCACCTCCTCTAGGGAGCCTTTCAGGGGTTATCCTAATGGGAGAAGGATTTTTCTAAGTCAGGCATTGATAAACTATGGCCCGTCGACCAAGCCCACCCATCACCTGTTTTGGGAACTGGAAGGTATTAGAGCCCAGGGAGGCCGTTCTTTTCTGTATCGTCTGCAGCTGCTCTCATGCGATGGCAGCCAAGTTAAGATGCTGGGACAGAGACCGTGTGGCCAGCGGAGCGAAGCTACTGACCCGTTTCTGGCCCTTTTCAGGAAAAAGCAATTGCTAACCCCTGCTATGAGCCATGAACCCGTGATCATGTTGTGAGTAAGTTCTATGACATGGTTTGAATGCTGAATGCCGCTGTTGACCTTGGCAGTGTGTGTGTGTGTGTGTGTGTGTGTGTGTGTGTGTTTCTGTATGTGTTGGTGTGTATACTATCCCACCATGGGCAAGATGATTCCATTCAGCACAGGAGACTCCATCTTGCTGGGAAGCACTGAAAAGACGACAGCTTCTGTCATCAAAAAGGGGTGTTTCCTGTGTGACCTTGGGCAAACTGCTCAACTTCTCTGATGTTTAGTTTCTTCACCTGTAGCAACGAGGGTACCACCACCTGCTTCAGCGAATCTCTCTGAGGGTCCAAATGAGCAACGTGTTCTCTGTCCTAGCACAGCGCGTGGCATATAGTAGGGCCTTTCTACCAGGGAGGAAACATGTTCCCATTTCTCCTGAATCTCATCCATGCCACGCTCACAAGGGCCAGCATCTCCTAGAGGCCCAGTGCCTCCTGACATTGACATGGAAATCCTGACATTGAACCTGAAACAGCCGACTCTTGGAAGGCGGTGTAGGAGTCTACCGCGGACTCAGCCCTCACTCATTCCGCAGAGTGAGCCTCCTGCTGCTGGAGACTTCCCGTCATTAGGGGCCCGGGCTGGGCTCCAGCGGGTGCCCTGGAGAGCAGAGGCTTCTTCTCCCATTACCAGCCTCCGCAGCCAGCCTGTCCCCCCAGGACTAAGATCTTATAAACATCAGCCCTTCCTCAGGGGGGGGGGATCCGCTGAGGGCCCCCCATTGATTCCAGATGGAGAAGAGATAGTTTGGAGGAGCAAATGTTAATTTTCTCTCTTCAGTGAGAAACACACAGCGACAGCACAATCACAGACAACACCTCCTAAACGCCTCCTGGAAAGCATGACTGAGAGCAGGCAGTGATGCTCAGGGCCGGCCTAGCACAGTGATGCCTGCGGGGTGTCCTTCGGAGACCTGACCAGGGCCAGGCTGGGACCAGGGGCGGGGCAGGCTGGGGCGGCTTCCGGGGCAAGAGGAGAGGTGCCAACAAACAACGAAGTGGCAATCTTTGCGCAGAAGTCGACTCTTGGAAAGGTTTTAGCGACTTAATTTCCTCCTATGGGCTGTGCAGCTACTCGGGGAAAACCCCAGCGGACTCCTGTACAACGCTGTGCTTTTCCGGGGCAGGCAAACAGCCCATCTGCTAGCTCCTGGCATCCCCTTTTCTTTCCAGTAGAGAACTTTCCAGTGCCTAAGTCACGGCCGAGGCTCACATCAGGAATGGCGAACCCTGGCCTCACCCTCAGATCCCCACCTACACACAGCCCCCGCAGCCACACCAAGGTTCATTTCAATTGCATGGAACATGGATGGGGTTTTTTTTCACATCTAAATGTACTGGTATATGTAGCCCTACACACAATTCAAACAGTACCAGAGGCACCTTGAAGTATTTGAGAGAGCCTGGGCTGTGACTGAGACAATGAGGGCATAGGACTCATTCAATCACTCTTCAGCTCTGTGGTTTTGAGCAAATCACACAGCCTCTCTGAGCCACAATTCCATCAACAGAGGTGGGGCATCGACCCTCACCTCCTGTGATGGTGGAAAGTGCCCTCGAAAGTGCTGACGAGCCCTTGACAGCTGTGCAGAGGGCATCTGCACCTGTCACGATTGCTAATGAAATGAACCATCCTACTTCTCTCTGCCTGCATTAAAGGACGAAGGAGATGCCCCTCAAGCGTGACTTCATGGCTGAGCATCGACCTATGAACCAGGAGGTCATGGTTCAGGTCAGGGCACATGCCTGGGTTGCTGGTTCAATCCCCAGTGTGGGGCATGCAGGAGGCAGTCAATCAATGATTCTCTCTCATCATTGATGTTTCTATCTCTCTATCCCTCTCCCTTTCTCTCTGAAATCAATAAAGATATATTAAAAAAAATTATAGGATGGAGAGACACCACACTGTGAGGGAAAAGGCTCATTGGATGAAGAGATATAACGTTGGCAGACAGTTTAAATTTTGTTTCTGTGAGAGAACAACAGTTGTCATATAAAAAAGAAAATTTAAATAGCATGTGTGTGCACCACACTGGTGGGCAGTCTCTGTGTGTCAGGTACAAGCACCTGAGGGCCAGAGCTTGGGATGCAGGGAAGAAGATCTGCCCATCCCTCTCGATGGAGCCCTCCTCAAAGCTCCTCAGCTGTGGTGCGATGGGGCAGGTCTCAGGGCATCTAGCTGGTTGTTACTCTTTGACCTTCTCACTGATTCATCCATCCATTCATTCATCCATTCATCCATCCATCCATCCATCCATCCATCCATCCATCCCTGCATCCATCCATCCATCCATCCATCCATCCATCCATCCATCCATCCATCCCTGCATTCATTCATCCATCCATCAATCCATCCATCCATTCATCTATCCATCCATCCATCCATCCATCCATCCATCCATCCATCCATCCCTGCATCCCTGCATCCATTCATCCATCCATCAATCCATCAATCCATCCATCCATTCATCTATCAATCCATCCATCCATCCATCCATCCATCCATCCATCCATCCATCCCTGCATCCATCCATCCATCCATCCATCCGTCCATCCATCCATCCATTCATCTATCAATCAATCCATCCATCCATCCATCCATCCATCCATCCATCCATCCATCCATCCCTGCATCCATCCATCCATTCATCTATCCATCTATCCATCCATCCATCCATCCATCCATCCATCCATCCATCCACCCATCCATCCATCCATCCCTGCATCCATCCACTCATTCAACCACCCTCTGTAGAAGCCTCTCCGTGTCAGGTTCCATGCTCTGTGTCAGGGCTGCCCGGATGACTAGGGCACCGTCCATCACTTCCAGGCACTTGTGAGCACGTGGAGGAGCGGAGATCCCAGGACGCCATGTGATAGGGGCAGAGACAGCTCAGATGGAAGTCCAGGCACAGTGGTGGAGAGGGGAACCAGGGAGCTCTTTTGGGGAAAGGGTGGATTTTGCAGGGACGGGGGGCGTAGGTGGCATTCCCGGGGGCTGAGGTCCTTGTCTTAAACATGAGTTGCCGAGGGAACAAACAGATGAGTAATGGCGCAGAAGCCTGAAAGCAGCATGCCTTGGGCCGGGCACTGTAGGGAAACACCGCTGTGAGGGAAGTCGGTGAGGCATGGGGAAAAGGTGACATCCATGAGACCAATCGGGGGAGATCGCAGCAGCTTGTATCACCATGTAAACGAATGGGAGGGGGCAGACCTGTGCACATGGAGCTATCGCCTTATACACATTTCATCACGGAGACATCTGGCTCCTCACAGCGTCCTTCCCCCCATGTGCGCACCTGACCGCGTGGCTGAGAAATCAGCCTCGGCTGAAGGGACAAAGGAAGAAGGGTGTGTGTGCGAGGCCAATCTCACTGGTGATGATGGAGCTTATCTGTTCAGTAATAAACTCAGGTACCAAGGTGTGCTTTTTCCCAATGAGTATGTTGACCAAATGGACGTCCAAAACAGCGTCTACTCTCATTTTTGCTTCCCTGGTGACTTTGCGTTTCTCAATCCCTAATGCTTTCGTCTCACCTTAAAATGCAGGTGCTCGTGGCTGCATGTGGAGACCCTGTACAATACCTTGCCTTCCTCCCTCCCCGCCCCTCCTCCCATTCACTTCCTCAGTGCCAACCCTGCCTTCCGGGCCCCTGGGGGAGACATCCAGGGCCCCACAGGAAGCAGCTCCTGGGAGCAGCCTGGCTGGGCCTGCTCACGGCCTCAGGGTCAGGAGGGTTGGCCCTGGTGCCCACTGTGCGGGAATCTGAGTGCAGCGGGATGTAGGGGCTGCACAGAGGAGGCCTGGCACGGCGTGCCCATGACATTGGAAGGGTCTGCATTGCGGGCCCAGCTGACCACAGGAAGGACACATCTCAGCCTGGCCCTGAACTTGGATACTTCAGGGGGAACGTGGCCAGAGGACACAGCAGCTGCCCATGGCTTCCAGGTCCCCCAGAACTGGGCTCTACCTTCGCCAGGAGGGTCGGCCTGGGCAGGTGTCTCCTCCTCTGAATCATGGTCACCTCCTTGTAAGTGGCCACAAGCATCGCAGTGGCCTCTTGGCCCCGCTGAGGGGTAAGTGCGAGAGCAGGCAGGCGCTTGGACAGGTACGTGCCTGACTCACGGGCGGAGCCCAATAAAAGCAATCACTGTGATTGTTACTATTGGCAGGGGAGTCATGTGACTGAACCAGGAGCCGAAGGAATACACACACCCTAAGGAACGCATTCCACTTCAGGGGCGGGACCCGGACTTCGCGCCCACGCGCTGGGGGCGTTTGCTCCCACAGAAGTGAGAACTTGGCTGATTTCTTTAACACTGCAGGTGCCAAGGTTGCTTTCAATTGGATGGTCGCCGATGCTTTACACGAAGCCGCGTGAAAGGTTAAGAAATAGATCACCCCTAATTTCCGGGTGTGCTCCCCAATCTCAGGTCACAGCACCCACGGCTCCCGGGGGCCCGTGGTCTCCTCTCTAGTAGGTACAGGAGCCGGGTGACAGGTCAGTCACTCACAGAGGGCACAGCCCCCGGCAGCTGCTCTTGGGTCGCCTCCCCACCCCCCCCACCCCCCCGCAAGGCGGCCACTGCTGGGCCCAGCTTGCTGTGGGCCTTGCTGCCTTGCCCTGTCCCGAGGCGCTCGGGTGGCTTTGTTCCCCACCCCTTGGGAACCCACGCAGAGTGGAGAGCAGGGTGCCAGCTGGGGAACAATGAGTTCGTGTTGTTCTTGCTACATTATGCAAAAGGCCTGAGTCACCCTCTCCAAATACAGGTGAGCCCATCCCACGCTGTCCTCAGCGACCAGGAGCGCCCCCGCTGCACCCGCCGAGTGGCCAGCAGGACCCCGTGGGTGGACAGAGGGTTGGAGAAGGCAGGTGGATGGGGTGGTTTTCCCGAAACAGAAATGGGACAAGTGAGAAAGCTCAGGGCTCAGGTCCTGGGGCCTCGGAGCAGCTGGTCACAGCACCGGCCAGCCTGCCCCATCCTCCATCCTCCACTCGGGCACCTTCACCAGACAAACACGGTGTCATACTTCTGGGGAGCGTCCAGTACCAGCCTGGACCCTCCCTGAGGGGCCAGGAACAAGCAGCTTGTCCATTTCTGCCTCTTTCTAGCCTGCGTCGCAAAGGGAAAATTGCAGAGGAGGAAGCGTGGCAGAGTTTGAGCACCTACTGTGTGCCCAGTGCTTGTGTTCTAGAACAAGCCTGTGGGCGGAGCCCTGGTCTCCTGGTGCAGAGGGGCAGGGTTTGCCTGAGGAGGTGAAGCGAGTTCTCACCTGGAAAAGGAAAGACACAGTTCCTCTCCTGTGCTCTCAACACCTCCGCGTGGTCCAAGAGCGGATGTTTACAGTGGCAGACGACCTGCCAGCCCAGCCAGCTGCGGGGATGCCAGGCAGCTTCCCAGAGAGTTCTGTCCGCACCTGCTCTCCCTGCCCCCCACAGTGGCCTCGCCAGAGCAGGGCAGAGCCGGCCAGCGAGGTCGCACGCCTGCCCCGGAGCCCTGTTCTGAGACCCAGCCCAGCCGCGTGCGCTGAGGACGGAGCAGAGCGAGGGTCTCACCTCTGCACCTGAACTATTCACACCAGCAGTCTCCACCTGGCGCTCCCCTCCCCGGGGAGCGAGAGCATCAGAGCAGGGAATGTCTGGGAAGGCACGTGTCTGCAGGAGGCCTGTGCAAGCCTTGATACCATGGGCTATTCTTCCGTTTCTAACTGGCTGGCCCTCCGTCACCCACACGCTGTGGCCATGTGGGGAAATCTGAATAAACAACAGCATGAGGTTGAGAAAACACCAAACTCCCTGGTGACTCCTTTCTTCCAGCGGGTTTAGGCTGGGAGACCCGCGCCCCCTGTATGTCACTACAGGGGCTGGAGGTGGCTGTGGCTGATGTCAGCCAGGACCCATGAGGAGCCCTCAGGTGAGCGCACTGCACCCCTAAACCACGGGCCTTTGGTGGATTTCCCAACGGCGCATCCTCAGAGCTTCCAGAGGGGCAGATGGCCGCCTTGGGTGCCTCCTCCAGAACCCGGCTCCCGGGGGATCTTGTCTGTACCTGCAGCAAGCAGGCGTGGCATGTGCTGGCCCAGAGAGAAGGCAGCCACTCGCCAAGGGCCCGCAGGTGGGTGGCGGCTGGCGCTGGGACGAAGCCCCTCCGCCCCTCGGCCCCTCAGCCAATGCAGCCCCGTGGAAAACACCCTTCGAACTTGTTTTAAAATTCACCCATTTTTCTTTCAGGAGATGTTTTTTTCTCCTATAATCTCCTGCCCCTGGGCCTGCCTCCATAGCCCCAGAAGGCAGGTTTACCACCCACCTCTAGCCCCACCCTGACATGTGCCTGTCCCCTCGGACCCCGGGGCCTGCACCTGTCCATCCAACAGCGCAGCAGATGGAGGGGCTGGGTCTTCCCAGGACAGGGGTGCAGGCTCCTCCCTCTCCTGCTCTCTCCCCTCCTGGCCAAAAGGTCATCCAATAATTCATGGCCACCCTCTAGGTGAACGTAGGGCTGGTTTCCCTAGAATCCCAGGGAATCTGATGGAGGAGAGACCACCCCTAGAATCCCAGGGAATCTGGTGGAGGAGAGACCATCCCTAGGATCCCAGGGAATCTGATGGAGGAGAGACCATCCCTAGGATCCCAGGGAATCTGATGGAGGAGAGACCATCCCTAGAATCCCAGGAATCTGATGGAGGAGAGACCATCCCTAGAATCCCAGGGAATTTGGTGGAGGAGAGACCATCCCTAGAATCCCAGGAATCTGATGGAGGAGAGACCATCCCTAGAATCCCAGGAATCTGATGGAGGAGAGACCATCCCTAGAATCCCAGGGAATCTGATGGCGGAGAGACCATCCCTAGGATCCCAGGGAATCTGATGGAGGAGAGACCATCCCTAGGATCCCAGGGAATCTGATGGAGGAGAGACCATCCCTAGAATCCCAGGGAATCTGATGGAGGAGAGACCATCCCTAGAATCCCAGGAATCTGATGGAGGAGAGACCATCCCTAGAATCCCAGGGAATCTGATGGCGGAGAGACCATCCCTAGGATCCCAGGGAATCTGATGGAGGAGAGACCATCCCTAGGATCCCAGGGAATCTGATGGAGGAGAGACCATCCCTAGGATCCCAGGGAATCTGGTGGAGGAGAGACCATCCCTAGAATCCTAGGGAATCTGATGGAGGAAAGACCATCCCTAGAATCCCAGGGAATCTGATGGCGGAGAGACCATCCCTAGGATCCCAGGGAATCTGATGGAGGAGAGACCATCCCTAGAATCCCAGGGAATCTGATGGAGGAGAGACCATCCCTAGGATCCCAGGGAATCTGATGGAGGAGAGACCATCCCTAGAATCCCAGGGAATCTGGTGAGGAGAGACCATCCCTAGGATCCCAGGGAATCTGATGGAGGAGAGACCATCCCTAGAATCCCAGGGAATCTGGTGAGGAGAGACCATCCCTAGGATCCCAGGGAATCTGATGGAGGAGAGACCATCCCTAGGATCCCAGGGAATCTGGTGGAGGAGAGACCATCCCTAGAATCCCAGGGAATCTGGTGGAGGAGAGACCACCCCTAGAATCCCAGGGAATCTGATGATGGAGGAGAGACCATCCCTAGAATCCCAGGGAATCTGATGGAGAGACCATCCCTAGGATCCCAGGGAATCTGATGGAGGAGAGACCATCCCTAGGATCCCAGGGAATCTGATGGAGGAAATACCATCCCTAGAATCCCAGGGAATCTGATGGAGGAGAGACCATCCCTAGAATCCCAGGGAATCTGATGGAGGAAATACCATCCCTAGAATCCCAGGGAATCTGATGGAGGAGAGACCATCCCTAGGATCCCAGGGAATCTGGTGGAGGAGAGACCACCCCTAGAATCCCAGGGAATCTGATGGAGGAGAGACCATCCCTAGGATCCCAGGGAATCTGGTGGAGGAGAGACCACCCCTAGAATCCCAGGGAATCTGGTGGAGGAGAGACCACCCCTAGAATCCCAGGGAATCTGATGATGGAGGAGAGACCATCCCTAGAATCCCAGGGAATCTGATGGAGAGACCATCCCTAGGATCCCAGGGAATCTGATGGAGGAGAGACCATCCCTAGGATCCCAGGGAATCTGATGGAGGAGAGACCATCCCTAGGATCCCAGGGAATCTGATGGAGGAGAGACCATCCCTAGGATCCCAGGGAACCTGATGGAGGAGAGACCATCCCTAGATCCCAGGGAATCTGATGGAGGAGAGACCATCCCTAGAATCCCAGGGAATCTGGTGGAGGAGAGACCACCCCTAGAATCCCAGGGAATCTGATGATGGAGGAGAGACCATCCCTAGAATCCCAGGGAATCTGATGGAGGAAATACCATCCCTAGAATCCCAGGGAATCTGATGGAGGAGAGACCATCCCTAGAATCCCAGGGAATCTGGTGGAGGAGAGACCATCCCTAGAATCCCAGGGAATCTGATGGAGGAGAGACCATCCCTAGGATCCCAGGGAATCTGATGGAGGAGAGACCATCCCTAGGATCCCAGGGAATCTGATGGAGGAGAGACCATCCCTAGGATCCCAGGGAATCTGATGGAGGAGAGACCATCCCTAGAATCCCAGGGAATCTGATGGAGGAGAGACCATCCCTAGGATCCCAGGGAATCTGATGGAGGAGAGACCATCCCTAGGATCCCAGGGAATCTGATGGAGGAGAGACCATCCCTAGGATCCCAGGAAACCTGATGGAGGAGAGACCATCCCTAGAATCCCAGGGAATCTGGTGGAGGAGACCAGCAGGAGGGGAAGCCAAGAGGACCAGAATGGATTCTGGGGCTCCCGGCATCAGCAACGGGGCCTCTCCAAGCTCCTAGCAAGGCCTGCCGTGGTTCTGCTCTACGCCTCGTCCTGCCACGTATGTCCATGCTACACCACGGCGTGGAAGACACAGGGCAACGCGGCAGCCACAGCCACGTGTGCCATGGAGCACTCCAGGGGTGCCACTGGGGCCAAGGAAGCGAACGCCTACTTTTAATGTATTTCTTTTTTTTTAATTACATTTTATTGGGGTGCCATTGGTCGACATGAACATAGAGGTGTTAGGTGTGGGTTTCTATGCTACAAAATCTGTATATTGCACCGTGTGCCCACCACCCAAAGTCACAGCTTCTCCCTTCACCATATATTAGGACCCCTTTCTCCCCCACCCCTTCCCTCTGGCAGCCACCACTCTGCTGTTTGTGCCCATGAGTTTCAGTTTTATATCCCACATAGGAGTGAACTCATACGGTTCTTTGCCTTTTCTGGCTGACTTCTTTCACTTAACACCGTGGTCAGCAAACTGCGGCTCGCGAGCCACATGCGGCTCTTTGGCCCCTTGAGTGTGGCTCTTCCACAAAATTCCATGGCCTGGGTGAGTCTATTTTGAAGACGTGGCTTTAGAAGAAGTTTAAGTTTAAAAAATTTGGCTCTCAAAAGAAATTTCAATCGTACTATTGATATTTGGCTCTGGTGACTAATGAGATTGCTGACCACTGACTCAGCATAATGTTCTCAAGGTCCATTCATGTTGCTGCAAATGGTGCTGTTTCGTCCTTGCTCATGGCCGTGTAGTATTCCACTGTGCACACGCACCACGTCTCCTTTAGGCCGTCCTCCAGCACAGGGCACTTGGGCTATTGCGGTGAGTAATGCTGCAATGAGCAGAGGGAGGGGTGCATATATCTTTGCGTAGAAATGACTTCGAGTGTTTTGGGGCTTATGGCATTTTAATTCATTTCCGTTTGAATGGCCACATGCACTAGTGGCTATGGTGTTGAATCACACACCCCGTCCCAGAGAGACTCCGCCCTCTAACGTATTTTATTTGATTGTTGCCGGTCCTGTATTCAAAGCCCACAACCGTGAACTGCTTGCCTCACCCACGGTCCTGTTGCTGATTCTTCCATTCAGTCCAACAGCCAGAACCTCTTCCCAACAAGACACTCAGATGTGGGCACATCAGGCGCCTGCCTTCAGACAGCTCGCCCTCATCTCGGTGCCAGCGTGCCAGTCCCCTGCCAGTGACCTTTGGCAGGTCACTGCCCCTCTCTGGCCAGCACTTCCCCATCTGCTGGGAGCAGGCACCCTGGCAGGGAGGTTCGGGAGGCCTGGGTTCTTAGGGAAAGTTGGATCTGGGTCTGAGTGGGGAGTTCCCAGGGAGAGGAGCAGAGACCGGCTGTAGCAGAGCGTCGAGGAGCCGACGGTGGTGCACCCCATATGCATAGGGCGGGCTTCGGGGAGGGAGGGGAGAGAAATGCCAAGAGGAGGGTGGTCATCGGACATCTTGCATGTCCTACAAGGAGCTTGGGCTTTTCCTAAAAGGACTGGGGACCCCCTAGAGCAGTGGCTTCACCTCCTGGGGCTGGGGGGCTGGGGACTTTTTCTTTTCCCACACTTTTGCATGCAATTTCCGGTCTGATCACAGGCCCCAGGGAGTCCACTTTTGGTCACGTATCTGGTTTAGAGGCAACACCTTGAGCAGGTGGAAGGTGGCCCGAATGGGGCAGTTCTGGTAGCCTGAGGCCCGGCAGCTTGAGGCTGCAGAGCCGCTGGTGGTAAGCTCACCTCGCCCGTCCCTGGGGCGCAAGGAGCCTGCCTCTGCCTCTCTCCCTTCTGCAGCCACAGAGGCCCCAGCCAGCTCACCGCCTGTCCCAGGCTGTGTCTTTGTGTCTGTCCTTGCAAATGAAACCGGCTTCCCACTCAGCCCTCACAGCCCGGACATATCTGCAGAGACACCCACCAGGTATGAGACAGGGGCCCTGCCCAAGGAGGCCACAGCGGCCACCCTTCCTGGCTCCGGCTTTGGGGGGCTCCACTCTGCGTATTCATTTGTCCCCTCTCCTGGCTTCAGAGGAGGGGAATTAAGACAGTGATCAACATCACACAGAAGGGGCAGAAGTGTCCACCTGCCCTCCCAGCAGGCTGTCCCCTTCCTGGTGTGGTGTGGTGTGGGGGCCCCCCTGCTCCACCAGGAATCGCCAATCCCACCTGGGGACCGGCATTAATTAATCCTCTGTTACTGTTGAAATTGCCTGGTCCTGAGGGGCGGCCCGCTGAGCAGGAATATTATTTTAAACACATACCGTAAACAACACCGCTTCTCCGGGGAGCCCGCTGCCGTGGCTCCGACCCCTTCACTGTGGGAATCACTTCTTTTTTTGCCAGCTTCTAAACTTAGCACTTCGTCTCTCTTTGCCCTGCTCTGTAAGGTTGGATTTTTCTAAAACATCCTACGGGGAAAGGTCAGAAGGAAAGAACCACCAACACATGCTAAATATGTTGGCTTCCCTATAAAATGATCGCTCATGAACTTACTTAAAGCATCCTCAGCTAATAGCTGACAAGTTTAATGAACGTGATACTTTTCAAGGCCATGCAGATAGATTATCTGTAACAAGTGCACCTACCTAGGTAAAGCATATATTTTCTTATCTATTTAAACATTTTTATTTAAACATTTATTTAAAATTTGACAACAACATAATGTAGGCATTACTATTAATCTGGTTTTACAGGGACAGGGCACAGAAAGCATAAGGAACTTTCTGGAAGTCACACAGCTGAGAAGGGACAGACCGGACTGTGCACTGGCAGTATGGCCCGGGGCCCACGTCCCCAGCTTTCACGTGACACAGATGGACGTCTACTCTTCCCAAGCTCCCGACTTCATCCGGTCATTCCTGAGAGCAAATCCAAGCTGGGTGCACCCCCATGTCCACCAGGCTATCTTCTGAAAGTTAAAGGCTCGCCACTTCTCGGTGGCCTTGTCCTCGTTTGCTCCCCATCTTCGATGACTTAATCTCACGCCTGCCGACTTGCCTGGGACAGTGGTTCCCCAGCATCAAACCAGCTCTAGGAACCAGGCCTCTTGCAAGGTGGAATGGATCACTCAGAATTAGCTGCTTTTTTGAAATTCTTAAAAAAAAAAAATAAAAAAAAATGACCCACTTGCTTTCTTTTTCAAAGGGCTGGAGAGGGGATTTGGAGAGAGCATTTCCCCCCCGTGGCTCCCCCGGGATGGCTGTGAACTTGGCAAACTTGCTGGGAATTACCCAAAAGAGCAATTTGTTCCCTAGCAAAACAAGAAAATTGTCTGGGGCCGACCCCAGGCTGCGGGCGCAGGGTCGCCGCAGAGGGAAGGAGCCGCTCTCCAGCGAGAGTCTGTTTGGGAAACAATTATCTCCCTTCCTTTGAATCAAAGACAGTCCCGCGCGCCCTGTGCAGGCACGGAGATCAAATACAGCGGACGGTCTCCAAAGACTCGCTTCCTTTCAGGAAATTATTCGCTGATAACGCCGCTGGCCCAGACAGCGCTTCCTTACAGGAACTGCTCTTTGCAGCTCTGAGAGGGAGCCAGCTGGGCAGGAGCTCTTACTGCTCTTAAGGATGCCTCTTCCCTCCCTGGGAGAACGGCTGTCCTCCCCCGTCCTCCGCTTCACTGACATCATCCACAGAAGCTCTCTTGGAGAAGTACAGGGATGCCCCAGACCCCTTCCCACACTGATGCTCCATTTCCCGCTCATGGCACACACGCAGGGGCCAGGGCTCTGACTCCTCCAGTCCGCACCCGTCCCACACCCACCTGTGCACGAGGAATAGCATTTGGCACTGAGTTTTCCAAAACGCAGGAAAACACCTGTTCCGTCCAGTGTCATTGATTGACAGCGAAGGGATGTGAAGGGACATGAAGGGACGAAGAGACCTGCAGTCCCTGCTGGCCGGCTGGACCCTCCCAGGCCGCATGGGAGATCTTGCTGCTCCCATTAGGGTCATCCCTCGTTGGCCCAGGAAACAACGGAAAATTTTTCTCATGCATTTTGTCCTCTCGGGTCCTAGAATCATCCTAGACCAGTGGTCGGCAAACTGCGGCTCACGAGCCACATGCGGCTCTTTGGGCACTTGAGTGTGGCTCTTCCACAAAATACCACGGCCTGGGCGAGTCTATTTTGAAGAAGTGGCGTTAGCAGAAGTTTAAGTTTAAAAAATTTGGCTCTCAAAAGAAATTTCAATCATTGTACTGTTGATATTTGGCTCTGGTGACTAATGAGTTTGCCGACCACTGTCCTAGACGATCTAGCCCAGTCCTCGCATGTCACAGGGATGGAAGCAGAGCTGCAGAGCTGGCAATGCTTTGCTTAGCTTAGGCCATGTTCTGTGGAAGCATGCGGAGTGATGCGTGGGGACAGTGATGGCAAGGGTAGCCAGGGCAAGATCGGGGCTAGGTTCTGGGGCCAGAGCAGCCCAGGAGAAGGGCAGTCGAGGGGAACCCTTCAGTGCATGGGACTCATGTACTTCCAGAGACAAGACGCAGGGTCCATCCAGCAAAGACCCCCCCAGGTGAGAGAAGGAGAGCGGGACCCCCGAGGGTGGGAGTCCAGGCAGAGGTTCCTTCCACCCACCTTCGTGTGTAGTTTCTTAGTGCTGGTGGCTCCACGGACAGGTGTTAAATGGAAAGCACTTAGCAAACAAGAAGGTGATTGCCCCTGATTGGCAGGGGCAGGGGAGAGGGCAGCCAGGGTCCCTCTGAATGTGGACACCAGAGGTCTCTTAATTCCTTCATGAGAACAGACATAATCAGGGAAGTAAAAAGAGGCCAGTTGTTAACTGAGCTTCGGTAATTTTCCCATCACTGCCCCCAGGCACTCCACTTATGTGATCATCTCACTGAAGCTTGGAATGAGTGCATGGAGTGAGTGCCGGGGACATTGGGGCTCAGTGAGGACAGCAGCTCACAGCTAAGGAGAGACGGTCTTAGTGGAGGTCGTGTCTCCTGGACTCCCACCTGGTCTCTGGCCACTTCCCCTGGCAACTGGCCTTGTAGTTCAAAACCTCTTTCTCACGTGCAGTCGCATTCGATGGACATAAACCCCCATTTCACACCAACGGAGCCTGAAAAACGTTACAGGACGGCCCGCAAACCCTAGAGCTGAAAGGACAGCCAGGTTGAGGAGGCCGGTGCCTTCCTTCTGCTCCGAGCCCTAGCCCTGGGAGCTGCTGTCAGGGTCAGGGACAAAAAGCAGACTATGCTGGCTGAGCAACCTGGGAATCCAACAGCCCATGAAAGTTTAAAAAAAAAAACACAACAAGAAATAATAAAAACTTAAAATATATATAATAAAAAACACCTCTCAAGATTGGGCAATGCATTAAATACTGGGCACCAAGCTATCACTATAGCATCTCTGCCCCCTTCGAAGGTTCTCTGCTTGCACGTCTCTACAGAACACAGAGCAGGTATCAGGTAACTCAACATCACTATTGCAATGTTTGTTTCCTCTCCTGCGTCTCCAAAAAATAAAAAATCATGTATACATTCTGTAACCGTTAGGCAAACGTGATCAGAGGATCTAATTCCAGCTAAAATGCCTTTCTTCTGAGACACACACACATTCACACACACACACGAATTAGAGTAAAAAGGAGAACAGCATTTTCAAAGCAACAAGGAAATGGCCACAACCCCAAACCACAAACTATGAAGACTTTCTGCCAGATACCATGAAACTTGAACCCTGGTGTGGAAGGACAGACCTTCTCAGACCTTGGGCACAAGGAAGTTTGCTCCAAAGGCCCTGGAGCAGTTGCTCTCACAGTCCTGAGCGTGCCCTCCAAGGATGCTTGCAGCTAGAGCTGAGGATTAGACACAGAGAGGGGAGAAATAACACAGGACAGGGATGCTTCTCTCCACGGAGTCTTGTGTCTCGAGATGGCAAGGTAGGCGGAGCTGAAAGAGAAGTACTGGCATACCCTCTCGATTTTCTGTGGTTGTCTCCTGGCCAACGAACAGGGGCGAGAATCAGGTAAAGTGCTGAAGGGAGAGAAAGCCACAGTCAACATATCATAGCACAGCAGCTGTGGTCCAGGGCTTCTTCGTGGGATGCTCAGGGGGCACCTGAATGCCAGAAATGGATGCTTTCAACAAAATACTAGCCCAGAAAGCAGTGCTGCTTCTATCCAGAGATGAGTAAATACCAGGAAGCAAATAGCAGAGCTGTAAAAAATTATGATGAAAGAAAGGACAAGAGGGACAGAAATGAGGACAAATCAGGTTAAAATACATAGATAGATGTATTGTACATATTATATCTATATACTAGAGGCCTGGTGCACAGATTCGTGCACCTGTGGGGTCCCTCAGCCTGGCCTGTGCTCTCTCGCAATCCAGAACCCCTCGAGGGGATGTTGGAAAGTCAGGCCCGATACCCACAGGCCTGATCCAGACAGGAGGGAGCCCGATCCTGTGCATTGAACATTGTCCTCGGTGGTGAGTGCGCATCATAATGACCAGTAGACCAGTTGTTCGGTTGTTCGGTCGTTTGATCTTTCAGTCGCTTAGGCTTTTATATATATATACTAGAGGCTCGGTGCATGAAATTCATGCATGGGGGGGAGTGTCCCTCAGCCCAGCCTGCACCCTCTCCAATCTGGAACCCCTTGGGGGATGTCTGACTGCCGGTTTAGGCCCAATCCCTATGGTATCCTTCTCACAATCGGGGACCGCTGGCTCCTAACCGCTCGCCTGCCTGCCTGCCTGATTGCCCCTAACTGCTTCTGCCTGCCGGCCTGAGCACCCCCTAACCGCTCTCGTGCTGGCCTGATTGAGACCTAACTGCTCCCCTGCCGGCTTGATCACCCCCAACTGCCCTCTCCTGCCAACAGGATCGCCCCCAACTGCCCTCCCCTGCCGGCCTGATCAGCCCCAACTGTCCTCCCCCGCCTGCCTGATCACCCCCAACTGCACTCCCCTGGTGACCTGATAGCCCCCAACTGCTGTCCCCTGCCAGCCTGATCACCCCCAACTGCCCTCCCCTGCTGGCCTGATTTCCCCCTAACTGCTTTCTCCCCCATGCCAGCCTGATCACCCCTAACTATCTCTGACTTGGCCCCTGCCACCATGGCTTTGTCTGGAAGGAAGTCGGATGTCCAGAAGATGTCCAGTCGACCTGGTCTAATTAGCATATTACCCTTTTATTAGTATAGACTAGAGGCCTGATGCATGAAATTCTGCACTCATGGGGTCCCTCAGCCCAGCCTGCGCCCTCTCGCAGTCCAGGAGCCCTCGGGGCATTTCAGACTGCCACAGAGGTGGGAGAGGCTCCTGCCACCTGCACTGCACTCACCAGCCATGAGCCTGGCTTCTGGCTGAGCTGCGCTCCCCCTGTGAAAGTGCACTGACCACCAGGGGGCAGTTTCTGCATTGAGCTTGTGACACCTGGTGGTCAGTGTGCATCATAGTGACTGGTAGTTCGGCCATCAGGCCAAAACCACCTCTCTGACATCCCCCAAGGGGTCCCGGATTCCAAGAGGGCGTAGGCCAGGCCAAGGGACCCCACCAGTGCACGATTGGGGTTGGGGAGGGACACAGGAGGTTGGCCAGCCAGGGAGCAACTACAGGAGGGCTCCAGGGTGTGTCCAGCCTGTCTCACTCAGTCCCAATCGGCCAGACCCCAGCAGCAAGCTAACCTACTGGTCAGAGCATCTGCCCCCTGGTGGTCAGTGCCCATCACAGTGAGCGGTTGAGCAGCCTTAGCATATCATTAGCATATTACACTTTGATTGGTTGAATGGCCGACTGGCCAACTGGACACTTAGCATATTAGGCTTTTATTAAATAGGATATATGCACATATATGAGGAATTAGTCCTAGAAACAAATAGTTTGGGGAAATTGAAGATAATTGGTGTTTTGGGAAAAAAAATTCAAGAAAGGAATACAATAGATGGTTAAGATAATAGAAAGCTGGCAGAGCTCAGGAAAATGGATGCCAGAGCAAAACGAAATGCTTACAGAGATAAAAAGTGCATTAAAAACAACCAGAAAATGGCAGAATAACCCAACTAAAACAGAGACAACAGCATGTGCCATGCCCTTGGGAAGGTTACAGTCCCTTTGCTGGGTGAGCTGGAAGGTGAGCCCCTGCAGGGCCAGCAGGGGCTGTGTGGGAGGAATGAGAGGAAGTGTGTGGACATGGAGCAAGGCTGGTGAAGAGGTCAGCACCGGGGGCCACAGGAAAACAGCCAGGGCTTTAATCAAACTTCATTTTTACATAAAGACTTGAATTTAGAGGTTAAAACACACAATTGGGAGCCCTGGACAGGTGGCTTAGTTGGTTAGAGCATCATCCCAATACACCAAGGTTGCAGGTTCAATCCCTGGTCAGGGCACATACAAGAATCAACTGATGAATGCATAGAAAGGTGGAAGAACAAACTGATGTTTCTCTCTTTCTCTCCCTTCCTCTGTCTCTAAAATCTCTATATATCCTATTTAATAAAAGCCTAACATGCAAATCGACCGAACTGCAGAACGACTGGTCGTCATGATGCGCACTGACCACCATGGGGAAGACGCTCAATGCAGGAGGTGCCCCCAGCCCCTAGGCTCCAGGCCAACCAAGGCAGGTGCCAGTGGGGGACCCCCGATCGCCTCACCAGTCACCCCACAGATCAGCCCTGATCGCCTGCCAGGCCTAGGGACCCTACCCGTGCATGAATTTTGTGTACTGGGTCTCTAGTAAAAGGCTAATATGCTAAGTGTCCATCCAGCCGGTAGCTATGACACGCACTGACCACCAGGGGGTAGACACTCAATGCAGGAGCTGCCGAACTGCAGTGACTTGGCAGCGGTGGTTCTCAGGTGACACATCCCACAATCAGAGAGGAGGGAGCCCGATTCTTCACGGGGCTGCCCGATTCTACCTTCTGCTGTGGGTTATGTTGTTGCTGGGGCCCTGTCAGCACAGAATCTGGTTTACTGCACACTTGCATTTGTGTTCCACACCCTGTGCAACAGCAACTTTGCAGAGTACCCTCTCACACTCCGGGACCCTTCAGTTTTGGCCCCATCCCCACAGGCCAGGCTGAAGGACCCCACCTGCCAAAGGGACCCCACCTGCCAAAAGGACCCCACTCACTCTGCAGATGCCCTTTGAGCCATGGTGCCACCCCAGGTGTCTTCACAGCAAAAGCCAGTGTCATGAGACCAGAAAGCAGTGCAGCCCAGGGTCTTGGGAAGCCACGTACATCTCCGGATTCAATGCTCACCTAACGCTCATGGGTGTAGAGTCCTGCTCTTGGCAATAAAATGTAGTGAATTATGTCAAGTCAGGGACCATCACAACCACTGGTGTGCCAAACACATTTATGAGGGTTCTGTCATCTCTCAACCTGGATTCCCTTTGCTTTAGCCACAGTCCTGTTAGAGAGCACATTGGTAGTTCCTAATTCACAGATTGACATGGTCAATTTCATCCCTTTGGTATCCCAACCTTTGTCCCTTCCAAAACTGTTCCCATGTTGTCCTCCAAGAGGGTGCTAGGTCTACTGATCGAATCACATATTATATCAGATTGCCTTTATTCTTTACATACTCACCAGGCAAACAGAGGGATGCTGTCACCCAGCCCATAATACAGTTTATCCCATTCCCTTGCAGTGTATTTCTTTGTAAAGAAATTTAAATGAGGGAAGGGCACACAAAATGAGGGAAGGGCACCAGGAAACAAAAATGTCTGCAAAACACAGCCTTAACCAGTTACATCTACCTCTCCACCCACCTGCATGCCAACCATGCTTTGGATCACCCATGGATGGGATCCTCAGGTTATAAAGATGTGGGGGCATTCCCTCCTCATCTTCTCTGCTTCCCTCAATGTTCCTCCCTGAATCTATTGGCTCAACACATTCTGTTTCTAAATCTATTTCTTCCTTCAATAAACTATAATTTTCTTCTTAGCAAAATACTCCAACATCCTTCATGTATAGGATTCATGCACAAAAAGTCTCAAAAACTCAAGAACTTTAGAAATGAGCTCTTGGGGGAAAAGTGAGAGATTAAAACAAAGAATTTAGAAATAGAGAAAACAAATTAGAAGGGCTGGTACTGGGAATTAAATCTTCTAGAATATTGAGCTCAGAATAAGCAACTGTGGGATTTATGGTCACAGAATAAAACATATATGTTATAAACTTTAGAAACCTAAAGCAACAATATAACTTAAAAAATCCCAAGGGGTGGGATGCAAAGTGAGAGAAACATATTTGTGCAAATGTATCCACCTTTTATGGCGAAGAGTCAATACATATTATTAAAAGTTTTATTTATGGTGATTTTTAAAGACAATAAAGTTTCAATAATTCCCAAATTCCAATTGATTTCACTTTTTTTTTTTTTTTTGTAACTAAATCTGGGTATTAAGGGCAAACCAGATTTGTGAAGAGACATTTAACTTGTAGTTCAGCAATTACTACAATTTCACATCAGCTTTTTCTACTTTGATATACAAACTAGTGCATGAAATGCATGCACGGGTAGGGTCCCTAGGCCTAGCCAGGGATCAGTGCCCTGATTGGGGCCTTCCAGCTGCCGGCCGGGGCCTCCCTTCCTTCCGCGCCGCCCCCTGGTGGTCATTGCATGTCATAGTGAGCAATCAAACTCCTGGTCTCCCAAACCCCCGAGGGGACATTTTGCATATTAGCCTTTTATATATATAGATAAAATTATTTTTAAAATCCTAAAAAGTAGTCTGTATAATAAGTGAAACCTATTTTGGAAAACACTTCACCTAGATTCCCACCTGTGCATCTGGGTGTAGTCATCTAACCTTTTGTCAAGGTCTATGCACCGCAGGGGTGTTTACAATGATATCAACCAACTGTGAAAAGTCACTTTTTTAGATGAAAGCATTTTAGGAACTTATTTATTTTTCCTTACAGTTTTTGTATCATACACATTTTCTTTATATGAGAATGCATGTATTTTACAAACCAATAAAATTATTTTAAAAATCCAAGGATGGGTCATTTTTACCAACTGAATCATTGGTTATTGGGTACTAAGGGTGTATGTCATACCAGACACTCCGGTTGTTTCTAAGAAGAAGTCCCATCTGTCCAGGTAACTGAGGAGAAAGAAAGTACAGATATGATGAAGACGAGTGATGCAGCAGAAAATAAAGGAAGTGGTGGCCTTGAGTTTGGTTAGGGGATGACATGTCCTTGGAGGGGACAGGCTTGAAGGCCAGGACTTCACAAGAGGAGCCCAAGGCCATGTCCAGTGGTCATTGGAGAGATGGGTAGAGAGAGGCAAACGTGGAAAGACAAGGGGAACTTGACATGACCCAGGGCAACATCGAGTGGAAACAGCTCCACGGGGACTTTCTGTGGGAAGGAAGCTGTCATGGGTGACAGTGGCTGGTGGAGAAGAGGGCTGGAAGGTCTGATTTCCATCTGATGGGCTTTGAACAGTTGCTGTGTCTGCCTTCCTTTACACTCAGAGTGACTTTCCCAGCAACTGTCCAAAGCCCAACCAGCCCACCAGCAGGCGCCCCCCAGCTAGGCCTTGTCCTCACTTTCAACACCTCCTTCTTAAAAAAATAAATAGGAGAAAAATCAGCATTCCCGCCTTGTTCTGTGCAAAGTTTAGAGCAAATATTGTCTGTGATACACACAGAAGGAACTAAATCTTCTCCAAGAGGCAGTTTGGGAAATTAAACATTGATTGGATGGCACCCAGAAAGGATTAGGGAAAACCAAATCGTCAACGTCTCAAACTCATTACAGGGAGGGTGGGGATTAGAGGTTTTTAGGGTTGACAGACCTAAGCCAAACCCTTTCTCAGACATGTGTTTCTCTCTGGCATAATCTATCCAGAGAAGGAGGATAAAACAAACAACTCACAACAACAAAAACAAAGACAAAATATATGGTGTGGACTTCCGATGAGTTGCCATCCGAAATCTGCTTTGTATAGAAATCACGCAGAGCCAGAGTCTTAGCCTGGCGAAGCTAACTAGAGTTAGGGGACACGGGTATGTATGGACAACTTTGGCACAAATAGAACCATATTCTCCGATGGGGCAGAAGGTTTCAACTCCAATTAATTTATAAAAGGAAAAACCAAGGAGGTCATTTTAAAAACTCACAGCCCTAAGAAAGGAAGTTTGCAGCGCTGTGGGAAAATGCATCGAGCAAAGAGGAGAGATGCTGAGAGGATGGGCAGAGAGGACCAAAGAGAAGCCGGTGTCTCTGCCCGTTTCTGGGGCTGCATCACAGACGCCAGGACGCGATGCAGGTCAAATGGATGCTCTCTGCTTAGACGGCAGCCTATTTCAATCCGCACCCGGGTTCACGGCCACTCCTTGGCGGGAATGACTTTAAGAGTGAGCCACACCTTTTATGGCGTGTTATTAGCTGGAGTCTTTCGTTGGAGAGGACCGGGCTTCCCTAAGCAGCCACATTGGTTGCAAAGAGAGAGAAAAGCTCATGTGTGTGTTTCTGGGACGGGGACAGTTCCTCAGTGTCACACACAGAATCCCCAAGGAAGCTTCCCAGGGGGCTCGGCGTCTCTAGACGGCAGGTGGCTGCTCTGGGCTTCCTCTCTGTTCCTTTCCTCTGGCATGTTTTGGCCTCATCCCTTTCCAGGTGTGGTACTCGCCCCTAATTGATCCTCATAACCACCCCCTTTGCAATAAGGATTAGATGGGGAGCTGTCTTTAATAAATAGTCAGGAAATGGAAATGGGAGGGGGCCTGGTCCCGAGAAGATGCCCAGAGAGAGAAGCTAGCATTACTGTGGTCAGACATGAAACAGATTTGTTCAATGGCGGCTTTAACTTGGCCATCCCTGGGAAAGGTTCGAGGGCTCACCTCAAAGTGCACCTTCAAGTTCAGAACTCGCCTGCCCTGCCCCAGGTGTGGGACTGCAGCGCCACACCCTGCCTTTTATAAAACCACACACTTGGCTACCCAGCAGCCAGGCACTCAGCTCGGGAGCCCTGGCCCATGTCGGTGCGAGAGGGAAACGCGCTTCTATTTATTTCTCACCCCGTCTCTTCGCCCTTCAGGGGAAGCTCGGCACTGAGTCGATGCTAGGAGAAGGTGAGAGGGCAGCTTTCACGGGGTGGGAGTGACTATTAATATTTTCCTCTGAGTTCAAACCATTGCCTTAGATTGAATTAGGAAGAACCAAATTGATTCTGCTAAACTGGAAACCCATTCAAAAAGCTGAGGTTTGAATAACACTCGGATGCTGATCTCTGCGTGGCTCAGGATCATGCTGCGTCTGTCTTCCTTTACACTCAGAGCGACTTCCCCAGCAACTGTTCAAAGGCCAGGCATCTCAGCCAACGGGAGCTGTGTGTCATCTCTCCCAGTTCTCCTTCCTCCTCGCTCCCCAACTACACTGCTAGCTGCCAACGCCCTTGCCCGTGTGCAGGATGCATTCACCTGGAATCTTTCGGTTGCAAGTGACAGAGGTTTAAGTATGACCTCAGGTAACCACCTAGGCGAGGGGCTGGCTTCAGGCAGAGCTGGATCTAGTCACACAAATGATATTTGTAAGAACCTACCGTTTTTCTCTCCTTGGCTCCAGTTTCCCCTGTGCTGGTTTCTGTCTTAGTCAACTTCACATCATCGTGGCAAAGATGACATCAGAGAAAGAGAACCTCTTTTCAGCAAAACCCTAGGGCCGCTTCTCATGCCTGTGGTTTAGGTCCCATGATCCTCCTGAAAGCTGAATGCCCTGGCTTGTGTCATGGTCTCCTGCCCGGAGCTAGGTGGTTCCATTGAGAAGCACATGGCTGGAGCATCAGGAGAGAATGTGGATGGGATGTTGGTCTGACACTAACAAAACCAAACAAAGATGTTCAAGACAGCATCCCCGTCTACCGTTGCCTCCTCCATGAGAACTTGGATGCATTGCTTTGGTAAAAAGGCAACCAGCCCAGCCACCCAGTTTACGGTTGTGATTGGCCACATTTTGACGTTTGGTGGCCACGTTCTACAGTGTGCATCCCACCTTCAGTGCCCATCTTCTCCTCCTTGCCAGAGCAACCTGGCGCAGGTGCCCTGGGCACCGAGTCACACAGGTGATGGTGTGAATTCTTCCTTTTCCTTCCTCAGGGCCCCAAGCACAGAAACAAACATTTTGAGAGGCACACATCTTAACTTGCAAAATAGGCATGGCAATATGGCCCACAGAGTGATAGTGTGAGAATTATTATGCATTAGAAATTATATGACTTTACACAGACACCACACACACACACACATACTCACACACACACACACACACACACACACACTCACACTCACCACTCAGTGCACTGCCCAGTGCAAAGATTGAGTTCCTTAAGGATTGGACTCACCCAATTCACCAATTTGTTTTTCTAGAAGCATCGAAGACAGTGTATTGTGCACACATAGTCCTTAATGTTTGTTGACTGAATAAAAGCATCACTTAATAGGGGGAAAATAACTTTTTGGAGTATCTGTGTACCTAGCTGCGAGGGTGGGGGGAGGGGAAGGGAGAAGTAAAAGCAACCACTTCAGTATCTGATTTAACCTCCTTTGCCCATCCATGCTGTATTTATTTATTTATTTATTTTAAAATATATTTTATTGATTTTTTACAGAGGAAGGGACAGGGATAGAGAGTTAGAAACATCGATGAGAGAGAAAGGTCTCTCAGCTCCCTCTTGCACACCTCCTACTGGGGATGTGCCCGCAACCAAGGTACATGCCCTTGACCGGAATCGAACCTGGGACCCTTCAGTCCGCAGGCCAACGCTCTATCCACTGAGCCACACCGGTTAGGGCATCCATGCTGTTTTTAGAATACAGAGTGGAGCTGGAAAATGTGCTCAAGGCTTGGTGGCACTTAGGTGGCTCCTAGGCGATACATGAGATGTTGATGCATTGCTGATCTCAGACTGTGAGGTCATCACATGTTTTGGCAAATACTGGGTCACCTGACCTGACAGAATGGTGGAAGTGAGCAAGCTCTGGTCTAGAGCTTAGGAGCTCGGGAGACATTCAAACATTGCCTCCACCTTCTAATCCAGGAACTTGGGCCACGATTCTCATCACGGCCTCCCATTTCCAATGGAGATGCTAATGCCTATGTCAGCATGTCTCTTAAAATCAAGGTCACCGATACTTGTTAGATGACTTGAGAGATGCTGACGGACTCCTCTGCTCCATCGTGAGACTCAGTTTCCCCAGTTTTCATGTGAGGAAATAGGACTAACTCAAAACTTTAATAACTTGTTCTAGGGCTGAGTGAAAGTCATGTTGTAAAAATATTGTAAACACACACAAATAATTTCAGAATTAGTGTTGTTTCCTCCTACAGTTAGTGATGAATGGGAAAGAGACATTAATCAACGAGTAGATGACTGACAGCTTCAATGAGTGTTGTTTGACTTGAAAAACAGGCCCAGACCCAAATTTAGACATGGCTGAATTTATGTCAACCGGATATTGTTGTAAACTTTATGGTAAGATTTGAATGTCGTCTCCTTCGATGGAGCCAGGACACCAAAAAGATAATTCTAAGAGTGTCTTCCCCCCTCAAGTGGCCTTTTCCTTTAAAGCCAATCTCTTCCCATTGTCTCCATGATTAACCTTTTATTTTATGAACCTTCTGAAAGAATTGAGAGGTGTTGCTAGACCATTGTTTCTGGAATTTGAGATAACAATGATTCATAGATAAACAACCTTGGCCAGGTGAGTAAATGACCTTGACCTTTGGTTTCCTCATCTGCAGAGGGGAGCCAATCACTTCATGTTCATGTCTGTGGCTTCCTTTTCCCAAATTGAGAGACTTTTTACCAAATACCCTTCAAAAGTGTCTGAATCATGAAAAATGAGGACATTTTGAAAAACTGTACTGGATGGGAGGGGATTAAGGAGCTGTGACTATTAAATATAACGTAGTGTTTTGGAAGGAATTCTGGAACAGGCGAAGGGTATTTGTGGAAACATGGGTCAAATGCGGATAAAGTTTGTAACTTTACTAATGGTGTTGTACCAATGTTAATGTATTAGTATTAAAAAATATGTGCCTTGGTTATGTGAGATAGAACCATTAGGAGAAGCTGGGTGAAGAGTATATGGAAACTCTATATACTATTTTTGCAATGCTTCTGCAAATCCAAAAGTATTCAAAAATAAAATTTTAAGATCAGAGTAATGGGACAGATGACAATATTCAACTCATAGGGTTGAAGGGAAGTGACGTACAAAATGCACAGCCCATGGTACATACTCAAACGACCTCTCCTCCTCCCTGCAGAAGAGCACGAGGTATGATGCTACTGTTGCTCTTGCCACCTTCCCTTGCAGCATAGATAACCTGCCTTCCATCTGCAAAAAAGACAGGCAAATAATTGCTGAAGTCTGTAATTTAGACAAATGGACTGCATTACGGCAGGGGCAAGGGGCAGCGGAGTATTATTTCATCTGTCTGCGTCTTCTGAGAAAGCCAAAGGGGGAGAAGAAAGCCAGTCCGCATTACTGCTGGCTCGGGTGCCAGCTGCTGACTGAGCCTGGCAAGCTCAGAGTGGAAGTCTGGCCGTGGAGGTAGAAAATTGCAGCTTCTGTCCTGCCAACCACACTCGGCCACACACACAAATACAGTCTTCTTGCCTTAGCAGAACTTTCTCTCAGCAGAGCCGAGGAGAACTTTAGAGGTCTGTTTGGAAGCGAACTGGGGGGAATTTTCTGGAGGGAGAGCATCCGACCTCCTCTGCTTCTGACCTCAGCTCCACCTACACCAAAAGCAAGGCCATCACCCTTCCTAACACAGCGGGGCATCGGGCACATTTGCACTGAAAAGTTAGAGCCTTACCACCATCTGGAGTATCTTCACGGTCCGGTACCTTAACTACAGGACCAGTTAAAAGGCAGACATGCATCACAGATAACAAGTTCTAGGGATCATGGAAGGCACGCATTGTCCTGTAGGATTTCCCCACCTGGACCAAGACAGCCTCCGTCAGTGTGTATGATGTCTCTGCTCAAAAGCATCCCTGGCGCCTTGATGCACATAGCAGTGTTTCCGGAGATGTGGGCCCGGGACCAACAATGCGAGTGTCACCTGGAGGCATGTTAGTCATGCAAACTCTTGGGTCCCACTGAAGACCTCTGAACCAGAACCCCGGTCCAGCCATTGTGTTTTCACAAGCTCTGAAGGTCACTCTGAGGGTCATTAACGTTTGAGAGTCACTGGCTATGCACTAAGCTCAAACCTCTCAATCTGAACTTTAAAACTCAGAATCCAGGCCCACAGCACCTTCCAGGCTACCCTTAGGGAACATGGAACTAACAGGAATGACCTCACTCGAAATATAAATGTGGCCCTGTACATATATATTTACTAGAGGCCCAGTGCATGAAAATTCATGCACTCAGGGGGCCCCTCAGTCCAGCCTGTGCCCTCTCACAGTCTGGGACCCTTGGAGGATGCACACCTGCTAGCTTAGGCCAGCTCCCTGGGGGACCAGGCCTAAGCTGGCAGTCAGACATCCCTCTGGCAGCCCAGGAGCCCTCGGGGGATGTCCACCTGCTGGCTTAGGCCCGCTCCCCTCAAGCCGGCAGTTGGACATCCTTAGGGCTGCCGAGGAGACAGGAGAGGCTCTCGCCAGCCGTCAGCCCAGCTTGTGGCTGACCAGAGCTCCTGCTGTGGGAGCACACTGACCACCAGGGGGCAGCTCCTGCATTGACTGTCTGACCCCTGGTGGTCAGTGCGTGTCATAGTGACCTGTCATTCTGCCATTAGGGTCAATTTGCATATTACCCTTTTATTATATAGGATTTCCCTAATTAGTCACTGAATCTTCCCCCTGCCCAACCTAACATGCTTGCCAATATCTCTCCCTTAAGGACACTTCCCCCTGAAATCATCCTAAGTGTTTAGCTCCCATACTTACTGCTCAGCAAGAGGGATGCTGGCATCATCAACAATGACTCAGGGAATCACCACTAAGCATGGTCCACCACAGTCCAATATGCTCATCCCCTTCTGTAGTAATTCACTCGCTGGTGCAGACTTTTCAGGCCAGAATTACAGTAGAGACGCAACCACGGCAGCCACATGATGGCTGTAAGGCTGGGGTGGAGGGAGGGCTGGTCTAGAGAGGCGTCTGGGCTCGGATGAGCACTTCAGAATCCAGGTCTTCCCAGAAGCCAAGGACCCTGGTGATAAGACCATGTCCTTGCCCAGCTTCCCAAAGAATGAGTTTCCATTTCGCACCCTTTTCTAATGGCTGGCTTTAGAAAGGACCAACCAACCCACCATGCGCTTCACAATGCTACCGACCCTACAACAGAAAAGGGTGGGGGTTGGTGACTCTCTTACAGGACACTTTGAAACCCTGATGCAGAGACTCTGGTGCCATTGCTGTGTAGTGAAGAGGATTAAGCAGATGGGAAAACCAAGGCAAGGATGGCCAGCCCAGAGGCTCCCGGTGGCTCCTGGAACATTGGCTACAAACCCCTTACTCCTCTGTCGTCCTGGCTCTGATCCTGTTCCCCTTCCTCCCAGCTCCTCACCTGAATGCGGCCTCTTATTTTCAGGATAACTGCTACCTTCCAGGTTTGTAAACTGCTCTTACTTCCCCCAGTTCAACTCTTGAGCGAACTCAAGGGAAAACAGAGCACGTTTCATCCTTCTGGCCTTCGAAGGCCGTTCCAGTGCAAGCCTCTTTGTCTGATGAACCTCTGGAGCATCGTCCTTGAAGTTGTCTTTATCAAAACATACAACTCCCTGCTCCCGTTGCCAGGAGCAGGGGAAGGTGGGAGGGTCTGAAAACGCCCCTTGCTGGATATTAGCAACATGTGTTTGTTTTCACAAAAGTACAAGTAAAAACAAGCTAGCGGCAACCCCCTGCTCCCTTCCTTTCTCTCTAAAAAATAAATCTATTAAAACATTTAAAGCAAAAAGACTTGCAAGCCCAGAGCGTGGTTCACTGGGAAGCACACTGAAGGCTGCCTACCACCACCTCCACCTGAGAGGCATCTGGTGAAGTATTCACATTGCAACAGGGGCTTTGGGAATAGGACGGGACACATTTTCATTGGAATGTTTTTAGTAACCTAAGAGAAATGAAAATATTGAGTGAGAGTAGACGAAGATCGATTCAAAAATTATATTTAAATCTTAAAAATTCATGATTTCATTAAGTCTTGAGTCACAATTCCGTTGTACTTGAATTCCATTTTAATATTTTTTTTCACATAGAAAAGGTGAGAGGACTCAGAGTTTATAATAAAGAAAAGAATAATAGCACCCAGCCACAGAAGAAAAAGAGAAGAGCTTAAAAAAAAAGAAAGAAGGTAAAAATTATTAACTCATCAATTCCATATCTACTTTTCTACAGAAGAAAAATGAGGTTATCTGCCCTAAATTAAGAGGAAAAAGGGTATAACTGAGGGTTTGCCATTTATTTACCTAGTAGGTCCTGGGAGCATAGTCAGCTTGCTGCTTGTGTTTGCAGACTGTGGGATTCATAAATTTTTTAATATTTATAATAAGGTATAATTTGTGCAGTTATCTTTCTTATAAAAGATACTACACATTCACTTTGCCTACACACACACACAAAGGAAAATAAAAGATGCCTAGAAATGGTCAGGTTTTCAATTTTATAGAATATTCCATCTACTAGTAAATGTAGGTCCTGGCAAAATGGCCTAGGGAATGTACACCGCCATGCTCAAGAGGGCAGACAGGAGGTGTCCGGCAGGGATTGCGGGAGAAAAAAGCCTGTGTGTGTCTTGATTCCAGAGCCCACCGCAGTGACAAGGAGCCTGGAGTCCGAGGGACCCAGTTCTGGGTATCAGCAGGCATGCTGTTTGAAGGCGTACCCTCTCCTCCACTCGGCCTTGGTCATCCACAAACTCATGTTGTAGCCCCTGAGGAAATTACAGCCTCAGGCTTTCAGGCTGAAAATAAATTAGGCTATGGAGAAGATATTTACTTGGGAGAAAAAAAAATGCATCTCCTTTCTCAAGTATAAACAGTAGGTGACTGTGGCAGGATTCAGATCGCCTCCACCCCGTGCTCCAGACCCGTGTGGAACCATGAACGGAAATAAGACGTTCAAAATGATAATCATATAAATAACTGTTGGGATATGGGCCGGGGAGTAGTGGGGTGTCCATTTGCCAGGGCCTGGAAGTTGGGTGGGCGCTTGGCAGGGTGGCTGGGGATCTGTTTGAATGATTACTCTACGCACTGAGAATTGTGTAGCAGAATCTTCACTAACGAGTGAAGGTTGCAGCAAAGAAGGCAGAAACTATTTCCCTGCCTGGTTCATTATATCAAGCCTCAACTTCAAAGTGTTAAAGTCGGGGTGTGACCGACTTTCACAATTATGCCTGGGGCCAGTGGGACAGGTGAAACCATGGTGAGGCTGGGACAGCTATCCCAGTGAAGAGCGTGAAGAGCGTGTGTGTGTGTGTGTGTGTGTGTGTGTGTGTGTGTGAGAGAGTGTGTGTGTGAGTGTGTGTTGGAGGCACTTAAGTACCTTTTAAAGGATTGTCGGGACAGCACAGGAGATATAACCTAAACTCAAACAGTGGTTCCCCACCTTGGCCAGACATCAGATCTCTAAGGAATTCTTCCAAACCTTGCAGCCCAATTAAATCAGAATATCTGAGTGTGAACCCAGGAAGTATTTTTAAAACTCCCCAGGTGATTCAAAGGTGCAACGTAAGATGAGAAGTCCACAACCTTCTAGAACATTCCCAACTGTAAAGAAGCATGAGTATCACCTTGGTACTTGGTACAAAGGCCATTTGTAGCTCAGAAGTCCTGGGGTAGGAGCCAGAAATATTCCTTCCACTGACACCTGAACAGGTGTAATGAAGCTGGTCCTGACCCCATTTTGAGAAACATCTCTGTGTGTAATTTTCTTTTTTATTTAATATATTTTCATTGTTAATTTCATAGAGGAAGGGAACGGGAGAGAGAAATAGAAACATCAATGATGAGAGAGAATCATTGATCGGCTGCCTCCTGCACGCCCCCTATTGGGGATCGAGCCCGCAGCCTAGGCATGTGCCCTGACCAGGAATTGAACAGTGACCTCCTGGTTCATGGATCAATGCTCAACCGCTGAGCCACCCTGGCCGGCTCTGTATAAAAATTTTAGTGGGAAAGGTGAGTAATACAGAAGTCAGGGCAATGATAGGGTATTGAGAGTGGATATCCTAAGGGAGAAGGCTCGGTGGAGGACTCCTTACAGCACTTCCTATAAGATGCCTACAGAATTCACAGGGACTTGGATGAATCTAGTTAACAAAACTCTCTCTCTCTTAGTCGTTTATCTGTCTGTCAAGCTGTTTATATGTAAGTCTCCCTTCTCTTCTTAACTCGGAATGAATGGGTGCTACCTAGAGCTCACAATCAGGTCAACGTGAAAGGTTGCTTCATCCCAAGCTCTCCCTCACTTCTCCTGAAACCTGCATTGTCCCTCATTGTCTCCACTGCAGCAGGAGTTGCCTGTAGACCAGGGGTGGGCAAACTTTTTGACTCGAGGGCCACAATGGGTTCTTAAACTGGACCGGAGGGCCGGAACAAAAGCATGGATGGAGTGTTTGTGTGAACTAATATAAATTCAAAGTAAAGGAGTGGAGGGGAGAGCAAGAGAACCCTCCGCTCTTTTGGCTCTGCGGGCTGGATAGAACAGCCGAACGGGCCGGATCTGGTGGGCCGTAGTTTGCCCACGGCTGCTGTAGACAGTTCTGGCCCGCTGCAGCTGAGAGGGGAATTCAGGTGAGGAGACGGATTCCTCTCGCTGACACACAGCCAGGCCAGACAGGGTCACACCTCATCTTTTGCAAGAAGTAACTTGGGCCAGTGCGTGCTGAGTCCGGAGATTGGGTCCTCGCCACCTCTTATCTCTGAGAGCACCGCCTGGCATCACTCAGCTTCGTCCTGACTCATGGGACAAGCCCGGAGGCTGACCCGCCCTGCCCACTTCCCACGGACCTGGAGACGCACTGCAAGGCTTTCTGGCCAAGTCCTGAGTAAGCCGACCCATCTTCCCCTATCAGATCTGAGGAGGGCTCGGGGCGAAACTGCTCCACAGGAGGGAAATACCCGCACACGAAAACCAGCAGGCTGCTGCAGTCCTTCAAAGGAATGCTTCTGAAATCCCCCGCCTCGGCCAAGAAGGACGCACTCAGTGGGCCTTAGGGCTGACAGCGGCCCTTACTCCCAGCCCGGTCAGGCAGAGAAGGGACAGCTGGAGGTCAGGCCGCTCATTATTTCTCCTCTAGATCACAGGGCAACTTCGTGCAAGGTCAGTGGCTGGACCCGGGGTCTCCTGCTCCAGGTTCAGCATCTGTGATGGGACACAAGTGATGAATTTCCACAGGAGGTCATTGGCTTAGGTTTCCTGCAGGAGCTCTAGAACATTCCAGGTCAAAGCTGTCTATTCTATAGCCACCTGTATATATCACTGTTGAGCACTTGGAATGCAGGTGCTCAAACGGAGGTGTAAAATTCAAGATTTCTAAGATGTGCATGAAAAAAAAAAAAGAATGTGAAATATTCCATTAATACTTTATGCTGATGTATGTGTGAAAATTTTGACTATATTGAGTTTAAAATATATATTATTCAAATTGATTCCTCCGTGTTGTATTTTTTACTCTTTTCATTATGGCTACTGGAACACTTAAAACATGTGACCTGCATTGTGTTTCTCTGGAACAGCACTGGAGGAGCCAAGAAGTAAATTTGTTGACTTGCTTCTGCTTAATGGGTATATTTTTGGAAAACCTCCCAATTTGAAAACTTGACAGACATTTTCAAACATTCCACCAGCCATACAAATTCAGCCCGTCGGCAAGCTATACACGCGATATCCTAACTATATGCTGAGTCATCTCATCTGGTCCATCTTTCCTACTGCCACCCTGCAACTCAGACCACTTCTCACCTGCTCTACCTGCTCAGACCACTCTTCAGCTCATTTATTCCACACACAGCAGCCACAGAAATGCTGCTGAAATGCAAATAATATGGCATCGATGTCTTACCCAAAACATGCCAGTGAATTTCCACCACACCTATAATAAAACCCGAACTCCCTGCCTGCGCTTATGGACCCGCTGGCTCCCACCCACATCAGCCCTGATGATCCTTCTTGTGTCCTCTGGCCCATTATGCTGCAAACATTCTGTCTCTTTTATTTTATTTTTATTTTTCAGTGAATATTCTACTTCCTGCTCTAGGGCCTTTGGACTAGCTGTTTTCTCAGCCTGGAATGTTCTCCCAACAATTTTTACGTAGTCACCCTTTCGTCACAATGAGTTAGCTCAAATGTCTCTTCTCCAGAGAGCTTTTTCATGAACAGATAACCTAAAATCCTCACTCCCTGTCACATCCCCTATTATTATTTGGCTAATGACCACCATAAATTTGTTTTACTTTAATAGTTAAGTTTATTGCCTTCCATTGTCATTACATTTTGAGTTCATGTTTTCTCTTCTGCTCCCCACTTTATCCTTATAGTTTTAGAAGAATGCCCATCTCACAGAGCCCAATCAATAAATATTTGTTAAAATAATGGATATATTGTTTTTAATGTACTATAAAACCAGAAACCCTTTGACTTTGTATTTTAATCCTGCATACTGAAAAACTAAAATTTAAATCATGTGTACATGAGGGAACCAAGATCCATCAGATACTGAGAGTATCAAATTACTTAAAGGTGTTTTAAATATAATGGTGGAGCAATCAACTCACCCTAAGGGACTCAGTTTCTTTATCAACAAAAACAAGAAAATAGCAATACTTTCCCTTTGCATTGCCTTCTAGTACATATGTGTAATTTTCTTTTTAAGAAACTCTTGGGGGGGGGGCGGGCATGGATATGCGGAGCCCTAGTGGATCTTTTACGATGATCAGAAGCAGACTCCTAATCTCACTACGAATGCTTGCAGAGGTTGCACAAGCTATAAGACATGATTTTATTGAAAGGGTTTAGTATCCCCTCCTATAAGCCAGGGGAGGGATATTTTATGTTATGCCCCAATAAGAATCACATAATCCATAGGTCACTGTTGTACAGTGGGAATCCTATTTTCAAGTTGAACTTGATATGGAAACTGCTCACTTCCTGCTAAACCTCAAGTGGAATGTGGAATGGCTCCCATCACCACATTGAACTTGGGTTACATCAGAGCTGGCAGAGAACAGAAAGGCAGGGATGGCTGCAATGAGCTGCTCACAGAATGCTTTAAAAGGTAAGCAGTTCAACTGTTACACTACGTGTCACAGCTTCACTTGTCTCTACAGAAGCTCAATAAAAAAAATTGCTCGCAAACACACCCTAAAAATCACAATTCATAGAAACAACTCTGCTCCTGCACAGGAAATCAGAATATACCAAGAACACAAGAGGACCCACTAAATGTTTGAGGATTAAATGAAGGAGAAAAAATGAATGAATGAATTGCAGTAAGACAGGGTCTGAATTTGCCCAAGGTATGGACTGTTCTTTTGATGACCTTTTGCTATGGGGTACAGGTCTTTAAGGAGTGCCTTGATTTTTTGTCATTTATACCTGTTTAAATTAAAGACATAGCAAAAAGGACATTGTTTTCATGATGGAGAATGTGTCCAGTCATTCGGAACAGATCATTTTATGAAGGAACGGCTTAGCTATCATATAAATGCATACCTGGAAGAGGTGTATTCAACTCTCCATAGCATTGGGGTCAGAGTTCTAGAGACCTAAGTGAGCAGGTTATGTAATTCAACCAACCAACGAAATAAACAAAACAAATGTGTGGCCCTAGCTAGTTTGACTCAATGGATAGAGCGTTGGCCTGTAGACTGAAGGGTCCAGGGTTCGATTCTGGTCAAGGGCACATGCCCAGGTTACAGACTCTGTCCCCAGTAGGGGGCATGCAGGGCACAGCCTATCAATGATTCTCTCTCATTGACGTTTCTCTCTCTTTCCCTCTCCCTTCCTCTCTGAAATAAATAAAAATATACATATATTTTTAAAAAAAGCAAATGTGTGCTGCAGCATAATTTATTCTTTTTTTCTTGGGGGCGGGGGGAGGGTGTGCTTGTTGCCCTTGATCCAGAGTTGCGAAATGAATGAAACAGCTTGAAAGGGTTTAAAAGACATAGACCTTGGAGTTCTATGCCCACATACTGTGGTCCTGATGACCTCTGAGCACCCTGCCAGTCCCAGTACAAAGCATGCACTCACTGAAATAAACTGGATGCATCTCATAAGCAGGATGCTCTCAGCTCTTGTGGGAGGATGTGTGTAAGTTGCTTGGTTTAGCAGGGCTTCCGAAGCTTGTGTAGAAGGGAGAGGCAACCCCAGGTTGCACGCACCCTGAGACCTCCCTTTGCAAACTCCTCCAGCTTCTGTATTTCGACCTCCTGTCATCTGGCTAAGACCTAACCAGACAAATGATGTCTCATTCTACAAATGCTCGCCTGCACCCCAACATGCGACCTCACAGGTGGCCCTGGCCAGGCCTGTGGGCTGCAGGATTCCCCAAACAGATGGAGGGACCGGCTGAATGCCTGGGTGGCTCCCCTGCCCTGCCAGAGCCTGTGCCTGGAGCGGGGATCACAGATGTCCCTCCTAGACAACAGTCACAGCACATGCCTCTCGTGGGGAGGAGGTGGCTGGGAAGTGACCGGACCTGCACACCATGCTCCACAGCGAAGGGTATAAGCACAGTTATGCTCCAAGGAGGGTCGTTGGGAGTATGGCTATACCCTTCACCATCTCCATCACCCTGGCCTGCTTGGCCCATCTTCCCTCCTGACCTCACCTCATTCCACTGCGAAGATCAGCCCTGTTCTTTTTCTTGTCTTCCCTCTGCCTCCCTGCTTGGGTCAAGTCAAAGGCATGGCACCAAGTCACCCCCCTCTGGTTGGCTCCGATTCCAGCTGGCCCTGGGGACCAGACCCAGCTCCCTGGATGGTGTGTGAGCTTCTGGAGAGCCCTGAGGCTGCTTGTCTTTGTATGTAACACGTGATCATCTGACCAGATGCAGAGCTCATTGGGATTGTCCAGGGCCCATTCCTTGTGGGGACTTGTCTCCAGTTCAGTGTAGCATGGGCCACCAGAGGTGCCAACAAATATCAGCTGGCTTTACTTGGGAGAAATTCAAGGCCCAACTGGATCCAACTTAGAAAAGGTGGCTGGATCTCCACTCCCCTGAACCTGTTCCCCAAACACAGAACTGAAGCAAGGCCAGTGAGGCACCTAAGGAGCCACATTTAAGGAGGCACTTATTCTTGGGGTCATGCACGTGCGAGGTGAACACCTGACAGTGAGGGCTACCTTAAATTTTACATGGAGGATCTTCACTTTCCCTACCCTTGTCTCTACCCTGTGGTTCCCATAAAGTGGGCATAGTATCATTTTCCAGGGTTATTATGAAAATGTAAGAAATCATGATTGTAAAATAATTAAGGACTCTTCCCTGACACCTGATTTTGTCTCGTTAGTGAAACTTTATTAAGGGGTCTTGAATTTAGGATTTACCATGAAAAGAGAAAGGTTTTGCTGAAAAAGCTAAATCCACACAGTAGAACAAACCAGGTTAATTTGCAAAGGAGTTAATGTGGGCAGGTTCTACAGCAAGAGGCAGGAAGCAACGGCCCGATGCCGACCCAAATCTTCTCTCAGGCTGGAGAAATCTCTCCACTGTGTCCTGGGCATGGGCTTCTCTCATTGGTCTGATTCTTAGTCATCTTTCATCTTCTTCCACATCACACCGTGGCCCAGGACTGGCACCCCTCTCCAATGGGGCTCCATGGGGTGACCAGCCCTCATAGCTAACACTGTAAACAGACCGCAGGCACCACAATCTGGATTCTTCCTTCTAATCCTCCTGATGCAAAAGTCTTTGCCTAATGCTGGACTTAGGAACTTCACTTTTCTGGAGAGAATTCTGCAAAAGTCCCACCTCTCCCCATGTAGGGGTGTATCAGGGAGGTGAGACCTGGCATACAATTTTATAATCCTATATAATAAAAGCATAATATGCAAATTGACCGAACGGCAGAAGACCAGTTGCTATGATGTGCACTGACCACCAGGGGGCAGACTCTCAATGCAGGAGCTGCCCCCTGGTGGTCAGTGAGCTCCCACAGGGGGAGTGCCATTCAGCCAGAAGCCAGGCTCACAGCTGGCGAGTGCAGTGGCAGTGTTGGGAGCTTCTCCCGCCTCTGCTGCAGGTGGGCGGTAAGGAGTGAGGGGTCCCAGACTGTGAGAGCTCCAGACTGCAAGAGGGATGTCTGACTGCTGGCTTAGGCCCGATCCCCTTAGGGATCGGGCCTAAGCCTGCAGGTGGACATCCCCTGAAGGGTCCCAGACTGGGGACCCTCCCCTCACCCCCTCACCAGTGCACAAATCTCATGCACTGGGCCTCTAGTCTTAAGGATAAAAAGTAACAGACTCAGATGAAGTGCATCAGGATAGCTTCCTCTCCTGGAAAAAATCACAACTCTGTCCTAGACAGGGTGTCCCTGTGTCACCGTGGTTGCAAAATCCTGAAGTTTGGCTGCTGAGCAGTTTTCTGCTCGCCATCTATAAGTTATAGGTGCAGATGATTTATGTCCCGAGTTCTAGATAATTGTCAGTTAGCAGGATATCTTTTCCACTTGTGTTTCTGCCTCTACAAATAAGATGATGGCGGTACAAGGAAGTTAATGATCTTTCCAAAGGAGGTTGAGAACTGAAATTCAAACCCAAGTGTGTCTGACGTTCAAATCTGGCATCTGTCTTTCCCTGGGACTCAATAAATATCCGGGCATTCGTGCATGTCTTGCTTCAAGAGTTGTGCATTTAGGTCTCCCTAGTGGGGATGTTCCTCTTTTTCTCTGAAGCTTTCTCTTTTTTATTTTTTTTAATATTTTTTTTATTGATTTCAGAGAGGAAGGGAGAGGGAGAGAGAAATAGAAATATCAATGATGAGAGAGAATCATGGATCGGCTGACTCCTGCACTCCCCAAAGTGGGGATCGAGCCCACAATCCGGGCATGTGCCGTGACCGAGAACCAAACTGTGACCTCCTGGTTCATAGGTCGATCCTCAACCACAGAGCCACACCAGCCGGGCTCTGAAGCTTTCGTAATCACTGCAGCCCACCGCGGTGTTAACACCCCTCACCAAGATGCTGCCCCGAAGGGCTTCTGAGTGACAGCGCGTCTGACTGACCTGCTCCTTCTGCTCCAAGTCTTCTGAGGAGGCTGCAGCTGTTGGACTTCTTGCTTTATTCCAAATAATGTGAACCCTGTGCACACATGTCAAAGGATGTGTGTCCAAAGCACACAGTTGTGGAAGGCGTCGGAGCCAGAGAACACGAGGCCTGTTTTCAGATGTTTCATGATTTATCTGTGTGGTTTGGAGGCCTCCTTAGCCTCAGAATAAAAATCCTGATGAAACCTCTCTCTGAAGTTTGAAAATGTGTTGGTTATTTAGGTTTACGTTGGAGTAATTGCTGTGCTGCGTAGAGCTTCCAAAACGTATGTTAAAAGTTTGTATCCACTTGGGAAATGCAAACTCCGCCAGGCCAGTGTAAATGTTAGCACTTGGAATTCAATTTAGGCTTTCCAAATGAAAATAAACCTGCAAACTGGAGTATTTTGCAGAATAATCTAATTGCATTGCATTCAGCACGCGCCGTTCCGCGGAACGTAAGAGCCGACCTCCTGGTTTCCATGAAGCCACAGCCCCGAGCCAAGGCATGGATGGCCTGTGGGATGGGAAGGGTCTGGGAAGGAGGGTCTTCCTCAGGGTGACCAAGGGCTGAAGAGCTGGGGGCAAATGCTTGTCCAGTCTCTAGGGAGAGGCCACATGTAAGAATGCAAAAACAGGGAGAATTGAGTGGCCCTGTGTGAGCAGGTCTGGAAGTGATTTGTGGATTAGAGAAGACATAGTTCCAGGATGAAGCTGTGGAATCTTCCACAGAACAATGTTAATGGGAGTCAATGCTTAAGAATGCAGATGTGCCCTGGCCAGTGTGGCTCAGTCGGTTGAGCCTCCTCCTGTGCACCAAGAGGGTGCAAGTTCAATTCCTGGTCTAGAAATATGCCCTGATGCTCAGGTTGCAGTAGGTGGCATGTAGGAGGCAGCCGATCAATGTGTGTCTCTCTCTCCCCCTCCCTTCTTCTCTCTCTGAAATCAACAACATAAAAAACAAACATATTTTAAACAAACAAACAAAAAAAGAATGTAGAGGTGGTGTGATAACGTAAAGGGTCTATTATGGGCTGTATTATGTCCTGCCCCAAATTCATATGTTGAAGCCCTGACCTCAGAACGTGACTGTACTGGGAGACAGGATCTTTCAAGAGAGCAGTTGAAATGAGGGCACCAGTGTGGTGCCCTCAAAGAAGAGACTAGGGCAGAGACACACACAGAGGGGAGGTGATGGGAAGGCTGGGAGAAGGCGGCTGTCCACAAGCTAAGGAGGGAGGCCTCAAAGGACACCAATCCTGCTGACCCCATGACCTTGAAGGTTCAGCCTCCAGAACTGCGAAAACATACATTTCTCTCAGTTTCAGCCTCTCGCTGGGTGGTATCCGTGGTCCTTAATTGCAACAGGCCCTATCCAGTGCCCACGTGGGAAAGGGCTTCCTTGATCCATCTTTGCAGTAAACTCCAAATTCCGACCAGTTGATATGGGGAGTTCTATAGATTAGACCTACGTTTAAATACCTGCTTGTCACATACCTGCTTTGTTCTGAATGCTGGCTTCTCCTTCAACACGATATAGATGGTTTTGTCCTTAGTCCTTATACTTTCATACATTTTAAAATCAATAAATTCACAAATAAGAAAGAACAGATCTCTTCCTGGATCAGGAATTCCCTTTTGGGGTTCTGAAAAAGTGTGTGTGTCAATCCATCATCAACTTCATAACAGATGATGTTAGCAACCTGGAGACCACTGAATTCAAGCAAGGCTGGAGACAGCAAGAACCTCGTCAATTAGTAGAAGGAACCAGATCAACCCATGTCAACAGCCCCAGGAGGCTGGTGCTTTTGGCAGCAAGGGGATGGGTGCTTTCGCACCGGGTTTGGGAGGAAAAGTGTTCTTTCTAAAGTGGCCAAAACACCTTGACGGAGTTGACTTACTCCAGGACATTTTTTTGATGAGGTCCTCCGACCCCTGGCCTCCAGGAACCTCAGAAATACTTGAGATGCTATTTGGGGTTGCTCCCCTGACCTCTTTTTCAAATGGAACATGGTATCTTTTCGACAACTGCCACTCATGGGACTATTGGAAGGAAACAATAGGACGACAGATTGCTTGTTCCTAATAATTGGATCGACAGTGCGGCAAGCGATGGGTTATGACAAAACTATTCCTGCAAGAGTGTCAAACTCCCGTCACACGCTGGACAGGGACACCAAGCTGTGTCTTCTGGGAGAGGCAGCTGCTTGACAGTCAGAATGAAATTCCCCAGACTTTTCTCTCTAACACATCTAAACACGGCAAGAATGAAACGCAGCCAGCCTGCAAGCACGTGGTCTCAGTGGGTTCCTCTCACATGGGACATGCAGAGGTGGCTGGACAGGAGACAGGAGCTGGAGCCGAGATGGACAGGTACCAGCCAGACACTCATGGGGATGAATGGGATTAACCACAGAGGTGGGGGGATCGTGTCCGAAACACAGCTAAGGGGGGCCTGGCTTAGAATCTCCCTGGGGTCTTGGCTGCATCTAGGGTCAGGTAGTGATGGGGGTACTGGCCTCAGGTCCTGTGATCGGAGCCGGCTGTAAACCGAGCCTGTGTCGGGAGGGCGGCTGCCAGCACCAGCGGTGGCTGAGTCTCACCCCACAGAGCGTGACTAACCAGAGGCAGGACTCGGCCGATCCTCCCTTGATTCAGATGGAAGGGAATTTGAGACAATTACACCCCCCCAAACGAGCCCAGTGCCCCTCTGATACTGGCAGGGGGTGAGCTTTAATGACCCATGAGGTCTTTTTCATGGCCAACGTCTGAGTTAAAAGGCATAGCTTCCAGATTGCTTTAAGCTGACAGTCTCCGAGGCTCTCACAGGCAATGTTTAGTTCGGTTTGTGTTTTTAAGTGCATTTATTTTATTAATTTAAAATCAAAGCAATATCAGCAAATGAAGTCATGAATTTATTGTCTCTCTCGTTACTTGGCTGTCTCCATCCCTTTATGAAAAAGAAATAAATACTTTTATTGATTTCTGAGAGGAAGGGAGAGGGAGAGAGAGAAAGAAATATTACTGATGAGAGAGAATCATTGATCAGCTGCATGCCACCCGCTGGGGACTGAGCCTGCAATCCGGGCGTGTGTCCTGACCGGGAATTAAACCATGACCTCTTGGTTCATAGGTTGACACTCAACCACTGAGCCATGCTGGCTGGGCAGCTGTCTCCATCCCCAAGGCACCGGAGAAGAGCGACAGCCCCCGGACAGCCCACCAGGCCCACGTTAGTTTGGCAATGGCATGGCCACACATGGGTGACAGAATGTTTGGGCAGCCTAGAGACCCCGGATAGGCTTGGGGATTTTTTCAGTTCTCAGAACATTCCAGAAAACAGAATAGGAGACAGAAGGTCTAGTGGATGTAGCTGCTTACTACCAGAACACTAACATAAAAAGCCAACCGTGGTGGCAGTTTAATCTATGGTCTCTGTCTGGAGGGTCAGAGGACAAGAGCCTTCGCCTTTTCTGCACGCTGTACCCGTTGGTTGTCAGCTTCACATGGGTCTGGCTGACACAGAGGAGCCCAGTGGGACGGCAGCCTGGGGAGGGACCCCAGGCAGAGTATCAGGACAAGGCCCTCCCTCCACTCGGGCGCTGTTAGGCTTCTTGGAAACAGCTAGCAGTTTAGTGCTGAAAGGCCACAGCTCATTCAGTTCCCAAATGAGTCCCAAGCCTTCAGCATCTGATACCACTCCGCCTCCCATCACACACGGTGTCTTCCTCAGGTGTCACCATGAGAGAGAAGGGGCTCAGCTGGAGTCAGGTGAGGGGATCTCAGCTCTGCTGGGTACTGACATAAAGGGTGGTCTTCCACAGCCCACACCCTCGGTCTCAGAGCCATCCCATCAGGGGCAGAACGGCCTTGACCCTGGGCTCCTGTCATTCAACTAGGACACCCTGTGTTGTCAGGAGGCAAGGGAGACGCCAGGCAAGATGGCAGCACTGAGTTATTGGGGACTGAATCCCCCAGACAGGATTGTGGGCTCTGCCCAGGAGGGGATGGGGAGCACCAGGTAAACTTTCAACAAGAAGAGGTTGCTCTACCAAGTCCCCCCAAATTAACACCGTGATGAATTGATAGAAGACTGGGATTGGATCCCCATGATGTGTGGACTCTGCATTTGCAGAATTCACAGGTGCTTGTCTGCTTCTCTCCAGGCGTTTGAAATTTAACCACTCGATCTTTGTGGACACATCTAACGAAGTCATAGAAGTGTGAGAAGCACACACTCTCTCCTGTGAACTTGTTGATATCTGCAATGGTCTGGTGCAGAGGGCTGGCCTGAAATAGCTAACACTTCATTCCTCTCACTGCTTTTCTGTATTTCTTGCAGTTTCACATGCAATCTCCTGCCTCCGTCGCTATGTCCTGTTGGCCATCAGCTACAGGGAAGTGGGTTCCTGAGAACCCGCATCCTCTGGAGGAAAGAGGGAAAATCTAGGGCAGGAACATCTCCCATTAGTGAGTCCTCGGTTCTGGGCAGCAGGTCCTGTGACTTCCCTAAGGAAGGTCATTTTTTGACTCTAGAGGGACCAGAAAGATACTTCATTTTTAAAATTAATTGTAGTTTGAAAGAGTTTCTTTCAACTTATTGTTGGGAACATCAATGTGGATTTTTAACGTGTGGCCACTCATGAACACCACTGTCAAAGTTCATACAAGGATATGTTTTCCATCTGCAGTCCTACTGTGGGCTTTTGCCCAACAAACCAGTTTATTTTATTTAAAAAAATATATTTTTTTTACTGATTTTAGAGAGGAAGGGAGGGGGAGAGAGAGATAGAAACATCAATGATGAGAGAGAATCATGGACCGGCTGCCTCCTGCACGCCCCCTACTAGGGATCGAGCCTGAAACCCAGGCATGTGCCCCTGACCAGAATCGAACCTGGGACCCTTCAGTCCACAGGCTGATGCTCTATCCACTGAGCCAAACCAGCTAGGGCACAAACCAGTTTAGATGTAAAAAGTATTCTGTGTATACCTGACTGTGCCGTGTGATCCAGTACATTCCTGACGGGATAGGACCTCTGTTCCACCAGACATTACTGAGAACCCAGTGCTCTCGCACACTATAGCTTCTGTCTCTGCACAGTGTGCTAGCCTATTTCTCCTCTATTCATGTACCGTGAGGCCTGGGCACGGAGGCCACATTCCTCCCCGACATGACCCCAGCAGCACACCTTCCTGTCTCCATGCAGGTGAGTTAGCACCACAGACAACAGGCGTGTTTCCAGAGCAGGTCCATCCCCCACATCAGGAAAGGCAGTAGAATTTTGCTAATTTTGGAAGTGATTATGAACACACAGACCCAAACTGAGTGTATCCCCAACTCAGCTTCCCCTTCTCTGGGTCCCCCAAACACCCTGATTACGCCATGATCATGGGACTGGGCCAGTGTGAAGGGGAGAAGTCAGGGCGGACAGAGCCCGCTGTCTTAACCGACACGAATGAAATATCTTAGGAAGGCAGATGGTCCAAAGACACACGACCACATGCACACATTCCTAGGGTTCCTCCCAGGCCCTGAGAGGGGCCCCGGCAAGGGAAGAGATAAATCTTGAGCTTCGTTAGCTTCAGGCTAAATAAGACTTTGCCACGGACCTCAGCTCCGTGTGGATTGGCTGGGAAGATGAGCTGAGTCAAGCAGCTCTCTTGCCAAGGGCGATGGGAGAGGAATTCTGAGCCTGTTGCCAAGAGCTGCAGGGATCTGAGCTGAAAGTCATGGATACCCACTGGCTGGAGCAAGCTCTGGGAATGCGTTTGAGGTGAAATAGAAAAAGGAGCTGATCAAGAAGGAGAGGGGAGTGAGAAGAACATAGGCGTCCTGCCCAAGAAGGCCACCAGGGCCCGGGGTGAGAGGCACAGGAGATGGGCGGCCCCAGACTGATTCATTACAGCCTTTCTGTGGATTGTTTGGTTTGTTGTTTTTTTAAGTTAAATATTTTAATTGGTTTTTAGATGGAGAGGAAGGGAGAGAGAAACATCAATGTGAGAGTGGAACATGGATCGGCTGCCTCCTGCAAGCCCCTTACTGGGGATAGAGCTCAAAACCCAGACTGTGCCCTGTATTTAATTACTGCAAAATATCTCTGGAGTGTACACGGAAAGCCTGACCGAGGAACCAGAGCACAGACCCCGTCTCCGGGGGGTGTGGTCCTCAGGGTCTGACTGAGACCAGCAGGCTCACAAGGACCACCACTTGACTTCATAAGAAAACATGGTAGACCCGATGGTGAATCATGGTTGAATGCTATTCCGACTCCAGTTCCTCCTCTCTGGGGGAGAAAAATGGGGCCCCTGATTTGGGCACAAATAGACCCCACAAAGCTTGGCATTCCATAGTCACTGACTGCCAAGTGATTGGCGAATCCTTACACGCCACTCTATGTCCGATGCTCTTGTCTTTCTTCAATGCGCATGTCCTTTTAAGCGCATCGATTGTGCTTCTGACCATGCACCCTGGGTAAGCTTCCTTGCTGAAGAGAGAGGTGTGAATCTTTAGAAACAATTACTATTATGACCTTGATGATTAAGTAGGATAATTAAACGGCACAGTGACTAATATGTTTTATATCATAAACATTGCTTTCTGATCTACTTACTGGGGGGAAATGCCATTTTTGAAAAAGAAATGAGTAGTTTTTAACATGATTAGCAAGCCATCTGTTGACATTTCAGTGCAATCTCTCATGAAAGTCCCTAGCTAACAGCTTCAGCTTTATCATAGCTAGAACCCAAAATAGTACTGCCTTTTGCAGTTCCATCAAAATAAGGTGATTTGGAAAGGGCGCTCTTTAGAAAAGATGCATGTGTCTCAGGCTTACCTGGGCTGTCTCTCTGGAGACCCTGGGATGCTCTGATTGGATGATTGATAAATTAAGGTGGCATCATTTCTTCCCCGTTGGCTTCCCTCCTTTCTTCCTCCTCCTGGAGCGGAAAGAACATAGACACGCTTTGGATTTAGATGGACCTATGTCCAATCCGATGCTCACCTGGATTCTCATGGTTCAAGGTGATAGAGACATGAGCTAAAACCAAGGAGGGCAGTTGTTAGCTATGAGACAAACCATAAGGGCCTGGGTGGAGCTTGCCGGAAGTAAATGGGTGCGGGATCTGGAGACCTTCCTTCTTGCTGTGTCCTGTCCCCACTGAGTGTGTCACCTTCATATTCCCAGATCAGGCCCTCTGGGCATCCCAGACAGGGCCCTGGACAATGGCTCTCCATCTACCTGATTTATATAAAACCTCTGTGCACAAAGATGCTTTAGCAGATGTATGCATAATAGCAAACATATACAATTAGGAAAAAATGATTCAACAAGAGAGCCTTGGTTAGTTAAACCATGATCCATCACTTGAAAAAAAAATGTTAGACAATGACTGGAAAGAATAGATGCTTATTTTGGCACTCTTAGGCCAAAATAGAAAATAAAAAAAAAGTAAAGAAGAGGAAACCAGGTTACAAAGTCAGGGACACAAGATGCAAGCCGTGTTACACAAATAACCGTGCTGGGAAGAGCGGGGAGAACTAGAAAAGACTGGTTTTACCATGATCTTTCAGTGATCGAGTGAAGGGCCATACTTTCTCCTTTTTTTTTTCTCAGTCTCTGATCCTTCATACAATGCGATACTGAAGTGTTTTATTGTCTTTAATTGGAGAAGAGTATTATAGTTTTATTAATAAGAAGCTTACAAAAATTCTATCTGCAAGTCAAGTAGTTTACACCCCACCCCTCCCCCACAAAAACCTTCCTGAGGGTCTCTTCCCACCCCCTTCCTTCCAGTCCCTCAACCTGGAGGCCTTTCTCCCTCACGTGCACAGAAAAAGGCAGGATCTCTAATTCCTACGGACTGATTTCATTCTCCTTCCTTTTATGCGTATTTATTTCTGTGTCTGAAACCCTCCCAACTCCATCTTAATAGGATCAGATCATCGATGTCTTGTTGGTAAAAACACAATCTCAGCTAATTCTATTTGAAGTGCTCCTGCTCACTCATGTTATCGGATGAGCCTGGAGGAAATGGGATCCGGACAGAGCACCCCTCAGGGGAGGACAGGTTCCAGGGCCAACCAGGTGTGTCACTCCGACCTCGCTGACCCCTCTGTTCTTGCCCCTGATGAGCCGGGCAGCCTGTCTGAATGATGCCCCCCTACAGACTGCAAAGGCCCCACAAAAGATGTTTGTAAAGATTTCAGAATCTTTTAGAGATTTCTTTTCTGAGTGATTCTCTGGAGCCTTTGATCCCCATGTGCATTGGGAGTGTCCAAGAGGGAGACACGGTGGGGACATCTCCCAAACAGGACTGAGTGGCATTTTTGTTTGTTTTGTTTTATTATATATATACTAGAGGCCCAGTGCACGAAATTCGTGCACGGGGGAGGGGGGGTGTCCCTCAGCCCAGCCTTCACCCTCTCCAATCTGGGACCCCTCAAGGGATGTTTGACTGCCTGTTTAGGCCTGATCTCATTAGGATCCCTCTCACAATCCAGGACTGCTGGCTCCCAACTGCTTGTCTGCCTGCCTTCCTGATTGCCCCTGACCGCTTCTGTCTGCCAGCCTGATCACCCCCTAACCACTCCCCTGCCAGCCTGATTAATGCCTAACTGCTCCCCTGCCAGCCTGTTTGCCTCTAACTGCCCTCCCCTGCAGGCCTGGTTACCCCTAACTGCCCTCCCCTGCAGGCTTGATCACCCCCAATTGCCCTCCCTTGCAGGCCTGGTCCCTCCCAACTGCCCTCTCCTGCTGGCCATCTTGTGGCATCCATCTTGTGTCCACTTGGGGGCAGCCATCTTTGACCACATGAGGGCAGCCATCTTGTGTGTTGGAGTGATGGTCAATTTGCATATTACTCTTTTATTAGATAGGATTTTTTATTGATTTCAGAGAGCAAGGGAGAGGGAGAGGTAGATAGAAACATCAATGATGAGAGAGAATCATTGATCCGCTGTCTCCTGCATACCTCCTACTAGAGATCAAGCCCACAACCCGGACATGTGCCCTGACTGGGAATCGAACCTGGGACCCTTCAGTCCGCAGGCCGATGCTCTGTCCACTGAGCCAAAGCAGCTAGGTCCAGAGCCACCTTTTTAAAGGAGAAGCATCCCCTGGCCAGCGGTCCACTGACCATGGGTTGGGACCAGGGAACTCACACAAGCAGTGCCTGAAAGAAAACAGTGATGCCGCTGGCTCACAGGCAACCTCGGGGTTTCCTTCGCTCATCATGGGCTCTGAGAAACCACATTCCACCTCCCCAAGGCAAATGACCTCCCATTTTCCAAAGAACCCGGTGCATAACCCGCTCCACCAGAGGAATCCAGCCCTTAGGGTGCCCCACGTGTCCTCAGCTGTCTGGAGCCCAGAGGACTCAGGGTGAAGTTTTTCAGTTCCTGTTAATGTGGGCTTTTGAGTGAGTAGGAAGCAATGCTTTCCATCTACAAACTCCCCTGAATGCTGTCCGTGGTCACTGAGGAGCAGTTTCCTCATTCAAAAGGCCCCGGAGGCCGAGAGGGCGCTGGTGCGGCTGGGTTTGAAGGGTGCTTCCGTTAGATTTCCGTGGCATCCACACAAGAAAGAGCTGAACCCCTGCTCTCACGCTTCCTCTCGATCATCATGGGGACTTCACCTTTGCTGTAGCCACCCCAGAGGAAACTTAATTATGATATTTCATTTCTACCCCATACGTCAACGTGTCACTGCATGTGCTGTTTGCGGAGGGCTTGGGACTCAGTTTGCGAGCCAATGGGATTCCTGAGTTCATGGGGACCAAGTAAATGGGTGCTGCGCAGCGGCGGGAGGGCTTAGGGGCGTCTCCGTCACATTCTTCCCACAACGGGTCATTCAGGCCTCACTCGGTTACAAACCATGTGGTGATGGTCTTGGGGGAGAGGCGGGGAGGTGTGGTGCTGCTCCGGGTGCAGCGGGTTCATCTCAGGGGTCCGGGAGGCGCAGGTGAGGCCCACAGGGAGGCCGAGGGCAGCGCCGTGCAGAGAGGAAAGGCCAGAAAGCAGGTGTTGGTGGCCGAGCTGCGTATGTGGTCTGAGCATCGCCTGCCGATTGCGTTACTCCAGCTCCCGTGCCTGCTGCCGCCCCTGCAGGTGTGACTGCTGTTCCCTGCTGCCAGTTCGGTCTTAATTTTCCGGCTCTAAATTGCTGCCTACGTTTATCAACATGGACTCCCTCTTTTCCTTCTCTCTTGTTCGTGTCCCATCCGCATGTGCTGAGCCAGCCTGGCAGACATAGAATTTAGGGTGACGCACCCCAGGCTTTGCCCCATCGGCGATCTGACAAATGAGGCCCCGGCTCTCCTGTCTGTTCCCGGTCAGTGAGACACGTCTGGTTCGTTCCTGAGCATCATAACTGAGGGTCTGGCTCTTCAGAAGGGTACGTGTTCTCCCTCACCATCTGCCTGGCCCAATCACTCCCGCCTCCCTGACCCTCCTCTGCCCCATCTGATGTCCGCACTGTGCCTGCCCGGGACCACCTGGACTCTGCCCCGCCCAGGCAGGAAGCTGCCTCTGCAGGACCAGCCTCCAGGGACCTGGTTCCATAGGGGGGAGGACAGACAGCTGGGTCCTCGGCCACCTCCACGATGTGCCTCTGTTTTGAAGTGGACAGTCATCCCTATGTTTCCTGCAGACACGCCCAAGTGAAGCTGCTTTGAAAAGCCATTGAAGGGACAGGGACGTCCTAGTGGTGTTTGTGGGGACAGGTCGTAGCGATCGTGCCGTGTGGGCTCAGAGCGAGCTCCCGAAGTCCCCCGCGGGGAAGACATCTGTGCCTGATCTTGGGTGACACCACAGGTGAGCCCCGCTGGGCGTGCCTGCAGTGGCCACCCTAAACTAGTCACTCCATATCCCAGGCGATGTATTTGCAGGGGAGCTGAGCGGTTAGAGCTGCCAGCACTGACTTTCAATTTAACAGCATAAAGAATGTCACGTCCCAGTGACAGTCATCATGCCTTCATTGAAATGCAAGTCTGCGGCCTAGATGGCATCTTCGGCATGCGCGTTTCCATGCAAATAATGTCATTTGAATTCTTTCAACAGAAGATAATGACACAAGAACTCCAGGAGCCAAGGGAACAGTCTTGTAATGAGGACTTTCAAGTGACAAAAAGCGCATTGCTCTTTTTTTATTTTTCTGGTTATGAGATGGCACCTCGGAAATGAGCCAGATCGAGGATCGGGGCGATGGGAGCCCTGGGTCCTTCCCCCGGCAGCCCCGTGCGGGCGCAGAACCTCGGGACGGAGCACCAGGAGCTGCTTCTGTCCCTTTGACCTTGGCCCTGAGCTGTGAGACAGATAGGAACGTTGTCCCTCCCAGATTTCAGTCCCAGACAATGAAGCAGTGACCCAGTGACAATGGTGACAAGGAGGATGCGGGTCAGTGTGCGTGTGCTCTGGCCATTGGCCAGGCCCCGTTCTCACTATTAATTTGTTCATTTCTCATGGAGACCAATGGCAGCAGATTTTCCTATTGCCCATGGAGGCAGAGAGGGGCGACTGGTCCAGGGCCCCAGCTCAGAGGTGGAGATCCAGGGGAGTGGGGGACCTCCTCGCCTACCCCACACTCCACAGCCATCTCCTTGCGAGAAAGCATTTCCACTGGAGGCAGACACATGCCTGTAAGTTTGGATTAGTCGGCCTTTGGCTGAAATCCTTGGCATAGGGCACCTCGAGTCCCAGGGAGGGAGGGGCTGAGGGCTGAGGCGCCGCCCTGGTCTCCATCCCCTGCAGACGTCAGCGAGGGGGACGCTGTCCAGTTATCTGCACTTTCTCACTCCAGAGCCCGCACTTCGGCCGTGGCCGCAGGGCGCAGTGCACGGAAAAAATAACAGAGACTACTTGGCGTGGGGGGCGCGCGTGCTGTGCTGGGCGCCAGAGCTGCGTCTTGCAGGCTGCAGAGAGCCCTTCTGAATAGCAACCCCTTTGTGTCTGGCTCGCTGCACAGGCAGCTCCGGGCCGCCCCCCCTCCTCTTCCCGCTCGGGGATCGCAGGGCACATGTGGCCTTGACCTCGGCTGTCTGGCAGTCATCTCAGAGGAAAGACAGAGGCAGATGGAGCCTCCTGATCCTTAACGAGTGCCCGACACTCCCCGCGGCAGGCCTAAAAATGGGACGAGGGCCCCCGGGGCGAGGGATTCTTAAAACCAAGCCCGAGCCAGTTCCAACGCTGAAGACAAGATAATCCAGCGCTTGGAATCTGGGGTCCGTGTCCCCAAAGAAGATCTAGTCCACAATGCCTTTGCATCGCTCCTGGATGAAGTAGCTGAGGTCCAGAAGAAGGAGTGACCCCATGTGGTTCAGGGCAGCGAGGGTCATGCCACGGCTTTAACCCAGACCTTATGACCGGTTCTCTCTCTCTCTCTTTTTTTTTTTTTTTTTAATATATTTTATTGATTTTTTACAGACAGGAAGGGAGAGGGATAGAGAGCTAGAAACATCGATGAGAGAGTAACATTGATCAGCTGCCTCCTGCAACACCCCCCACTGGGGATGTGCCTGCAACCAAGGTACATTTCCTTGACCGGAATCGAACCCGGGACTCCTCAGTCCGCAGGCCGACGCTCTAGCCACTGAGCCAAACCGGTTTCAGCATGACCGGTTCTCTTGATAGGCTATGTCCCTTTAACCCTCTTTCAGGACGGCAAAATGTTAACCTTCAAAAACTCCAGCAAAAACAAGAAATGCAAAGCACAGGCAGCCCTCAGTAGGAAACAGGACCGCCTCTCCCACTGCTGGTCAGTGGGCCACACAGGCGGGAGGCTGCAGGGGGACACGCAGGAGGCAGCCTGGGGAGCCCCTGGCTCAGCATCCTCCCTGCAGCACTTCCTTCCCGTCCAAACCCAAGTCCTAATCTGCATCTTCAGCTTTGGCATGAGATCGACGCGGGTCTGTCAGCGTCTAAATACAGAGTGGAAACTCAGCAGTGGGAGCCCACGTGTGTGAGGACTGGTCTCATCACACCTGCCCCCCACCCAGGAAGACCCTCAGCGGCCAGATGCTGCATTTCACATGACATCTTCCGCTAGGTATGGAGGAGCGTGGCTTACAATGCTGGTTCCCAGGAGGAGACAAGTGATATTTTTGTTAAGATCTGAATCTTCCTCAGAGAGAGCTCATGGCCAAAGCGCCCATGATTAGGGCATTTCCTCTTCCCTGCACTCACTAGTCCCGAAACCCACACTCTGAAACAGAGCAGCTTGAAGGATTTCAGAAATTAGATCACTTATCTTGTGGAACTGGAACCAGGAAGTATCTGTTGAGACAGAAAAAGCTCATGACTTGGGGGTCCTTGCTCTTGGGGTGACTTTGAGGTCTGGTCCTCGGGATGCCTCTTCACTGGGGATCGAATCCAGGTCTACCCAAGAGGCAGCATAGGTCACACTGGCTGCACTTGGTTCTCTCATGTCTGTAAAACGGGAAGAGTTGTGTGCAACGATATTTGAAAAGTCTGACCCAGCACTGAGCTCCGTATTCCCTTTGACCCTCACCTTCCCTTTCTCTCTCTTCCCCGAGTCCTCCCATCCTTCCCGGCCCAGGTCAGGCCTTAGCAGCTTCTCTGCCAGAAGCCCAGCCTCTCAGCCACATCCTCAGCTCATCCATCCCGTGTTCCTCTTCATTCCCTCACCATGTCCTGGGCAGGCTGCATGCTGTCCACCCTGGCTGGCACTCGGTGACTGACCCGATGCCCAGGTGCTGGACTCCTGCCACCGCCCGCCCCGCCCAGCCCACTGTGGCCACTGCCAGCTGCTCAGCCCCTCCCCGCTGAGGAAGGAGGGTCTCCTGATGTCCATCTCAAGAGGCTGTGACGGGTCAAAGAAGAGGGTGGCACCTGAAACACTGGAACACATTGCCCTTGGTCTCAGGACTTTGCTAAGGAAAGCCTGTGGCCCGTCAGACCTGTGAGTGTATCCATGCACGTGGGAAGCCAGACAGGCCAGACCCACAGGCCAGACCCACAGGCCAGACCCACAGGCCAGGCCGACAGGTCAGACCATCCGGGGTTTGCTTTGCTGGCGCTGGCGAGTCATGAAAACTATGTCCTGCTGCTTAGAAGCTCAGTTAATTGTTATGTATGTTGTTTTATTAACTCCCCCAAATTGAGAGATATGTGTATTCATCTTAGTAAGCAAAGCTTATATCTATGCATTGAAAACCTGCCGTGGCCCAGTTGGCTTGGCTCAGTGGTTGATCATCACACTGTGAACCAGGAGCTTGTGGTTCGATTCCCGGTCAGGGCACAGGCCAGGGTTGCGGGCTCCATCCCCAATGTGGGGCATGTAGGAGGCAGCTGATCGATGATTCTCTCTCATCGTTGATGTTTCTATCCCTCCTTCTCTCTTCCCTCTCAAATCAATAAAAATATATTTAACGGAAAAAGAAACCCTGCCATGGAAAGTAATGGAACTGGGGTATTATTTTTACTGTCTGTAAACACAGTCTTCTATTAAGACCTGCAGTTTAAATAAAAATCCCTTGTCTCTGCTCCCAAGGCCCATTTTCTTATGACCCGAGTCTGCATTGTAAATGCATTTATTTGGACGTGGAAAACCCAGTCTCTCCAGACTTTCGAGGCAGAAGCCTGCTTGCCATCTGAAATGCCCTCAGCACCTCTTTTTCTTTTGTAAATGATCCGCCTCCAAATGCCAAACTTAGCTGCAGCCTCAGTAGTGTCTGGCGGGGGCCAGGGGCCCTAAATCGCGGCCATGCCTGTCATCCGATGCCTCCTCCTCCTGTCCCTTGGAGATCCCAGGCCTGCTTCTTCCTCTAACCTGGGATCAAACAGCCCCCACCTCCCCTCCCCACTGATGAAACGTGCCCGCCCTCGCGGCGGCCCATATGGCCACGACATGCGGGCTGCCTGTCTCGCTTTTCCAGACTCAGAGGTCAGACAGCACCCAGACACGCAAATAATAGTCAAATTATACAGGAAGTCGTCAAAGGAGCCCCAACACAGACGGAGGCGACCCCTGACCCCAGGACAGGTCAGAAGTCTGGTTCAAGTTTCCCCTTCTTAATCTGTCACCAGGCAGCCTTAAACACGGCCCTTTGAATGAGACCATTTATAGAGTCCACTTCCCCCCCATGTTGAAAGTTTTGTGTGTGTGTGTGTGTGTGTGTGTGTGTGTTTTGTTTTACTGCAACTTGAATCTTACTTCTTTTAAATGACGCTAACAATTTTCAATTGAGAAGACATATTTGGAATTATATTAAAAGACTAGATTGTTTTTCCTCTCTCCGGAAAGAGCCCAACTTAGAATATATTCTCCTCACTAAATTTAGATGTAGATTTTTTTTTTTTAATATAGAAAAGGCTCCAGTAAAGATGTCTGTCTTCTTAACACACATCCAAACTTTGAACACCTCCCAGTGATCCTTAAAATGTTGGAAGATCCACAGCAGGCTGTGGGGAAAAAAGAAGAAAAAAAAAAGATACAGTGGAATGTGGACACACTGTCACTCAAGAAAGGCAGAGAAGTAGAAAGATTCCCAAAGTATTTTTCAGAGAGGAAGGGACAGGGATAGAGAAATAGAAACATCAATGAGGAGAGAGAATCCTTGATCGGCTGCCTCCTGCAAGCCCCACACTGGGGATCGAGCCCCCAACCCAGGCGTGTGCCCCGATAGGGAATCGAACCGTGACCTCCTGGTTCACAGATAGACGCTCAATCACTGAGCCACGCTGGCAGGGCTCCTGAAGTCTTTTCTAAAGACCAGAAGAGTCTGTCGGAATGTTAAAACCATGGAGACGGGCCGTGTGCTCTCTAAGCTTCTCTCCATAGTAACAGCCCTCTGTCTTACTTGGCCCAGAAGCAGAAGGGGACAGAGAAGGAGACCCTAGTCCAGTGATCCCCATTTCTCTGCGTCTAGGCCAACGCCACGATGGCCTCTCAGTAGTTGAAAAGGCAGAGCCCTTTGCTTTTTATTCCTTGTTTGAATTTTTAAGTTGCGATTGACTGAGACAGGGGTGGTGCTCCCTGGCGTGGCTCTGTTGGAGAAAAGTGATGGAGGGCGTGGCTCAGGCTTCGTGAGAAGGAAAAATCGGAAGGGCTCTGCACAGCTCGGTTTTCCTCCGACAACATCTGAAGGAGAATGCTCACCTGACAGACACGCTCCAGGAGGGACCGAGGAAATACCTGTAGGGGGAGGAGCAGGTGTACCCTGTGCCCCACAGGGCACGGATCCTGGTCAGTCTCATGTGCTGATACACCCCAGGCACTTAGAATAGTCACTGGCACATAGGAGGCACTCCATAAATACTTATTTATTGAGTGAATAAATCAGTGACATCTTTGCCATTGAAACCATTTTAAAAAGTGTCAAGCGTTAGTAAGAGATTAAGGGAAGGTTGCCCTGACCGGTTTGGCTCAGTGGATAGAGCCTCGGCCTGCGGACTGAAGGGTCCCAGGTTCAATTCCGGTCAAGGGCATGTACCTTGATTGTGGGTGCATCCCCAGTGGGGAGTGTGCAGGTGGCAGCTGATCGATGTTTCTCTCTCATCGATGTTTCTAACTCTCTATCCCTCTCCCTTCCTTTCTGTAAAAAATAAAAAAATAAAAAATAAAGAGATTAAGGGAAGGTTCAGATCTCTCTGGCATGTACTCAAAGGAGACAGTCACCTAAACTCCACTGGATCAGAAAGGAAGTCATGGTGTTGCAAATTACCGGGAATCAAACGATTTATTAATTAAACAATTAGGAAGTTGTTCTTTCCGAATTTCAAGTCTCAAAGTTGGCAGCACCGGGCGGGGACAGCAACTCAGCAACAGTGTTTGAAACTCGGGCCGTGTGGGCCTCTGCTCTCCTGTCCCCAGCATGTCCCTGGCTGCTGCCCGGGTCTAAGATGGTTCTCTTAGAACCAACTGTCACATCCGCATTGGAAGAGGAGAGCAGGGGAGGTGACTGGGGGTAGCCACAGGGTTCCTTTTGTCAGACAGCCAACCCTTTCTCAGAAGCCCCCCGGAGACTTCAGACTCCTGCATGGACCCGAATATCTGTGTGATGCTCTGCACCGGTTTTCACAGTAACCGAGTACCACAACCCGGTGGCTTAAAACAACAGCAATGCATTGTCTTCGAGTTCTGGAGGCCAGAGGTCATGATCAAAGCATGAGCAGGGCTGCGTGCCCTCCACGCCTCTGGGGAGGATGCTTTCCTGCCTCTTCCAGCCCCTGGTAGCCCTGCCGACCCTTGACATGTGACAGCATCACCCCAACCTTGCTCACATCTTCATATGTCCATCTTGCCTCTGTTTGTCCACTGTCCTGCCTGTCCATCGTGTGCCCACACTTCTCTCTTCTGATAAGGACATGGGTCCCAGTGGATTAGGGCCCACCCTCGTCCAATAGAACCTCATCATAGCCTAACTAATTACACTTTTAACAATCCTATTTCTAAATAAGGTCATATCCCTAAATACGGGGTGGAAGGGACTTCAACATTTCTTGGGGGGTGGGGAGAAGACATACAACTCAATTCATAGCACCATCCTTAGCTTCAAGGGAAACGGTGAAACTGAAATCGTACCTTGGTAAACCTTTATAGTGAGTATGCTAAGGGGAGGGTGTTGGGAAGATTTGGGATCAGCCAATGAGCAGTGTCCGTCCTCCTGGCCCTGGTCCATGGAGTCAGTGTGGTGATGACGGGACGAGAGATGACGTTCCATGAGCTCAAAGCAAACGTTCATTTTCAGTATCCATCCTGCGACTATTGTGGCATAGATTACTCCTGCCATCCCTGACATCTCCTTAGACCACGGGACTGTGATCTACTCCAAGCAACGGGTCAGGATCCTGAGTATCCAGCCTTTCTGTCCCTCCCTGAAAAGGGCTTTCCCTCTTTGAAGGAAAAAAGGGAACTGAAAAGTGACATCTGAAAAATACAGGGTCAATTCAAAGTGCATGTGTGTGCTGGGGTGGGTGACCCACAGTCATTGACACAGAAACACCAGGGGCACAGAGCAAATTTGTTGAAATGGACATTCAATCCTGAGAGCAATCTGAGATATTGGGGATTTTAACCCCCCACCCCAACAATTACTCCACTGAATTTCTCCTCTAAGAGAACATTTATCATTAACAATCTACTTCTGGAAACCAACAAGCAGATTCTTTTAAAATGAAAATAGACTCAGAAGGTTGCTCACATTAAATGATCAGGAATACATTTTATCACTTGTAAATTGTTCTGATTTATCTTTGTATCAGCGAGCAAATGCCACGAAAATAGTGTGCACTGAACAACCACAGGCATTTACTTAACGAATGAACCTGTCCACCAGTTGGGGGTGGGCTGACCTAGCCTGGACTTGGCTGGTTGGACAGGGCATAGTCACGGGTCTGTGGTCGGGGGCAGGGGGCGGGGGGAGTGGGGCGGTCACCTGCTCTGGACTAAGCCCAGCCTGTGGTGACTCGGCTCTGGGGGCATCTTGTCCTCCTGGAACCAGAAAACAAGCCCAACCATGTCATCTCCAGACCGTGGCAGACATGCAAGAAAGCCAGAACTCCTTCTCTGCTTCTATTACAAAGCTGCTAGCATCCCTCTGGACAAAATAAAATCACGTGACCAAAGCCAGCATCAAGGGCTCCCACCCACAGCAGCAGGCCCTGCCATGTCACCTGGTGTCTGGTCTTGGGCTCAGAGAAAGGTGACCAAGTCAGACCATTGCTTTTACTCCCACCGTCCTGGAAAGTTCCTCACACACAGCAGGAGAACAGTGGCTGTGGATTAAAAACCAGTTACTAAGTTGTATCCATGAAGAAACGAGTCCAATTCAGGTGACTGATAGATACTATATCATAGAGGAAAGACATGTATTCCTTAGGGAGAGCGTTTGTTCTCAGCGACTTCCTCGTCCTTACTCGGCTGGCCAGATGGGTCATCTTTTACGTTGAAAGTTAATTAAAACTAATTGTAAAACTTCTTTAGGAAGCCTTTCAGATAGTGCTTGTGGAGATAAATAGATTTTCTTTTAAAAACCACAAAGCCAGGCTTGTAAATGCAGGGGTGGACAGGAGTAGGTTTACAGTGGTGCATAACAGAGTTTATTCTTGCATTATAATGTATTAATCACTGTCTTATTTAAAACCTACTTTTGCCCACCCCTGTATCACTTTAATAATTACCATCAACCACCTAGCCCCAGATGGACCTCTTTCATTGGGTAAGAAATGCCCAAGTGTATAAAGTGAGGTCTCAAAGGCACATGGACTTGCCTGTCATATCATGTCTTTAGGGCGCTGGGTAGGAAAGAGCTATGCACGCATGTCTACAGAGTTTGGTGACACCAACAACCCATTCTCCAATCCTCTAGATGCCAACTGGATGTCCCACTATTCACTCGGTTCTGATACCAACTACCTGGAGTTAACATCATCCCCACAGGCTTAAGGACTCAGTCCCTCCAGACCACTCCCACTTCAGACACCAACTACATGCCCAGGGCACCCGACGTCTGAATGACTGGCCCTGAATGAGGTTCCCACAACCCCTCCTCAGGTTGGAAAATTTGCTGGAATGCACAGAACTCCGGGAGCTGCTTGACTTACACTTACTGGTTTATTATAAAGACTAATACTCAGGAAAAGCCAGACAGAAGTGATGCATTAAGCGAAGAGTGGGGGTCGGAGGGGGGCATCAGAGTTCCACGCCTTGTCCACGTGCTGCGCCTCCCTACACTGCCATGTATGTGCCAACCTGGGAGCTTTCCTCAGTTCCCTGTTCCAGGGTTCATAGAGCTCCCTCTCCAGCTCTCTGCCCTCCATTCCCAGAGGTCAGAGGTCAGTGGGGCTGAAAGCTACAGTCCTCTTATCACTTCCTTTTTCTGGTGACCAGTCCTAACCTGAAGCTGGCCAGGGCCCCACTCTAAGTCCCTCATGAGCATAAACTCAGGTGTGATTCAGGGGCCTCCTTACCAATAACTAAAAGCACTCCTATCACTCAGGACACTCCAAGGGTTTAGCAGCTCTGTGCCAGGAACTGAGGACGGAGACCAAACATAGATATTGTTGGTTTTTTTTGTTTTGTTTTGTTTTTAATATATTTTATTGATATTTCACAGAGAGGAAAGTAGAGGGACAGAGAGCCAGAAACATCGATGAGAGAGAAACATCGATCAGCTGCCTCCTGCACACCTCCCACCGGGGATGTGCCCGCAACCAAGGTACGTGCCCTTGACCGGAATCGAACCCGGGACCCTTCAGTCCGCAGGTTGACGCTCTATCCACTGAGCCAAACCGGTTTCGGCTAGATATTGTTTTTTTATACATGAGCATGTTAGCAGGGGGCTGAGTGGCAGGAAGGTGGTTATAGATATACAGAGAACAGACACCAAGGCCCACTCTGCATGTGGGCCTGTGGTGGCCTCAGTCCCTGGGGTGGTGGACCTTAAAGTTGGAGACTGCAAAGGCCACCAACCAGGCCCTCTGCAGACCTAGATCCATGCCATCTGGGGCCCCCACTGGGGGCCATCTGGGGCCATCGCCTTGCTCATAAGATAGAGCCCAAACCCTTTAGCATGAACTGTAGGACTTTTTTGGTTGAATCCAGTCCATTTGTGGGACTCTAACGTGGGTCCTGCTATCCTCCTGGACGCCTCTCTTGGCACATGGCACCCACTTCAGCCCCTGGACTCTGCCTGCAATACTCGTCCTCACTCCTTCTCAGCCAGTCCTCGAAAGGTTGGCTCAATGCCCCTCCCTTCAGAAGCCTCTTGGTGCCCCAGATGGATGGGGATAGGTGCCAGCAGCCCTGCCACGCTCTCCTGACACGCATCGCTCTGAGGTAGGGCTTTCTGATCAGTTTCACCAGCAGACTGTCCCCTGTGTCCCCCAGAGCCCGGGCAGTGTCACTGTTGAGGGCTCTCGGGGTGCGGTCCTATGTAAACTAGACAATACTTAGGTCACCGTGAAGTTTATGTTCTAGTGGAAAAGAAACAAATGAATAAATATGTAAATTTTATCATATTTATAAATTATACCACATACTTGATAGCAGCAAGTACTAAGAGAGTAAAAATAAAGCCGAGAGAGGGGAAGGAACCTCCTCAAGAGTGGGAGGAGGTAGACACACACATTCAGTAAAAATACCAGGAAAAGCCTCACATACAACACCATGCTGAACCCATCCATCCATCCGTCTATCCGTCCATCCGTCCAACCATCTGTCCATCCATCCACTCACCTACTCATGCATACATTCTTTTATCCTTCATTCTTTCATTCTGCTAACCAACCAGCATTCTCCCAGTTCCCCATCTGACTAATAGAAATATAGGCATACGATATTTTATTCACCCATCCGCTAAAATAGTCATCCACCCATCCACTTTCCAGAGGTTAGTTGGTTCATTTATTCACTCACTCATTTATTCATTAATTTGTAGATTCATCCATCCACTCTTTATTTCCTCATGTGTCTGTTCAAATATTTATTCACATGACAGGTGTTCATGAAACACCTTGCTTGTCCTCCAGCACCATGAGCAGCAGGGGCGGGGGCGAGCGAGGCAGGCAGAGGGGACGTGCCCCAGGCTGTCCCTGATCGTGAATTTCCCCATGCGTTTTGTTTAATTACTCCTGTCCCTGCTGGAGCCTCCGCGTGGACCTTGGGGGCTTGCGTTGAGCTCCGGGGACATCAGATAGCAGGGCGGCAGTGTCAGGGGCCTTATCACAGCCTCATATACTAAAAGGCTGCTATCAGGCTACACCCTGTCACCTTGGACAAGAAATAAATAATGCACGCCTTTCATAGTTACTACTCCTCCAGGCTGTCTCCATAAATCATTTACCAAAAGGCACCGCTTCCCTCCGGGTCCCAGAGCTCGGGTGCAACCGTGGGAAGGGCATGGCTGCTTCCGGGCACGATGGGAAGGTGACTTCACACTTGGAAGGTGAGTGTGCCCATCCACCTCAAAGCACACCACAGGGTAAAAAGCAAAGAGGCGAGAAGGTACGGCAGCCATTGCAAACAGGGTGGACATCCTCATGGAACAGGCACCCAGTCCATAAGCGCCGCTTAGGCCACAGGTGGCCAGGGCTCACTCTGGAAGCCAGCAGCAGCAGCTAGGGCTGCCAGCCCTAACCCACAGGTGAGGAACCTTTTTTCTGCCAAGGGCCATTTGGATCTTTACAACATCATTTGCGGGCTATATTATCAACTTAGAAATGAGCCGCTATATGTGGTCAAACATTTAGTTAACTCACCTCTAATGTCCTGGCAGGGCCAGACCAAATGAAATCATGGGCCTTATATGGCCCACGGGCCAGATGTTCCCCATCCCTGCCCTAAAGGATAGTGTCTATCTTCAACTTGATATATTTCCAGAAGTGTACCTTCAACATGTAATCAATACAAGCAATTATTGATGAGATATTTCATACTCATTTCTTCAAATGCAGGCGTATACGTTACACGTACAGCACGTCTCAATTCAGACTCACCCCGTTCAAGTGCTCAGTAGCTGCGTGTGGCCAGTGGCTGTTAATTGGACACCACAGGTCTCAAGGGCAGTGGCGATATTAGGGCCAGTGGGAGCAAAAGGAGGGAATTGGAGATGAAGGCCTCATGTTTTCATCTGTAAGGAGGACCACTGGGCACTGACTTCAGACAGAGGTAATCACTTAAGTACTCTCACAGAGACCCATCGTGGTAGGTGTGTTTTTTTTAAAATATTTTTATTGATTTCAGAGAGGAGGGGAGAGGGAGAGAGAGATAGAAACATCAATGATAAGAGAGGATCATTGATCGGCTGCCTCCTGCATGCCCCACCCTGGAGATCAAGCTCGCAACCCAGGCAGGTGCCTTGACCTGACCAGGAATAGAACCCTGACCTCCTGGTTCATAGGTCGATGCTCAGCCACTGAGCCATGCCAGCTGGGAAGTTATGTGTTTTTGATCCCATTTGTGAGCATGAGGAATCCCAGGTGCAGACGGATTCAGGACTTGCCCAGAGTCCCACAGTCAGAAAGCAGTCACCTGGAAACGAGAGTGTGGGATGCTGTGGCCATGCACTGAGCCTGCACCTGCTGCCTCCCTGGGTATGTAGCTGTAGGCGGGAAGCTGGCACCCTACATGGCTCCTGGTCCAGGGTGTTCTTCCTCTCCCCACAATGACTTCCTGTCTTGCATAGCGCCAGGGAGCTCCTCCTCACTCCTCAGGTTCTGTCGCCACATAGTCATCTGCTGCCACCACCTCTCCCTTTTTGCTTTCCCTGGTTCCCCAGCTCCAGAGCACACGGAATCCTCACATCCAGTGCCCACGCGCCTCTCGACCCTCAGCACCCTGGATAGAGGCACATCCTTTCCCGCCTTTAGGGCACAGGGCAGACAAATTGATCCTGGAGCTGCCAGTAGAAAAGGAAGACCGGACCTTAAAATAAATGAAGGAAACAAGTAGCCTGTCCTTGTGCTTGTTCGTTTCTTCAGCCCTCCAGGAAGGAAGCGCTCAGCAAGGTTGGAAGCTGGTCGAGTGAATGACGAAAGCCCTCTGTCACCGGCAGAGCTCTGAGTGAGGGGAGGTAAGAGGCAGAGGCTCAGCTTCCTGTCCTGGCTCCTCCACCTGCCCCTTCCGGGACAAACTCCCGCTGCCCTGCCCTGAGTGTTCTCATCAGTAAACGCTGACCCTGGCATGGCCAGAGCCAAACAAGGGGCTTCTTTTTGTCCAGGGGTGTGTGTGGATTAATCAGAAGTGTCCACACCCAGCCCGGCCTGGCCCCCGCCATCCGGCTCACCCAGGACATCACTTTCCTAAGGCTTTGGTGCGGAGACCAGAGAAATGAAGGGAGAGTGAGGGAGGGAGAGAGGGGGAAGCCTGATTGGGAGAGAATGAGTATAACAGAAAGAAGAAGACACAGAGAAAAAATAAAGGGAAGTGAACTAGAGAAAGGATGAGCGAGACTGAAGAAGCAACGAGAATAAGTCTGAGGGAGACTGTGGACTTCCTCATTATTTTATAAACGATTCCCCATTTTAGCAGTTTGATCCAAATTCCGTCATTTTGTGAAATTTCTTCCTTGCTGGAAATTTACTGGGCCAATCCCATTCGCTCTCTCATATGAGAAAATATACTTTATTCCAGATACCAGGAAAAAATGGAAGTGGGCTCAGAAGTTATTTTAAAAGTTATTACAAACCAGTTCACTTTTGTTTCCATCCCCTTACTTTAAAGCTATTTTCGACGGCTTACTTAGCTGGCTTACCCTTACTGTGTACGTGCGTGCATACGGGTGCATGGGTGCGCATGTGTGTACATGTATACTCCATGTGCATATGTGCCTGAGCTGAAATGGGGACATGCAGGTCCTGGCTGGCATTCTCTGGATGTTCCCTGTGAAGCCAGGATGCTCTAAATCTGAGCTATACCCACATCCAACAGTATAACTCATCCCAACCCGCTAAACGTGTCCATATCTCAGGATAGAGATCCTATATATACCGGGGCCTGGAACTGAAATGCACCAAACCTCACATTTGGACCTTAAAACTGGGTCCCAACCAAGAATGCCGTCTTCTCGGCTCTATCTGCGATTTGCCAATTAAATGTTTGTAATCTAAATTTGGAAGCAGGTCATTAGCATATCATTATTGATGCCACATGCAAGCTACACTTACTCCCTCCAAGAAAGAAATCAGCCGCAGCCTTTCCAGCACATTTGTTAATGTAAGAAATTAGCATATCCACTGCACGTCCTCACTTGATAGACACTGACCCTCTCCAAAGGCCACACACCACGGCTTGGTCCAAACCACAGCTCCTGGTGGAGACTTTTATTTACTAAGGTGGCTGGCTGTTGCTTTGCTGGCCCCCGCCCCTCCTGGTGAGTCTGGGCATCCCTGCCGGGCGGGCACAGCCCTCCCAGGCCTCCGGAGGGGGCCCCACCCTCGCGGTCCCACGCTCCAGAACCCTGACCTTTTGACAGGGCTGCGTAGTCAGGCGGGGGAGACAAAGGAATACACGTTCAGGGGAAGAGCCACGGTGAACTTGGCAGATGGGTCTCTGATGTAAGCTCTTAATTAGGGCCGCACGGCTGGCTGACCTCTCAGGAGACAAAAGGTGTGTTCTCAGAGCCCAGAGCTCACCTGTTCCTGCTCCTTATTAGCGGGGAGCCTTTCAGAACCGGCCCTGAGCATGCAGAGTTTGGGGGGGGGGGTGTTATTCTGAGAGAAGAATCAGCAGTTTTGCATGAAATATTCTCAGCTGGCAGATGGGAGGGGGCGGGTTGTCACGTCCATAGAATCTGATCCGATGCTTAGGTTAGGCCGGGGGACAAAGATGGCATTGTTCCAGCATCGATACAGTAATGATGGCTTCTTGTTCGGGGGGTAGGAGGAGAGCAGGGTGGGGTGGTAGACAAGGGGGCCAGCCTTGCCGAAGTGCTTGTCTTTTTGGAAACCTCCAACTACCCAGATAGACAGGCCGCGCTGTCCCTATTTTCCCGATAAGGAAACCAAGGCGCAGCGAGGCAAGCCATCCCCCAGGAGCAGATCCAGGGGACCAAACCCACGTCTATCTGGCGCCTAAGCCTGGTCCACAGTGACCTGTTTTCATTTGCCTCATCTCCCTAGAGCCCCCTCCCACCTGTGGGCACAGGGTCCTCCCGTCCAGGTGCCTTCCAGGGGGTGACTGTTGGGAGCCGTGCATGGCCAGCGCCGGTAACGTCCTGCCAGGGATGCAGACGCTGAGGCTCAGGATGCTAACCCAGGTGCTCTGGCTTCGGGTCTGATGCCCGCCTTCCTGCCACGCTGTCCCCTGTTCATTTCGCTAAAATGGTGACCTGGCGCATTACACATATGTCCATCCCTTCAGTTATTTTGACTCAAAGGAAGCCTGTGCCTCCACGTAGATTTCAATGCTCACGTCCCACCCTAACTGCCAATAGGCAACCCCAAACCCTGGGATGGTGGGGGGCTACTCTGGGCATCCCAGCTTCTTGATAACAGGGTTGGGTCCAAACTCCTAACCTCTTAACTCCCAACTCAAGGCTATTCCCGTGAACAATCTAATGAGCGGACACCCTGTGAGTGCGGACTGAGGCCACAGGGTCCTATTGGGCTGATTCCTGCTGATGTCCCTCTCACAGAGCCAGGGCCCTTGATGGGCAACTTCTGGAGAGGGCGTCCGGTTATTCCTCCCTTCCTTCCTTTCATCCTTCTATCCTTCCTTCCTGTGTTCCTTCTTTCCTTCCTTTTTGTAATGTTTTAAAAATATTTAGACTTACAGAAAAGTTGCAAGAATAATACAAAGAATTCCTATATGCCCTTTAGCCAGAGTCCCCAATTAACATTCACCACAATCTCTATGGGTTAATGGCTAGATGGCTAGGTAGGTAGAGATATAGATACAGATATAGATACAGATACAGATACAGATACAAATATAGACACAGGTACAGATACAGATATAGATAGACACAGTCATAGACATCATAGACATAGACAGAGATGACATAGATATTTATAGATACACATACAGACATTATTATTTGTGTTTACTGAGTCACTTGAGAGTAGATTGCAGATGTGAGCTCCTTTACCCATAAAGACTTCAATGTGTTTCTTAAATCACCATAGTACTATGGGAAAATCAGGACGCGAACAAGAATATACACTGTGATCTAATCCACAGATCTGATTCAGATTTCACCAACTCTCCCAAACTGTTCCTAAAAGCAAAATACGTTTACTTTTCTTGGCCAGGATCAAGTCGAGGACCCCATGTTCCATTTAGCAGCCCTCTCCTTAGTCTCTCTTACCTGGAACCACTCCATCCACAGTCGAGCTTCACTTTCATGAACTTGACATTCAGTGGCACCCAGGCCAATTATTTCGCAGAATGTTCTTTAATTTTCGTTTGTCTGCTGTTGCCTGGTGAGAGAGGCAGGGATGCCACAGAAGCCATGCTATGCCCTCTATCCCAGGAGGCGTGTGAGGGCAAGGCGCCCCATTATTGTTGATGTCACCTTTGATCACTTGGTTAAGATGGTGTCTACCAGGTTTCTCTACTGGGAAGTTCTTTTTCCCCTTTCAAATTAAGAAGCATCTTGTAAGATATGCTGATGCTCTGCAAATATCCAGTTTCTCACCATACTTTGGTGTTTGGAATGTCTTGCCTGGATCAGCTCTTACTATGAGAGTTGATGATTGTCTAGTTCCTCCTTCTCTCCTGCATTTCTTAGTGGCCACTCCCTGATACGAAAGAACTCTCCTCTCTTCTCAACTTACTCACCCATTCATTTGTTCATTCATTTATATTGGGATAGGCTTACGGATTCAGACTCACTCATTGGGCTACCTTTCCTGTTTCTTCATCCTTTCTCTCTGTCTCTCTCTCTGTCTCTGTCTCTCTCTGTCTCTCGGTCTCTCTGTCTGTCTCTGTCTCTCGGTCTCTCTCTCTCTCTCTCTCTCTCTCTCTCTTTCACACACACACACACACACACAGGAACACAAATGCTGGAGAGTGGCATGTGGGGCAGAGAACAAAGCCTTCGGTTGAGTTTGAAAGGCTGCCTTTCGGGTGGAGACTCGCTGAGAGGAGGAAGGGGAAGGCGGGAACAGCCTGGCCGGCCAGCTAAAAGGCTCGGTGAAGGGTTCCTGTCTCTCCTGCCCTCAGCAGAGAGGCTTAAATACCTCCTTCTTGGACAAACAGATCAATACAAGCTTTTTAACATCTTCAATGAGAGCTCATTAATGCTCCCTGGGTGTCCTCCTGCAGCCAGGCTGACCTGAGAGGGGCAGGAGCTGAACTGGAGACGGATAATTATCCCAGAGATAACACTTCACGTGGGCTCCTGGCAGAATGTGAATTGTTTTTCTAATTATTCAGGACAGCAGCTCGGAAGAGCGCAAACTAATTGAAAATACATTATGATTTATTTGCGCTAGTGAGGCCCAGCCTGTGTGTTGGGTTAAATGCTCAGAGATGGGGATGGTGGGCTTCTCCCTCCGTGCCCAGCCCTTCCTTGGTCCCAGAGTCTTTCTCTGAGGCATCCTGGGCCTGATTCTATAAAGAGAGAAAGAGAACAGCTAAAAAAAAAAAAAAAAAAAAACAAAAACATAGAAAAGAGGCTAGCTATGAAGGCAAAGACTCGGGGACCAGCTGTCTTTTCGCATTTACCTCCCCATCAAACGGAATTAGGAGCAGTTGGTAGGTACTGGGTCCATACCTTTTTGCTCAGCCCCAGAACTGCTTTTTCAATATGGCCTTTGAACACATGCTTTTTACAAGTACACACTCCCCAGCAAGACGGAGACAGCCCACGTATGAAGGTGGAGCATGCGTGTCACACAGACCGCCTTTGGAATGTTGTCCAGGAACCTCATTTTTCCAAATTATTATTGTGATCCATCCAAATAGAGGGTTCCTTCTAGTCTAACAATGGCTGTTATTGACATAATATCCTTAACTAAACCGAATTTGGTGTCATATCTACTATCACATTGTCAATGAGAAGATGGGCATCACCACTGTAGCACCACCAGGTCACCACCACCACCAGGTCATCACCACCACCAGGTCACCAGCACCACCAGGTCACCACACCACCAGATCACCACTATCACCAGGTCATCAGCACCACCAGGTCACCAGCTCCACCAGGTCACCACACCACCAGGTCACCACTATCACCAGGTCACCAGCACCACCAGGTCACCAGCACCACCAGGTCACCACCCCCACCAGGTCACCACCTCCACCAGGTTACCATACCCTCCAAGTCACCACACCTAACACCATCACCACCACCTTCACCATCCTCACTAGGATTTCTACCACCATCACCCCACCACCATCCTTACTAGGATTTCTACCACCATCACCATGACAACCACTATCATCACCTCCAAACCACCATCATCTTTTCCATGACCACCACCAGGGCCAGCACCACAGCTCATGCGTCCACTCAAGATGTAGTGAGAAATGTGACTGCAGATCTTCCCCAAGTCTGTGAGAGTCCTCCTGCTTTTTTCTTCCTCGTGTCTCTCCAAACTGAGAAGTACATTCAACTGACTAATTCTATTTTTATTTGTCATCTATGGAAGTAATCAAAATGCAAATAATTCTATAAAGAGATATTCACAAATCATTATTCATAATGACTGTTAATATACACAGTAAATAATTTTACAATGGTCAAGTAAATTATAGAGTATTCATGTGATTAACTAGATACAGATATTAAAAATGTTTTCCAATAGATAGACATATTTACAATATAGTAGTAATTAAAGTATAGACAATACATAGATGATAGCTTCACTTATTAAAAAATGAGAGAGAGAGAGAGAGAGAGAGAGGAAAACAAGACTGGAATAAAATGCACACCTAATGCCAACAGAAATTCTGACTGGGTGATGCATGTATGATGTTTTAATTTTTGTGTTTATACTTGCCCACATTTTCCAACTTTTCTCGGACAAGAAAGTATATGCTGGTAATAACAGAGAATATTTTGAGGCAGATCACTGAACAACTCCCACTTTGAAAGCGGAATTGATAAAAAGACGTCACCTCGTCTGGAACGCCTTCTCTGGCCCTGTTAGCAAGTATCCCACCCGGCCTCCTCTCGCTCCCCTGGAACATCGCGTGCGCCTCTACCAAACATTTAATATTCAAACCCGTGCTTTCGGTGTTTATATACTTTCCAGCATCCACTCAGGTGAATTCTGGCCAGCTGCGTACTAGGAACTTCAAAGTCCCCTCCTTCCTTTCCTTCCTCCTCCCTCCCTCCCTTCTTCCTTTCTTTTACCAATATTTATTAAGCATCTATTATAAGCCAAGTTTTATACTAGACACTGGGGGTTGACTGGTGAGCCAGACAGGCAAGCACTGTCCCCCTAGGACAGTGGTCGGCAAACTCATTAGTCAACAGAGCCAAATATCAACAGTATAACGATTGACATTTCTTTTGAGAGCCAAATTTTTTAAACTTAAACTTCTTCTAATGCCACTTCTTCAAAATAGACTCGCCCAGGCCGTGGTATTTTGTGGAAGAGCCACACTCAAGGGTCCAAAGAGCCGCATGTGGCTCATGAGCCGCAGTTTGCCGACCATTGCCCTAGAGCATATAGAATCTGTGTTACACATCTGGCAGGGGAGAAGCACATTAGACACATAAATATACTAGAATGTCGCCCTTGCTGACAGTGTGCTTTTCTTGCGACCCTCTCCCCGCTCCCCCCACCCCCGTGGGCATGGCACAGGCCCCAGCTGGAAGGGCAGCCCCCTGACGAGGCCTGAGCCTGCACCCCAGCCACAGAGCTTGGGTTTCATGGGCCCGGGGGGCACCCATGAGCACACCTGATCCCATTTCCCTTGGAGCTCCCCTGGGGGCGGGGGTGCAGGGCTGACACATGAACACCTGTTAGGCAGCAGCTGGGCCGGATTCCCACCTCGGAGCCCAGACAGGCCACTTCCCAGCCCGAGGACAGCCCGGGGCCGGTGCTTCCCAGGCCTATTAACAAGGCTTGATCAAGCAGCCCTGGGGGCGACCCTGTGGCCACTTCAGGACAGGGGACTTCTCCAGCCACAGGGAGGGGAGCCTAATAGGATGGGCCCTTCCCCCGTTGCAAAGGCACCTTCTCCTCCTGCCACTTGCTTCTCGGCCTCGGACAAACAGCACGAAAGAGAGTGGGCCAGCTCGGGCAGTGGAAACAGTCAACCTCATCTTCACAACCTCACAGGCCGTCAGCCTTTCCTGGTGATGTTATTTTATCGTTTAAAGTTATTTCACCTCTCCCAAGAAGGATTTGAGAAAGCTTTCAAACACTTACTCCATCAACAAAACAGAAATAAGTAAAGAAAGTAGAAAAATGGAAAAGCATTGTGGGGAGCCGAAACCGGTTTGGCTCAGTGGATAGAGCATCGGCCTGCGGACTGAAGGGTCCCAGGTTCGATTCCGGTCAAGGGCATGTACCTTGGTTGCGGGCACATCCCCAGTGGGAGGTGTGCAGGAGGCAGCTGATCGATGTTTCTCTCTCATCGATGTTTCTAACTCTCTATCCCTCTCCCTTCCTCTCTGTAAAAAATCAATAAAATATATTTAAAAAAAAAAAAGAAAAAGAAAAGCATTGCGGGGCAAATATTACCCTGGGGGAAATAAAATCAGTGCCCAGAGAGATGCCCCGGGGCCTTCCCAGACGTCACACGTGGCCTGGGTTTCCGAGGGTGGACGCGGGATTAGTTACATGAGTCTCAGTGCCCATCAAACAAACGTTCCCATGAGAAGTCCTGTTCTTTCCGAAAGAGGGACATAGAAATGCTTCTGAGGCTCTTCAAGGGGAGCAATGCCCCTCCCCTCTGTCTGTAGTAGCGGGGCCTCCTGTGCAGGGGGCAGCTCCTGACATCCCCCGCCCCCCACCCAGAGCCCGAGCTGCCGGCAGGGCCCGCTCAGAGCAGTGACCGAAGGCCGCGCTGTGAGGACCCAGCATCGCTGTGCAGACGCAGCCTGGAGGGGCTGAGCGGGACTCCAGGGCGCCCTGCGGAGGGGAGAGGGAGACAGTTCCCGGGACAGAGTGTGGGATGCATGCCCCCAGTGCTGGCTGAGCTGGTTTGCGTGGCGCTGGAGGAAATGGGGCTTGCCGTCTCATCTTCACACCAGCATACCCACTCATTTCCCACTCAAACACGCTCCCAGGCGCCAGAGGAAGCAGAGTTCTTGTGCTGGGAAGGTGTATCCCACACACCGGGATTGCCTGCAACCAGCTCTGAATGCCTACTACGTGCTGGGGTCACGAGACATGCAGGGGCCCAACAGACCCAAGGGCCCAGTAGGAGGTCATAGATAGGAGATGTGATTTGGACTCAGAGATGGTCTGACATAAATTTTCGGAATGACCTCTCAAATCCAGAGAGGCTGACCGGAGGTCCCAAGCTGCACAGCAGGCGGAAAACACAGGTGACTCAGGTCCCCGAGGCCAGGCTCTTGGCCGGAGGAAGGCGAATAGCCCTGTCTCATCCCTCCGCCTGGTGTCCGGGGCAGCGCTGGGTATTTCCGGATGTCCACGCATCTGTCCTCAGACCCACCCGGACACCCGGCGGAGGGCGCCAGCACAGGCCCACGGGCACGTGGCTGTTCCCACCAGTGGCAGAGCCTTGGAACTGAGCCAGCCCACGTTTAAAGGCAAAACTGGGAATGCTCCCTCCAGTACCCACAGCGGGGTCCAAACCAGGCCCTTCCCTCCTCCGCTCAAAGGACTCAAGGATCCAGAGCCAGGGGTCCTCAAACTTTTTAAACAGGGGGCCAGTTCACTGTCTCAGACCATTGGAGGGCCGGACTATAGTTTAAAAAAAAAAACTATGAACAAACAAATTCCTATGCGCACTGCGGGCCCGGGACGAGTCGGCTGCTAAGCAGGACAGGCAGCGGCACCCGGCGGGCCGGATGAATGTCCTCGGTGGCCCGCATGTGGCCCGCGGGCCGTAGTTTGAGGACGCCTGATCCAGACCAATGATCAGACTGTCACTCAGTGAGTTCGGATCACGCACTGGCTGGGCGAGGAGAGGGCGCCTCCCCCTCCCACAACTGTCCAGGGGCCAGGATTCTCAAATGTCCGGAGCCCACGAGTGGGTCAAGAGAGCACATTAACTCCCACTGTCTTTCTCTCTACCTTCCCCACGGCCCCCATAGTCCGGCCCTTCCTGGGGCCCTGGCGTTCCCCCCGAGAGGGGACCACGCAGGAGAGCAGATGGGGCGTCAGTGTTCTCGGGTCTGCCTCCCTCCTGCAGAGCCGGAAGCAGTCCTCAGCCCTCACCCGGCATGCGCACTGGGAGCTGGGGGTTCAGGGAGACCTGGTCCAGGTGGAGTTCCTGGGAAGCAGAGGCTGAGGAGGAGTTTGGGAGCGAGATGCTCAGGGAGGGCCCATAGTGGGAAGGAGGCAGGGGCAGACAAAGGAGATGCCCTGTGATGGGGCCCAGCCCAGCTCCGCAGGGACACTGCCTCAGGGACGCGTCCCATCTGGCAGATGGCGGGGTTAGGTACCACCACGGGCCCCAGTCACCAGCTGTGGGCTGGGAAGGTGGGCACTGGGGCTGAGAGCTGAGAGCTGCCTGCTGCCCCTCCTGGCCCCTCCACACCCGCACAGGTCTTTACACGCGCCATTTGATTGAATGTCCACCTCGGCCCTCGGAAACAGGCAGTATCGCCCCCATTTTGTAGAGGAGAACCCGGAGTCAGCCCCTGGCCTGTGGCCACACAGATGGTGCCTGGCAATGCCGGGGATTGGCTCTCGGTCCGCCTCCCATGCCTGCGCTGGGCCCCGGGACGCCTCGGCTCTGCCTGCACCCAGTAGGTCCCGGGCACAAAGACTCTGGTCCAGGAGCATATGCTGATGAATCACCAGCCTCCTTCCCCTCGAAGGGGCACCTCCTTCCCAGGAAGCGTGGAGCCATCTGAGAAAGGCGCCCCTTTGGCTGCTCTGGGGGTGCAGTGGGAAGATCACTGCTAAGGGGGAAATGGAACAACCCCAGGAAGAAAATCTCTCACGTGACCACCCGACGCCATCCCCAAATGGACCCAAAATGCCTCCCTTGTTACCCTGGATCCCAGGAGCAGAAAAGGAATTTTCCTTTCTTTCCCCACAGGAGAAGATGTGGCACCCCGGGTCTGAGTCCCCCGTGGGTCTGAGGAAGCCCAGAGTGTCTCCCTCTTAAGGACAAACAGGCAGCTCTGGCCCCAGGACTTTGTGGACACAGGGCCCCGGGGCCCGGAGGGACCCAGTCACCCATCGGGTGGGGGCATGAGTCCCAGTGCGTTTCTGTGACATCCAGGTGCGTGGCCTCATCACCTGCAGGTCCTGCCCAGGGACCCTTGGTGTCAGCCAGAGGCCAGAAGAGAGAGAGAGAGAGAGAGAGAGAGAGAGAGAGAGAGAAGAAGAAGAAGAAGAAGAAGAAGAAGAAGAAGAAGAAGAAGAAGAAGAAGAAGAAAGAGAGAAAGAGAGAGATAAAGCAAAAAAGGAAGGAAGGAAGAAAGGAAGGAAGGAAGGAAGAAAGAAAGAAAGAAAGAAAGAAAGAAAGAAAGAAAGAAAGAAAAAAAGAAAGAAAGAAAGAAAGAAAAGGAAAAAAGCCCCCTTCGCTGTTGCCCGTGCATCATAGTTGTGTATTATCCCCACGTGTCTTTCCTGAGCACCTGCCTCCACAGCCTTGTCACCGTGCGAGCTGTCCGGGAGGGAACCAGCGTGTCCCTCTCGCTGTCATATCACATGGCATCTGAGCAGGAGGACAGGGCCGTCGGCACCTGATGGGGGAGAACTTTTAATCTCGACAATTTGTGTCTAATTTTGGGGGTGACTGGGCTGTCAGCACCAGCACCCCAATCTTTCTTGGAGGTCGATGCAGGCGGCAGCTGCCACAGCGGACCCTTCTTTTATTATTATTATTATTGTTATTTTTCTGGAAGAAAGGGGGAGGGAGGAGGTCGGGAGGAAAGGGGGGGGGGGACTCATGCTGCTATTTTTGTCTCATTTTCAAATCCTGTTTTAGTGCAAGAATTTAATTATACATATTTTCCTCATTTCTTATATTCTGACATATTAATTAAGGACGCTCTAATTCCGTTTCGTCCCACAGTTGGCGTCGCCTGTAAAAACATTTTGCCATTTTTGTACAAATGAAACATGAAAAGGTACAGGTAGCACCCTTTTGGTGGATGGGCGCTCCTCCGCCTGCCGCCCTCCATCTGAGCATCGGGAGGTCGGGACCAGCGTTATCTCCTCCACAAAGGCCGGTGCCCTGCCCCGCTCCCAGGCTGCAGGGCTTGGGCCTGGGAAGGAAACTGACCCACCTCCAGCCTCTCTTGGGACTCCCCTAGCCCGAGGCAGCCCAGCCTCTGGGACCTCCCACATGGTCAGGTGAGCTCACCCCAGGAGGTCACTGCAGACCGAGTGTCCCCATCTCTGGGAGAGTCTGAGTGAGCCAACCAAGCCCCCCTGGGGGAGAAGTGGATCTGTACGCCCACAGAAAAGCAGCTGGTAGAGGCAGGACAGCAGAGCCAGTGACAGAGGGTGAGCGAGGTCACAGGATGGTAGAGCCTCCAGTGGAGCCAGCGCTAACCCCTCGAATGTCCAGTCACCCAGACAACAGGCGGCTGGAGCAGACAGTGGCACGTCTGTCCTGCGTGGGTCCCGTCTGCCGTCTCTTTTCCTGGAAACCCATGTGCTGCTGGAAGAGGCCTTGAATGACTCCATCAACCTGAGTGTGTTAGAGTCAACAATCTCTCACGTGACCACCCGACGCCATCCCCAAATGGACCCAAAATGCCTCCCTTGTTACCCTGGATCCCAGGAGCAGAAAAGGAATTTTCCTTTCTTTCCTTACAGGAGAAGATGTGGCACCCCGGGTCTGAGTCCCCCGTGGCTCTGAGGAAGCCCAGAGTGTCTCCCTCTTGAGGACAAACAGGCAGCTCTGGCCCCAGGACTTTGTGGACACAGGGTCCCGGGATCCGGAGAAACCCAGTCACCCATCGGGTGGGGGCATGAGTCCCAGTGCGTTTCTGTGACATCCAGGTGCTTGGATGAGAGAGTTTTTTGAAACCCAAAGAACCAAGCAGGCCTCCCCCGGGCGGAGCCTCACGCTAGGAGGGAAGGGACCTGTTTAAGGTCGGACCCAAATAGGAAGGACAAGATGCAATGCAGGGCGGGGCCCGGGGAGCTGAAGGAGGCGGCAGGGTGACCGAAGCAGACCCCGAGATTGGACCTGGCCACCAGCGGGCATGTGCAGGGCACCCCCGCTGCCAAGTGCCAGGCATCCTGAGTTTGGAGAGAGCCCCTCGTTGGTTGTCTTGGGGTTGGACACAAACCTCAGGTGCCTCACCCCTTGCCCATCGGCAGAGCAGTTGTACTTCCCTCCCTACACAATCTGCCCGCATCGGGACTCTGTCCGACTCCCCCAAATTCTTTGATCCGAAGCCAAGGTGAGTTTCAGCTGCTGATGCACACCTCCAGCGCGCCCACTCCGGGACAGCAGTGCTGTGAGCGATGGCGGAACGCAGCGGAGGGGATTAGGAGGTCTCGGCTGAGTTCTGCGTGGCGGCTCCATGTTGCTATGAAGAGGGACGGATTAATATCAGGTTTCGGGGATCTGGTTGCTTGCTGATACTGCTTAATTATCCAGATAAGTGATCGGTATCCAAGCATGAGTGGCAGCATAAATCTCAGAGCCATCATCTTTTTATTTTATACTTTTTTAAAAGCACTCATTAAATTGTAAACATAAATGCCAACCTTGGCTGTGTCTTCCTTTGTTTGGTTAAGTTTGGGCTTCGGTTTGGCACAATGCAGAGCATCAAGGTTGGGGTTTTGGGGGGCCAAAGGTGAAGAGTGGCCTCCTCCTTATCCTGTGCATTCTGATTCTTCCTTTGCATTCGGAAGGCCCCTGTCCCCCTCCGTGAGCCCATCCTTCCTCCCCAGGCTCCCATCACACATTGGAGTACCTGCTGCCCCAGCCCAGGTGGACGCGGGGGCGTAGGAGGGGGGACAGGGCAGACTCCTGGGCCTGACCCGCCCACCACCTCTGAGCCTTCTGTCTTGGCTGGTAATCTTATCCCACGAAGATGCTTTTTCCTCTTCTCTCTTGCTCTCTCTGTCTCCCGACCCTGCTCTCCTTGTATTCATTGTGTCACTTCTGTGGCCTGGTTAGAGCTGTCTGGCCCAGGGGGCACCCACCTGAGGCTGGGATTAAAGATCAAAGGCAGACAGAGTGAGGCTGCCCGGAGCCACGCCTGCCCTCTCCTGTGAAGACCACTTAGGTCTCTGTCTTTGACCCATCTGCCGCTTAGCTGGGTCAGGGTCACTATCACTTAATTAGACACTAATTGTCCACCGGGGCCCCCCTGGCCTGGCATCACCAGGACTCCCTGTCCTCACCCCTCCCCAGCACTCAGAGCCCCTGAACTCCGGCCGCCAGGACAGCCATCACCTCCCACTGGGCACTTGCTGCAGGAGGCAGCTCCTGGCACCCACAGAGCAGGTGGTTCTCACAGAGCAGGACCTCCGCTGGCAGGTCCCTTTTCTGGGCAAACTCAGCTCTCACGCATGACTCACATCAGCCTGTGTGCTCATTCTCCCTGTGCTGAGGCTCACGGGAAGGATGTAAAAGTCCCAGGGCCCAGGTCCCACCCGGGACGGTTCCAGCTCAGTCCAGGGAGGGGTCTGGGCATCAGCTTTGCTCATGCTTCTCAGGGACTTTGGATGGAGACCCTGAGCGAGGGGTCTCCTTCGCCACAAGGGCAGACCAGGTCTCCCTGTGGGTCTCCAGCAGAGCCCTATCCGCGCCAAGAAAAACATGAGCGGTCACGGCAGCCGGGGCCGCGGTTGAGACCTGTGAATGGCCTGCCTCGTGCCCACCATTTACACATCGGCGGTTCCCGTTTGGCCAGTGAGGAGCCCATGGCTCAGAGAGGGGGAGTAAGTCAGCAGCTGTCTGTTCATGTGTGTGCCCCTCTCTAGACCAAGGGGTCCCACAGGCAGGGGTTGTGTCGGTCTCCCCACCGTGGATTGAATTGTGACCTCCAAAAGATACGCCACCCAGCGCCGCCTGGGACCTTGCCCGGAAGGTCTTGGCCTGTGTAGTGAAGGTAAAGGTCTCTAGATGAGCTCACCTGGGGTTGGGGTGAACCCCAATCCAATGACAAGTCCTCATGAGGGAACAGAAGGGAAACACACAAGGGGGCACAGAAGCAGAAGGGAGAGCTTCATCCTGAACTTGACCCTGAGAGCCCTGGTCCAGAGGTCATTCACCAGAGCCCACTGTCTCCCATGAAAATGAGAAAGCGAAGTTAGGACTCAGGCCTTAATTCCCTGCCCTGAAGCCACAAACAGTTTTCTTACTTGGGGCCACGATGACAAAGGCCGGCCCGTGTCCCCTCATCTCCCCAGGAGACCAAGAGTCTCAGGCTGCCTCACTGGCATCTTGGAGTTTTGCTGATGTACTTTGTCCCAGCTACTGGGGTGGGGGACAAAGTCAGGACAAGCTGGGTCCCCCACGACCCTTTCTACATGATCGGCCTCCTGTACCTGGCTCGTGCTCTGAGATTGTCCCTACACTATTACTTGTGGGGAAAGAGGGAGGTTTGCATTTCAGGTGAATGAGCGAGATGGCCTCCAAGAAGGCTCGCCATCCTGCGAACTCGGAGCAGGGAGAAAGGCCTCCAGGACCTGCACTGATGGAATGCCCTTTGTGTGTTCTGCTTGTCCTTCCCAACGGAGATCAAGGACAAACAGGGTTAGACGCCCCCTTGGTGGAGAAGCTCTCTCTATGGTTGGCCCTCCCCCTCCTGTTGTACTGGTCCATTTGAGACCAGCATCCAGGTGGGATGGAGGGTTGGGCTCCTCCATTGTGTGCTGCCCCTCCCCCCCCCCACAGAACCCTTATTATTCATGGAGCATGGCCTGGGGGCAGGAAGCTATGACTTTCCTGGGTTCTCCCTCTTGGCCCTCTGATCCTGACATGTCCTAGACCTCCTGCCCTGAGCCACACGTGGTGGCTGAACTGAGTTTGCTCTGTGGGGTGTCTGTTTCTGTGCAGTGTCCTGAAGCTCGACACAAAGTGACCCAGAATGTGGTCACTTTGCCAAGGCCACAGACGGGAGCACCGGGAGATGAGAGAGTGGCCAAGAGGACTCCCAGGTGGGCCACGAGGACCATCTTCAACCAACAGGCGACCAGCTCTGAATATGGGGAGCAGCCGAGTCCCCCTCTGCGTTGGCCCAAGAAAACTATGCAGTCTGCCCTGATAAGAAACAATGGCCACTTTGACCAGGGGCTGAGGATTGACATGACTTGGTGGGACATGGACTTGGAGTTGAGGGAACGAAAGGCACAGTATTACCTTCATGTTGCCAGCACGGAAACCCATTCAGAAAGACAAAGTAAAACCCCAAGGCTCCCAGTCAGTGTCAAAGACCAGATTCAGATTCAGATTTTTATTTATTTTTTTGGCAAATGTGCCTTAAAATGGGGAATCCCAAAGAGGGTACCTTGAGAGTGAAAGTAGGGCCAAATTAATTGAGAAAGTAAAAATCAGGACTGTCCTGGCACATCAGAGGGTATGGACACTCTACTGAACATCATGAAAGATTATACACGTGTGTGATTATGGCTATAGCAATGAAAGGACAGTTGCACTGAAAATCAACATCATAATTTTATGACTAATAACTTCCTAACTTCATATTACTTGCTTATTCTGACTTGACAGTTTTATTTATTTTTATCCCCCTGATCCATCAAAGCAATGATTTCTGAAAGCCCCTCTCAGGCACAGGAGGCATGGACAATGTTCCAGGAGTGATAATCTTTTTTATTTTCCTCTTCTGTAAGCTACTGGCCTAGGTCACCTCCTGGGGGTCCTTACAATCACATCAATGATAGACCCCTCGGTCACATCTCTTCTCTTCAGCAGTCAGTAGCCACCACCAATGGACAGGCTTGGTTTTGAGAGACTCTGTCTGTCACCCAGCAGGTTAAGCTGTCAATACATACACATGTTTGTGTAATTGTTTTCACACCATCCCCTTAAATTGCACATGAATTTGGAAGGCTGTTCTATTTGACCAGATTTGATAACAGAAACATGATCGAGTTTTATCCGTTGAAGAACTTCTTCTCCAACACTGGTTCTACCTCTCCCAGGTGGGGGGGGGGGTCACAGCAACTCTCAGCTATGGAATGTCCAATATGGGAGCTCGAGTCATCACGGGAGGCAGATGACACAGAAATGAGAATCACGTGAAGAGTTTCTCACAGGCTCTTTATGGGGAAGGGGCGGTGCCTGGAGAGTGGTGAGATCGGTATTCCCACCACCACACACCACGTGACAGCCCAGAGCTCCCACAGCACACACCACACTGTGAAACCTGCAGTGCTGCACTGCCCCACCCAACTGATGCTTAGGGTTCCCACAGAACACATGCCTCTGTGTCAAAGGTTGAAATCTTTTAAAATGATATGATTATGATAAGCTCACAGCCAAAGATGGCAAATAATACGATGAACAACATTGCCCCCAACTATCCATACATTGGTCTGTTGAATTATAGCCCTCCTCTTTCTCTCCCTTTGTAAATAAATTTGTCATTACAAATAACGTTAAGACCTCTTGTTCACCCTTTCCCCAAACATATCTTTCCCTTCTCTCCTTAAAGTCAACAGGTTGCCATATCTCATTTAGTACATATCTTTCCCATGTGACTTTTTGACATTTTCTCTCATGCAAAATCATAACATATACTATTTTGCTTAATATTGAACTTTGTGTTGGTTGTACCATACGATTTATATCATCCAGCAAATAGCCTACCCCCTCCTACTTTTCTTAAACACAGCAAGTTTGAGATTTGTATCATGTTGTTATATGTGTCCCTAATTCATCCATTGTAAGTGCTGCATAGCATTGGAGGACATGACGACAACATAATTATAGTATAGTCTTCTGTGGATAGATATTTAAGCTGCTGTTACACACAATTCCACAGTTCCAGCCATTGTGCACAGCCCTGTATGCAGAGTGCTTATAGGGTACATAACTAGAAATGGAATCACTGGATCACAGAACATGAATGCCTTCAATCTAACTAGATATAGTCATTTATTTTCCAAAGTGCTGGTTCCAATTTATACACCCCCAGTTGTGTCTGAAAGGTCCCACTTAGACATATCCTTGTTAATTCTCAGTATTATGAATTTGTCTTTTAAAAACTTGTCATTCGTATGGTATTTTCCCCCTTGATCTAGGTGATGTTGCAAATATTTTTTATGTCTTTGCTGAGTTACTTCTTGACATCCTTTTCTAATGCTGCCTCCATGGCTGTTTATATTTTTTATTATTTCATAGGTTTTCTTTGGATATCCTGAATACTGACATCATCTTGGTTCTAGTCACTGCTTTAAGTTTTCTAATTTCATGGTGTCATTAGTAAATCGTGGTAAGATGTACTTGCCTTTCCATTTTCCTTCAAGATTGATGTATCCAGTGTTAGAAAAAGAATCCTTGCCCAACTTATGACCAGAAAGATATTGCCTTTCATTTTCTTCTCAGGCTTCGCATGTACACTTCGCATGTCTTTAGCCCACTGAGAGTGCACTTTTGTGAGTGGTGTGATGGAGAACTCCAGTGCTCTCGTTCTCCAAGCAAACCCATTTATCTTGCACCCTGCACCCAATAGTCCATCATTTCCAAATTGTCAGGAACCAATAAACTAGCATTAGAACTTGATTTCTCTTCCTCCCTTCATTAAGCTGGACCCCTTACCCCAAGTCCCCCTGGGAGCTTGATGGCACCATATGACTGAGCTTCAGGCAATAGAACGTGAGTGGCCAAGATGCACACACTTCCAAGGCTGACCCATGAGAAAACTCATCCATGTGGTACTTCCCGCGTTTCTCTCCACTGGCTAGAGTTAGGTGATTGAGGTAGATGTGTGCACCACCTGTGGAAGATGCTAGAACAAAAGATTCAAAGCTAGATCTTTGACTTACACCATTTAGGAAAGTCACCTGCCAGTCACATCTTCTCCTGAAATAGAACCAAATTTCTGTTGTGTACAAACACTGTGGTCTCCATCTTTGGTGCAGCAATAGACTTGGTCCGCTGCATTGTCACCCCCAACGTATACCAAGTTGCCATACGTGCACGGTCAGATTCTGGATTTTGTTGTTTCCCATTGAGTTTTATTTGCTTCCTATTCCCAGTAACATTCTCTCCGTGTTAGTATAACTGTAATAACCACCACGTCGGAAAGGTTAAATTCTGCCACATTGATCTTTAAAAGCATCTTGGTTTTTCTTGGCCCCTTGCTCTATCATACACATCTTAGACTGAGTTCTCAAGCTCCATGAAACCCCCACTGAGATTTTTATTGGAGTAGCATTGAGTTTATATATTGAATTAGGTGTGAATGAAACCTCAGTGGCATTGTATTATTCCAACATGGATATTATGTAGATAGATAGGTAAATATATGTATATCCCTGTTTTTGTATACATATAATTGCACACACATACATAGCCACGGTTACGGTTAGTAAAAGTACTAGTTTAAGAGTATTGCAAAATTTTAGTTACTATTATTCTATGTTGCTTTGTATTTTTTGTTGTTTTTGTAAATTTTTAAGCAAAATTTTCTAATCATGGGTCCTTATAGAAATGTGATGGAATAAAATGGACATGTACAGCCAACTTGCTCAAATCCTCTTATTATTTTGTTAATAATAACAGGTTGGTTTCTTTCCTTATAATCCTTATGAATTTACTGATTTGTTTCCTTTCCTGTTCTAGTTAGTTCGGCACTTTTTGGACTAAGCTTTCACAGGGCAGCTACTTGTCTTTTATTTCATTACTAATGGAATACAAATGTTTCACTAGTGTATATTCTATTTTGGTTTCTTGAAAGTTAACAAAGTTAATGCCTACATCTATTTTGCTAAAAGATTTTTTTAAAATTATAAATGTGGTTTAAATTTTATCAATAGCCTTACATCTATTTTTATATAGTTTTACTTCTTTACTCTGTTAATATAATACATATTAATTTATCTTTTAATTTAACATACTCATGTTTCTAGGTTGAACTCAAATTGTTTTTTTTTAAACATTGCTTAATTCATTTTGTAGCATTTTATTTCAGATTATTTCACTTATGTTCATAATATAAATGTATTCATAAATGAAATTGCCTATAATTTTTTTCTCATAATGTCTTTCTCTAGTTTTGGTGTCAAGGTTATTCCAGATTCATAAAATAAAGTGTGAAATATTCTCTTACTTTTTCTTTTATGTTAATCAGGTAGGAGAAAGCAAATAGTAAATCTTTGCTAGAATGGTAAAAAAAAAAATACTCAGAAAAAATGGGAGAAAAAGAAGACTTCTGAAATAATTAAAAGATTATTCTCTATCCCAGTCCTTTTTGGATGATTGGTGTGTGATGACTTTGGAAAACGCTTTCTTTGATTGAACTTTCATGCAAAACACATTAGGTTTTTTTTTTTTAAGCAATAAAGATTAACTAGTGATTAAGTGTCTTTAAATCTATTAGGGTTTCCTAATTTTGATATTTTTAAATATCAAATTTATAAAATATCATGAAACATGATTTGTAAATTTGATATTTATAGAAATTTCCCCATTTACATGTTTTTTAAGTTTATTGCATTAAGCTGTTCATAGTTTTCTCTCTCCCACTTGATCTATGTCATCAGATATAAGTTTATTATTTGTAAAGAGTCAAATTATTATTTTGTTCATGTTTTGCTTTTTTAAAAAAATATTACTTTACTTTTGCCCTATTTTTTTATTTGCTGGTATCTTTTTATAAGTTTGGCTTTTTTTAATATTTGTAAATTTACATCACTAATTTTGTGGGGGCTTTGTTCCCTAATGAAGACAATTAGGGCTATTCATTTCCTTTTAAGTCTTTCTTTAGCTGCATCACACAATTTTTTATTACCGTATATTCATTATAGTTTTATCCTAATTACTTTCGGTTTTTTACTATAATTTATCTTTTGATGTTTAAGTCATTTTTAAGTGTGCCTTACATTTACAAATGTATGTGTACCATGCTGATTCTCATCAGGAAAATAGAACCACAGTATGAATTTTAAAATGGGATTTAAGTAGTTGCAATTCAGGTAAGAAATTTTCATTAGACAGTTAAAAAAGTTGGTTCACATATTCAAGTTGTTTCAAACATTCTTAAAATGTTTTATTAACTATATCAAGTATGAGTTTTTTAATCAAAATTAGTTACAGATCAAAAGAAATTAAAAGTTTATGTCCTCAATCTAATAGCTACATTTCAAATCCTCGATAGCCACATGTGGATAGTGGCTGCCATATTGGTGAGCACAGGTCTAGAAGATACTAGTAGAGACTGGCTGAGATACACAGGTCAAAGACTCTTCAGTTGGAGAAAATAAAAAGGCAAGATGTCTTCCTCTTGGACTTAAGAAATTTAAACAAACATAATTCCATGAATGAAAAACACAAAGACATTCTTAAAATATTTAAATTTCTTCTTATACTTTTAATCTATAATTAAATATTTGAATGAAACATTATCAAACATGTTTTTCTTTCATCCATCCATATATTTATCCATGTAGCCACTCATCCAACCCTCCATCCATCCATTCATCCTTACCCTCCATCCATCCATCCATCCATCCATCCTTCCATCCATCCATCCTTCCATCCATCTATTACTCATCCATCCATTACTTATCCATCCATCCATCCATCCATCCACCCATCCATCTGTTCATTCATCCATTTATCCATCCATCCACTCATCCTTCTATCCATCCATCATGCCAAACATTCACCCATCCATCCATTCATTTATCCTTCTACCCATCCATTACTCATCTATCCATCCATCTATTTTTTTTTCTTCCTGTAGATACTTCTTGAGCACCTACCTACCACATACTAGCCACAGTGCTAGGCTCCAGGCACAAAGATGAATAAGATATAGTCTCTACAATCCAGTAAGTGTAGCTATCCACATAAACAACTTTTTGCAACTTGAGGTAACAATATCACAGAAGTATAAACAAAGCATATTGTGAGAATAAACATAAGGGAGTGACAAATTCTGGTGGTCAGTGGAAGAGCTATTCCTAGGACAGGAAATAGCAAGTGTGGATCTAGGCTAAGATGCCAGGTCCTGTGGGTAGAGGGGTGGAGGTGTGGTTGCGCAGGGAAGAGTAGAGGTAAAACTAGAAACATGAGCTGGAGCTCGTCCCCAGGTGGCCTGGCAAGGTGGTGGAGTTCCTTCTCATGGGTGATGTGCAGCTGAAAAGTGTTAAAGTGAGAAATGGCAAGTTCAGACACATCTTAGGAAAGATCTTTCTGCAGCCTGGTGATGGAAAACAGAAACAACAAACAGTTATGTACTCACATGAGCTGCTCCATTCTCTTGTTGTGAAATGTTTTTCTGTTACATGTTTTTTTCTGAACTTTGAGCATTCTAATAGTTCATCCCCAATATCTTGGATACATCCATCTGGACATAAGTTCTCCCTTTGTGTAATATTTAAAAAGTTAGTTTTTACTATTGAGGAACATGGTCCCCAGGGATAAATAAATGGGGAGAGAATTACTCAAGAGGTGGAAGCCATTGACCAAATCTAAAAAACACATGGTATTGTTTCTTGTTACACTACAGAGATACTTGATTTTCTGCTTGTTCTATCACTTTCCATGACCATTCGATCTGCTAATAAAATTCCAGATAATATCCAGGAAACATTTTTAAGCACCTACAATGTGCCTCTCAGACACTCACTTCTCAGAGGTGTGAGTCCCAGTTGCCCACAGTGATAAGCTATCATTAACATACTCTTTATCAGAGTCCTTCCCGTTCTTGCCTCATGTCCTCACACCCACACAGTGCTTCCTGGGTTACTTCCCAATTGATACTTGTACTCTGTCCAAAGACTGCTTTGATAGGAACCAAATTTTGGTGGCTCACCCACTCAAGCTCAGTGTACTACCTGGCACAGACTCCAGGTGAGGGAGAGTCCTTGGTGGTTGCCATAAAAGCACATCACTACTCCTCCCACTGGGCTCTCTCTGCTTTGTGTAGATTCTGAGCCACTACATGTGAGAACATTTTGAGTTTACCTGGAAAACTGCTCATGAGCAAATGTGGAGAGATTTGGGGTGGAGTTCTACATACCATTTATTTTGTTAAAGGGCATAAAAGGTACATTTAGCTGCACCACTCTGCATTTCCCAAAGCCCAGAGAAAGAATTCATGGCATTAACACAACATTTTCTTTCAAATTTTATCCATACCAAGTAAGACACAGATATTTCTGATTAAAAGTGTCTGCAATGACTTAAAGGCCAAGAGTATCTCAATTTTATTCACACCCATAAAAGCAAAAGTAACTTGTATTCACTATATTTAGAAGGAAAGAAGAAAACTAGGAAAGAAGGAAGGGAATAAAAAAAAAAAAAAGCTTGAATTTAAATCATGGAGTCTACATATATTTATTTAAAGTGAATAATTAGACTAAATGCTAAGTTCCCTTTTATAACTAAGCTATTTAACAAATTTAGTTCCTCTCTGAAGTTCCATAAGAATATCAAGCCATTGAACACCCAAATCTTTATGTATTCCGCAGAAATTGTGGGTGCTGCAAGGATGGGACCCCCTTCCCTTTCCTAAGCCAACCATCCTGCTTAGTAATAAGAATGCCATGAATTCATATCACAGGCCTACCTACTGGACACTGTCCAGTTCCATGTTTTCTACCACAGGGACATTCCTCTAATCATCATCTACACTAATAAAAGAGAAATATGTAAATTGACCATCACTTCGTGACGCCCACCACAAATCAGGAGTGAGTATGCAAATTAACCTGACAAAGATGGAGGCGGCCCTACCCCCCCCCCCCCCCAGCCACTCCGGGTCTCTGGGCAGCATGCATGCAAGCTCGGAGCAACCAGACAGGGCAGGACGCCTGCTATGAGAGAGAAGGCAGAGGGCAGAGGGAGCTACAGGAACGGCGCTCCGGCTAGAGTGAAGACTGAAGGCTCTGGCCTCAGCAAAGACGGAAGGTGGCAGCCAGAGCGAAGGCCTGAGTCCTGGGTGCCAGAGGAAAACCGGTGCTGGCAGCCAGGGGAAGGAAGGCCTATTGCACGAATCTTCGTGCAACAGGCCCCTAGTTCCATAGTATTATCTAGGATGTTTGCAAACTCTCCTCTGAAAGCTCCTTAGAGGCATAACCCAATCACAATCATTGTTGTGTTTCAGCACTGTGCTTCCAACATAAGAAAACAATATATACTGATGAGGTTGGACTTCTAATTTTTAGGATGAATTTAATCAGAAATGTTGTCATGCAAAAACTAATAGCTGTTTTTTGACTTATAACTCAACAAGTATCATGGAAGTGCCTTTGTCTAGATATTACTATTGAAGAGGAAGCCAATACTGACAATAACCCATATCATCAAAGTCATTCCTGCCAGATCAGTCTCCCTAAATGGTGGCTTTAGACATCTCATTGTCACGAAGCCTTCAGGGGCTTCTGGTTAAATGTACACTCTTCAGCTTGGTGCCCCAGGGTCTTCAGAAAAAGACCCCAGCAGATGCTTCCACATCCTCTCCCCCTGTAGACTGTGGTCAGACCGGTTTCTTACTCTTTGCTGAGCACACTGTTGTGTTTTTTCTGATCACAAGTGACAGAAGCAAGCTTATACCTGCCCAAGCACAGCATGAGGATTGATTGGAGAGGGCGCATCTTGAGATGTTGGATTTGCTCACCACTTCTTAACATCTACCAGAAAGCTAAACCCTCCATTTAATTATGGAAAGATTAAAGTTTTAGGCAGGTGAGAGGGGAGGAGTCCACCCCAAATCAGATTTAAATCAACTCAGCAATGAATGCCTACTAAAGGAAACGGATATGCAAGTGTATTGTAAATTGTGCCACAGATGGGTAAGGCTTTCAGCTTTTAGAGTGAAATTAGACAGGATTTTGGAGACAAACAGTCCATGGTTTGAACCTAGGTTCTTCCACATCCTAATTGGGTGGCCTTAGGAGAACCAGTTAATGTCTACATACTAGGCTAGGCTATGCTGCAGTGACACATAGGTCCCAGGTCCCTATGTCTTAATACAAAATATGTTTATTTCACATCATGCAGCATTCCTATTGGGAATATGCACCATCCTTTCAGTTCGGAAGCAGGCTCACTGGAGTATCCCCATCTCGGAGCAGCACATTCAGAAGGCACAGCTTTCCTGGTTGCTGCCACAAAAGAGGAAATAGCTGAAGAATCGTGCGCCATTTTCTCACTGCTTAAGCCTGGATGTGACACATGTCCTTCTGCCCACACTCCATTGGCCCTAGCTACAAAGGGGCTCAGAGATATAGTAAGACCGATGAACTATACATGGTGCGTGCCATTGTCTCGATGCCTCCCTTTCCCAATTCTGTAAAGTGAGGATAATAATATCTACTACCAAAGGGTGCTCTGAAGATTAGTGAGACTAATGTTAAGGCATTTACTAATTGCTGAGTGAAGTTCTAGTATTATCATGGCACTAATAAGTTCATTCCAATGCAGTTCAACTTGTAGAAACGTATCAGTAAGTTGGGGCATCTTATAGAAACATTAGGTGATGAAGAAAATTCTCATTTCATCAAATTTATTAGAAGTTAACAGGAACCTACTGGGTGCCAGTCACTGTTCTCAGGGATCAGACATTACAATGGGAATTAAGATTCAGCGGCAAGAAGCAGGAACGAGGGTCAGCCCAAGAAGGGGAGAAAGAAGGTGATGCCCACATAACCAGGTTATGAGAGCAAGGGAAGCATCTGGAAGATGCTCAGCACCATCAGCCACAGGGAAGTGGGAGCCAAAGCCACAGGACAGCTTCACACCCACTGTAGCAATGGCTGCTACACACTGAAACAGGAAACAGCAAGTGTTGGCGAAGACGTGGAGACATTGAATCCTGCCCAGGTCCCGGGCGCAGATATAAACTAGTACAACCACTTTGGGGGAAACAATGTAAAATAGTGTGATCATTCCATAGGAAGGTTTAAATAGGGTTACCATAGCCCTAGCCGGTTTAGCTTAGTGGATAGAGTGTCAGCTTGTGGACTGAAGGGTCCTGGGTTCAATTCTGGCCTGGACCTTCGTCAGGGCTCCTGCAGGAAGCAACCAATCGATGTGTTGCTCACATCGATATGTCTCTCTGTCTTTCCCTCTCTCTTCTATTCTCTATAAAAAAAAAAATCAGTGGAAAAATATTCTCGGGTGAGGATTAAAAAATAAATAAATAAATAGGGTCACCATAGGACCCAGCAATTCCAACTCAGAAGGTCCAACTAATTCCACTGAAGTCTTCTTTGGGAGTCCAAAGACCGAGGCAGAACGCCAACCCCTCCGCCTCCCCATTACGCCATGTCTCTGCCTCGGAAAGCGAAGGCTTTGCTCACATCAGAAAGTCCATGCCATGTCTGTGAGGTCTGCCACGTCCCACAGGAAAACTGAGCCATTTCCCTCCACCCTCTCAGACCAATACTGCAATTTACAATTATTTTTGGATCCAAGAGTGAAATATCTAGGACATTGGAGTGCTCCAGAGAGAAGCTGTGTCCTGCATGTGTCTAATCCATAGACTAGAAGAGAAGGAAATAAAGTCACAGGAAATGATGGGGATGTCTGAAGAGACTCCACTTTTAATTTTCATTGGCTTCATTGTATTTCAGATCCAGACCTTGTCTCTGGGCCAGAATGCTTTCCTGCACATATTTTACTGGAATTTTTTGGCTTCTAATGTACAAGTTTATAAATATATTTTTAAGTAAACTGTTTAGTTTGAAAGGAGGCATCTCGCTGTATTACACCCTATAAGATTCCCAAACTTGCACAAAATCAACTGTTCATGACCGGCCTACGCAAGGGAAATAGAATGGCTGGCCTGATATTAAACTGAGTCCGAATTGCGCAAAGCTGGGGTTCTAGAAGCCATGGACCCATCTAGCTTCACTGTTCCAAACTGAACATGCCAAATCCATACTTTGGGTTCAGAAGGCGAACCCAGACAGATACTTGGCAATACCACCACTTACCTATGGGTGCTCCACCCTACAGTTCCTTGACTTGCATATCAAGATTCCAGAAAAATGACAATCCGGGTGAGGACCCCCTCTGTGGGCTAAGGATAAGAGAAAAAAATGTCTCATCAGTTGTCCTCTGAGTTTCGACAGGATAAATCCATCTTCTGTTTTATCTCCGTGGCTTTCCATGTCTAATTTGAGTGCTCAGCCTCTGAAATCACTTTCAGATGTCTCCGGGGAGCGGGCATACAGATACAGAGTGTGCTGCCGGCGCTAAGTGTGAGCTGGGGAGGGGACAGCGCGGCTCTCGCACACTATCAGTAAGGAGAAATGACAGCAAGCAGGGAAAGAGACAGGGACCTGACATGTTTGAGGGACCATGAGCATCTTTTAACTCTTAATATTCTTTAGCATTCCTCCTTCATAGAACACGACACCCTGCCTCTGCCCTTACTTTCGAAAAACATGTATTGACTAGAGGCCCGGTGCCTGAATCCGTGGGGTCCCTCAGCGTGGCCTGCAGGGATTGGGCCAAAACCGGCAATCCAACTTTGCCTGCTGCTCCTGCCTGCTGCTCCTGCTCATCCTGGCCCCGCTGCGCCTGCCTGCCACTCAGTAGGCTTGCTGCCACTCCACTGCAGTCTCCAGGCTACGGCGGCCAGCCGTGAGCCCTGTGTCTGGTGCCCAACTATCAGCTGAGCCCGCTCCCACTGTGGGAGAACACTGACCACCAGGGGGCAGCGCCTGCATTAAGCATATGCCTCCTGGTGGTCAGTGCATGTCATTGTGAGCGGTGGACCGGTCCTTTGGTCGTTCAGTCATTCGGTCACTTAGGCTTTTATATATATAGCTTGGCATGAGGATTGCCTGGAAATTAGCTCAAGGCAGGTTAGAGTCATCCCTGGACCTGAAAGACTGGGTTCCTGGCACCCCTGCAGCAGACCCCTGAGTTAGCTGACTGAGGGCTAGACACACATAGGCTCCAGGAACCAGAACCTTCCAGGGGAGTGGACCTGAGGAGGACCCCTTGTTTGCCAGCATGTGGTTGGGCTAATGAAAAAGGTCCTATTGCACCAGGGGAAGTGGCCATGAGATGGCTTCCCTGGGGCCGGGATCCTTTAACTCTCCTGGAATCAGAGCATCCCCATCCCTGTCCGCAGGATAATTTGACACACAGAAGGCAGAGTTGGCTATTAGAGAATCCAAACTTGGGCGAAATGGAAAAATGCTGCTTTCCACCCCAGGAACACATCGCCAGAGGGAAGGTTTCTATTTCATACACTGGGCTGAGATTAAGGTCCAGAAAAAAAAAATATTCCTCTTTTAATAATGGAAAGCAGTAGAAAAGTCTGGGGCCAGAGCCCAAGGAGGCTGGATATGAAAGCTCTCTCTTCCGTCGCCCAACCTGTAGCCTTCTGCGGTGGTGTCTCTCAGGTGCTGTGGGCATTTGATAAATGATAGGTAAATGCCCCGAGGCATAGTACAGCAGTACAGCTAGGAGCTATGGGGGGTGGGGAGGGGTGACGGGAAAGGGGTACTGAGCAATGGCCCCGCAGATATGTCCACATCCTAGTTCCTGGAACCGGTGAATATGTTACCTCACATGACAACAAAAGGGTTTCCAGTGCTGGCAACCATCTCCCTCCGGGGCTTCTTGCTTACCTGGCCAATACAGACAGGACAGTCACCTAAGTGACACAGAGCTTCCTCTGATATTGTTGGGGCACACAAGCCCTGGGAGTGACCTCACATGTGTCTTTCCTCCCTGCTCCCCATAGGACGCTGGCTGCACGAACAGCCCCTGCAGAAAACCCGGATTCAGACAGTGCTTCCCTGGGGAGAAATTATTAGCACTAATCCTTGTCTTGGAGCAAAGTAGCCCGTCCATGGGATAACGGAGCTCAGATACCTCCCTGCACTGGATCTGCCTCCTTCCATAGATCCAGCAGCTCACCTGGCAAGGGTCACCATATTAATGTGCTAGCTGTAGACAATTTTGCCAAATGCGCTATTTTTGTAGATCCTCAATTAATGAAGGAGAGATTGTCATTTTGACCATGTCATGTGCCCACCTGGGAGCCCACGAGGACTCAGGGCTGGCATCCTTAGCACCTCCGAGTGCCTTAACGTGTCAGCATCATTGACCTTTTCCTTTCTCATTCTTTAGCTGAGACCTCCATCGTTATAGTACAGGGAGGGATTGGTCCAGCAAGAAGTGAGAACCAGGACTTGCCTTCGTTCTAATTGTCCCTGTCCCTGAGCTAGACAAGGGTCTGTTCAACCCAGCAAATCACATACCAAGGTACACAAACAGGCATGGCAGTCAATTCCATGTTCTGCTTGTGGGACAAGAAAACCTGGCGTGGCCTGAGAGAAGAAGGATCCACCAATACATCCCAATTGCCTAAAAACCTATATGGAGCCTTCCTCTGAAGAATTCCAATTTGGATGGAAACTGAGAAAATTGTTAGGGAAGTGAACAAAGATATGGGTATAGGACGTTTACATAACATTATACATAAAATGTAGGTCTGCAGGCTACCTACGTAGCCATAGCTAGATAAAAGGCTCAGCGTATTTCTACATGGAATATTACCTGCTAGATGATATTATACAGTGGACTGCTATTTTATGCCATAGAAAAATATCCATAATAAACTTACAAATTGAGTAACAACAGATTATTATATAGATCGATCCTGCTATAATAAATAATATAGAGAATATAGTCTCTTATTTAAGAACTTTTAATTTAGGATGATTATTACAAATAATCCCATAGTTTAGACAATAGGTTTAGAAAGTGCTTTTGGCTCTCTTTTCTAAGTAGAAACTATTCTTTCCACACTTCTTTGTATTCTTTATTTAATAAAAGCTTTATTGACATATAATTCACACACCATAAAACCCACCCTTTTGAGGTATACCATTCATTGATTTTTAGTATATTCATAAGATTGTGCAACCATCACTGATATCTAATTCCAGATTATTCTCATCACTCCAAAAAGAAGCTCAGTAATCACGCCCCATTTCCCACCCTCTGTGTCCCTGGCAACAAGTAATCTACTGTTTGTATCTATGGGTTTGCCAATTCTGAGCATCTTCTATAAATGGATCCTTAAAAATCTGTGGCCTTTGTGGCTGGGTTCTTTCATGCAGCATAATATATTCAAGGGTTCAACTGCATTGTACCATATATCAGTATTTATTTTTATGGTTGAATACCATTTCATTGTATGGGTAGACCACATTATATTTGCCCATTCATCTGTTGATAAATATTTAGTTGCTTCCACTTTTTGGCTATTACAAATAATTCCACTGTGAACATTCAGGCACAATACTTTTATGTGGATATGTTTGTATTCTCCTTGAGTGTATAACTCAGAGTGAAATCTCTGGGTCATATGGTAAGCCTGTGCTTAAGTGTTTAAGGGACTGCCTCACTATTTTTCAAAGTAGCTGTACCATTTTACATTCCCACCAGCAATGCCAGAGGACCCCAGTTATTCCACATCATCCCCAACACTTGCTATTGTCCATCCTACTGGGTGTGAAGTGCTACCTCACTGTGGTTTTGATTTGCATTTCCATAGCGACTGATAATATTAAGTACTAGAGGCCCGGTGCACAATGTGCACTGGTGGGGGGGGGGCATCCCTCAGCCTGGCCTGCACCTCTCATAGTCTGGGAGCGCTCGGGGAATGTCCAGCTGCCACTTAGGCCCACTCCCCATGGACATTCCTGTGGGAGCACACTGACCACCAGGGGGAAGCTCCAGCCCCACCCTCCCATTGCCCTGCCGCCCCGCCCCCCCAACACCATCCCCTCTCTCTGCCCACTGGCACCTGCCTTGGCTGGCCTGGTGCTGCCTGCTGGCCAGCCCCGCCCTCCGCTGACTGGTCATTCCACTGTTCGGTTGAGTTGCATATTAGCCTTTTATTATGTAGGATATTTCACCTGCTTGTTGGCTTCATCCATTGGCCCTTAATCCCCTCATGGACGCTGTGCCAAGACAGTTGAACTTCAGTTTCTGGGGGCAGCCCTTCAGTGTTTGAGAACAATAACCTGGCCATCTGAGCCACTTCCCCCAGCTCCACCACCCCCAGGCTGCCTGCCGTTCACCTACCTCATGGTTTCAGCCTCTCGCCTCATTGACCTTGTTCTTTTTTTCCTAAAAAGGCTGTATGGTCAACACTCTCCCACCTTGTGCATCCTGAGAATACACATTGCTTTCTGCTCCACTCCAGGGAGAACAGGAGAGTCACCCTGGACACAATCCTCCTGAGACCCCATCGGAGGGGCACTCGTTCCTTTGTTCTGTGGAAGAACCTTGATTCAGCAGCATCATCGCCACACACTTCTCTGAACAGAAATATTGAGTACGTGTGTGCAGGTGACAAAAAGTCTTTACTCAGGCCGAAACCGGTTTGGCTCAGTGGATAGAGTGTCGGCCTGCGGACTGAGGGGTCCCGGGTTCGATTCCGGTCAAGGGCATGTACCTTGGTTGCGGGCACATCCCCAGTGGGAGGTGTGCAGGAGGCAGCTGATCGATGTTTCTCTCTCATCGATGTTTCTAACTCTCTATCCCTCTCCCTTCATCTCTGTAAAAAATCAATAAAAAATATATTTAAAAAAAAAAAAAAAAAAAAAAAGTCTTTACTCAGGCTCCCAACCTCCCTCCTGGGTCCATCTGGGCCCTTCCTTGTAAAATCCAGTGTTAGCAAGAACCCTGCTAAGTCGGTTTAGACAGAACCACCCACCCTCAATATCTGATCACCCTGGATAGCTCATTGGGTTCCTTTGCCTCCATCACCCCCCAGGCAATGTCAGAGCACCCTGGCTGTCTTCGGCAAGATTCCCACTTGGTCAGTTCAGCCAGAGTCCTCTCTCACCCTGACCCCTATGCATGCACATCTTGGCATCAAAGGTAACAACCGACACTTGCTTGCATGTGCACACTTTAAACATTTTCACAAAAATACACTCGTTGAATCCTGACTTGCCCGGTTAGGATGAAAGGAAGCACAGTAGGAAAAACTCACCTGTGTTCCATGCAGCTAGTGAGAGGTGGAGCTGAGATCCATGCCCTCTGGCTCCAGAGTCCTTGTTCTCAATCGCTGCACTATTCTCATGCTCACAGCGTCTCTTCTTACCCCCTCTTCTTTCTCTGCAGGATAATAATGTAAAATAACTGGTACCTGCTATTCATTTATTTATTTACCATCCAATTCATCCATGCACCCATCCATCCATCCATCCAACCATCTATCCAATTCATCCATGCACACATCTATTCATCCATCCATCCATCCATCCATCCAATTCATACACTCATTTATCCAGTCCATACATCCATCTATTCCTTCATCCATTCATCTACTTGATCCTTCCAATTTGTCTATCATCTATCTATCTGTCTATCTATCTATCTATCTATCTATCTATCTATCATTATCTGTTTATATTCTGACTTCCTTGGCAAATCATGAGTTCTGTCCATTGAAGACTCCTATCTGTTTTGTTCCCAGATGTATATCAGAGTTAGCACCATGCCTGGCTCAGTGCAGGCACTTGATAAATATGTGCTGCATGACCCAATGAATGAATGGATGCCCATCCCTGTGTTCAGTGTTAGGTATGCAGATGAGAGTTGGGAAAGATCCCTTGACTTGAGGAGGTTACAAAGTGCTGAGGAAAGGGACCCCATCCTCACAACATGCTGAGAGACAGGTTGCTGTGGGAGCTGGACGGGGGAGCCCTGTGTCTGCTGAGGGTGCTGAGAGGGCTCCCCAGGAGGAAACCCCCTCACAGGTGAGTTGTGCCAGAGGCCCTTGCTGCTGGCTGATAGTGACTAAAGCCCCCCCCCACCCCATACACACACACTCTTTTTTACACATCTGTCTGGGGAAGGGATGGCTCAGGAGACACGTGGTCTGTCTTCCCACATTGGAAAAGCTGTCATTTATACAGGGGCCTAATGCTGTGGCCCCAGGAGGCAGAAACCACAGAGTTTGGCTCAGTAGATGCTCCAGGCAACCTGAGTGGTGCAGAAGTGAGAGTCCCCACCCGCTGGTGGGATCCCCCTGGCCTAGGAGTGCTCCAGAGACAACAAGGTGGCCTCTTGTCAGGGCCACAGACCTGGAGGTTCCTGCGCTGGTGCCGTGGGCAGGTGATGTCCAGAGCTCCCATCTGCTACTGGCTCTGCCTGATGTTGCCTTTGCAATAGAGGTTACATGGGGAGAGGCAAGTAGCCCTGGGGTCCACTGTGTTTGGAGAAACAAAGTCACTATGTGAGTAGATCTGATAGAAAAAAGCCATCATATATGTGTGTGTGTGTGTTTTTATGTGTGTTTATATGTGTATATGTAAATATATATGTCAATACACACACACACACTTACATATGTAAGAACTAGAAAAGCAACAAGCCAGAAATAAAATAAAATTGTCCTTAATCCCCTTACCTTGTAGAGCTATAAACTTTCTCATGTATTTTATTTTATTCATGTATTTTACTTGGGTCTTATTTTTCAATAGCCACATATGCGTAATTTTACTTTAATTCTGCTTTTCCTCTTTGGAAGCGCTATGAACATGATAAGTGTCATTAAGTAGCCTTCTAAAACATGATTGTTAATTGCTGCTTAACATACCATTCGCTGGCTGCTCCATAGACTGGTTAACTACTTCGTTACTGGTGGGTAGTTAATGTTTCCGGAATTCTAGCAGCATAAATCAAATAAGGGAGTGGCTTGTATATAGATCTTTGCCTATATATGATTAATTTTTAAGGAAAATTCATAATTAAAATTTCTAAGTCAAAAGGAAAATTCATTTGTAAGAATTTGATTTTTAAGTGATTTTAGAGAGAGAGGAAGAGAGAGAGAGAAAGAGATTCTCATACGTGCCCTGACCGGGGAGTGAACCTGCAGCCTTGGTGTATTGGGATAATGCTCTAACTGACTGAGCTACCCAGACAGGGTGTTTATGAGGCGTTAGACATAGACCACCAAATTGTCACTGGGGAAAACCTATCAATGCCGGACCATGCCGCAGTGTCTGAGCGTGAATTCAGGTCCTCCCTTGAGAGCCTTTGCCTGGGAGCTGGTTCCTAGCTGCAGTGCGGACCAGGAAGGCGGGTCTCTCTACACAGCCATGCCGAGCAGGTGAGCCCTAGATCTGAAGTCAGGAGGCCTGGGACCCAGTCAGAGCTGCCTCCATACGCCACTCGGCGTCCCCGAGAGCCGGTCCCACCATCTGGAAATTATTATCAAGTTCCAGGAAAGGGCTCCACTGGAAAAGGAATAAAAAGCTTGCTCTTCTGGTGGAACTCATAACACACAGCACTGAACAGAAATGATTTCTTGCATCAAGGGGGCCAATTGTCAGTGGTCAGAAAATCCAACAGGCGGTACTGACTGTGGCTGATGGGTAATGGACGGGCCGAGTCCCTGCCCCCAGGAGCTCCCCATCTAACGGAGCACAGGTTCGGGGAGGACCGGTTCAGTTCAAAGGCACGGAAGGGCGAGAGACATCTCAGAGAGTGAAAACAGGAGAAGACGACAGTCTCATCATGCATGTCTCAAAACGCTTTCAGTTTCCACTTTGAAGCGCAGAAAACAGTCAGTGTGGAGCCACGGAAGGGAATCCGTAACTCACATGCCACCCGGAGCGCGTGGTCCAAAGGGCCTTCAGACCTCAGGGATGATGGAGGACAGATGGCTGCTCTGGAGAGTCAGGAGGTTCCTTGTGGAGTGAGGGAGCACTGGGCATCTAGTGATGCCACGGTCACCATGAAGCTGAGGATAGCAGACACCACCTACCTAGCGTGCTGGGGCCACAGCCACGCAGCAACTGCCCATCTCCAGCGGCCACGTGGTCGGGAGGTGCTATCACCCCGAGTAGAAAGGACAGGGCTGAGATTCAGAGTGGTGAGACGCTGTGACCCAAAGCCAGCCACCGTTCTCATAAAGACAGGGGCTGAAGGTCAAGCCAAGGTCAATCTGATGGCTTTCTTAATAAGGAGGAGGGAGGGGAGTCCTGACACTGACTTCCAGGAGTCTGTGTCAACCAACAAGTAGTCATTTCCAGGGGACTGAGCCCGTGTTTGTGGACAGACGAAGGGACGAACACCATGCAGTGCATGCATACCATTTCTCCTTAAAAGCAACTAAAATCCTCACACATGTGCCAACACGGGTGAGCCTTGAGGACGCTATGCTGAGTGAAATAAGCCAGTCACCAAAGGACAAGTATTGTGTGAGTCTACTTAGACAGGGAACATGGAAGAGAGGAGTTTCTAGAGACAGGAAGTAGAATGGGGGCTGCCAGGGGCTGCGGGCAGGAGGAGAGGGGGTGTTAGTGTTTGATGCAGTTTAATGTTCTGCAAGATGCTAAGAGGGCGGGAGACCAGTGGCGGGGAAGACTGCAATCGTGTGAATGAATGTACTTTATGCCGCTTAACATGGTTAGGAAGCTAACTTTTATGTGATGTGTATTGTACCACAATTAAAAATAATTTAAAAGGCATCTCAGACCACTAACCGTTGTGTTTTTCTCTCCTAATACGTTCTCCCAAAGAAAATGTTCAAGTCCTTGACTGGGTGACATAGAACAGGAAAAAGAGGCCCCCGATAATTGTTTTCAAAAGTTTACCAGTTGCCGAAACTGGTTTGGCTCAGTGGATAGAGCGTCGGCCTGCGGACTGAAAGGTCCCAGGTTCGATTCCTGTCAAGGGCATGTACCTCAGTTGCGGGCACATCCCCAGTAGGAGGTGTGCAGGAGGCAGCTGATCGATGTTTCTCTCTCATCGATGTTTCTAACTCTCTATCCCTCTCCCTTCCTCTCTGTAAAATACCAATAAAATATATTTAAAAAAAAAAGTTTACCAGTTAAAATGATTAGACAATGGCTTGTGTGAGAGTCCAGAGAAGCCCCAGGGACAGGTCACTAGGGTGGGTGTGGCCCTGAAAGCCCCCCTGGCTGGACACTTGCTCATGTATGTGATGTTTGTAACATGGCATCACTGATTCCACACAAGAACCCCCAGAATTTGCATGGTTAGCCTTCATAACAGATATAGAGGGCGCCTTCAAGAGCATAAGTAAATGTATGATCTGCTGAGGTCGCCCAAGACTGCAGTGACAGGACCCACAGGGCTGGCAGGTGGCTCTTCTCTAGACCTGGGGTGGCCTGGGAAAGGAATGCCAGGACCCCTGAGTGCTGCCACATAAAGGCACCATGGAGGCCTGGAGTGAAGGGCCGGAGGGATACGTGACAATACAAAGGGGTCCCTATGTGCCTGGCCAGTGTGGCTCCGTGGCTGAGCATGGACCTAGGAGCCAGGAGGTCATGGTTTGGTTCGATTCGCAGTCAGGGCACGGGCCCAGGTTGCAGGCTCAATCCCAAGTGTGGGCTGTGCAGGAGGCAGCTGATCCATGATTCTCTCTCATGATATTTCTATCTCTCTCTCTCTCTCTCCCACTCCCTTCCTCTCTGAAATCAATAAAATATATTTTTAAAAGGGGGTCCCTGTGTTTGGGAAATTCCTATTTTGCTGGGAGATGGGTTTTCACACAAAAAAAGAGGAGACTGGATGGAAGGGGTGTGGTCTGTGGAATCAGGGGGCAAATGCCCTGTGTGTACAGAGGGCAAATGTTCCTTCTGTCTGGGAGTGCTGGGGGCTCTCAAAGAAGGACCAGTATTGGGGGGTCTCTTAAGTTTGGAGGGGTGTGGTTTTTTGAAGCAGGTGGACAGACTGAGGGGAAGTGGATTCCAGGGCCGGGCAGCAGCAGTCTGGACAATGGCTGGGAGGCAGGGCAGGGCTGGGGCCTAAGGCTTGGGTGGGGGGGGGGGGCGGGGAAGGGACAGGGCTGGGGCCTAAGGGGCAGGGCAGGGCTGGGACCTGGAGGGTAGGAACAGGGCTGGGGCTGGGGGGCAGGGCAGGGATGGGGCCTGCTCCTTGAGCAGCTTAGATGTTTTGGGAAATCTGGAGGGATGAGGCTGAGCAGGGCTGGCCTCAAAAGGTCAGCTTGGGTCCCCAGAGAAAATGCTGCCTGGGGCCCAGCTGTGAGAAAGGGTGGGGAGGCTGCCAGGTTAGAGACCCAGGAAGACAGGACAAAGGAGGGGGTTTGCAGCCAAACAGAGAAAACAGCCCATAGAAGACACAGCCCTCAGAGCTGTGGGCCCCTCCTGGCCTGGCAGTGGGACAGCAGGTGGCATTAGGGCAGGGGGGTGCAGCAGCGGGAGGGGGGAGGGGGTGCAGAGCTCTGCTTGGTGCGGTGGGGCTGAGTAGTCAGTCTGCGTGTTGACAGCGGAATGCACTGTGCCCACCAGGAGGCCGCCTGTGCCTAGACCTCCCTTTAAATGCGGAGAGAGAGAAGGCAGCAGCCAAAGGCTTCCTCCTCCAATCCCAATTCACGGTGACCTTCTAAAGCAGGGGTGGGCAAACTTTTTGACTCGAGGGCCACAATGGGTTCTTAAACTGGACCGGAGGGCCGGAACAAAAGCATGGATGGAGTGTTTGTGTGAACTAATATAAATTCAAAGTAAAGGAGCGGAGGGGAGAGCAAGAGAACCCTCCGCTCTTTCGGCTCCGCGGGCCGGATAGAACAGCCGAACGGGCCGTAGTTTGCCCACGGCTGTAAAAGGCTGGGGACGCGTCTATGACAAGGCAGCTGAAGGACATCGGAGCGGGAAATTGAGGGGGAGGGGTTCCCCCATGTCTGTTTCTGTCTCCCAGGAGAGCCACAGGTATGGGCTCGGGCCTGGGTGGTGCTTGTGTGACTGAGGCCCCGTGTGATAGATCACCAAGGTTGCATAACCATTCAGAACACATACAAGTCAACAAGTCAACCAATGAATGCATAAATGAGGGGAACAACAAATCAATCTCTCTCTATCTCCCTCTCTCTCTCTTCATTCCTCTCTCTCTCTCTCTCTCCCTCTCTCTCTCTGGGAACCCCCCCTCTGCCCACTTTAGCCCACAGCCTGTGACCCAGCAGTGAAATCTGGGTTTGGAGCAGCGTCCAGCCTGGGGCCGCCCGGACTCTGCCAGAGAAAACCGGTTGAGTCCCCCTCCCCTGCCCCTTGCTCAAGGCTGTGGGTTGAGCTGGGCTTCCACGGTGGAGCTGCTGGGCTTTGGTTTCCTGTAAGACTCCCTTCCCCGCAGACCATTGGGGTCCCCTCAGAACCCTCTGCTGCTGGGCTCTGCAGAGCATTATCATTGAGGAAGGAGGCCGGGGGTTTTGATGCTGAATGACAATAGCATTTGTTTTTCTTAGCTAATAGCCAAGTGTCTCTAATTCAAACCAACTTAACTAATTGAACGAGAAAGAATGTTAATGGTCCTGGCTACTAGACTGTATTTAAAAGCAATTGTTCTCCATCAATGAATCCCGTGACTGTTTGATTGCATTAGAGATGTATTTGCTACCAAACAGCTGGTACCCAAATGGCCGCCTTTGATGGAGATCCCAAGCCTTGACTGGATCACGCACATGATGGGATCTGCACGTTTCCAGCCACAAGTGACTGTGTGGCAAATGCTTGTGGGACCGGGATGGGCCGGCCGCCCTGCCCCCGGTAGCTGTCCCCGAGGCTGAGAGAGAGCCGGAAGGCTTGGGGACCTGCTCCCTTGCTCTCCAGAAAGCATCGCATCTTCTGGGGGCTTCGCAAGGGCAGGAATGTTAAAACCCATTCTTTTTGTTAATATACATTTTTATTGATTTCAGAGAGAAAGGGAGAGGGATAGAAACATCAATGATGGTAGAGAATCATTGATCAGCTGCCTCCTGCACACCACACACTGGGGATCAAGCCTGCAACCCAGGCACATGCCCTGACCAGGAATGGAACTGTGACCTCCTGGTTCATAAGCTGTGGAATCAGGGGGCCCTGATGCTCAACCACTGAGCCACGCCAACCAAGCTAAAACCCATTCTTAAATGGGACATTCCAAGGTCACTTGCGATGAATGCTCTGTATTCTCCGAGCTTTTGATCCATCCAGGCATTAGTTCTGCAAACACTTCCGGGCCTGCGAGGAGGAGATATGGGTTGAGGGCTCGCCAGTCGCTGGTCCTACTCCACATGCATCTCCCAGATTATCCTTCTAGGCTACACCAGACTACAGGCATGAGCTCTTCACATGCCCCTTTTCAGGTGAGGACAGTGAGGCACATTATGCCATCCGCGTGCAATCTAAGCGACACTTATTCAGCGTTGGTGTTTCCCATGTGTCTCTCCCCCTAGACCAGTCCTGTCTGTGGCTGCAGCTCTGCCTGTTTGTGGGCCCTGGAGCCCTGCCTGTCACAGGACCAGCAGCGAAGGTTGTGTCCCGCGGACCCCACCCTGCAGCTAGCCCACCTGGATTCAAACTCCAGCCCCATCGCACCAAACAGCCAGAGCCACGTGATCTTGGACCAGCTGCTTAACTGCTTTGTGTTTTCATTTCTCCAGCCAGCGAACAGAGATAAGAAACACACACCTCGTGGCTGTTGCCCAGGGTGCTTGGAACAAAGTAGATGCTCAACAAACGGTGGCTTGTATCACGGCTACATCACGTGCTCCATAAATATTTGTTGAAAGAATAAAGAAACTCATCTCCGGTCAGGGCCAGTGTTCATTCTGGGTAACCTTTGGAAGTATCTAGAATGCTCTGCCCGGCCAGCGTGGCTCAGCGGTTGAATGTCGACCTATGAACCAGGAGGTCACGGTTCAATTCCCGGTCAGTGCTCATGCCTGGGTTACAGGCTCCAACCCCAGTAGCGGGTATGCAGGAGGCAGGCGATCAGTGATTCTCTCTCATCATCAATGTTTCTATCTCTCCCTCTTCCTTCCTTTCTGAAATCTAAGAAAAAAAAAACATATTTTAGAATGCTCAACAACTGGTAACTGTTTAAAATGATATATTTCATCCTGCGCTGGAAGAGTTTGTAGCTGTTAAGTATCATACCAGATAGGACTATTGAGCAGACAAAGAACATGTTCAGGAAAGCAGATTATGGTGGGATGTATTCTATTTAATTCCAGTTTTACAGTAAAGATTTTTAAAAAGTTGTACCCGGTCAGTAGCTGGAGCAGCACCAAATGTATAATGGTGATTGTTTCTGGTGGAACTCATAAGGTGTTTTGTTCTATAGATTACATTTCAATCTTGGTTTTTATAAAGTCTCCCCATGAGTATATTTTTCTCTTAAATGTCAGAGAGAAAAGGAACAATAAACATTGTTTAAAGCACACAAACATGAAAGGTGTAAACAAACTGGGAAGTCATGCGTGTCCCGGAAAGACAAGATAATAATGCCTGCAACCCATAAAGAGGTCTCGTCGGTGAGAAACAGTCATTCCGACACACAGCCAGGCAAGAAAGCAGCACGCTCCGCTCACACAAACCTGCACAACCAAAAAGATGTGCGAACAAGTAACTAATACACACGTGAAAGTATTTATCTCCACTGATAACCCAACCGAGGTGGTTTGAACAAAATCGAAGTTCTATTTTTAGTGATGAAATAGTCAGTTTTGAATGATATTAATCAGGGTGGCTGAGGATGGTGACTCAGGCCCTCACACCGAGGGGCGAGCATCTAAATGTGTGCGTTCTTTTTATAGAAAGCAATTTGTAATCACCGTGACACACGATGCCACCGAGGCCCAATGTTGTCTTGATAATTTCACCTCTAGAAATGCTTCCTGAGGAAAGAGTAGTTAGATACGCTTCAAGGATGCTTCCTTCTGCTTCATTCTCCATATCTCCTTCCTAATATGGGAGCAATAAGCCCTGGCCGGATGGCTCAGTTGGCAGGAGTGTTGTCCTCAAGGTTGCAAGTTCCATAACCATTCAGGGCATGTACAAGCCAAGCAATGAATGAGTGGAACAACAAGTCAATGTTTCTCTCTGTCTCTCTCACCCTCCCTCTCTCTCCTAAATCAATCCTATATAATAAAACCCTAATATGCAAATCAACCAAATGGTGGAATGACTAGTCGCTATGAACTGACCACCAGGGGGCAGACGCTCAATGCAGGAGCTGCCCCCAGTGGTCAGTGTGCTCCCACAGGGGGAGAACCACTCAGCCAGATGCTGGGCTCATGGCTGGTGAGTGCAGCGGCGGTGGCAGGAGCCTCCATGGCAGCGCTAAGGAGCAGCAAGTCGAGTGGTAGAGAGCAGCAAGCAGGCAGATGGTAAGGAGAAAGGGGTCCTGGACTGTGAGAGGGATGTCCACCTGCCGGCTTAGGCCCACTCCCTAAGCCGGCAGGTGGACAGGGGTCCCAGACTGCAAGAGGGCACAGGCCGGGCTGAGGAACCTACCCACACCCAGTGCATGAATTTCGTGCACACACCAGGCATCTAGTCAATAAATAAAAATTTAAAAATGAGAATGATATAGATGATCAACAAAAGGGAAATGAGGAAATGCATTGTGATGGAGATGCAGACGTAGAATAGCTGATATACAGATATCAAAATTATGCCTTTAAGAAGTATTTAAAGATACAGAAACACACTTTTATTACCAGGTAGGAGAGGCACAATACTGAATGACTCAAAAGTGTTCTACGCTAGTGACCTGTCAGTGCTCAGGCATTCAAGGGCAGTGGGCAGGACTGGTTGCTGATATGAACAGCAGCTTTATTCTTGTGTTTCTGATTGGATGACACAAAAGAAGTAAATGAGTATTAAAGAAACAGTCAGGAAAAAGGAGGAGGAGGAGTGAAGGAAAAGGAGGTGGAGGGAAGGATGAGGGGGGAGGTGGAGGAGAAGAGGAAGAAGAAGATGGAGGAGGAGGAGGAGGAGGAGGAGGAGGAGGAGGAGGAGGAGGAGGAGAAGGAGGAGGAGGAGGAGGAGGAAGAGGAGGAGGAGGAGGAGGAGAAGAAGGGAAAAGAAGCCCCCTGTCTGCCTAGCCCTCATTAAGAAAATCCTTCATGCCTTCATTTTAAGAACATACATGAAGCATTTAATGACATATGGTACCTGCCCTAAGGCTCATAGTTCATTCCTAAGTAGCGGTTGAGTCCGGTATGTATGGTGTGGAGAATATTTTGGATTCATACTTGAAAATTCTGGAGAAAGCACTAGAACAATCTGGGCCCGTATTCCCCTGCTCAGCATCATCTCTGTCCACATCCCACCAAGGGGGAGTCTGGTGCACACGCTTCGCCCTCCTGGGGTGGAAAGCAGGCAGACTTGATGGGAGAGCCACCAAGTTGTTAGAAGGGACCCCGAGCAAGTCTGACCCGGGCCCAGCATGGGGTTCGCTGCTGAGTGTTTAAGGAGGCTGATGCCACCCAACTCAGGTTCCACTCTGACCCATGAAACCAGACCCTGGTGACCTGGGGCCAGGTGGCCAGAGTCATCAAAGGCACCAGGGGCCCAGCTGGTGTGGCTCAGTGGTTGAGGGTTGACCTATGAACCAAGAGATCACAGTTCAATTCCCGGTCAGGGTACATGCCCAGGTTGTAGGCTTGATTCCCAGTGTGGGGCGTGCAGGAAGCAGCCCATCCAGCCCATCAATGTTTCTCTCTCTCTCTCCCTCTCCCTTCCTCGCTGAAAGCTTATATATATGAAATGCAATGTTCCCTGCTTCCCCTTCTGTCCCTGCTCCGGGCACTTGGTCCCATGTCTGGAAGGACGATTTCTGTGGATGTGGCCGGTTCCAGCCCATCCCTGCATCCTGGCCACACTGGGGCCCTGTCAGAAGCCAGCACAGCAGCCCCATCCTTGATCCTCCACTGCCTTCTGTTGTATCTACTGCCTTGTCTAGTGCTCTGGGGGAGAGTGACCCCGCCCACTAGTGACTGTCAGGGCAGAGCTCCAGCGGGCTGCCGGCCTCGCAGGCACCGTGAGAACCCAGCGTCTGCAGAGGAGGAAGCCAGGGGCTGGGGACTCAGCTGATTATCACTTCCTCCTATCGCGGGGCTGTGGGGCTGCTCACCCCCAAAGTAGGCCAGACTGCGCTGGCCGTGCTGGGAGAGACCCAGAAAGCAGCGGGGCAGGAAGAGGCAGTTCTGCTGAGCCAGGCAGCCCAGGCCCACACAGGAAGCCCCGATGGCAGGCACCTGTGCCCTGGCGGGGTCTGGGTGCAGAGCATGGCAGAGAGAAGGGGCTGCAGACACAAAGGACCACACTTGGGGGCGGGGAGGGGGATGTGGTGCTCCTGGAGCCTGCTGAGCCCTTTCCTGGGGGAGGGAGATGGGGAGAGGTTCTGGACCACCCAGACCCGTGACACCCCGCTTCAATGAGTAGACGTCTCATGGGGACCGACAGGATGGGACGGAGATAACACTGTCCTCTCTCCGGGTTTCTGGGAGGATTCCAAGGGACAAAATGGGGCAGAGCCCTCCCTCCTCTGCTCCTTCCACTAGGCGGCCCTATCTGCAGAGCGAGGCCCTGTCCATCCCACAGGCGGGGCCCCTGCAGAGTGAGAAGCCGGTTCCCAAATGGTGGCTTTGTAGTCCCCCCACCCCCACCCCCAAGATGATTGCCTGTGGGGCCTCTCTGGATCCCGGGGCCAGGCCCCGCTGCCCTCTGCAGGATGGAGACCAGCACGTCCTTCCCATGACCCCCCAGGATGCGTGTGTGGCTCTGGGTGCTTGATCCTCGACGGCACACCCCTGGCTCCAGGTTGCCCCCCAGGTGCTGGGGGCCGATGGGGGTGCGGCCCTCCCCTCCCTCCGTGCCAGTCTCCCCAGCTCTGCTTACATTGCTAGAGACAGGAGCTACGCATGGTTCACTCTGCGCCTCCACCTCTCGATCCTGCCGGGTTTGGAGTCCAGTGAAGACCCCCTTAACGATCCAGAGTAAACCTGCGAAATCCTATAGAACCCCACCACCCCCAAGGTCAGCTGGGGGCCTCCTGAGAAAGCCGGGGGGCCGCACCTCCTTTTCTGGGGGTGGGAATAGGAGGCACTTTCCGATGTTCTACGGACATTTCAGTGACTGGGACTGGGCACCTGGACGTGCCCTGAACATGGAAAGCCGCCCAGCAGCACGGCTGCCCACCTCCCACCTGAACACACCCACCCACCGTGGCCCAACCGCCCCGCCTCTTCTTCCTGCTGCCCTGAGCTGCAGATCATTCGAGTGTTTACTCCAACTATGAAAACTCCGACCTGCAAAGCACCATTTCTCTTTTTTCCCCTCCACAAGAAAGCTGAGGGGTGGGCCCTTGGAATGGAGCTTCGTCCCCACTCTCAGCTTCTCAGGCTGTGATTTGGAGGGAGCACCAAACAGTGGCACCTTCCGCTCAGGCCCCAGCATTCGTGGTGGCTCATTGCAGCCAACTAGTGGTGAGGTGCCCACTATTGAGTCCCCAGGAAGGCACGGGGGACATCATCTAATGCTCACCGTGTACACACATGTCCTGGACACTTCCTCCCTCCGTGTGTCTGTGTGGATGCCGATGAGGGACGCAGTGCGTACAGGGGTGACCAAGAGCTTCAACCTCCCTGGGTTCAAATCTTAGCTCCACCAGGCACTGCTGTGGGACCTGTGTATGCACCTCACGTGACCTTCTATGCACCTGGGAGTGGACGTGTTACCCCCTGCTCAGATGCTCCCGGGAACCCCAGCACAGCCTCTTGAGGCAGAACGCTCAGAGCCAGATCTCAGCATTGCAATGTGCAACTCTAAGTCTGGGGAACAGGGATGCTGACTGTGGTTAACTCCCGGGGTTGCATTGAGGGTAAAGGAGTTCTTACGCCTGCCTCTGTGGGAACAGAGCTCAGCACACGTGCAGAAGCTCTGAGGGTCTGCCAGGTGGATGCGGAGGGAGGGGGGTGATACTGACAAACTCTTAAAGGAGTGATCTCACAGGGCGGGTCCTGGCTGTAGAGCCGATTCTATCATTCATATTCCTACATTACAGACACTCGTTGAGACTCCAGTGAGTCACTCACAAGCATATAGTCTGCGAACAACACAAGATGGTACAAGTGGCCAACAGCCTACAGCGACTGGGGACACCTCGGTCACCTGAGACTTCATGGCAGCTTCCTTAGCAGTCCTGGCCACTGACTCTGTGACCAGTCAATACGTAAACAAGTTCTAAAACAGATCTTTTTACAACCTGTTAGTATTTTTTCCATAGCTCTACGGAGAAAGGAAAAGGCATTTAAAATGACCTACCAGGCCCGAGTGATCTGTCCCCTGCCCAGTCCTCTGGCTTCAGATCCCAGAAGGGTGTTGAAGATCCATTTCAAGTTTATTTCTGCCTTTTTCCTAAGGTGGGTTCCTCCTGCTTTAGGGTCTTCATGCACCCAGGACCTCTTTCTGGAAAAAAAATGAAGCAAACATGTGCTTGAAGATTCTTTCCTTCTCCATTCTTCTCTCATATCAATTTGATGCTTTTCTCTGTAAAAGAAACATCAAGTGGGGTTGGAGTAGCACAGCTGATGTGTTTGCCTGTGGGCTTCGGAGGTCTAAGGCCAAAGAAGAGCAAAAGGAACCCAAATGCCCACACACACACAGGGTCCATCTCGGTGTCAAACTTCCCACGTGGAACACACCATCGCTGGGACGAAGCGTGGCTGCAGCCCACTGTGGTGAGAATTGTATCACGTCAGCAGGCGTGTCATTGGGTGTACAAGTCCAGTGCCATTACTGAGTATCAGCCTTGCGTGGTCCTAGACCAGTTCCACACACATCCACTCAGTTAGTCCTCCCAATAACAACACAGCTGTTTTCAGTCCTGTTTCACAGATGGGTAAATCGAGGCCCAGAACAATGAAGTAGCAGGAATCAAGGTTAGAAAGCAACACTGCCAGAGTCAGACCTCAAAAGCAGATGTGTCTGATTTCCTTATTTCTTCGTTGATCGACTTTACCACTGTTTACCGAACGTCTACTAAGTGCCATGCCCCATTGGAGACCACGGAGCTTCAGCTGTGACCAGAACATGCGTGGTGCCTGTTCTGGTGGGTCTTGAAGTTCAGTTGGAGGGTCAAATAGGAGTGTGAGGAAGTATACACACACCTGTGTACAGAGAAGGGGAGCATGAACGCCTTGCCAAGTCCTTGTAAGCTCCCTAGACTAAGTGTATCGGTTAGATTTGCTGGGTAACAATCAAACCCCGAATGCTGGACCTGAAATAATAGCCACCTGGCCCACAGGACTTGAGGGTGGCAGCTTGGGCTGGCATAGCTGGCACTTCTGCCAGCCTGGGCGGGCTTGTCTACTCATGGGTTTGGGGCCATGGCTGGCTTATGATGACCTTGTTTGGGTGGCGGGGGCCTCTCTCAGCGTGGGACCTCTTCCCCTCCAGCAGGTCAGTCCAAGCCTGTTTGCATGCCAGTCAGTTTCCGACAGCCAAGCCTGAACGCCAAGCACTCTGGTCTTATAATCGGGTCTCGGTTTGCATCATACATGGGATCATTCCATCCACCAAAGCCAGACTCATGGCCCATCCCCATGTCAGTGGGAAGGGCTCCAAGAACCTGGACCCGGGGCAGCTTTCACACACTGCGTCCACAACTCCACCCGTCAGCAGTGATATCTCTGCTGAGCCAGGAGGACTCAGGGGAGCTACCGGGCAGAGAGGAAAGAAAGCTCAGAACAGTGTGAAAGCTGGGGAGACGGGAGGCGATGACACGTCCTTCAGCTTTGCCTTATTCCCGCTCTCTCCCGTCTTCTCTCCAGACCCACATGGAAACACTGGTCTCCCCCACGGGAAGGAGATGAGCCAGCCGGGGCTGGGCCCAGCAGGGGCTGAGCTGCCCGGGGCCAGCCCGTGGGGATGCAGACAGCATCAGCCACCCGCCCCTGAAGCCAGCATTTCTCCCGAGCGGCCAAGTGCTCTGTGGGTTGAGCCTGAAGCCAATGACACTCAGCAGGCGGCCCGGGTCAGGTTCCCTGGACATTCCCAATAAAAACTGGATTGAAGACAGTGACGGCCGGGTGGGCCTGGCAGGAGGGTGTTGGGGACGAGTGCATGAGCCCTTCTCTTTAACTTGGCAAATGCGAAGTTAAAATGCTTCTCTCAGTCAGAACAGCCATGTCACTCCCTCCTGCCCGGCCAGACTGGTTCTGATTAGCAGCTGAGGCTCTGCACACGTCCAGGGCGGCGTTTCAGGTCGGCGGCCGGGGAACAATGACCCCTTTATTTTGGGAGGAAAAGCCCAGTCTGGCAGCTGGACCAGCTGCCTGGCTCCTGGGCACGGGGTCAAGGCTACATCAAAAAGCATTCCTTCCTGAAGGCCAAGGCCCCAAGCTCCATCCTGCGTGAGGTTCTCGAGGCATGGAAACCCGCAGGAGTGCTGCTTCCCGGAGCCCAGAGCCAGGTCGGGGGCTCACGCTGTTCCTGTGGCGGCCGGCCTCGGACAAGGGCTGTGGGAGTTGCAAGAATGAGGATTTGGAAACACCCAGCAGGGAGCTGGCGGCTAAAACAGGCTTGGGAGAAGGGGTGTCCTACTGGGGTGCCGCTGGGACAAGGGCTCAGGGTCTGGACCTAGACCCCTACAGACCCTGGCTTGCTGTGTGACTCCAGGCTTCTTGCTTCACCTCTCTGAGCCTCGTAGACAAGAGGGCCATGCTGTATGCGTGGGCTGTCTGTCCACAGTGGATGAAAACAGCTCTGGTATCGACGCGCACAGCTGTGCCTCCCTTCCCACTGCCCAAGGCTGGCTGGGCGCTGAGGGCGCCCCTCCTGCTCTGAGCCCAGGTTCAGGATCCGCCTGGCTCCTAGCAGATGGCACCTCCCAGGAGCAGCACGGCCAGAGGGGACGGGACTTCAGTAGACGCTGTTCTTCATCTGGACGTCCTGTGGCTGCTGTAGCAAATGACCACAGACTTAGTGCCTTCAGACAACAGAGAGGCATTTCCTAGAGTTCTGGGGGCTCGAGGTCCCCATCAAGGTGGGCGTGGGCTGTGGGTCCTGTGAGGTCTGTAGGGGAGACCTCGGTGATGGCCTTTGCTAGCTCCCAGTGGCTGCAGGTGCTCCTGGGTTTGCGGCCCCATCTTCCATCTTCTTAAAAGGCATTTCAACCTCCGCTCTGTCCTCCCATCCTCTGCTGTTTCTGACCTCCCTGCCTCCACCTCACAAGGGCCTGTATGATTACGTTCAGTCCTCCCCAGGACCACCTGGAGCCCCTTCACTTGTCACATCTGCACAGTCCTCTTTCCGTGTCAGGGCGCAGCCTCGGGGCCTGGGGATTAGGATGGGGCCACCTTCTCAGGGATATACCATAGTCCACCCCGTCCCAATGGGCCGAGCAGATGCCGTCTTTGGCTCCCACGCTTGCTGAAGGTGAGATGTCCCTGAACGGCCACCTGGGATTCCTGTGGAATGGAAAAGAGCCAGGAAAGGCAGCCCTGGATTTCACGGTCTACGCGGAGACCTGACACCTAGCAGTGTCTCACCTTGGCCACCATTCCTGCAGCAGGGCATGCAGGAAGCCAAGATGTAGACACGGAGCAGACAGGTGGCTGGACCGTGCCCAGCTCCGCGGCCGCGTGCTCAGGTGGGTTAGCTCCCGTCGTCCTGCCGTGACCAGGTGCAGCCAGCACTGCTGTCCCCATTGTCCACGAGAGGTAGACAATGACGCCTAGAGACCAAGTGTTTCCCCCAGGGTTGCCCCAGCCCTTTGGGGACCTGGACTAACTCTGAGAACCACAAAGCGGATGCAGCCTGCTCTAGTCTTGTCTTGTCGGGAAGGCAACCGTGACCCACAAGCGGCCCCCCATGATTGGATCACTTTCTCCCCGGGAACATGAGGACCTCCGAGGGCATTGCCAGCGCAACGGGCCCGTGGATGGGTGCTGTTCACGGAACATGTAAGGGATCAAGGGACATGCAGAAGAGCGGATGCTTGTGTAAGCAAAAGTCAGAGTGAGTTCCATCTGTTGCCTTCCGAGCCACAGGAACCCTTGCAGAGGGCTGTCTGCATGCTAATGCGGTGGATACCATACATCCTTGTGAACCGACATCGTCCACAGCCTGTGGAGATCAAACCGTTTCTTTCTCCAGGTGAAATGTGGGCGTGACAGATCATGTGGGCCATGTGCTGTAGGTTTGTTAGGCTGAGCAAACATGGCCACGGCCATCATTTTTATCATCTGTGTGTGTGTGTGTGTGTGTGTGTGTGTGTGTGTGTGTAGGGGCAGAGGGAGGATTTCAAGAATAAGATTTAAGGAAGAAAATCAATAAATGCAGACTTTTCCATAAAACCTTCAGTGAGAAATATCCCTCCCTCTTCCTCATGTATATTAAAGGAACGGAATTCACTGACTTGCACAGAGCAACCCAGAGTGATTACAGAGGGGGTCGGAGGTGATTAAATCATCACGGCATTTGGATGCACCTGGAAACACATATCCTCACTTTAGATGGTGCAGAGTTGGTGGGAAGGAAGGCAGGCGGCATCCTTTGAGTATCTGGGGCTCCGCCTCCTCCCTCTCTTGCCCAGAAGCAGACAGATTTGTGGTTTGTGAACAATGGATTCCCCTTTGTGGGTGGAGGACCTAGGACAGGAAAGGGTGTTTATAGCTAAGGAGGCACCTGAGTGGAGGTGAGCACAAACTCGGGAGGCAGACAGATGCTCTGCTGGCACGGGGTCCGGGCCCCGAGTAAGTAACCCGGCTCTTCGAAGCCTCGGTTTTCTCACCTGTGCACTGGCGCAAGCGTGGCCAGCTGGCTGGGAAGCCGTAAGTTACCGTGGCAGTGATGACAGGTGTCTTTTTTTGAGTGCCCAGGCCGGGAAGTGGACTGGAGGGTTTCAAACGCCACCGCGTCAGCCACGTGGCTGAGGCTGGAATCAAACCTCAGGAAGGGAAGGCCTGGGTGTCATTGAATTTCAGGGCTGCTCCATGGTAGAACACGTCATTACTTCAGGAGCGAGGGGAGCGAAAACTGTGCTAACCATTTTAATTGTTGATGCCATCAATTGTAAGGTATACTCCATGTCGGGGGTTAAAATATTTCTTAAAATATTGCCTTAGAATCGATAAACTATGGTAAAATGTCTAAAATCGCGCCGCCAGTCACTAGGAGGACCAGGGCATGAGCACAGGGAGATAAAAACAAACCGCCGGGAGCCGGTTTCCCGACGCGAGGCCTGCTGGCGAATGATGTCCTTTGTACCGTGTGACATAGAGCATCTCCAATGATGCAGTACGTATATGTGTGTACAGCCTGTGGAGACCAAACCGTTTCTTTCTCCAGGTGAAATGTGGGCGTGACAGATCATGTGGGCCATGTGCTGTAGGTTTGTTAGGCTGAGCAAACATGGCCACGGCCATCATTTTTATCATCTGTGTGTGTGTGTGTGTGTGTGTGTGTGTATGTAGGAGCAGAGGAGACACACACACACACACACACACACACCCCACATCTGGTTTATGTCACTGTCCACTTGGGGATTTTTCTCAAATAATCATGAAACGGGAACTAGCGTGTTTATTATGTACATGTTTTTGACCAAAACAAATTCTGGGGACGATCTTGGCATGAAAAGCTAGAGATAAAAGCAAGGGAAGCGGTAGGGGAGGCGGCTCCTGTACAGGTAACTCCTCAGCTCTAGACTGTGAGCCCCACACCTCTCAGCATCTGGAATTGACAGAGCCTGACCCTGGCCAGGGTGAAGGAACCCCATTGCTTTAGCAGGCCAGGAGTCACATCCCTCTTCTTCAAACATACTCAGAAATAGCTTCAAGCAAGATGAAAGTCTCAGTGTGTCGTGGCCAAGCTCCCTGGAAGCATATAAAAGACTGGGACTGACGCGTGATGTTCACATGAGAGCAGGGCCGACTGTGAAAGCTGACATCAAACATGACCCGTTAGAAGGACTAGCACATTAGGCTACCAGGTAGGTCCCATTCCAAATGTACAGCATTTTAAAAATGGCGACTGCTTGGACGCCTGCCACGGGCTGGCACTGGGGAGAGCTGTTCCCTGCCCCCACCTGCTCATAGCGCCCCTGAGTTCCAGGCAGAAACCCCGTAGATGCTCATGGGAATTCCCTGCGCGTTAAACCCGTGTCCTCCCTAGCATTGCATTCCACACTCATTGCCGACTCATGGCTGCGAGCTTTGGGGTCCGCCAGACGTCCCACATGAGTCCTCCAGGGGCACCCTAGAAACTTCTGTGACGTGGACAGGATTCGGTCCCGGAGCTATGGATGGAGATAGGGGGCCGTGGAGCGGTCAGCAGCCGGTCCCAAGGCCCCACGAAGGGAAGTGGCCCAGAAGCACCGGCAAAGCACTTCCGTTATTTGAGTCAATGTCCAGAAAATGAAGTGAAAGAAAGCAGTCAATGCTTTTTCCTTTAAAAACTGCTAAAACGTAGCAATCATTATCCTAAAAGACCTCCCAAACATACAGATTAGCGCGAACATTCTGCAGTTTGCAAAGTGCACTCACACACACAGCTTCATTTTACCGTTCGACATCTCCCCTCCCCCCCATTTTATAGACACAGACACTGAGATCCAGAGGGGGCCACGGACTCATCCCACTGCAGCCACAGTAATCACCAAATCGGCTTTGTTTGACAGAGATGAGAGGAAGGATGCAGGGGATTTTACCAGCCAGGGGTGGGCAAACTTTTTGACTCGAGGGCCACAATGGGTTCTTAAACTGGACCGGAGGGCCGGAACAAAAGCATGGATGGAGTGTTTGTGTGAACTAATATAAATTCAAAGTAAAGGAGCGGAAGGGAGAGCAAGAGAACCCTCCGCTCTTTCGGCTCCGCAGGCCGATAGAACAGCCGAACGGGCCAGACGGCCCGCGGGCCGTAGTTTGCCCGCGGCTGGTAGACTCACTTTAGTTCCACCTGAGCTAAGAGGGAGACCACAAGGATTCTCTCCAGTGGAATTTCATCGGAGCCCAGGCACTGAGAACTCTAACCCGGAGGCAGGGAAGAAGGGGCGCTAACATTTCCGGGGGAGCTGCTCTGCATTGGGACCCCTCAAAAATGTCCTGTCCCTCAGCCTCCACTTCATCAGTGAGTCAGCTGCAATGGCTGACCCAAAGTCATTGGCCGAGGGGGGCTGGGCCTCTCTTCTGAGTGGAAGCAACTTGCCACAAGATGTCAGGAAGAGGCCACCCCCTGCCACACTGGTGGCATCTGGACATGGGGTGAGCTGAGTGTCAGGGGACAGAACAATGAAGTATCTGAGGCTTGCACCCCTGCTCTCCAGGGGGCCCCCCAAGGAAGAACTAGCCACCGTCTGTGCCCCTTGCAATGTCTCCCCTGGATCTAGGCTGCAGGTTCCCTGAGAACACCCCCTAAAGGGTTCCAGCTTCCCCGGATGCTTGGCTCAGTCTGAAACAGGGAGGGGCGTAAGGCAAGGAGAAACTTCTGGGCGCGCTGAGCAGAGATAAATGGCAAAACCAGCCTCACCGTGAGGTGTCTGATTTATAAACTAAAAGAGGGAGGCCGGTGAGAGTGGCTATTTATCCTTTTCTACCTATTCTAAAAGCTGCGTTCAGAAAACAAAACACAAATAACAAGTAGAGAAAGACGAACCAGGTCCCACCACCCAGTGGTATTAGGAACCTGGACAGAGACCAATGTCCCCATGGCCCCACTCCAGCAGCCCAGGAGCCCCAGTGCAGACAACGATGTCTGCTCAGCCCATGGTGTTCTGACCAATTATCCTAATGAGCCCAAGTGGAGGCAGCAGGCCCAACCAAGCTGGCATGTTCATTATAATCTTGCCATATCCCTCAGCCTCTTTGCCTTTCTCTCTGTTTCCTAAAACTCCCTAGGAAGTGGAGACCTGATTATGGGGGTACAAGACAGTGCAGGGCACAATTTCCAGGAGTCCCATTCCCTCAACCCATCAGTCCTGGTCTATATCCGCTGTGGCCTGACATTAGCTCTGATGTTACCCTCACAGCAGCAGGACGCGGTATGTTACTGGCTACTATCACGACACACAAACCTCACCGTAGCTCCATGACTAAAGCGATCAGTGTCACAATGGATGGCACCTTCCTGGTGAGTCAAGACGTTCTTTCGTTTTGTGGCATGGCCCGGCTCGGCATTTGCCTCTCCCATGTAGATAGGTCTCCTGTTTGTCATCAGGAGAACTAAAAATAAAATGGGCCGGCCTATGAGTGGTTGAGCGGAAACCTATGAACCAGGAGGTCATGGTTCTATTCCTGCTCAGGGCACATGCCCGGGTTGTGGGCTCCATCCCCACTAGGGGGAGTGCAGTAGGCAGCCGATAAATGATTCTCTCTTATCAATAATGTTTCTATCTCCCACTCCCTCTCCCTTTCTTGCTCTGAAATCAGTAAAAATCTATTTTAAAAAATAAATCAACTCAAATAGGCCTGCAAGCATGCCTGCTCTGCCTTTTTGTTTCTATTTTATAAGTTGCATGCAAGAAGATACAGAACATGAATAAGCGGAGGGAAAAACAAACAGACCTCATGACCCAATGACACTTTCACTCTGTGGGTGCCCTGGCCCAGCCTTTCCCTCCTGCCTGGGGTCACTGGTTTACTACGGTGAATGAGCTCATTTGTGTAAACGGCAAGGTTCCATTGTAAAATCAATACATATATTGATTGATGAGGAAATTGGAGAAAATAAAGAAGAGTATAATGAAGAAAACTCCCAGACTGTTGCCATTTCTATCATCCAGTTAACCACCGATGTTAATGTTCTGATACTCATCCTTCCCCTTTTTATTTTTTAATATTAATGCATTTGCATAGATGAACCAGCTCCCTGAGAGGTGCGCTTTGGGGGCAGACCTAAATGTCAATCTCAGTTCAATAGCCGGGGGACCGGAGCAATGGCCATCCCTGTCTGAGCCTCCATCTCCTCACCCATCAAAGGAGGGGTATTGCCACCTACTTCCTAGGTCTGGGTGAGATGAAGTCATGGAAAACATATGTTCAGTGAGTGTTACCATTATTGGGATTATTCTCATTTCTATAGTGTTACATATGGCACAACTGTCACTATACTCTGTAAATATATTAAGTACAGTTTTTCACTCATTATTATATCAAGAGCATTTCTCATTATTACTGGAAAATCTTGGTAATACAAGGTCTTTGTAAAAATAATTCTGGCCGAAACCAGTTTGGCTCAGTGGATGGAGCGTCGGCCTGCGGACTGAAAGGTCCCGGGTTTGATTCCGGTCAAGGGCACGTACCTTGGTTGCGGGCACATCCCCAGTAGGAGGTGTGCAGGAGGCAGCTGATCGATGTTTCTCTCTCATCGATGTTTCTGACTCTCTATCCGTCTCCTTTCCTCTCTGTAAAAAATCAATAAAGTATATTTTAAAAAATAAATAAATAAATAATTCTGCATAGTCTTCCATGACTTGCCTGGCCTGCAATGTATTCAACTCAACGGCTCCTGGGTGCAGCTCTGGGGTCCCGCACCTCTCCCTACCTCCCGTAAAGGTGTGAGGGATCTGTCCACGCATCCCTACTCTCCTCCCACATTGGCAGGATGTCTAGAGATGGGCTCACAGAAAAGAGGCTGGATCTTTATGCAGAGGGTAGGGAGAAGTGACTAACGTTCATGGTAAACGTTGCCGATTTCCTTTCCCAGGATGAGATCCATACTTGTACTCCACAGCAGCGGGCAGGAGGGTGTTTCTCTGTAGAGCCCCTCCAACCACAGGAATTGATTTGGATAGAATTTGCCATGAGTCCAGGAACTGGTCTCTCTGGGGCTTCTGGAGTGACTGATTTTAGCCAGCAATGGCCCATCTCTTTGTTCAGCCTAACTCGCCACATTCATCCAAAGAGCTGCTCCGCCTTCTTAGGCAATCTCTCTCATCCATAACGATCAGTGGGTTCAGAAGGTGAGTTCACGTGAAGGGTGGCATTGCCCAAGAACACCGTCTGCCAAGAAGGCACCTTTGGAGGCTCCCAGGAGCCTGGAAGGCATGGGCACAATGGTCTTTCCCTAAAAATCCTCCGATAGCCCCTCGGCGGTGGCAAAATGTGATAGAGCTAAAGCTGTGTGTTAGCTTTATCCCCTGGACAAACGAGAGGACTACATTTCCCAGCTGCCTTGTCATTAGACCAGGGCCACACTGCTGAGCTCTCGCCAGGAGAATGTGAGCAGAACCAGTGACCCTCTCGCAGTCTGAGGGAGTTAGGAGCACTTCTCCATTCCCTACCTCTCTCTCTCTTCTCTTCTTCTTCATCTCCTCCTCCTCCTTGCCCTCCCCCTCCTTTTCTTCCTCCTCTTCTTCCTTCTTCTTTTCCTCTCTTTCTCTCTCCTTCTCTTTCTTTTTCTATCCCTCTCACTCTCCCTCTCTCTTCTTCTTCTTCCTTCTCTCTCTCACTGCCCCCAATCCACATTATAGGATTGAAGACCCAAAACTGAGCCTTTGTGATCTGCCCGTTGCAGCAGCTAGAGCTCCTTACCCTATTCTAGCAAAGCAAAGAGCTGCTGGGTGTCGACCCTGTGAGTGAAGGAAGCAGCCTACCCAGAGAGATCTGGCCAGCAGGTCCCGGGGTCTCATCCTTGGAGAAATGGGGCGCAGGGGACAGTGATGAGACACAGACTCCAGAGCAACTCACAGAGAAAGGATTCGTGTTTCAGGGAGGGTCTCTGGACGGCCCTACAACAGCCGAAGAGGCTGACCCCAATGCAGTGCTCAGAAGCGTGACGGAGGGAACACTCCACCGTGTCACTCATGTCCTGAGAGGCTTGTTGACCAGGACTCTGCCAGAGCCTTAGGTAATGGTGGATTCAGGGTCGCTGTGTGCTTTAACTTGCCCCTCACAGAAGCAGGGCCTATGCCATGTCGTTCTAGAGCTTTGGCACAGGAGCTGGCCAGCCAGGCTGGACTGGCCACCCTCCTCCCTGCATGCATGTGAGAGTGCTCAGGGCTGGCCAGCTGCCTGCCCGCCTGTGGAACACGCTCCTCGGGCTCCTGGGAACAATGGCTGCATTCCCAGTGCAGGGTCTCAGCAGCTGTGCTTGGCGAGCAGCGGTGGGGTCCCTCTTCCAGGGGGAGCAGCTGTGGTCGCCATGAGGAACCCCGCTGACCCCCGGTGATCCAGCTCAGTTCGGGGGGGCGGGGGACTTTCTCTGACCTTGACCTTTCCCCCATGGGGTGTTACAGCTGCCAGGGAACAGGGACAGGAAGGTGCCCAACATGGCTAATGGCAAAAACCCTGCTCAAGGGGATGAAAGTCTCAGCTGAAGAGTCCGTGTTGGAACAGAGGCACAGACCGTGGCCCCGGGGTGCTAGGAGGAATGGGGAGGGAATCACTTGGCTGGGACTCGGCCCCTTAGGGGCAGAAGGACCAGGGGACGTCCGGTAGACGCACTCAGACGTCTGTCTACATGGCCTTAACCTTCACAGCACCGTCTACAGTGGCAAAGGACTGGCAGCAACCTAGATGCCTGACACCAGGGGCGGGTTAAGTGAAGCTGGTCGGTGCATAGAGACAACTCGCTCGCAATTCAAAATCCAACTGAAGTGCCTGGTCTTCCTTTGCGTCCTCCTCCCTGGCCCTCTGTATGGCTGTGCTCCCAGGATTCCCGGTTCAGCGCCTTTTATCCCAACAACTGGTTACTAGTCTGGCTCTCGCTCGGACACAGAACCTGCAATTCATTTTCCTCTGACAGGAGGCCCTCAGAGGGCGCACACAGTAGATGCTCAAGTAATGATGTTTCTGCCAATCAATATCTACACTGTCCCTTAGCATCTTCTGTGCTGCTGTGACACAGAATAGGGGGCCACACACAGTATGCAACGCACCCCAAGCTACGCGGCCACGAGTGCAAAGCGAAGGACACGTCCCCACTACAGACCGCCGGCTGTTGGCAGAACTGCGGCCTGGGGGTACTCGTATCTGATTGTATGTGCTCAGGACACCTCCTGAAGGTTATAAAGAAACTGGCTCTCCTGACGTCCTGAGGGGCGGGGATGCTGAGGAACTGGGGTCAGTGGTAGGAGAAACATATCGTTCTCACCGTGCACATTTTTAATGGAAACTTTACAGTGTGAGGTACTACTCTTTTCAAACAACATGACCCAAAACAGCAGAAGAAAGGATGTCACACTGACACACACAGACCGGATTGGACCGGCCACTGGACTGGACCGCTGAGCTTCGCGTGGCTGATCCATGACCGGCTTCTCCAGTCCCCTCTCCTCACCTCAGTTTGCTGCTCTGTAAAATGGGCATGCTAGGGAGTCAGGGGTGAGGAGCAAGGAGCACTGTGAGTGGAAAGCTTGGCTGAGCAACCGGTGCGTGGTGGTGATGGAGGAGATGAAGGTGGCAGTGGTGGCGGCTGCAGCGAGTGGTGAAGGAAGACCAATCGGAAGCACACAGAGGAAGGTCCATTTCTGAGTGAAGCTGGATTCTAGGAAGAGAGAGCACGGGCGCCACCAGCACTTCGACGCTGGGCCTATTGATTATCTTTGCTTTCTGTTTCCTCTCCTGGAAGACGAGGCTGATCCTACCTGGTCAGAGGTCACTCCCCCGGTTACTGAGAGCAGGCATCTCTAGGAGCCCGTCACACAGTAGGTGCTTAGCCACAGCGCTCTGAACCTCTGAGCTCCGCCCCTCGAACCCTCACAGGTAATGGCACTTGGTTCTCAGGATCAGATATGAGAACCGACCCTCAGGGGACCAGACCGGCTCCAGTAGGGTTTTCTACCGCGGGAGATAAATAGAAGAGAAGAGGGATAGGGAAGCCAGCTGTGGTCAGACTTGGAGGGCCCAGCCCACATCATCACCCTGAGACCTTTGGCCTCGCTGCCTACCTCGCCAGGAAACACCTCGCTCGCGATTCAAAATCCAGCTGAAGTGCCTGTTCTTTCCTTGCGTCCTCCTCCCTGGCCCTCTGTATGCCTGTGCTCCCAGAATTCCTGAGTCAGCACATTTTATCCCAACGACTGGTTACTTGTCTGGCTCACGCTCAGACACAGAACCTGCAATTTATTTTCCCTCTGACAGGAGGCCCTCATATGGATCACCCAGTAGATGCTCAATTAACGATGTTCCTGCCAATCAATATCTACACTGTCCCTTAGCGTCTGATTTCAAACTTGTAGAGAAAACTCTGATTTGGTTTCTTTTTTTTGGGGGGGGGGGGCATGAATCTAACACCCCCCCTTTGATTTTACCACAGTCCCCATCTCTTCTCCTGCCCCTGCTTTGCATGTGAAATGAAAAGCGAGTGTAAAAACGTGGCATGGCATGAAAGCGGAGCCACAACGCGAGCGCCACGGACGGATGCACTTCAAACGGGGACTTAAAACATGCAAAATAAGAACCAGCTTGGCCAGCCCAGGGGAGCAGAAGCCGGGCCCTCGGTGGCTCTGTCAGAGGGTCTGGGCATAAGCTGTGATTTCATATATTGTGAATTATATTGATTGAAATTCAAAGCGAACGCCAGTGTACCACATTCCCTTTGGCCAGAAGTGAAGTGTGAAAAGAGCCTTTTGGCTTCTCGGTTGGATGCACAGCTCGGGCTTTGAAGTGCGACAGGCTGCCGAGGTTTCGCGTTACTGGAAACGTCAACATTCCACCAGCCCAGTCTTCCGAGGGAGTCAGAGAAACTGAAAACATGGAATCGCAGAGAACTGGGATGGCAGGAGAGTGTCGGTGAGGATTCCCCGAAGCCCTGGGAATTGCCCTGGCGTTACCGTCACTCCCACGGTGGCTGCCACGGGACATCGGTAAGGTCGCGTACAGAACGGACCACGGACGCTTGGTCGCCCTGGGCAGCGGGAGTCCCATGCGGTGGGGACAATAATCTCATATCTGATCCTGACGTGCAACACGCCTGCAGCTAGGGAAATCCACGCATGGTTATAATACCGCAGATTGAGAGTTTCGTGGCGTGAACAAAGTAGACACTCCTTAGGGCAAGAAAGTCATTTGCCTTTTAAGAGTCAGCCTTTGTAATGTATTATGTTACAAATTCCCTGAAATTTGGTAGAGTGAGTATATGGTAGTTGGTCATTATATTCAGTTTCTGTTTTGTGCTCAGCAATACACGTAAAGCCTTATCTCCAAGGTGGGGGGGAGCCATCATTCTCCTCCTAACAAGAAAACAAAAACACAGGACCACCTATCCTATCTAATAAAAGCCTAATATGCAAATTGATCTACCCGCAGAACGACTAGCAGAACAACCGGTTGCTATGATGTGCACTGACCACCAGGGGGTAGACGCTCAATGCAGGAGCTGCCCCCAGCCTGCAGGCCCCAGGCCAGCCAAGGTGGGTGCCAGTGGGGGCCCTTGATTGCCCTGCCGGTTGTCTCACAGAGTGCGGTGACCAGTGGCGGTGGTGGGGGATAGAATCAGCAAGCAGGAAGCACCAGGCCAGCCAAGGCGGGTGCTAGTGGGGGCCCCTGATCACCCCACCAGTTGCCCCACAGATCAGCCCTGATCGCTGGCCAGGCCTAGAGACCCTACCCGTGCATGAATTTTGTGCACTGGGCCTCTAGTAACAAATAAAAGGTAAATATGCACATATCAATTCTAGAAAAGAGAACTTCCAAGAATTTAGAAATAAAAAAAAAACATTTTGGTGGTCTATAGGAGTGGGATATGCATGTAGGTTTTAATGGCTAGAAACTTAATGCCCTCATTGGGGCAAGGAATCGGATGATAAGCCTTAGAGGAAAATTCCCCCCAAAACAATCCTTTATAACATATTTATTTAAAAGAATTAAAGGTGCAATCATGAGAATAAAACCGTAACAAGAAAGAAGATGTGTGATTAAAGAATGGTAAGATTAGAAAAGTTACCCTACAGGACTCGTATAAGTAAAGATTATAGTTGTTGAAATGAAAACCTGAATGTTACATTTTGGCTTTTATTAACAGTAGAATAGGCTGATTGAACTAACTGTCTCACAGTAACAACTATCAGACCTGAAAAAAAAAAAAATCAACCATCTGTAGCTACTGGAGAGCTAATAAAAGCAGCAAAAACTGAAAGAAAGTCCATTGTTGAAAGACAAACGAGGCTGGGTGAGGTTTCTGGTCTTGCGACTTTTTTCCTGAGAGCACTCTCCAGCCTGGGCAGCATGGCCAGGAAAAGGCCCTTGTCCTTCTGGCTCCATGCTGGAGAGGGAAGACTTTGGGACTGCCAGTGTGGCTGACCATAAGGGGAAATATACTAAAAAGCAAGAGGTGGAAGCTATGCATCATCAGTGCACCTGACTAAATCCTTAGCTAACTGCTGAACTGTGCATGATTGGGAGATACCATAGGGCAGTGGTCGGCAAACTGCAGCTCGCGAGCCACATGCGGCTCTTTGGCCCCTTGTGTGTGGCTCTTCCACAAAATACCATGGCCTGGGCAAATCTATTTTGAAGAAGCGGCCTTAGAAGAAGTTTACGTTTAAAAAATTTGGCTCTCCAAAGAAATTTCAATCATTGTACTGTTGATATTTGGCTCTGTTGACTAATGAGTTTGCCGACCACTGCCATAGGGTCTTGGTAAAACAGTAGCTAAAACCCAAGAGAACCGAAGGGACATCTGAGCTGCTGCTCACCACAGAGGAAACAGAACGGGGAGTTCTATTGCAGCCAAGTTAACAGCCTGCTAGAAAAGGAAGTGACAGTCCTCAGAGGAACGTCACTAAACCCAGTGTCTCCACAATGTACCACTGACAATACCTGAGGTACAGTGAAAGATTACTAGATGTGCAACAGGAGAATGTGACCTCAGCCAAAAACAGGAAGTTAGTATAAACCATCTCTGAGATGAGCCAGAGACTCTTGAATTCACTAGCGAGTACTTTAAACATTGGTGCACTATCAGGGTCCTATGGTGCACACATTAGTTTTGAATATATATTCTAAACTAGAGGCCTGGTGCACGAAATTCATCACGGGCAAGGTCCCTAGGACTGGCCAGTGATCAGGGGCCCCCCGCTGGCACCCGCCTTGGCTGGTCTGGTGCCGCCTGCTTGCCAGCTGGCCCCGCCCCCTGCAGCCGCTGCCGGTCATCTCCCTATACAGTGTAGTATATATACTATATTGTATTATATAAATAAGGTCTTAAATTTATGAAAAATGTCTCCATCAGAAGGGTTAAAAAAGAAGAACAAATTAAACTTATCCTATCTAATAAAAGAATAATATGCAAATTGACCATCACTCCAACACACAAGATGGCCACCCCCATGTGGTCAAAGATGGCCTCCACAAGATGGCTGGCAGGAGAGGGCAGTTGTGGGCAGTTGGGGGGGACCAGGCCTGCAGTGGAGGACATTTGGGGGAGACCCAGGCCTGCAGGGGAGGGCAGTTAGGGGCAATCAGGCCAGCCGGGGAGCAGTTAGGCATCGATCAGGCTGGCAATGGAATGGTTAGGGGGTGATCAGGCTGGCAAACAGAAGCAGTTAGGGGCAATCAGGCAGAGGCAGAGGAGCAGTTGGGAGCCAGCAGTCCTGGATTGTGAGAGGGATTGGGCCTAAATGGGCTGTCAGACATCCCTCAAGGGGTCCCAGATTGGAGAGGGTGCAGGTTGAGCTGAGGGACACTCCCCCCATGCACGAATTTCATGCACCAGGCCTCTAGTTTCTTAAAATAAGTAAGAAATAACATAGCTAAAAACAGAAATTAATTAATTAATTAGAAAATGAATATAAAAAGACAAAGCTGTTTTGTCAAAATTATTTAATGTAATCAATAATCATAACAAAACTTACCCAAAAAATAAAAGGAAGAAAAAAACAAAATATCATTATAAAAAATGAGTCAGAGGGATATTATGAGTGATCTTACAGCCTTTAAAATAATATTAAGAAAATATTATGATCAACTTAGATTAAATGGACAGTGCCTTTACCAAAAATGACATAAGACACAATTAAAAATATGAATATTTTCCAAATTGTTTTATGAGTCATCAAAACCCTAAACTTGTCAACAATGTTATAAGTAAATCATAAACCAGTATTTATTATTAACATAAATATTTAAATCATTAACAAAAGATGAGAAGATTTAATCCAGGCAAATGTAAAAAAAATTTACAAACATACTGACCAAATGAGGCTTATCCCAGGAGTAAAAAGTTTAACATTTGAAAATTAAACATAGATAGAAAAAAATGCATCTTACAACACTGAACATCTATTCATGATAAAAACTCTCACCAAAATAAGAATAGAAGGGAACTTACCCAATCAGACAAAGGGATTGTATTAAAAACCCACAACTAACTTCACACTAAATGAAGAATCACTGAATTATTTCCCCTAATATTAGAAATGAAGCAAAGATGGTCCTCGTTCGATACAGAAGGCAAGAACACTAAATAAAACACACAAATATTGCGAAGCAAAAAGTAACATTGTCTCTTTTCTCAGACAACTAGACTGTTAAGTTAGAAAATACTTAGTAATTTAATAAACAAATGAACAAAACACTAAGAAACTAGAGACTCGGAATACAAGGTCAATATACAATATAACTTATTTATATAGTCTAGAGAACAAATTGTTTAATGTTACTTAAGATAACATAAAATACATGGTAATGAATTTAAAGTAAGAACAATATTTCTACACCAAAAACTATAATAATCACTGAGAGAAATTAGGAAAAATTAAATAGATTACACCATATTTATGTATCCAAATTTCAATATTGTTAAAATATTAATTCTGCCCAAATGGACCCATAGATTCACCATAAATTCAACAGTTTCCTTATCACAATTTTAACTGGCTTGAGAGAGAGAAATTGGCAAGCATCCTGGGTAATAAAGAGTTAATATGGTAATTAGACTGGATGGCAGAACTACCTTCCAGAACAACCAGTGGGCAGGGCCGCGGGGCCATGAGGCAGCCAGGCTGCTAGAGCCGAGTCCCTTGAACAAATTTGATGCATCGGGCCTCTAGGATTAGTATATTGATATGCTATGAACCTGACATGCCCAAAGCAACCTTGACCTATAGAACAAAGCTGGGGACTTGTTACCATACGGCCACAGTAAACAAGATTGTGGTGTTGGCATAAGGATAGACAAGCAAATTAGGGAAACAGAATAAGGAATTTGGAAGAGACCCACATTTATTTTGCTTTTAGATCTTCGACAAAAATGTCAACAGGATTAAATGAGGAATGTGAAGTCTTTTCAACAAATGGGACATTGATGTGGGAACAAAATGAATCTCAACCCTTACCTGACACTATACAAAAGAATTAATTTTTATTTAAGGTAAAAGCTACACTATAAAACTTTCAGATATTAAAACATAAGGGAATATCTTCATTGCCTGAGAGTAGACAGAGTTTTCTTGGACAGAACACAGATTCAACAATCACAAAAGCAAAAGAATCATAATTTAGACTTTAGTAAATTTTTTTAAATTATTCTTATCCAGAGATACATCTAAGAAAATGAATGAGAAGGTTGGAGAGATTAACCAGGGAACTTATATGCATATATGCATAACCCATGGACATAGCCAATAGTGTGGAGAAGGCCTGGGAGGGGCAGGTGCGGGGTGGAGGGGGTCAATAGGGAAAAAACAAAAGGGCCATCTTTAATATTTTAAATAATAAAAATAAATTTAAAAAAAAGAAAGTTTGAGGAAACACTTATCTGAGATAGGATTTTTATTCAGAATGTAAATTTTTACAACTCAACAATAAAAAGAAAACAGCTAATTTTAAAAATGAGCAAAAGACTTAAGCCAAGATTTCACAAAGGAGGATGTGAAGTTTGACAACAGCCCCTATAAAGTTCTCTGTATCCTCAGCCATCAGGGAAATGCAACAAAAACCACAGTAAGAAGTCACCACACACAGAAAGGCTGAAATTCGAAGGGTTATTACCAGTTGGTGTGGCTCAGTGGTTGAGCATTGACCTATGAACCAGGAGGTTATGGTTTGATTCCTGGTCAAGCCATATGCCCTGGTTGCGGGCTCAATCCCTACTGTGGGATATGCAGGAGGCAGCCGATCAATGATTATCTCTCATCATTGATATATATATATATATATATATATATATATATATATATATATATAGCTCTCCCTCTCCTTCCTCTCTACATCAATAATATATATCTATATATCTATATATCTATATTTCTATATATCTATATATATACATCTATAGATATATAGAAATATAGATATATGTATCATCCTTCTAAATACATATATACATATATATATACATATATATTATATATAGATATAATCCTTCTAAATACACATGTATTTAAAAGGATTATATCTATATATAATATATATGTATATACATGTATTTAGAAGGATTATATATGTATAAAATATATATGTATATATATGTATATATATATGTATTTAGAAGGATTTTATATATATAATATATGTATATATATATATATATGTATTTAGAAGGATTATTAAAACCAAGTGTTGTGATAATCAAACACACATATCTTATATCAATACTAGTGGCCCGGTGCATGAAATTTGTGCATGGGGTGGGTGTCCCTCAGCACCCTTTCCAATCTGGGACCCCTTGGGGGATGTCCAACTGTGGGATCGGGCCTAAACCAGCAGTCGGACATCCCTCTCACAATCCGGGACCGCTGGCTCCTAACTCTTCACCTGCCTGCCTGCCTGATTACCCCTAACCATGCTGCCTGCCGGCCTGCTTGCCCCCAACTGCCCTCCCCTGCTGGTCTGCTTGCCCCCAACTGCCCTCCCCCACCAGCCTGATCACCCCCAACTGCCCTCCCCTCCTGGCCTGATTGCCCCTAACCACCTCTGCCTTGGTCCCACCACCATGGCTTTGTCCGGAAGGATGTCTGGAAGGTCTCCCAGAAGGTCTCCCGGTCTAATTAGCATATTACCCTATTATTAATATAGATATGACATAACCTCTTTGGAAAGTTTAGCAGTTTACATATTTAATTTACTTATAGCCTACCTTTTGAACCCATATTTCTAATCTTAGATATTTTCCCAGTAGGAATAAAGATGTACAACTTCTAACAATTTTGTACAAAAATGTCCATAACAACTTTATTCATAATAGCTGAAAACTGAAACCTATCAAATATCCTTTAACAGAAAATGGATAAGAAATTAATCCTGTATAATAAACGCCTAATATGCTAAGTGTCTGACCATTTGACCATTCAACCACTCGCTATGATGCATACTGACCACCAGGGGGCAGATATACCAATCAGTAGGTTAGCTTGCTGCTGGGGTCCGGCCGATCAGGACTGGGCGAGAGGGTCAGACATGCCCTGGAGTCCTCCCGTGGTCCTTCCCTGGCCACCAACCTCCTGTGGCCCCTCCCCAGCCAACCGGCCCCTATGGGCCCTGATCAGGACTGGGCAAGACGGCCCTGATCAGCACCAATTGGGAATGAGCGAGACGGGCTGGATACACCCTGGAGCCCTCCCGTGACCCCTCCCCAGCCCCGATTATGCACTGGTGGGGTCCCTTGGCCTGGCCTGCACCCTCTCGCAATCTGGGACCCGTCTGGGGATGTTGGAGAGCTGGTTTGGGCCTGATCCCTGCAGGCCAGGCCAAGGGATCCCACCGGTGCACAAATCTATGCACTGGGCCTCTAGAAATGTAATAAAATATTGCTCAGCAACAACATTGAGTGAGTAACTGATACATTTAACATCATCAGTAAATCTCACAGATAGTATGCTGAGTGAAAGAAGCTACCAACAGAAACAGAACACACGGTGTGATTTAATTTATAAAAAATTCCAGGGCAGGCAAAATGAACTGTGGGAACCATGCCAGAGCTGCTGGATAATCAAGGCAACTCAGAGTGTGAAGGACTTGTTGATAGAATGCCAGATGGCCAAGGCCACTCTGAACATGGGGATCTTAATCAGAATGTCCAAGGTCCCTGCGCAGGTGCACAACAAGGTCACTACTTGCAAAGAAGCCTCTTTTACCTAAAAGTATAATACATGTTAGCCAGCCAGTGTGCTGGGGAGGAAAGGGAGGCACAGAGGATGCAGCTACTGTGTGTGCAGGAAAGCTGGAGAGGTTGGAGAAGCTACTAGGGCAGAGCGCCCAGGTGCCGTTACTGTGTGAGGTAGTGAGCCTAGGGCAGCAAGCGGCTGCTCAGATAATGCCTGTGGGTACAGAGGCTAATGCTGCTTTGGGGGGAAAGATGAACTTATTCACCAGCCTGTGTGCGAATGCCTGTATAGAACTTTGCTGTGAAGAACTGTTTTGTCTGATGACTATATGGCCACTGGCTTCTACAATAAAGACTCATTCTTATACACCCACAACATCTCAGGGCTTCTCCATCTAAGACCCGGCGTCCAAGAAGGTCCAGCCCCTGGCAGAGGGGCTCAGACCAACAGTTAGTGTAGCGAGCAGAGTTAGAGAAGGAACCTGCCTTGACAATGGGTGTAGTCGAGCAGAATTCAGAAGAATATCCAAACTCAGAGCAGCTATGCTCTGTGCTGCTCTGACACAAACTCATGGTGAAAAGTCAGAATGAGTGACCTCTGAGGGGAAACTGACGAGGAAGAAATATAGGACCTTTCTGGGAAAATGGAAATTTTCTGTTTCTTGGTAGCGGTATGGTTTACAGGGAGGCATTCATTTGTCAAAACTGTGCTTTTAAGACTTGTCTGTTTCAAAGTATGTCAGTTGGATGTAAAAAGTTGTAAATAAATTTTGAACTTTAGTTAGGGCTGCTTTTCACAGTGGATGGTTTAGCAATTCCAAAATTACTTTCTGTGTATTCTAGACTAGGCCAGGTGAGTAAATATATTAAGGATAAAGGGATACAGATTTCTCACTGTTATGAGTGACAAATATGGAAAGGAGGAAACTAGATTCTAACCTATACTGCAATGTGTCTGGTTGAAATTAGAGAATTCACTTAGAGTTTAAAACAAAGATAAAGAAAAAAAATAGAATCATCTATAATAATAAAAAGCATAATATGCAAATCGAATGAATGGCCAAACATTGGAACAACCGTCCATATGACCTTCCAGACGAAGCCGGGGCTGCGAGGGCCTATTCTTGCATTACATGAATTTTGTGCATTGGGCCTCTAGTTTATACACACACACACACACACACACACACACACACACACACACACTAGTGGCCCAGTGCATGAAATTCATGCATGGGGTATGTGTCCCTCAGCCCGGCCTGCACCCTCTCCAATCTGGGACCCCTCGGGGGATGTCTGACTTCCCTCTCACAATCTGGGACCGCTGGCTCCTAACCGCTCACCTGCCTGCCTGCCTGATCACCCCCTAACCGCCCCTGCCTTGGCCCCACCGCCACCATGGCTTTGTCAGGAAGGACATCCGAAGGTCTCCTGGCCTAATTAGCATATTACTCTTTTATTAGTGTGTGTGTGTGTGTGTGTGTGTATGCACATATGTATACTTACTTTTAAAAACCCTCTCTATGTATATGTCAAAAAGCAGATGGGCAATAGCTGAAGGGGAATAGTAAACTGGCAGACTTACCTCAGGGTATTAGCCTGAATGCCTCATGGTATAAAAAAGATGGAAATCATGAAAGAAAGAGTAAGCCTGTGGACTATAGAACTAGAATGCCCAACATTTGTTTGAGAGAATTTGAGGAGGGACAGAATTTTTAAAAATGTGATAGATGAGAAAATAACCCAAAGTTAATATGACATGATTCTTCAGTTTGAGAGAGAACATCGAATGTTGAACAAGATTAGAAATAAATTCATACCTGGACAACTTTGCAAAAAAAGAAAAATATGGATTTTTGTTTGAAGAATGTCAATTGGATTGAACCAGGAAAGAAGAAAAAAAAAGGCGTGGAGAGAAGGAGAAAAAGAATACCGTCCCAAGGAAACTGTGTAACCTAGGTTCTATACTCAGTCAAATTATTGTTTAATATTGATAGAAAAACAATGAAAATTTCAATAGACTAAGAGAGTTTTCTACTCAGAGAACACTCACGAAAAGAACTGAAAAAAAAAATGCAATCATGCTAAAAATAGAGTCCTGTGATATAAAAGACGCTGTAAGCAAAGTAAAAGGATGAGCACAGCTCATACACACACACACACACACACATATGTATAAATATGTGTGTGTGTGTCTGTGTGTGTATGAGTGTATGATACTTCCACTTACTAGTAATCAGAAAAATACAAATTAAAGCAATGGCCACCATTAAAACAATCGACTGCTATTCTACAACATTAAGATCTTTCCATTAAAAACAATCTGAAAATATCGTGTCAGTGCGGATATAGAGAAAACAGAAACCTCCCACACAACTAATAGAAATATAGATGACCACAACCTTGTTGAGCATCACTTTGAAAAAAACCCTGTGACTTGAAGCTGTATGTACTCAGTGATCTGCAATTCTACTTTTAGATCCACTTATTCCTAAAATAAATATTGACAGAGGTACAGGGAAACCTGTGTAGGATTGCTTGTAACAGAGAAAACAAAACACACCTACTTATATGGTCTTTAAAAGAAGAATGGTTACATCAATGGTATGTTCAATAGCAATTGAGATTAATAAAGTATCATGTATTAACATGGACCATTTTCAAAAATTTATTGGAACACCCAAGCCAGTGTTGCTCAGTGGTTGAGCATCAACCTATGAATCAGGTGGTCACAGTTCGATTCCTGTTCAGGGTACATGCCTAGGTTGAGGTTTCGATCCCCAGTAGGGGGCATGCAGGAAGCAGCCAGTCAATGATTCTCTCTCATCATTGATGTTTCTATCTCTTTCTCCCTCTCCCTTCCTCTCTGAAATCAATAAAAATATATTTAAAAATATTTATTGGAGCAAAAGAGGGAAAGAGATCAATATGATGGAGCTGGAGCTAGAGTTACAGTGGAAATGTAAGTGGAGATAGGGATGGGGATGCAGATGTAGATGGGATGAAGATGCCAGGTATATAACATAACAAACAAACAAACAAAACCAAAAATGAAAACCACAGCACAATATTCTATATAGCTTAGGGATAATTTCACATAATAAAAGCAGAAAACAGAGGGGAAAAATGAGACAGAGTTCTAGAGAAGATTTTCTCAGGGAAGGAAAGAAAGTGTGGATAAGGGAGGTTCCATTAGCAAAATCTGTGTATTTTATATATTTAAAACAAAACAAAACATGAGGGAAATATAATATTCACATGTGTCAAATCTGTATTATGTAAATACCTGTGTCTACTAGATTATTGTGTTTTTTTTATGTTTGATATACTGTGAAATACAGATTTTTAGAAAACTTTTTTAAAAAGTACTATAATTGCAGCCCTAACTGGTTTGGCTCAGAGGCTAGAGCACTGGCCTGCAGACTGAAGGGTCCCAGGTTCAATTCTGGTCCAGGGCACATGCCTGGGTTGTGTACTTGATCCCCAGTTGGGGGCATGCAGGAGGCAGCAGGTAAATGATTCTCTCTCATCATTGATGTTTCTATCTCTCTCTCCCTCTCCCTTCCTCTCTGAAATCAATAAACATATATATATATATATATATATATACTATAATTGCAGTTAAGTCGCAATTGTACAAACATCGTACAAATTGTTATAGACAAAGACATGGGGAATCTATATATATAAAAGCCTAAGGGACCGACCAACTGAAGGACTGGTCGATTCGTTGCTATGACGCACACTGACCATCACAGGGCAGACGCTCGACGCAGGAGCTGGCCCCCTGGTGGTCAGTGTGCTCCCACAGCGGCAGTGCTGCTCAGCTGACCCACAGGTGCTAGACACAGGGTTCACGGTTGGCCGTTGCAGCCTGGAGATCGCAGTGGAGCGGCAGAGAACCTACAGAGCAGAGGCAGCGGCGGTGACAGGTGCAGCAGGGCCAGAATGAGCAGGAGCGGAGGCAGGAGCAGCAGGCAACGTGGGACTGCGGGTTTTGGCCTGATCCCTGCAGGCCACACCGCGGGACCCCACCGGTGCATGAATCCATGCACCGAGCCTCTAGTAAAAGGATAAAATAGGGGTGAGAAGAAGGCTAATCTAAAATCCTGGAGACGTCAGGGTGTGGGAGACGGGAAGTGGGGTCACTGAGGGATAAGCTAGGCTTTGCTGCTCCCCAGAATGTTACATTTAAAAAGCAATCAAAATGACAGCGAGCAGAACCTTTCTATTTGTGAATTGTAGGTGTCGAGTAAACGTGCATTGTTGTCACTCTTTTTTTAAAATCAGTTTGCTTGACTTATTTCTTGGCCGTTGAGATGAGCCCTCTAACGCGGAGTCAGGGAGAACATTCTGAAGAGCATTTCATAGACTCAGTGCCAGTTTCCCTTAGATTTAGCCTTTGCTCCAGGTAACTTGGATTCTTTGCCTTTCCCAGACTTTGTTTTAACGAGTGTTTAATAATTATTATACTTTATTTTTAAATTGTATTGATGTGACGGGGTGACATTTGTTAATAAGATTACATAAGGTTCAAGTGTACAATTTATCATAATCATCTGTATATTGAATTGTGTGTACACCACCCAAACTCAAGTCTCCTTCCATCACCATTTACTCTCTCCTACCTCCCACACCCCTTTCCCTCCTCTAATCACCATACTGTTGTCTGTGTCTAGGAGTTGTCTTTGTTTTTTGCTTAATGCCTTCACCTATTTCACTCAGCCCCCCAAACTTCTGCCCTTCTCACAGTGGTCAGTCTGTTCTCTGTCTGTGGGTCTATTTTGTTTGTTGTTTATTTTATTCGTTAGATTTTTAATTTTTTTGAATTGATGTAGAGAGAGGGAGAGAAACACCTGTATATTGTTCCACTAATTGATGCATTCATTGCTTGCTTCTTGTATGTGCCCTGGCTGGGGATCGAACCCACAACCCTCGCATATCAGGACGATGGCGCTAACCAACTGAGCTATCTGGCGAGAGCAGATTTCACATTTTTAAGAAGTCTATGTATAGTGGAAAGAGAAGAGGGGGCATTTGACATCTCCATAGGGACATAACAATATGTACCCATACAGAGACACACATTTGGGGTGAAGGGAGGTTCTATGTCCTCACTCACCATTAAAATGGATGATGATGATGATGATGTTGATGATAGTGGGGCTGTAGGGTATTAGTGTGTAACGTTAATCTAGCCAAGATTGTGGACAGCCTGGGACACAGTGATCATTCTCAAATAATCATTATTTCCTTGTACCTTATACCTATGCCTTTCTGTGATCCTCAGCACTTCAGCTCTGAAAAGTCAAACCGTTCACAAGTGCAAGTTTGTGGCTGAGAAAGTATGACACGTTGGCATCGTATCGCCATGGCACCCGACTGTGTCCTCTCCTTGTCTCCAGACTGTGGCCACGCCGTGGACACGCCCGCCGGAACGCGGCTACCGTGGCTGTGCCTCACTCCACGCTCACTCTTTGCAGAATCTCGGAGGAGTCTCTTCTCTGAGCCTCCGTTTCCTCTTCTGCAAGTGAAGACAGTCATTCCCACCTGGTCACAGGAGCCTGGAGATTCCCAAACAGGAGGAGTCATGTACGGTTCCTCACAATCTCCTAAGAGCCTTTGTCCCTCCCTCACTGGGATCGCGGGGAGTGGGGGGGGGGGGGGACGGGGAGAGGTGGCAGTTCCCCCACAAAGCAGAGGAAGTCTGTACTCAGGTTTGCAGGGCTGTGTAAACCTTGCAGCAAGCCTGTGCTTCAATTCTTTAGCCCCTGAGCCTGGGGCCTGCAGCTCTTCTTAATGGAATCACGGCCTTATTTAGGAGGGATCGAATTCTTATTATTTAAAGTGCTGTTGGCAGCTGGCACATTGAGAGAATTATCAAAATATAATCTAACTGGCAGTGTGGTAGGTTAAAAAAACACACCGACTTGCAAGGCAACATTTTTCATCTACGGGAAAACTCAAAGAAACTGAGTTTGAGCTCAAAATCTTTATTCCGTGACTATGTGCATGGGTCCTAATTGTTAGCGAACATTAGGGGGCAGTTACAAATGCGCCTGGGTCTCTAACCAGCGCCCCTGCAGACAAGCGCCCCGTCAAGGGTGAGAAGGTTCTGGCTGCGCTGGTTCGGAGGGCAGACTCCATCACCTCAAGCCCACGTGTCCCACTGCCTCCTGGGTATTTCTCTTAGGATGTCACGTGGGCTTCACCCATCACAGACCCAACTTGTCACCTGCCCCTCACCTAACCAACGCTTCCTCTGGACTTCTTGACTCCTCCCCATCTGCAAGGCACCGAGCTTGAAACAGCAGCATTTCCCATGGCTCTGTGTCAGGGAGAGGCTGGGATGAATGGACTAGAAGAGAGAAAGGCCACATCCTCTCTCTGCCCGTCACCATCCGTGTCACCTCAGGAGAGTCACTTCACATGAATTTCCACCCACCACCCCCTTCACACCTGGCAGCCCGGGCCACAGGTCCTCACTGAGAGAGAGAGGACATTTAACCATGAGTCGGTGACTACCCGCTGAAATGTCACAGGTAGACTTCACCAACGGGTACAGCGACCCTGCTGGTAGAGACGATGTAAACTGGTGTCATGGGTTAGGTTGTGGCTCTAAACATTCCTGTCCAGCTGGCGTGGCTATGTGGTTGAGCATTGACCTATGATCCAGGAGGTCTTGGTTCAATTCTTGGTCAGGGCACATGCCCGGGTTGCAGGTCTGATCTCCATTGTGGGGTGTGCAGGAGGCAGCCGATCCATGATTCTCTCTCATCATTGACATGTCTAATCTCTCTCTCCTTTTCCCTTCCCCTCTGAAATCCATAAAAATATATATTTTTTAAAATTCCTCTGTTGAAATCCTAGCCCCCAGGACCTCAGAATGTGACCTTATTGAGAAAGAGCCATTGCCGATGTCATTCGACAAGATAAGGGTCGGCAGAGCTGTCCCTAATCCAACAAGACTGGTGTCCTAACAAGCAGGGGGATTTGACCCAGAAACAAACACTCAAGAACTATGTGCAGACAAAGGTAGAGGTCAGAGTGCTGCGCCTACGCGTGCTGGAACACGGAAGCTGTCCACACTCCCAGCAGCTCGGGCCGGGGCCTGGGAGAGGCTCCCTCGGCCTCAGGAGGAGCCCACCTGCCCGCACCGGACCTCAGACGCCCAGCCTCCAGGACCAGGGAGACAGTGGATCTCTCCCCACCCGGTCTGGTACTCTGTTGCAGCAGCCCCGCTGCCGGACAGGGAGGTGCAAACTCCAGCCAACCTGGGCAGTCCTGGCCCGCTGGGCCTCCAGACTTGTCAAGAGAGGCCATAGCTCTAACATGTGACATCTCCCCAAGCATGGAACCTCCCAAAATGTGAAATCTTCAAGTTTTAAAATGGCAAGTGATTCAAACATTTAAGCCAGGGGTCCTCAAACTTTTTAAACAGGGGGCCAGTTCACTGTCCCTCAGACTGTTGGAGGGCCGGACTATAGTTTAAAAAAAAACTATGAACAAATTCCTAGGCGCACTGCGGGCCCGGGACGAGTCGGCTGCTAAGCAGGACAGGCAGCGGCACCCGGCGGGCCGCATGTGGCCCACGGGCCGTAGTTTGAGGACACCTGAATTTTAAGCCATTTTATAATCTGACCCCTCCCCACAAAAAAAAAAAAAAAAAAAAAAAGTATCTGCAAGCCACACATTTTTAAGTTTGGGACTAAATGAACTTACATTCCTGTTCAGTTATCACATTCTATGAAGTTAGGACTTTCAACCCTCTTTGCTGGGAATCTTCTTCTCAAATTAATCAATTAAATAAAGGCAAAATTGGGAGTCTAGAGAAAGGCTCGGTTCCTGCACAGGGATAACACCGGGGAGCACCATGGCTGAACCCGTCCTGTTCCGGGGGTGGGCCAACACAATCCTCATTCATCTTTCCAGCAGTTCGACGCGGCGGGCGTCTTTGGTTCCTACAGATGAGGAAACCGGGATGCCGAAAAGTACAAAAGTATCCACCAGCCCGCAGCAGCTGCCTGGAAAACCGGCTCATGGACTCGAGGACACCAGTCCTGGTAGGTCACCTGGGGCCCCCAAAGGGTGGAGGGGTGCTGTTGGGGAGTGCAGCCACTAAGGTGGCCAGGGCTCCTCACCTCATTCGGAACATTATTGAGGATAGAGCTGGTGAGCAGAAGGGATGGCTTGAACCCTGAGCCCTCACGCTACAGGAAGCCTGGGAGCGGTCCCATCGATGTACCCACTGCCTCGCCTCTGTCCTCCACCTCCTGGAGTGGTCGCTGTCATAGAATGGCTGCACCCCTCAGTGACCTCCGGCCAGGCCTTCGTCCATTGGCTCCGTTCCTCGTCCCGTTTGTGTGGTCTACCCCTGCCATGTGAATTCCCTCAACCTCACTCACCATTCAGGGAGCACCCACATGCAGGAGCTAAAATTCAAGGCCAGCCCCCCACTGAGATCCCCTGCCCACCCTTCCCTGAAGGCCCCATGCTTCCCTGCCAGTCCGGTTCTCCACTTCTCCCTGCACCAAGTCTGCTCCACTGTCTGGGCTTCTGGTCCGGCAGCTCTCTGCATGCGCTCTGCCTCTCTGCTGTCTGTGGCCAAGGACCCTCGGAAAGTTGCTCTGAGGACCGTGTCTTCTTTTCTAGGTGCGCTATTAACTTCAAGCTTTCAGTGTTTAATGCATGCTGGTGCATTTTGCTTGTCATTTAAAAATTTTGCCAGTTTTTGCATGAACTTACAGTGTGATTCTGGGGATGTCAACTGCCCTCCCAGCTCAAAAATCCATTATCTGTAGGGTAAGCATTGAGGATTAGAATCAGTCTCTCAAGTCTTTTACAATGTCTACGATGCCACCACTCCACATACTTATTCTGAGTCCTCCTCACACTCAGCCCGTTCAGTCACTCACAGGAGCGTTCATTCAGCCAATGTCCCCTTGGATGATGAGACATGCCAGACACAATTCTAGTCAACAGGGCACAAATGTCACCAAGACAAGCCAGTCACCTCCACTCCTGGGTCCTGTAGGATCTTCGGGGAAAGTGGACTAAATGAGAAAACAAGTGACTAAATCAGGAGGCTTTCATCTTGATAAGGGCTATGAAGAAATGAAATGAGATGGAGGGCTGGACAGTGAGGGGGGCAAGAGGGAGCACAGGAGAGAGAAAGGTCAAGAAAAGCGCTGGTCCCTGAAGACCAGTAGGATCCCGTCCTGCAGAGGTGCAGGGTGAGAGTCCTCTAGTGGAGGGAACAGTACTTGCTAAGACCCTAAGGGGTAAGCTTGCCATGCTCAAGGAGCAAAGCAGAGGCCAGTGTGGCTGGGGAGACAGGGGAAGGGGACAGTCCTGCCAGGTGAGCGGGGAGCCAGGGCGGGGGCTCTGATCCCTCCAGTTCTGTGGGAGGAGAAGGAGTTTGAGTCAATGGCTACCTGTTAGAGGATCACTGATGTCAGTAATGCAGCAGCTCCCCCAGCATCCTCCCCACAAGTTCACGGAGAACATTGGGTATAGTGGAAACCATCTGAGAACAAAATCCGGTTCACAATTGCATCGTAGAAGTGCCATCTGCAGGGACCTGACTTGGCTGTGGAGCACAGCTTCACCCAAAGGGATATGGAAATCGTGCCCTTTTAGGGAATGACTCAACAAGCCCAGAATGTCAACCGGAGGAAGAAGAGACTCAAGAGCACAAGGTAATGTCTGCAGTTCCAGAAGAGCTCCCGGGACAGAAGGACAGAGCAGCGCTCTGGGGACCGATAAGGTTCAGTGGGAGACTAGAGAATGACATTTATCAACATCCTTCCTACAGCTGGGATGTCCCGGGGGGCGGGGAGGGGGGAGAGGAAAGAGTTTCGAGAGTAGAGAGCTCTACGTGTTGGAATGGTCAGGTGGTGGCCGGGGGATGGGCCAGCCCTCCGCCTGCCAGTGCTCCACTCGAGCCTCTTCCAGCCCCAGGGTTCCATCAGCCTATAGTCTCTTCACTGGGCACAGGGACTCGGTGCCAGGGCCTTACTTGCGGAGGAACTTGACATTATAATTACAAATTGACTTTTCAGATAAAATCGCACACATCTTTTGAAATAGAGCCTGACTGGTTTTAAATAGAGCTCCTCTTTATCGGATTTAAACTCTCACCAAATATAGCTGAGGGGAGGGAGGAAGAGAAGACGGAGACCTTTGCCAAGAGCAAAAATGTAGAAATCTGCTCTTTGGTGGATGGATGGTCCAAAAGCAAAGCTTCATGTAAAGTTCCCCAGTGCCAGGAGGACTTAGTTCTGGCCAGAGCCTCCTGGTCAATGACCCCCACTCCCCACCGCCCCCCCCTACACACACACACCCCGCACGGATGGGGTGGAGGAAGGGGAGGTTTTTAAAAAGTCCCAAAGCCAGGCTTTTCATAAGCAGTATCCCCATGGACTTTTTCTCTCCTCCAAGCGTGCCAGCCCTGGCCTCTCTTGTTCAGTAGGGAAAGCTTAGGCGCTGGTTGTGGAAGCTGATCCTGGGTTATACTCCAGCTCTTCCACGGAGCAGCTAATCACTCAATTTCTCTGAGCTTTCATTTTCATAAAGAAAAAAGAAATGAAGAAAAACAGTAACTGCCTTGCAGGGTAAACGTAAAGATTAAGTGGGATGATACAGACACAGTGCTTAGTTGGAGCGCCGATTGGAAACGTTCTCTGGTCGTAATATTTAGCAAAGGCATGTCATGTTCACTGTTTTAAGTGCTTCCTCGATGTTCTGTGTATTTAAAATTCATTTAGGCCTCAGGATAGCTATGTGAGGCATGTGCATTACCACCCCCATCTTACAGACAGGGCCACTGAGGCACCCTCCTGGTTTCACAGTCCAGCACAGCAGAGCTGTCACTCAACCCCTGGAAGGCAGAGCTGCCATGCAATCACTAGAAGGCAGAGCTGTCACTCAATCACCTAAAGGCGGGCCCTTGCTGGAGCACCAGCAGCAGCATGAACACTTGGGGGGCACTAAGGAACATCACTGTGCTTTAACTCCCCTGAGTCCTTTCCTCCTTCCTCTCACCCCGCCACGCTGCAAGTGGTCAGTTTTCCAGAACACACTCTAATCCCACACATTCTCCTACTTAGACTCCCCAAGGCCCTCCCACCGCCTGCAGAGAGAAGTTCAGATTCCTCCACGTGGCTTGCAACCCGACTGCTTGATCTGCCCGCCTCCTTTCCTATTGCTCTACCCTTGTACTGCACACCCAGTCACCCCAAGCTTCTGCTTTTCCTGCAGGCAATGCTGCTGTCTCATGCTGTGTGGGTGCTGCTGCCCTCCTCCCTGCCCCCTCCCACAAACCCCCACTTTCTGGGCCTTCCCCTGCCCCTCTGCCTCGTTGGCCTGGCTACAATCCCCCATCCTCCTAGCAGTCCTGCAGGGGAGAGGTCCCGGTGCTAGAGGGGAACCCGATTCAGAGAGAGCTCTGTTCCAGGCCATGCAGCAGGAAGGTGACTAAGCTGACATTTAAACCCACGTCTTTCTGCCTCTGAGGCTCGCCTACCTCCATCACACAAGCTCCTGAGAAGCATCGGGGCGGTTACACCCCAGCTTTCCCTGGACCTGCAAAGAGTGGTGTTTGTCTTGATAGGACATAAGGGGGTACCTGGAATGTCTCCCTTGCCAGTCATCCTGGCCCCTGAGCAGCATGGCTTTGTGGCCAGAACACACACACACACACACACACACACACACACACACACACACACGTACCTACAGCTCTCTGGATCTCTCTCTCTCTCTCTCTCTCTCTCTCTCTCTCTCTCTCTCTCCTTCCTTCCTTGTTGCCCCAAAAGACTGCAGGCCCGTGTGTGAAGCAAGCCTGGCCTGGGAAACAAAATCAAATAGAATCAGAGGGCATGTGCCTTTTATCAGAACCAAACAAATCGTGGCTATAAACATCCCGTCGCCAGCGAAATTGCAGGCTTCTTTGAAGATCAGTGTCTGTTTTTTAATGTATCTATATTAAAAAAAAAGAAACTGGACCAAATTTTCATTCAGCTGGTATGGGGAGGGGGCAGAGTGGGGGAGGCGAGGACTGAACCCCGGGAAATTAAATAAGGGCCAGGGAGAAAGGAGACCTTCTGTCCTAGATTAGCACATTGATTAGAAGCAAATTTCTCTCTCTTGGGCAACCACTCCCTCCCCCCACCACACACACACACACACACCATCCCCAGCCCCACAAACCACTAACCACAGTTATTCCGTGGGGTCCTTCTTTGCTTTTCTTACTTGATACGCTCAGACTCCACTGTTGTGGTTCAGACAGTTTGTGTGAGGGGTCCTGGGAGAGAGAAAAAAGGCCACCTCCTAATTGCCTACAATAGACTGTTGACATCTGGAACACACTCTCGCTTTTAACCCTGTCTGTGGTGTGGTCCCTAGGTGCCCCCCCCCCCCGCCCCCGCTGACCTAATTGACGTGGAGCCACACAGGTGTAGCTGGATCCCCTGCACTCAGCTCCAGCCTCAGGCCCCAGACCCTTGGTCCAGCCACAGAGCATGCATCTTGCTCTCCTCACAGCTTCTGGACCATCTCATCCCAGCCCACGGCTTCACTCACTCTACATACTGACGAGACCCTCAGCTCTATGTCCAGCTTTGATCAGCCTTTCCTGCTTCAGAACCCCCTTGCTAGCTGCACAGCATGCAACTCCAGGAACTTCCATTGCTTTGTGAGAAAAAACAAAACAGAAAGACCTTCAAGTCCGGGACATCTCACTCTGGGTGACTCTTCCAAGCCAAGAGCATCAGCTCCCTGTGTGAGCAGGGCGCACGGGGTCCGCTCTTTGGCCAGGATCCCCTTCCACCCCACCCCACCCCACTCCACCCCACCCCACCCCACCCCCGCACTCTGCACTCATGGTTCCTCTCCTCTGGCCTATTATCCTGGCTTCACACAAGAATCATGTGTAACACTGTGAATTCTAAACCTCTAAACTTGAACTCCTCCTTGCACAGTCAAGAATTGCTTCTAGGACCTAGCTGGTTTGGGTCAGTGGATAGAGCATGGGCCTGTGGACTGAAGGGTCCCAGGTTTGATTCCGGTCAAGGGCACATGCCCGGTTTGTGGGCTTGATTTCCAGTTAGGGGCATGCAGGAGGCAGCCGGTCAATGATTCTCTCTCAGCATTCATGTTTCTATCTCTCTCTCCCTCTCTCTTTCTCTCTGAAATCAATTGGAAAAAAAATAATAATAAAAGAATTGCTTCTACGTAAATCACTAGGGTTACACCCAGACAGGGAACCAGCGACTTCCTCCAGTCTTCACTCATTTCAAGAGGAACTCACTACACATTGTGGTGGTTCCCAACTCCAGTCCCCCTCTCTCCTCCTCACACCACCACTACCGTAGTTACAACCCCGCTATTTCTTACCGAGGCTATTTATTCACGTAATGAGGTTTTCTTCCCAATCTGCTTCCAAGGAGAACTTGACGTAGCTTTAAGTCAGAGAATGAGATGCCGTGAGACTGGAAAATAACAGCAACAACAATCATGAGAGACGCCTTCCCCAAGAAAGTGGCCGATCCATGTTGTTAAACTCCTGCAGCATCCTGCACAGGGTCTGGTTCACAGTTGGTGCTGAAAAAAAAAATTATTTAAAGTGCAAGATGATCTACTCTCATGCACGGTGGAGAGATAGGGAAATTCCAGAGGCTGTCATTTCAGGATTTTAAAGCAAAACGATGTAAACAGCATCTCTTTGTAACCTCCAGTGATTGTTCTGCCAGGCACTCTGCCACCCACGTACGTAGAGGTGGAGGCATGCCTTCAACCGGTTGTCCAGTGCTTGTTCCTTCTTTACCCCATCAGTCATTCACTCACAGGCTTCACTCAACAGGTGTTTTGCAGGTGCCTCCATGTGAGACGTAGCCTGGTGAGGGTTCAGGAGGATGTAAGTTGAATTGGATGGGACACCCCAAATAAATTTAAAGTAACACCTCATCTGGTAAGGGAGTCCACTGTGCAATGATATGTTTAGTTTAATCAGACGCCACACTGTTAATAATATTTGAAACAATATTCTTATTTTTCTCATTATAAAGCAATATGTGCTCATTAAGTAAAATTAGAAAATACATACAAAATAGAAAGAATGAAATAAAACAATGTCTTCTGTTGTCACATTTCAAAGGAGACCATGTTTTAATATGTCTATTTCCAAGTTTTTTGTCTTTAGTTATTTTTGCTCATTGTTACAATCTTTTTGCATACACAATTTTCATTCCATTGTTTTTATCCATCTGCTCTTATTACCTTTTTTTAATTAAAATAGTCTTCAAAGGCTGCATAATATTCCACTGGAGAGCTGTGTCATCATTGACTTAACCACTTTCTTCTTATGCCATGGAGGTTGTAAATTTCCAAGTCATGGATTTTTCTAAATGTCAGGTGCTGTGTTTGCTCTTTTCAAAGATCCATCTCCGTGTTCTTCCGAGCAGGGTATTTTGTTAGAGCATCAGCCTTTGTCATGCGGGGAGAGGCCTTGTTCATCTACTTCATTCACAACATAGCTGATCATTTTCGCTCCACGCTATTTCTTCCTTCCTTGTTTCTCCACATCAGTTAGAACATCTCTTATATGCGACAAATACCAAAATTGCTACCACTAATAATAATCAGCCATTATTATTGCAATGCTTACCATGTGCCATGGGTAATCTCATGTAATTATCACAAACTCCTAAAAAGGAGGTACTCCTTCGTATTGGCATTCACAGTAACCGGGTGGTTTTTGTTGTTGTTGTTTGTGTGTGTGTGTGTGTGTGTGTGTGTGTGTGTGGTCAGGGGGTAAATGTATTTTTATTGATCCAAAAGAGGAAGGGAGAGGGAGAGAAAGATAGAAACATAAATGATGAGAGAGAATCATAGGCTGCCACCTGCACACCCCACACTAGGGATCGAGCCCACAACCCAGGTATGTGCCTTTACTAGCAATGGAGCCTTGACCTCCTGGTTCAAAGGTTGACACTCAACCACTGAGCTATGCCAGCTCTGTTTTATCTACACACTTGCCTATAAGCTTGGGGATGGCAGGTACTGAATCTACTTAACTCAGTTAGTCCACTAACCCCTGGAATGGAAACAAGCATGCGGTGAGACATGTAAAATAACTCTCAGGACTTAGATGAAGGAAGGAAAAAGGAACTGACAAGCACACTTTTTCTGGAAAAAGGAAGTGACAAGCACACTGTGACCTGACCTACTTGATGACTTGAAGCCTCGGTTATCTCTCCCGTAGAATAGGATTCTGAGAGGTGGATTTGGGACTAGATAGCTTTCAAGGGATAAATGTTCATCACCTTGTGCTACCTTTATTTAAGAATTCACCACAATTTCCTGAGCTAGCCCTTGAGCTAGTTCCTGGGTTTTTTGACACTAAGATAGCCTTTTCTGAGAATTCGGATTTTTCATCGTGAAATGTTAACTTTGATGCCCCCAAAATTAAACAGGAGGAAATGCTGCAGGGAGATGTCTAAGAAAATAAGTGAACTCAACTTGCCGGTCCTGTCTCCATTCAAAATCACAGACTCAAAGCAGCAGACTAGCCCACATTCCACCACACGTACAGTAGGTGGCCCTAGTATGTATCCTCCCGGCACCTTAGACTTCTCAGTCACACTGTGGGTATCCTGCTTATGTCCCCTGTTAAACTCTGAGCTTGGAGAAGGCGTGGATTGTGCTCACGCTTCATCCACAAGAAGTGCATGGGTGGAAAGAAGGACAAGAGGAGAAACTGGGGCCCAAAATCTGTTAACAATGAAGGAGAGAAAAAAACATCAAAGAGAAAATGCTGTGGAGCAAAGGAGTGGAGGACACTCCCTCCCCATGCTTGAATATTTTCACAGGCGTTAGAATGAGAAGTTATGGATTTAGAGATGGGTGTGGGTAGGCTATTGAAAAAAATCGAAATCATAGATGTAATTGCTTTGCAAATTTCTGTTTCTTCTCACATCGGCCCTAGTTGGTGATAACTCAATGTACTCAAACCTGTTTTGATACTTTGAACTGCAATGTGATCATTCAGATGCTTTCTTTATGCATCTGAAATTGGGTCTTCATGGTTTTATGTCTTTACTCAGATCTCCCAATTTAAGTGGTGGTGTAAAATGAAAGAGGGCAGTCTGCCTCAGCTGATATTTCTTTGAATCCTTATTCTTTGGGTGTGTAAATGCAATCTGCCCCAAGTCCACCTCTCTTTATTTGTAAATTTCACAACTCCTATGATAAAGAAGAGATTCTATAATATAACCAAGGGGGGAAATTTGCCAAAAACTAAGATTTGAATAGCTTCAGTCTTTGATGATCACAAATAGACTCTAGGAGACAGTGAAACAAGGTGTTACAAAGATTGGGGGGAAATGAATTTTATAACCAGAATATTATATTTGACCAAATGAACCATCAAATGTGAAGATAAAATAAAAGTTTTATTTTATTTTTTAATCTTTATTGTTGAAAGTATTACCTACGTCGCCTTTTCCCCTCATTGACCTCTTCCAGCCTGCCCAGCCCCAGGCCTTCACCACCCTATTGTCTGTGTCCATGGGTTACGCATATATGCATCCAAGTTCATTGGTTGATCTCTTCCCACCCACCCTCCTCTGCCTTCCCTTTGAAGTTTGGCAGTCTGTTCCATGCTTCTATGTCTTTTTTATTTATTTTTTGTTATTGATGATGATTTTTCTTTCAAAGACTCAAATTTTCACCTTCCAAATCCCCCATCTGAGAAATTTCTGGATAATGACCCCAGGTAAGTAAGTGGGCCGTAAACAAAGAGTACGATGTGGGGAGAGTAAGGGATGTACCCCAAGGGTTCGTGGAAGGAAAAGAAAAGCTAGGATGAGGCTTCCTGCAGCCCACCTGGATAAATTCCAGAGGGCTCGGAGGGCCTCCAGAATGCCGTACTGAAGATGTTTTATGACACTGGAAGAGTGATTTATTGGTTTTTCACTTATAAGTTCAACCAAAGAGAAAACGTGGAAGAGGTAAGTGAAGGGGCAGAGCAGAGGCCAGGGGACCCACCTGGACAAGGTGGGAGTGTGCACCTGATGGAAAGGGGGAGGGTTGGGGGAGGGGTGGCAGGGAAAGACTCACTCTCACATATCACCAAATGTATGGAGTAAGAAATAGGGGAATTGTATATCATTGAAATCCCACAGCTAACCAGTAGATAAGCCAAAATAGGAAGCTAAAATTAATAATGAAATAAACTGGATTAAGGAAAAATTTAGTAGAGAGTGATATCAATGAATCCAGGTGAATGAAACTGTGTTTGATCAGAGTAGGGAATCAGTAAGTAAAATCTGAGCTTAGAAAAATGAGAGGAAAGAGTATACAACTATATGGTTTTCAAAATTTAATAATAAAAAAGTAAAAATTATGTCCTTGGGGGATTAGGCTGACCGTGTGGATAGGGCCCAGGGAGACTCTGGCTTTTTATCATAAATTCATGTATTCTTTGCCTTTATAAGCAGATGTAAAGACTAATTTGATTTTATTATAAATAGCTGAGTTTCCAAGAGAGAGGCCTCGGCAGCTTCTTTGTTTCCTTAAACACTGATCCATTTTATTTTTGTTGGGATTACCTGGGATTATGTAATCAGATTTATTTTCTTTTTTAGAACCACAGCTGCTTTCCTCACTCCCTTCTGCTTAAGGGCTGAGTAGAATTATGAACATCCCTTTCCAGAACTGTCTGAAATGCTTCCATTAAAGATTCAGAAGAGAATCTCACCCTCATCCCTGGATGCATCCTCATTGTTGCTGTGGGCCCCACCCTCCCTTCTTTTGCAGAAAGTCAGCATCCCAGGGGTCAGCTTTCTTGAACTCCTTTTTTGTTAGTTATTCTGAGCTTCATGAGGGTTAGCCATTGCATACATAACAACCACAATAGTTGGAACAATCCTATATAATAAAGAGGTAATATTCAAATTGACCGTCACTCCAACACACAAGATGGCCACCCCCATGTGGTCAAAGATGGCTGCCCCCATGTGAACACAAGATGGTTGCCACAAGATGGCCAACAGGGGAGAGCAGTTGAGGATGACCAGGCCGGCAGGGGAGGGCAGTTAGGGGCGACCAGGGGAGGGCAGGGGAAGGCAGTTAGGGGTGACCAAGCAGGCAGGGGAGGGCAGTTAGGGGCAATTGGGCCAGCAGGGGAGCAGTTAAGTGTCAATCAGGCTGGCAGGGGAGTGGTTAGGGTGTGATCAGGCTGGCAGGCAGAAGTGGTGAGGGCAATCAGGCAGGCAGGCAGGCAGGTGAACAGTTGGGAGCCAGCAGTCCTGGTGGGATTGGGCCTAAATGGGCAGTTGGACATCCCTCGAGGGATCCCAGATTGGAAAGGGTGCAGGCTGGGCTGAGGGACACACCTCCCCCACCCATACATGAATTTCGTGCACCAGGCCTCTAGTATTAAATAATTGTTATACAACCAGCCAGCGTGGCTTAGTGGTTGAGCATTGACCTGTGAACTAGGAGGTCACAGTTTGATTCCCGGTCAGGGCATATGCCTGGACTGTGGGCTCCATCCCCAGTGTGGGGCATGCAGGAGACAGCTGATCAATGATTCTCCCTCATCATTGATTTTTTTCTCCCTCTCTCCCTTTCCTTTCCTCTATGAAATCAATAAAAACATATTTAAAAATATAAGTAATTGCTCATGTTTATTGAAGGACTCTAGGGTCAGGCATTTGTTCTACCGAATGTCGCATATCATACCAATTTAACCTGGCCACAGTGATGATAGTCTCCGGGGGCAGCTGGCCTGGGGTTGAGGTTGGACATGGAGCCAGTGCCTGGATGTTTATCAAGTCATGCTACTGACAATTGGATCCCAAGACAACTGACTTGCCAGCCTTCTGTGACTCAGCGTCCTTGTCCAAGCACTGGGAATACTAACAGTCCTTCCCTCCCGGACCTCTGTGCGGATTCAAAGAGTCAATACTTGACTTAGAGCAGCATCTGCCACAGAATAGGCAGGAAATGTAATGGTGGTATTATGCCCACTTTATAAATAAGAACTGAGTCACAGGGAGTCAACGCAGACGCTAAGACTGCAGCCTGGAGGCTGACTCACTCTCATTCTCTGCGAGCTGGGTCCCGGGGTGGCGGGGGAGGTAAAGATGTCACCCATGTTTGCCTTATTCACTCACTCGGGTAGACGATGCAGGCTTTGCAGCGAGAGCAGCGTAAGCTCCGATCCCAGCTGCACCCTGCCTGTGGCCTTGGTCAGGTTTCTAACTTCTCTTCTTTTGTGTCCTCATTAGTGGAGCTATCAAACTTCCCTTGCTGGGCGCTGGAGAGGACTCATTAAGCGGATGTGTGGAAAGTCAAGGCCTCATTAAAAGGCAGTCATCGGGGGAGACCTTGGTCACCCTCCTGTCCTGCCTGGGCCTGCGTCTACCCTCGGCACCTTACACCAGGAAAGGAGCTGTCGGATCAGCCACCATTCAGACTGAGGTCCCCTGGCTGTTTCTCCAGCACTTGCTGTGCCCCAAACACTGAGCTTGGAGAGCTCACATACGTCCTCTGAAGTAGCATGGCCGAGAGATGAGGAAATGAAGGACTGAGATGTGATGAAGTTTAAATCGGAAAGGTTCTCCCACGTGACTCAAGGCCCTCGGATCAGTACAGCCATGTTTACAAACAGGCCAGCCCTTGATTGGCGGTTGTCAAACAGCTGTCCCCTTGGTCCACAGCTCGGTGGTATCATCATTTACCCACAATACCTGCCGATTCCTTGGGCTGGAGTTTTGCGGTTGAAAAGCTGCCCTCTCAGTCCGGCGCAATCACACTGAGTCCTCTCAATGGGCAGGGAGGAATGTCACATGCTTGACGCTTGCCAATGGGGACACCGAGGTTCCTGGCAAGAAAGATGCAGGACAAGCTGGCCAGGAGGGGACACACCCAGCCTTCCTTCCAGCGCTCTGCCGGACTCTGCCCTGCCTCTCCTAAGAGCCCATTCCTGGAATCTCAGCAACACCCCCTGTGGATGTCCAGGTTGGGGACACCCATGTTCCCAGCATGTGTCACAGACTCTGATGGGATGCAATGGACAGACTGATGACCCTGCTCCTTATGTAAAGGGTTTCTGATCGAAGGCAGCTTTAGGGATCTAATGATTTTCCAGGAGGGGAATGTGATTATGTTGGTTTCGCCTCAAAACTCAAAACTTTGTGGCACAAACGATGAAGAAGAAGTGACCCCCTGCTGCTGGCTCTGGCCCTCACTGGGCGGCCTCCTCCTCAAGCAGGGGAAGGGGAGGAGAGGGCGTGGGCCTTGGGGTCCTCAACGAGCCACATTTCAGGGCCCTGTCTATTCTGGGTGTCCACTTAGAGAAAAGAAAAGCGAGCAGCCCTGCTTCCCTTGGCAGGAAGCAAACCAATGTCCCGCATCTGCAACTTCAACACTGACCTGCCTCCTGCTCCTGCAGAATTCACTCAGGGGGACACGCAGTCTCCCCTGCCCCCAGCTGTAGGGGCAGGTACATTAGGAAGGTCCCTTTTTTCCTTACATCAAGCAGGACAGCTCATGTCTGTAATTAGCATCAGCGTACACCGTTCGGGAAATAAGACTTCTTCAGCCGCAAATCCACGGTAGGTAAACATCCTTGACCACCCACACACTTTGTTGGGAAAATTACTTTCTCTTTTTCCCGCTTTGTGATTTGGTAGCAAAGTACCGGGGATGGGGGTGCCACTGAGACAATCTATTGTTCTCTAGAGTTGTGAACAATTCAGTCAAGTTTGCTATGCCGAAGATACATTACAATTTCTATAAATACAATTACATGTCGTTGGAAAATATGCTGCAGTCACATTCATTCTGTCACATGGAGAAGTGGAGTACTGGGCATAAAAAATGAGATCACATGGTTTCCTGAGAGGACTAACTGGCTACCACATTTCCCACGCTTTCGTGTTGAAGGGCACTCATTCATTTGCTCAATGACGGTTTACCGAGTGCCTGTTAGGCGACAGACAGCCATTGTCTACCCTAAAGGCATAATGATAAAAGGACATTGTATGGCCCGCATGGGGTTTTCAATCTACAGGAGAGATGGGATTTGGACCTGCAAACATCACATATGTGGGATGTGTATAACATGGATTTGGGGTTGGGGACACATGGGCAACAGAAAAATATTTAATGTTTGCAATCCCCTGGCCAGTGTGCCACCTTACCCACATTTTATAGACAAGAACATCGATGCCCAGAGAGGCCAAACAGCCACCCAAGGCTGCCAGCTAGAAAGTGGTGGATTCTGAACAGGCAACCTTCAGGCTGCGGAGCCCAGGTTCTCTCCTTCAGAGTTGCTGTGGTGTTGGTCCTAGTCCCTAAGTTGTCATCGCAGAAGACAAGTTTTCTTTTTTTAAATATATGTTTATTGATTTCAGAGAGGAAGGGAGAGGGAATGAGAGATAGAAACATCAATGATGAGAGAGAATCATTGATCGGCTGCCTCCTGCACACCCCTCACTGGGGATCGAGCCTGCAACCTGGGCATATACCCTGACTGGGAATCAAACCATGACCTCCCGGTTCATAGGTCGATGCTTAACTACTGAGCCATGCTGGCTGGGCAAGACAAGTTTTCATGTGTGAACACCAGGGCTCTGATAGTTTGTATGTTTATTGGTTTAATGGGGCAGCATCACAACAATTTTCCTTATTCTTAATGACATCAGTACCTGTCTAGTCACATTCGTTACTGTTTGAAAGCAGTGGAGTGATCTGATACAGGGAAGTATGCATTTGAAGGAATAATAAGCAGATATGTAATATACTAGAGGCCCAGTGCATGGATTTGTGCACTGGTGGGGTCCTTTGGCCTGGCCTGAGCCCTCTTGCAATCCAGGACCTCTCAGTGGATGTTGGACTGCCGGTATGCATATAAGATCTTTGGTTAATCTCTTCCCACCCTCCCCCTTCCTTCCTTCCCTCTGAGATTCATCAGTCCGTTCTCTGTTTCCATGCCTGTGCATTCAGCATCTGCCCCCTGGTGGTCAGTGTGCATCATAGCTACCGGTCAAAAGGTCGAATGGTTGAGTGGTTGCTTAGGCTTTTATATATAGATAGTTTACAAAAAGGCACATACACTTGTAAAATCATTATTAAATAACAAAGACAGAACCAAAAGGTATAACATCTGTGTGTATGTATTGGCATTCATACTACTTTATGAAGTGACTTCATGAAAGTAATAAGGAAGAAAATAGCTAAAATAGTAACAGGGGCGGCAGGCTTTTAAAATCCTTGAAGCACCCATGTCCACTTCTACAGTAGGACCCCCTTAATACCCTGTGTGAAGTTAAATCCCAAAGTCTTTAAACTAGACTTGAAGGTCCCTCCTACTCGCTCCCCATCTTCCTTTCTGTTCTCTCCTCCTGTCTTGATCCATCCAGAACCCACTGTTCCTCCCACAGCCACACCACACCCTGCTCCTCAGTTTGTGCCTCCTTATTTCACATCCCCGAGTCTGCACACCTTTCCCCGGCTGGAATGAGACTCATTCTCCAAGGCTCAGTAGGAGTGTGGCCTCTGGGAACAGCCCGCAGATGCTCACCCTCTGAAGAGCTGATTCCCTTCTGCTTATGGTTGTTCCATAGCATTTCTTTTCCCCAGACACTGAACCAATAACCCAAACAGAGCATCACCACTCCAGACCCAGAGGCTCCAGAAGTGAGGTTTGAGTCCAGGGCGTGCTCAGTGCCTCTCGTGGGGCGGGCACGCAGGTCATGCTCAGTAAGGATTTGGTGCATTGCTGTTTGGGGGATCGGGATCGTATGAGTGAAGCAGTGCTGACAAGCCAACTTGGTTAAATGAAGCGAAAATGGGGAAATTGTGATAGAGGCAGTGGGAAAGCTCCTGGAGCTAAAGAAAAGAAGACTAGTAAATACCAGTAGATTCAGGAATGGCTGCAGAACAGGACCCGCAAATAGAATATTTCCCTCCTCTCTCTTCTCAGCTCTTGCCCATGTTTGTTCTCTGTTCTTTTCTCCTCCACTTACCTAACTCCCTCACTTCCTCCCATCCTTCCTTCCTTCCTCCCTTCCTTCCTTCCTTCTTTCCTTCCTTCCTTCCTTCCTCCCTCCCTCCCTTCCTTCCTTCCTTCTTTCCTTCCTTCCTCCCTTCCTTCCTTCCTTCTTTCCTTCCTTCCTTCCTCCCTCCCTCCCTTCCTTCCTTCCTTCTTTCCTCCCTCCCTTCCTTCCTTCCTTCCTCCTTCCTTCCTTCCTCCCTCCCTCCCTTCCTTCCTTCCTTCCTTCCTTTCTTCCTCCCTTCCTTCCTTCCATCCTTCCTTCCTTCCTCCCTTCCTTCCTTCCTTCTTTCCTCCCTTCCTTCCTTCCTTCTTTCCTTCCTTCCTCCCTCCCTTCCTTCCTTCCATCCTTCCTTCCTTCCTCCCTTCCTTCCTTCCTTCTTTCCTTCTTTCCTTCCTTCCTTCCTCCCTCCCTCCCTTCCTTCCATCCTCCCTCCCTCCCTCCCTCCCTCCCTCCCTCCCTGCCTCCTTTCCTTCCTTCCTTCCTTCCTTCCTTCCTTCCTTCCTTCCTTCCTTCCTTTCTTCCTTCCTTCCTTCCTCTCCCACTCTTTTTCTCTCTCCCCTTCACTTGGTCTGTCTTTCCCATTGAATAGGAATACGTGGCAGCCACCACTTCAACCAAAACCTTCACAGGCCCAGACTCTGTCCCAGGCTTTCTCACCAAGCTGCACCCTGTCTCTTCGTTCCTCTCCCCAGGCTCCCAGGATAAGACCAAATCGGTCTATTTTGAGTCAGATGACCAAGGCGAAACCAGTCTCATAGCCAGAGGGCATTGGAATGCTCCACCACAAAGGTGGGCCCTGTAGCACCATAAAGGTTTGGGGAGCCAAGGTGGGCAGGTACTAAAAGGGGTGGTGAGGCATGAGTCCCAGAGAGGTCCTGTGCACACACATGTGAACACATACACACATGTAGCCCAAAACATAGTAGGTGTGCCAAAAAATTTGTTGAGCTAGTGATTGTATATATGCATACATATTTATTAAGACAAAAATATTTAAGCTTCACTTGAGCTTAATGGCATTTGCTTTGGTGAAGAGCTACGGCTTACCGCTCTCTCCACAGCACTTGATCTTGCATTTGGGGCATGGGAAGTCACACAGCAGGCTCCTGCCCTTGGTTTTGGGTCAGCCTCATGGTGGCGGGATCAGACAAGGAGAAGGAAGGATGGGAGCCAGCCTCCCACTAACAGTTGGGCCTGGTGCCCAGGGTTAATGACGCTCAGCTCTTGGTCCTGCAGTGAGTGGACTTCTATCAAGAGCAGAAGAAGTGGCTCGTTTTAAAGGGAGTGTCTGTGTCTAACAGCCATTGCGGTGTGTGATCTGCCCCTGGAGCTGGGCTGGGGACAGAACAAGGGCAGGGCACATGCCCTGTGGCACTGGAGTCATGACAGCAAGTTCCCTGGCTAATGTGGCGGGTTCCTTGCTGCCTCCTGCACTTGCTAATTTAAGCGAGTTACCACACTTATCTGCGCCTTGGTTTACCATAATAGGAGCATGAGAATCGTACCCAGCAGAAGACTCCTCCAGGGGCTTGAGGAATGACTGTGAGAAAGTGAACATTGAACTAGCAACATGACCAAGCTCAAGTCTCAGGCTGATGGAGCCATGAACTCACTTTCCCTGCCATCCTGGAACCATCTTTCTTAATATCCCAGTGTTATAACCTACACCCGCGTGGTACATACACATGATGGAGTATGACTCAGCCATAAAAAAGAATGAACTCTAGCCATTTGCGACTACATGGATGCATCCAGAGGGTACTAAGCTAAGTAAAACAAGTCAGAGAAAGGCAAATACTATACGATTGACTTATATGGGGGATCTAAAACACAAAACAAGTAAACAAGCAAATAAATAAGAGAACAGACAGACAATGAGTAAACAACCTGGGCTTTCTAGCTTTTCCCAGCAGGCTTTGCAGCTTTCTGCAGATCTCTCACGCACCATGCCTTCTGACTGCTCACCCAGCCACACTCCTGGCCATCCGGGTTTCTGAGCTCCACACTCAGCAGGCCTGGATATGAGTAGCTTTCTCACCACAGAAGAGAGTGCATGGCTGACCATGAATATTAACATCTTGATGTCTGGCTGGAGCCAGGGAGTGGGGGAGGGGGCATATGATGTAGTTTCAGATGCCAGAAATGAGCTGGGATGAGTTTGGACCAAGAGATGCCACCCCAAGGACCTACTAATGCTTTGAAACTGAAACTGAGATCAGTTTCCTCCTGGATCAACTATTGGAAAGATCAGTTCTTCTACGATGGAAACCTGGCCCATTTTTGCAAATGCCCGTAACCCTCTCTTTGCATCCCATCCTGTAAATGCCACACACACCATGAAAATTTCACTTAGTAAGTGATGAATGTATATTTTTCTTTTTAAAAAAATATGTTGACTTAAAATGAAAGTGATAAGTTATAAGTAAGCATATGCATACCCATACAGACACAGTTGGAAACAGAAGCAGGACAACAGGTAAGATAAAACCTGTGAGGACTAAAATATAAAGGACATGGCATGCCCTGGCAGGTGTGGCTAAGTGGGTTGGGTATCATCCCATGCACCAAAAGGTTTGATTCCCAGTCAGGGCATGTGCCCAGGATGTAGGCTTGATCCCTCGTAGGTGGCCTGCAGGAGGCAGCTGGTAGATGTTTCTTTTTCACATCAATGTTTCTCTCTCTCTCTCTTCCTCTCCCTTCCTCTAGTTCTAAAAAAAATAAAAATCAATTAAAATATTTTTAAAAATCTATATATATATATAAGCCTAATATGATAACTATCCAGCCAAGCAGTTGACCGACTGACCTCTATGACTTGATCTGACCACCAGAGGGCAGATGCTCCAACTGGTAGGTTAGCTTGCTGCTAGAGTCTGGCCAATCAGGACAGGGTGAGACGGCCCAGATCAGCCCCTATTGCTGGCCAGGCAGAGGGACCCCACCTGTGCATGAATTCATGCACCAGGCCTCTAGTAAATAAATAAAGGGCATGCCATAAGGAGATGTGTCCATGATGTTGACCCTTCCCACCTGTGTTAAGTCACCCACTGTCTGACTAACAAGCAGATTCCAGGTCCTTCTCTAGACCTACTAAATGGTCATATTGAAGGAGAGACACAAACAGCATATCTGCATGTTCCAGTCCCCAGTCATTCACACTAGGGTTTGAGAACCACTGCCCTGAAGCTTTTGGAAAGTACTAAAAAATATTGCAAAATTCAACCCTGAAACTTCCTCAGGAGTCAAAGCAAACATAATGCATTGAGTATTCAAGGATTTCACCAGCTAGGAACAGACCAATTATTTGGAAAGAAAAGTTTTGGTGGTACTGTTTCTGGTTGGAGAATATGGGAAATCCCTCCATCATGATAACTGATAACCTCAAAAAAACAAGTACACAGATGGAGTTAGTAGATTATGGATGAAAATTTTATAGCTTTAGTTCTCAGATTTAGGGTTATTCTTCATGTTGGATTAATTTTGTGCAGGGCATAAGGTAGGTGTCAACTTCATTCTCTGCACGTGGAGATCCGGTGGCTGGATATGCCTGACACCATTGGGTAAAAAGTCCAGTTGTTCCCCAATGAGTGGTTTTGGGGCCCTTGTCAAAAATCAAGGGACCATAAATGTAAGTGTTTCTTTCTGGGTTCACATTTTATTCCATGAACCTCTGTACTTATTCACTGTTTTAGAACAAAGCAAGCTGTAGCCCTGGCAGTCTGGAGGCAGATGCATCTACAGAGTCCAGTTCAGCAAGTAGCAGTCTCTTCCACACCAACAAGGGTACCCAGAGGACACCTTCTCAATTGAGCCCATACTGATGTCTCTCACTTATCCTTAGAAATTGTTAGTCTCTTTCTCCTTCCACTTCTTGAAAACCTAAACTTCAATATCCTTTTATAATGTGACCCTGGATCACTTCAGGCTTACATGCCAACAAAGATGGCAAAAAAGGTCACAATTCTCTGAGGTTCCTCCCCTCAGGACACAGTGTGTATGCCCCACTGAAGTCTGGCCTATTTGGCTTTACTTATTGTTGAGCAGGTTCAGAGGCCCGGCCTGTAAAAGTCTTCTGGGCTTCTGATCTCTCTTTTGAAATTCTGGAAAACAATTCTGGGGTATTCTGAGAAGATAAAAGGCACCCATCTGATGGCAGCTAGCCTCCAAATGGCCCACCTTCAGACTTAGGAGTGAGGATCCCCCAAGATTAAGTGAGCCCCACTCAAATCCACAGAACTGGCCATCTGAGTCTATCCCAGACGGCTCACCTCCAATATTGTGAGCCAAAGAATTTTGGTTTGTTTGTTCATTTGTTTTTTGTTTTCTTCTTGTTGTTTTTTGTTGTTGTTGTTGTTGTTGTTGTTTTGCTTAGCTGTTAAGTGTTGGGGTGGTTTGTTACTCAGCAAAAGCTAACTGACAGGGTCTCTCTCCTCTCGGTCTTACTTTACGCCATTTCTCACCACAACGCCTTTGCACACGCTCCTCACTTTTCTTAGAATAGTCCTTCCACTTCCTCTCTCCTCAGCTTGCAGAGCTTTTCTCTGGGCAGCCTCTCCCTTTGCCTGTCCCTGGCTAAGGCACCCTTGCCCTCAGTGTCCATCGCTCCCTGGGTGTCATCTAGAATGGCACTTGTCACCCTGTACTTTACCTGCCTGCTTCCTTGTCATGTCTTCCCCTGTACACAGAGAGTAGGACTGGCTATGAAGGTAAGGGATGCAGAGCTGATTTTCATGGCTGTGGGCCCAGCATCCAGCTTGACTATGGAATGTGGTAGGAATGCAGAGCTGGACCCCTCAGCGAAGCTTGAGAGGTCAGGAGCAATGGCCTGGAGAATGGGACCTCTGAGGATGAATTGCACTTGGTACCGGAATGGTTGGCCAAGGGTTTTCCAGGTAAAGAGGATGTGTATGAAGACCCTCAAGAGAAAGAAGAACACCATATGTGAAGACAGGAAGGCATCCAGGTTCCTGTCTGATGGGGTAGAGAACAGGGGGGTGGAGGGGCATGGGGGAGGCCTCAGTGGACATCAACAAGCTGTGATCAGCCACCAGGACTAGCAGACCTCCCCAGCCTTTCCACGTGACCTGTTTTTGTGTGTGTGTATGTTCCTTGGATAGACTACAGCCATTATAAAAACCCTAACCTGGTTCTACTGGGCGAGGACAATCCCAGAAGCTGGGTTCCGTTTTCAAGTGGTGTCAGCAAGCATTCCAGTGTTCTGTTCCCTCAGACCCAGGCTGGTGGCAGACAAGTCTTTCCCAAACAAACAGGGGGGAGGGCAGAGCATGGTCCAGACCGTGTGTGAGCAGAGCTGAGGCGAACAGAAAGTGGGAGCTGCCTCCTGCATTTCCTCCAGTGTCTGGTGGGGAGCGGGCTCCTCTCCAGGTGGTACTAATAAAGTCAGGCTGGGATCATGGGATCAAAGCCCAGAAACATAAAAGCTGCCTGGAGACGAAAGGGAAGAAGGGGATGGGCAATGCCTTCATCCCAATGTTAACCGTTCCCGCATTAATCAGACTCAAGTATTTCCAATTGGACTTGTCTCCTCTTCCAGGAAAATGAAGGGAAGCCACAGTTCCAGAGTCAGAGTTCTTTAAAGTGGGAATAGCCCCTTTAATCATCTGGTCTGGCCTCTCATGGGAGAGGGGAAAACCATGAGGCTCAGCAAGGAGCCGCGCCCCGGGCAGTTTACACAGTGAGCAGATGCAAACTTGGTATCAGCCAGATGCAGATGTGCCGCCCTCGACCTTTGCGTTCTTTTCTTAGACTGTAAGATAACTGAGGGCAGGGACCTGTGGTTTTGGACTAGCTTCCGGTCACCTTCCCACATACATTGCGTTCTAGACAGGGAAAAACAATGAAGGAGACAAATGACAAGATGATCTCACGGAGAGGCAGCAGTTATAAATCAAATGAGAGAGTGCAATGTGATAAAGACGGGGTGAGCAAACCTGCTGTGTGGAAAGGGAAGGGAAGTGTAGGCCAAAGCTGAGGCTGGTCAAGAAAGGTCCAGAGAATTCCTGGGCCACACCACCATGACAAGAGATGACCCGGATGCTATGTCAGAGGTGCTAATGCCACGCTGTGAGTAGGGGTGTTTAGAACCAACACAAGGAGAGAAACCAGGAGAAGATGATAATTCAGAGGTGAGATGAGCTGGTAGACCAGATGGATGACAACTCAGCTGAAAATGTACAAAGCATCAGCTGAGCATCAGTGCCCGGATGGTGTGAGTTCAAGAAAAGGAGCCATTTGACATTGATCTGGGGAACTCGGATGCTGTTACATGAATGTGGGTCTGACCACAGCAGAACAGTCGGTAAAAATCTGTAGCAGAAGCCTACTGCCAATAGAAACTAGGCAGAAGAAAGGGTTTGGATTTAGGCGGAGTCCTGACGAATGCCTAGGGATGAATTTTGCCTGTAAAAACACCTTTTTGGGAGATGAAAGATTCGCTCCCACTTGTCTCTTGGGGCCTATAGGAAGGTGAAGAGGATCCTGTGCTCTGGGGCTGCACTCTCAGGTCCACTTACTGGCTGTGAGGCCCTCCACACCTTAGATCCTCACCTGCGTCCTAGACATTGCTAGGACCTTTTCCATAGACTGTAGAACATGCCTCCCTGCATTTAGAATCACACCTACCCACAACATGTGTGATGTATTTGTGCTTTTCATCTGGCACTAAACTATGTCCAACACTGAGAGTGAAACCTTGCTGACATCTTAGTATGGGTCATTGCCAAACAGTTAAAACCTATTCACATTCAATCCTCACCACAGTCCATGGAATATGGGACGTTTCCTGTTGTCTGTTTTTGAGTTGAGCTCTAAGGCCAAGAAACACAGTGGCACATGCCTTCACATTCTTAAGTATCCACAGCCTGGTTCTGCCTCTAGCAGCCCATCAGCTTCTTCCACGGGCTGAGAAGTCATTGGGAAGGAGATCGGAGAGTAAAAGTCTCTCTGAAGATTCGGCTTTTCCGTCCCCTTTGGCAACTGAAGAAAGCATCAAGAGAGCCCACCCATAGGGGAATTTGACATGTGGTCCCTGGATTGGGGCGATAGGCACCACTATGTCTCACCTAGAAGAGTCTACCCATTGGAAGCCTGGATCAGCTTTGGGTGACAAAACAAAGCCAGAGAGTACCCCTCAGGGTGAGCTTTGCTTCCAGCAGTTCTTGGTATCAGCCAGAGGAGCTGATAGAAAGATTCTGCCCCAAAGAATGTCTTCAAAGGGTGGGAGGATCTCAGCCTCAAGAGGACTCATAAATGACCCATTAGAGGGGGCATCGACCTCACCAGGGAACTTCCAAGGGATTCCCCAGTGAAGGTACCTTTGAGGAACCCACAAAAACATCTGGAAAGAAAGAATCCCTTTTGGATCCAAATGCCTGCAACTGAATCAGGCCCAGAAGGCACCACTGTCCCCGCTGGACCCACCCCCTAACATGGCCCACCTCTGGAAGAATCCAGCATCCCAGGGAGAGGGAGGATGGGGGAAGAGGAAGGTTTAAAAGAGAAAAAAATTACTCTTCTCCACTGCCGGCAATGAGCCCATCTGGCCCACGCTAGGGATGGGACAAAACATTAAGTGAGGCGAGAAATGTCAGTAGACTGGACTAGCCATTTGGCAATGCAAAGACAGGGATGGAACACAAAGGCAAGGGAATGATGTGAAAGAATACAGTTTCTTTCCGCATATACCCAACCTAAGCCAACTCATTCACGGGTGGTGGTGTACCAATCGGGTAGCTTTTGCTGTCTCCACGGTCCAGAGGAGAAGACCGAGACTCGGACTGCCCAGGTGAATTGCCCAAGATTTCACGGATCCTGAGAATCACACGGGGATCTCTGCACCCAGGTCCGTCTGTCCCCTGAGGCCAGGCTCAGACACACTGCCTATCCACACAGCATTGGGCACTGAGTGGGTATTAATGGGATGAATTAAGTTATAAAAGGCTTACAAAAGGCCTTTTTATTGATGAGCCTCTTCCTAGGTGCCTCTCTCATGTTTATGAAGTGAGGTGCTGGCGTGGCCCCATTTTTAATGACTCCTTATTTACATGGAGCGTGTTATTTATGGAGGCAGAGAGAGCACCGTCGCAAACGCATTAGAAGGCGGGGAGAGCAGGAGGCATCGTTGCTCCCCAGCGAGGACAGGATTCTAATTACTCCAGAGCTGTGCCCTCCTCATTGGGGTACCGGGCTCCATAAATAACACCCCGTGTGTACACGGCGTGGGATGTAACTTGTGACTTAGACCACGCAAATGGATGGTTGGCCGACGGAGAGCTCCCAGCATTAGGCAAGAAAGGGAGCCGCAGCAAGGGGATTCAGAGACCTGGCTGCTAGAGCTGGCAGCCCATTCCTCACGGCACACTTCTCAGAAGCAATTAACATTTTTTATTTAAGTAATAAGCTCTGAAGAAGAGATGCAGGGGAGATAATGGCACTGGTGGAATCACGAGGTGCTTGGAACTGAATCTATGGGCACTTCGCATAATGAGCCAGCCATCCTCGGATGCCAATTTTCATAGCATCTCTACGTTAATCACCTTTCCAAGAAATGATTCTGCTCGTCCGAGGTGGAAGCTGAGAGGCTAAGGCTACACGGCTCGCACCACTTTGGAAGTCACGAACTCCCAGGAAATGCGAGTGGTGGCAGCAAAGAGACAGGCATTGGGGCTGGCGAAGAAAGCAGGGTTTGTTTTCTGGAAAGAGGGTTGGGTGGTCTTCCTGGGTGGGGCTCAGAGCTCCAAGACCGTCTGTATTCTGGGAAAAACTACAGGGAAGGTGATGATGCAACAGCCCTCCGTTCACCTTGCTCCAAAGGCAACACTTGGGCTGGTCCAACGCCATCACTGAGTAATCCCGGGAGGGGGTGGGAAGCTGGGAGCTCAGTGCTGTGAGGAGGAGGGAGTCCCTGTGAGTGTCCTCCCAGCTCTGGAGAAGTGGACCAGGACACGAAACCGGAGATGCACTGAACACCCAACACGAGCCCCGCCCAGCCCGCCCTGCCCCAGGCCCAGCTGCGGGGTGTCTCCTAGGCCTTGTGGTCTGCTGGTCTGCTGGTCTGCACAGGGGAGGCTGGGGGACCATGGAAAGACTTTGCACTCTGCAGTCTACAAAACACAGCATCTGACTCCCATGTCTGCTACTCATTTGCTCAGTGACTTAAGCCTGTGACACAGTGTTTCATTCATTCATTCACTCATTCATTCACTCATTTTCATTCATCACATCCCCGGGGCCCTTCACCGAGCAGGTGAATCCCAGCCCTGGGCATGCAGGCACTCCGGGCTTCTGGAGCTCAGTGGCTTGTGCCCCAAGGTCTCACTCAGTCGGAGGCTTTTTCCGACGACATCATCTGCTCACAGGGATCGACCTTGCCCTCTGGACACGCAGTGCGGCCTCCGGGGTTGTGGTGGGCCAGGAGCCTTCATAGGTGCTTCTCACAGCGTCTCAGGAGAAGCGTCAAGCAAAGCAGCCTTCATCCCGTGTTCCAGATGCAGGTGACCTGGGTAAAGCCCAGCACAGCTCTCAGTGGGGGCAGTCTTCAGGCTCTGATGCCCGGGGGCCCGGGGCCCAGAGGCAGGCAGCAGTGGCAGCCACTCCTGCAGTGCCAGGCCGTGGACCCTCACCCAAAAGCACGCAGAGGCGTCACACAGCAGCCTATAGGCATGATTCGTCACAGCCTCCTCCTTCTGCTGCTCCCTGGATGGCCCAGGCAGGTTCCCATGTGGGGTCAGTTTCCCACTCTAAATTGATGTTGGAGGTCCTGGCTGGTTTGGCTCAGTGAACAGAGCATCGGCCTGCAGACTGAAGGGTCCCAGATTCAATTCCAGTCAAGGGCACATGCCGGGGTTGCTGGCTCGATCCCCAGTAGGGGGTGTGCGGAAGGCAGCCAATCAATAATTCTCTCTCATCAATGATGTTTCTATTTCTCTCTCCCTCTCCCTTCCTCTCTGAAATCAAAAGCAATATCTTTAAAATAAGTAAATTGATGTTGGGAGACTTGGGACTGCTTTGTTCGGTGTTCATGGAAGCTCCTGACCCAGAGGTCGGTGGTGGGCAAAACCCAGCCCTCTGAACCCTTACAAAGCTGCCCTGGCTGGGCTGGCCCTGCCCTGAGGAAGGAGAGGGCTTTCCCCAATCGCCCAGGTCGCCTGGTGAGGTGAAGAGAGCTGCCGTCTCCCTAAAGGTCCCCTTGGCATACCTGAGTACACAGTCCCAGAGCGGGTGCGGGAGGCTGCAGGTTGCTGGACCCACTCTGCCCCCGATGGGCGTGTGTGAGTCATTCGAGCCACAGCTGTGCTATAGAAAGGACACAGGCATGAGCCTCAGCGAGCCCCGGCTTCGCTCCAGCCACCACGGTTCAGCTGTGTGACCTCAGACGTCGGAGTGACCTCTGTCCTGCGGCACGGCTCTTTGAGCTTCCTGCCCGCCAGGCGGCGGGACGCATGGGCATAAGATGTCACTCAGACTGCGCCAACACTCTTGTCACCTCGTTTGACAGAGACATCACCGAGTTGGGAAGAGGTCACTCGCACCCGGGCGGGAATGCCGGTGTCTGCAACACGAGGTCCATCGCCCCGCATGTTGGTCACTCTGCTGGACCCCAGCCCTTGTCGGATCACCAGGCTGCGTTGCATTTCCTCTGCTTCAGAGTGAGCATAGCACTGGTCTTCCCCGGGGGCTCCTGGGACCCTGGCAGTGTCAGCATCTCAGGGTAGGCCTGGGTTCACGGCCTGGCTTCCTTCTTTCTGATCTCGTGTCTTTACAACACTCAGCCTCCATGTCCTCACCTGTAACGTGGAGCTAGTAATCAGGGTCTCTAACTGAACAGCTTGTTGTGATTATTAAATAGAAATTATAAATACACACACTTACACAGGTCCCAGCCCAGTGCCTGGCGCATAGTAGGTACTCGGTAAACACCAGCTGCGATCATTGTTTAGTAGGAGTTGAGGCGATGCTGCTATCGTGGGAATTCGTGGCCCAGCTCCTTGTGGCATGTGGGTGCTCCACGTGGGTGCCGTGGGAAGGTGGCCTGTGAGCAAGGAGAGGGCATTGGGAGCCAGCAGGCAACGTCCGCAGTGACTCACTGTTGACCTTGGCTGTCACTTGGGCTTTCTTATTTGCCTTAGCAAACGTCAGGGCCCAGAGTGAGAAGTGTTGACACAGCGTTTCAGAGCGCATCTCCTCCGATTCCAGGAACCCTCCGTGAGGGAAGGCTCCCTGCCAGCTCCCCACTCCCTCATTAGGCTCAGGACCCGGGAGGACAGGCTGCCAGCTGGCCGCCAGATGCTGAGCTGTCACCTGTACCTGGGAACCTGCGTGGGGAGACAGGCCCAGGCGCTGCCTTGTCCCTGGGGGTGTCTGGCCTCCCTGCTTCCTCTCCGCCTTCCACTCGCTCCCCTCTGACTCACTTCTGTTACAGCCAAGAGGAGAAGTGTTGAGAGGTTGTTTAAAACACACACAGCCAACCCTGTAATCAACCAAAGTGGTCATTTGATCTACGTGGGAATGCGTGCCCTCCCACCGGCTCCCAGGCACCAGGAAGTGACAGCAGCAAGCCAGGAGGCCATGGCACTCATGGGAGTAGCTGCCATCTGTCCCCCGAAGGCCCGCTGGCCGCCAGGCCTTTCCCAGGCATCGCGTCAGTAGTCAGCAAGGCGACCCCCCAGGGAGACCGCGCAGGCTTTGTGTTACAGATCAGGGGGCCAGGGTCAGGGGGCTTTGCCCACCTCCCCTGCAGCGAAGAGGTGGCGAAGCTGGAATTCTAACCAGGTGTGCCTGACGTGGGAGCCCGCCCTGTCCCTTCAGCCAGGCGGACAATCAATTCGACACGGTCACGAGAAGCAGCAAAATAGGTTTGAGTCATAAGCAGCAAAGGGCCCACGATCCATAAAAACATTTTCCAGGGCCTCGGAAACTCTAGATGTCGCTTCACAGTGGGTTCCTCTCTTCCTCGGGCAAAGCAGAGCAAGCGTTTCCTGAGGACCTGAGCGCCAGGCGCTGGCTTCTTGCCGAACACACACAGTGACGTGAGCTATTCCCGGTCAGAGCTCCGGGTCTGAGAACCACTTACAACACTGACTGGGCGACCTGCACGTCGCTCCCCATCTCAGAGCCCCGCTTCCTTATCTGCTTTCTGCCTATAGAGGAGATTTGATAAAAGCCAGGTATCCAGCACCCGGCAAGCCCCGGGACAGGTATGTGCTCGTTGAGGTTAGAGCAGTTGTTATTGTTATCCTTGCTGTCTTTCTTGCTTGGTCCCCAGGGTCCCTTGCCCATCTGGCTTTTCCTTTGTCCCCACCAGCCTGATAACCCAGGCCCCTTGTTTCTCCTCCCCCGCCCCTCCGCAAGCTATTTGATGTCTGTTGGGTTTTCTTTACCTGCAGTGGTATCTAAAAAATAAACTTAGAGTTCCTTTCTCACACAACCGCTGGTCCGCCCCAGGGATAAGCCCTAAGGCCCTCTCACTTTAAGGATTTCCCTGACCACCTATCCCAGAGAACAGAAAGTGCTAGAAAGGGTTCCAGGCAGAGGCACGGGAGCTGAGGGTGGCTCCCACAACCTTCTCTGCTGGAGCCCCAGCATCTTCCTTTCCACATGTCTCTAATGGCCAGCTGCTCTGGGACTTGTGTCGTCTCACTGATGAGAACGGTCATCTCTTCCTGATAATTTTTAAGTTGAACTGTGAACAGAGGCACATCAAGTTCTCCAAAGCCAGAATGTATGCAAACATTTATGTGATGATGGTTCACATAGTAAATATTGGGGCTCTATATCCCTGAACCTTTATTTAAGTCTTTTGACTCTAGGTGGTTCTGGAGAAGATTATCCAAGTTTTGATGAGTCTTGATGTGTCTAGAATGGGATGAAGAAGCATATGAGATGGACATGAGTCCAAAACTACCTCTCCAAGTACCCTTGAATCTGAAAAGTACCCTTGAATCTCAACCTGTCACAAACCACAGGTTGAGAACCGCTAGCAGGGTCACCTAAGACCATTGGAAAACACAGATATTTACATTATGATTCATTAACAGTAGCAAAATTACAGTTATGAAGTAGCAACGAAAATAATTTTATGGTTGGGGGTCACCACAACATGAGGAACTGTATTAAAGGGTCACGGCATTAGAAAGGTTGAGAATCACTGCTTTAGACTATTAGAAAAAAAGTGTGGTGATTGTCTCCATGACTTTAAGGAAGGATTTTATAAAACAGACACAAATAGTACAAACCATTAGGAAAAAATACTTGATTAAAAACATTAAAATGAAAAGATAATTTATAAATTGAGAGATTAGAATCCCGTAGCATATGTACTAGACATTCCCTGGAGATTCAGAAGAAACGCCAGGTGGAGATACAGGACCAGAGTGAGACATCTGGCTGCCTGAGTCCAGGAGACAGTCATGGGCAGGGTCTCTCCTCAGTATCTTCCAAGGGAATAGAACCCTGACACCTGGATCGCAGACTCCTGGCCTCCCAGGACTATGGAGAACACACTTCTTTTTGTGAGCTGTTGGTGATGGTGCTTTTGCACAGCAGCCCACACTAAATGCTCAACCACTCATCTTGAAGGCCCCCATTGGCTTGGAATCACCAACAGTACCTTCGTCCCCAAAGGGCTGGGGAGAGTCAAGCTTAGTAATTAAGAGCTGAGCTTCTGACATCGGACTGTCTTCCGCTGAATCCCTAATTTGTTTCTTTTTAACTATTGGGCCAGTGCCTCAGTTTCCAGACCTATTTAACAGAAAGCTGCTCCCACCAAAGGGCCCTAGGGAGGCGGACATCACTGCACAAAGCACCTATCCAACGCCTGGCACCAGTGAGTAGTCATGGAATGCGGCTCTCAGCACTGAGCCCGCTTTCCTTCCTGTCTTTCTCAGTTAAAACTGCTCTCTCCTTGCCCGGCCCGCGTGGCTCAGTGATTGAGCATCAACTTATGAACCAGGAAGTCACGGTTCAATTCGTGGTCAGTGCTCATCCCCAGTGTGGGGAGTGCAGGAGGCAGCCAATCAAGGATTCTTTCTCATCACTGATATTTCTGTCTCTCCCTCTTCCTTCCTCTCTGAAATCAATAAAAACAAACAACAAAAAACTGTTCTCTCCTTGATGTAATTTGCCTGCAGGCCCCAATGTAACAAGGGCTCTTACTAGTATAGAAGAGTTTGTTTATATCCATCAAATTACCAGAATTTTCCAAGTGAAGTGTTCTCTTTCCCTGGCATATCTATAATATATAAAAGCCAAGCACCAAGAACAACCAGAATGACCTGTCCCTATGACATGTACTGTGGCTGGCCAACCAGCCGGATCAGGGGCAGGGGTGGCCAGCCAACCTCCTGTGTCCCCTCACCCTGGCCAGTTGCGCCCCAATCGGCCCTGATCAGGGCGGGCTGGCCGGACCCCACCTGTGCACGAATTTGTGCACTGGGCCTCTAGTTTACTTATAAAACTTAGTTCTAGCTCAAGGGAAAATGGTGCTTGTGGCTGGTGAGTTAGTCCTGGACCCTGAGCCCCTCCCTCATTGTTCTGACCAGCATTTCTAGAATAGACCCCAAAGTCATCAAAAGCACAGGCCAGCCTGCAAACAGAGACATGTGGTTTAGCAGGAAAACAATGAAGGAGTCTGGGACCTGGGTTTGAACCCCTTTCCTGCCACTGAGTGACAGTATGCACTTTGATCTGGGAGCCTGGCCTTCCATCCTCAATTTCCTCACCTGCAGAACGGGCCACTGCTCAGTGGGCAACAATGCCTGAGGGTTTCATGTGGCAAAGGCAGCCACGTGCCTTGCATGTTGCTGGCACCCTGCAGGCCCTTGGTGCCCAGCCCTCCTCTTCATCTCTCCATCATGGCCAAGGCGCTGAGGTGGAAGGGACTGAGGGGCGAGGCCCTGAGGACTCAGCCTGGCTGTCACCATGCCTGGGTCTGGTGGTGGCCCCTCCTGTGCCTGCTCCTCTTCTGTGGGGCTTTAAGCTGGGTGCCTTCCAGGGGCGCTGCACAGCTCCCACCGGGTGCTGGACCTCCCAGGAAAGGCCAGCAGCACACAGACGAGTCAGGGTGGAGACCCCGCAGAATTCGTGCTGACTTATGAGGATATCTGAAGAACAGGGAAGTGAAGCACACCCCTCAGCCCTTGGTGGTCAGTGACTCCACACAGCTGTCACCATGCTGAGACGATCCCTGCTGGCCGGGCAGGGGGCTGGGCAGGTCCAGAATGAGACCGAGCTGGCGCCAGGGCACAGGGACTGCGGGTCGGCAGCCGGTGCAGAGGCGGGAGAGGCGGCCGCTGTGGGAGGCACAGGCTGCTCAGGGAAGCAGGGAGATTGAGACACAGAAGGACCAGTGGGATATCATGTGTGTCAATGGGACCCCGAGGCGGGAGGGAGTCAGGCGGGGACCCCTGGAGGGCAGGGGCCTCCAGGACCAGGGGGATCCACCTGGAGATGGGGAGAGTCCAGGGGTGGCCAGAGGAGGAGGTAATGGGAGCGGTTAACGTTCCCTGAGCAGGGTGATGTTCTAGAGCTTTCTGAAGAGGACCGAGGGTGGTCTGATTAGGTGGGAATGAGCCAGGGCCAGAGACCGGCTACAACGCCTCTGTGCTGCTAAGGTAAAGTGATGGAACCATGCTCCTAGCTCTCAGGATGAGGTGTGTGATCAACTAGGAGACATGATCACAGACACCAGGCAGTGATCCCCACTCAGTGAGCAATTAGAGGTGCCAAGCCTGTCCCCAGGCCAGCACCTTCCCAAGCTCCGACAGCCGGCCCGCGGTAGCTCCGGGGTTTGAACCCACACGGTCCAATGGTCAGGCCCTCACCTCTCGCCCGGAAGGTGCCCTGGTGTCCCAGGAGCTGGCAGGGGTCAGGGGTCAGGAAAAGAGGGTCTGGGTGGGGGTTGCTGACCTTGGGCACTGATATCTCCTGGGTGCAAGGGCCTCAGGAGACTGGGAGGCAGAGGGAGCGCGGGGGACATGGGGCAGTGGAGGGAGCCCACGCAGGGTCTGGAGCGTGAAACCTGTGGGTGGTGAGGCTGAGGGAGGAGAAGGGAGGAGGGGATGTGGAAAGCCATCTCTGCGCAGGCACAGACGTGATGCTGGAACCAGCGGTGCCTTAAGCCTGGCCGGAGGGCGTTTCCCCTTCATAGCTGGGGAGGCAGAGGGACTGTGGGGTGCGCCAGGGCTCACTGTGTGCTGGCTCTGGTGGGGGGAGGGTCCCAGAGCCACTGCATCTCATGGTGGGAGGGCCCCGAGGCTGAGATGACACATGCTGGTATAGGAAGGGTTTGTGTGTCACTGCACCCCGTCAGTTAGGTTACCTGCCCCTGGGCTGTTGTGTCACTACAGAGTCCTTGCCCACAAGGAGCTCTAGTGAGGGTGTCCCCGGGACCATGACACAAGTCAGGCAAGCTGATCGCCCCGGGAAGTGGATTAGACTCGGGGGCTGGTGCTCCAGGGTGCCCCCCAGCATCAGGCCTGCTCAGTCCTGGTGCAAGTTATCACTAAGGAGAGGATTGCTCTGCCTACTCACTCTGTAGGGTGCTCCCTGACCCCCCAGGAGCTTGGAGAGAGGCCAGGGTTCAGGGCCTCAATGGACAGGACTGCTGAGCTGACCGGCCTTGGCGGGCCCAGAGGGGACAGTCACAGCAGGCATTGTGAGGGGTGGCGGCCAACAGGCCCTGTGCTGTGGAAGGTCAGGGCCTGGGAAAATAAGAAGCCATGAGATCAGGGCCTACTGATGAGTTTGGGCCGATAGTCATTCTCCCCTTGTTCAGGGTGAGGAAGACTCACAAGCCCAGCGACAGACGGTGTGGCCACTGAACTGTATCTCGGAAGAAAGGGACATAGCTCTTGTTTTCTAGAGGTGCGCTGTCGGATGGAGTCATTGGCTCAGCTACTAACGACAACATGAGAGAACCATGTCTCCTGTTACAAGCCACGGCATTTCCAGGACTTGTTACAGCAGCTGGAGCAAGCTCATGCTGACCGCACGGTGCAGCCCACTACCAGCAAGCAAACCTGATGCCTCACTAATACAAACAGCCACTGGGAACCCTCCCACGAGACATGCTCCTAAGCGCCATGCAGGTGGAGGTCCAAATCGCAAGTCGCACAGGGTGGGCATGTGAGGAGGAAGTAGCTGAGGCTTAGACCCCTCTTGTAAGGTCTTGAGGTAAACTATTAACTTTCCTAAGTCTCGGTGTTCTCAGCTTCGTCGTGGAGCTCATAAAAACACACAGATTTGCGGTCCAGGACAATAAATGCGTGATTATCTGTTAAGTGCTTAGCACAGAGCATGCAGGGAGGTAAGCAGCCCCGTGTTGAATAAATGGAAACAAGGTTTAAAAGAGGTAAATGCTTAATATACAGTGCCGATTGAAATGGCCGGGAACTTCATTAGAGAGTCAGTAACTCACCCTCTCGCTCATCAAATATTTACAGGGTTTTTATTGGGCGCCCGCCGCCTCCTTGGCACTGGGGATACATCTTGGAAGAAAGGGACACAGTTCTTGTTTTCCAGAAGTTTGTTGCCGGATGAAGTCATTGGCTCAGCAACTAATGACAACGCCACCTCCCTCTCTGAGTATGAGAAGGCAGCCCACGGGGTAGACGAAGGATAAGAATGGGAGCTGACCACCTACTGGGCTCACAGCTGAGAATCCGGCTGCTCTGGGATGGAAAACAGGATAGAAATGGATAATAATGTCCTAAAGTAGAATATATATTTTATATAATAAAAGGGTAATATGCAAATTGACCCTAATGGCAGAATGACCAGAACAACCACTGGACCAGTCACTATGAGGTGCACTGACCACCTCTTGGTGCCTTTCCCTGGCCAGGAAGCTCCAATCACCGAATGGTGAATGGAGAACTGGGGGTGGGTGGCAATGGGGGCGGGGCCGGCTGTGGGCAGCTGGGGAAGATGGCCCTGATTGCAGGCCAGGTCTAGCGACCATACCCACGCACGAATTTCATGCGCTGGGCCTCTAGTATTTTATATTTTTATTGATTTCAGAGATGAAGGGAGAGGGAGGGAGAGATAGAAACATCAATGATAAGAGAGAATCAGTGATTGGCTGCCTCCTGCATGCCCCCCAACGGGGGATCAAGCTCGAAACCTGGGCATGTGCCCTGACTGGGAATCAAACCGTGATCTCCTGTTTCATAGGTCAAAGCTCAACCACCGAGCCAAGGCAGCAGGGCTAAAATAGAATATTTTTAAACTAGCCATAAATGAGAGGGAAGAAAAGTATTTTTACTTGGAAGAAGACATTATTCTTGAAAAGCATTTTCAAAAAGCTAGGGTGTGGAGTGAGAACATTTAAGATCAGGTCTATGAGCAACTTTCAAGCATTATTAACTCCAATCACCATGCTGTACATTAGACTCGTGAACTCCATTGTCTTTTAAGCAGAAGTTTATGACCAACTTCTCCCCCGTCCCTGTGCCCCAGCCCCTGGTAACCACTATCCTACTCTCTGTTTCTATGAGTTTTTTCTTAGATTCCATGTGTAAGTGAGACCATGCAGTCTTTCTCTTTCTCTGTCTGACTTATTTCCCTTAGCAAAGCACCTTCAAGATTCATCCATGTTGTCACAAAAGGCAGGAATTCCTTCTTTCTTGTGGCTGAATGATATTTCATTCTATATAACAACTTCTTTATTCATTTATTCATTGATGGACCCTTTAATTATTAAAATGCCTTGGCTTTGTAATAATTCTGCAAGGACTATAGAGGTTCAGGTATCTCTTTAAGATAGTGGTTTTATGTCTTTCAGCCATTAATCCAGAAGTGGGATTGCTGGATCATAAGGCAGTCCTATTTTTAATTTTTTAGGAACCTCCACACTGTTTTTCATAGTGGCTGCACCAATTTGCATTCCCACCAGAAGTGCACAAGGGTCCCCTTTTCTACACATTCTCACCAACACTTGCTGTTTCTTGACTTTCCAATGGCAGCCACCCTAACAGGTGTGAGGTGATGTCTCACTTAGTTTTGATTTGCATTTCCCCGATGATTAGTGATGTTGAGCATCTTCCCTTGGACCTACTGGCCGTTTATACGTCCTCTTTGGAAAAATATCTATTCAGATCCTCTGCCCATGTTTTAAATAGCATCATTTTTGCTATTGAGTTGCACAGGTTCTTTATATATTATGAATACTAGAGGCCCAGTGCACAAATTTTGTGCACTCGGGGTGAGAGGAGGTCCCCCAGCCTGGCCTGTGCCCTCTTACAGTGCGGGAGCCCCGCAATCAATTGCCCCAAAGAGGTAGGCCCCTCCCACCCACCCGGGGATCCTCGATGGATTGCCCCAAAGAGGTAGGCCAGAGTTGGGGGTCCTGCCTCCACACCGTGCAGAGCCGTGGGACCCCCAGGCCTCACCACATGGAGCCACTGGTACTCGCATCCGTGCCGTGCATGTAGCGTCAAGTCTCTGCCCACCTGGGCACACCTTGCCATGCACGCAGCCTCACCCACTCATGTGCGCCTGCTGAGCACGCAGCCTCCTAGTGATGGATTGTGACGGCGTGAGGCGTGATGACCATTTGCATATTAGCTCTTTATTATAGAGGATTAACCTTTTCTTGGTATATGATTTACAAATATTTTCCCCCATTCTATTGGTTGTAGTTTCATTTTGCTGACTGTTGCTTTCACAGTGCTAAAGTCTTTCCATGTGATGAGGTCCCACTTGTTGATTTCACAGTTCCCTTCATCCTGGTTCAAGGGAAGGATTATTAGATGTTGCCTGCTGGGCAGTTACTCAGACAAAGTGTGATCCTTTACATAGAAACTCAACCACAGTGCAGTGCCGGTCAGTGCTCTGCCAACTCACATGGTCAGACCAGGCAAGGCTGCTTGGTCCCCTTCTTTTTGGGTGGAATTGCTTTCTTGTGGGTCTTGCCCTTGTCTGTGTCCTTAAAGGCACAGGGCTTTGCACCAGATGCCTGACAGCTAGTAAATGTTCAAGAAAAGAAAGAACAATCCCAGGCAGTAAATCAAAGGACAGTTTCTAATAAGAGAAACAACAGAACAAAGGCTACAGGAAACATTTGAAAGATTCAGAATCATAATATAAAATAATAGTGTGTCTGTACCTATAAATAATAACATGTGCCGTGAAGGAGAAATCTTTTCTTTTTGATAGGTTTGTAAAACCAGATGAAGGAAGCAGGCTAAGTATCTGTGTTTGGAGCCAGGAAAACGCGTGAACTTTCATCTTTTGAAATTGGCATTCACCAAAGTCATGCAGATGAGCATAGACAATCATTCAGGTTCAGAAACAGATTAAAGGTAATAAAAGTGATGATGCCTCGTGGTCCAGGGGTTTAGTCCATGGAGTACAAGGTGGGAAGGGTCTGGTCTGACTTTGCAGCATCCTTCATGAATTGAGAGCATGTTAATGAAGTTTACCGAAGGCATCCTGCATCATAATGGCCCAGGAGTGGGATCAAAGGCAGAGACGTCATGCAAAGAACCCATCAGAGCTGGCATAAGGAGTCAGAAATGAGATGCAGCTTGAAAAAAATGCAAGCAAACCTAGCTGGACAGAAATGGTCAGAAACAACCGAGAATGCAGTGGGAAGTTTCCAGAAAGAAACGCAGGGGTCCCGATGGAGATGGAAAGAGTGTCATACACTGCACATGGGAAGAGAGGAATGGGCTGCCTGTGCTGACAGAGATCCCAGCAATGTGTGCACTTCTGCCAGACTTCGGGATGAACGCCCTGCCTTCAGCTCAGAGAAACATGGAGGTGACAGCTGTGGAGGTAGAAAGCTCCCAAACTTGAAAGGAGATCTGCTCCAGCCCCAGTGACCTTGGACATGTTTCCTAGGCTCCTCATGGTTCAATGGTTCATCTGTAAAGTATATTGAAAAATAACCATCCCCACAGTGCAGGGTTCTTGTGAGCGTTCGATGGATAAGAATGGGGAGAATCGGACAACTGTAAAGGGCTTTGCAAACACCAGGCACTATTATGAGTTCAGACAAACCGCACTGATAAGAATGTTCTATAAATTCATTGACTTAAGTGTCAACTAGAGATTTTTCAAAAAAGATTGATCTCTTGGGGTTTTGTGAGGAATGAATGAGTGAATACACATGAAGCACATAGGAAAGTATCTGGCAATGGAAAAAATGTCCAACACATCCTTGTGAGTTTTAGCACCATGCTGTAATAACCCATAATCCATACTCAATCCCTAGTTCTTTGCAAACCAGTTCCTCTCACTAGAGCTTGTGCTCCTTCAGAGATCCGGCTGCTTTATCTATGTCTTCTCTTCCAACAAAAAAATACTATGATGTGCAGTGAGAGATGGGATGGAATTCAAGCTTAGACCAGCCTTTGAACAAGACTGCAGTCTGCACTTCTCACAACTAAAAATAGATGAAAGCAGGAATGAAAGAGTGAATGAATTAATGAATTAATGCATGAAAATCCTGCATTATGTTGGAGCTGCAACCTGCCTTCTAGGACCTTGAAATCTTTGGGACACCAATGTGCACGCTAAAAAAAAAATGGAAAACAAGAGCTGCCAGAGGTGATGCCCACACAGGCCAGGCAGGTAAGGTGTCACAGAAGAATCCAGAAAGCTGGCTGGGAAAGTGAGCTCCTTGGACCCCTCCCACAGTTCTCTTAGGGCCTCATTTAAATTTCTGACACATCCGAGCCCACTTTCCTTCTTTGTTCTCCTGTAGAAATCAGCCACCTGGACACATTCCAGCAATGCCGCCGAAACCCTCTTAATAAATGGGTTATTTCGTTAGGTGTGGATGAGTCAGGTTCACTACCCTATGAGCTGTTTGAAAAGATGTGAACGTTTTACAAAATTAAGTTATTACGGAAAGTTTTCTGAGTGATAGCGAAGGACCATTGGCACGATGCGGAAGACAGGCCCTTTGCACCTTCCCAACGTAGGAAATTTCTTAATGCTGATAAACCTTGGCAACGCCTGCCCCAAGGCCCACTATCAGCATTGCCATGGGCACCCACCGTGGTCCTGGGGCTGTGCTGGAAGCTCCAATTCATTACCTCCATCTGGCCAACAAACCATAAGGCCATCTTGTTTTAGGGTTGAGGCGCCCAGGCTAAGTGTTCCGTTGGCTCACATGCCAGCCTAGAGTTCAGGTTGATTTCTTTCCTCCTCAGAGATCCTTGTAGGCCAGAACAGTGCTCGGAGCAAGCAACCAGCAAACCCATCATTCATCGTCTGTTTCAGATTATAAGTTTTTAGCTACTGCTGTTTCTGGTTGTCAAATGTTAACACCTCTGAAACTGCACCTCGTTAAACTTTTAATATCCTGCATGGCCTCCCCTTTGCAGCTGATCTTAAATTCTGCGAGGCATGTAGAAATGTACAGGGATGGGAAAAAGTAGGTTTACAGTTGCTCGTATGGAAAATAATACAATAATTAATACATAATAATATAAGAATAAATTCTGTTTCACATATTCACAACTATAATCTTACATTTCCCCCACTCTGTGTATGTATATATAATTAATCTTATCATACTGGAAATGACCAAGTTATTGTGACTTACTTCCTCCATCACTTCTTGTTGTTTATTTTTGATGCAGCCCTTTCACTACACCATATGGTTTGAGACACTGCATGGTCACCTTCTAAAATTGGGCCATCTTGGTTCCTCACAATGTCCCATTCACAAGTCACTGAGACCCTGGGGGACAGCCTTGTGGACAGAAGAGTATTCCCAGGGATGGGTGCCCAAGAAGGAGTCTGGAAGCTGGAGGCCTACCTGGATGAACATCCACATCTGCCTGCTCCAAACGCTGCTCTTTTCGCTGTCACCTCCCCCGGTGGTCCCTGGTGCTGACCTAGAATGACCTAAGCATCCTGGGTAGAGTCTCCGGAGACCACACCCGAGCCAACCTGGATGCTGGCTCTTGTTCTGCTTTTGGAGGCTCCATTGGGCATTTTCCCAGAGAGTCCCCATCTCCAGTCCTACTCTGGAGTCGTGTACCCTCCCGCTGGCACTGGTGCTGGACCCGGAGCTCCCCCCATGCTAGTGATTACAGTCATGAGGGGAGGCTGGTCCTTTGGCCTCTAGGAAGGGCCTTGTGCTTCCAGGGGCAGAATCCTCCCACCTGAGGGTCCTATCTCCTGCCTGTACTATTTCCTGCTCTACCTCTTATCATGTGCCTGGAGACACCCACCTCAACCCCACCCCATGCTTGCTCAGATCTCCATCCATGACGCCTCACAGACCTCCCCTCACCAAGATCTCTCTACCAACCAAGTCCTACTCAATACTATCTCCCCACCACGGCCATCCCCCATCACTGGTCTGTGCCACCTGTCACCACTTCTTACAGTTGCACCGCTGCCCACAGGGTAGAAGCCCTTCCTCATCTCCAGCTGGCTCTGCCTTCGAATACCACCCCAGCTGTGGTTGCATTACCCTCTGCACCTGGCCTCTGTCCCTGCCTCCCCGCTTCTCCTCCGACAGGCACCTGATTAGGGTACCTGAGCCACTCAAGGGTTCTCTTGCTGTGGTCTCTCTCCTGAGGGAAAGAGCTGCCATCCATATGGATTGGGAGTGGAGGTACATTACCCCATCAGTGTACCCCCTCCAAAAGCCCTGAGGAGTAAGGGACGTTGGGGCCACAGCAGGTGGTGTCCTCAGTCAGGGGGAGTCTGACTCATGAAAGACACCATCAGACAGGAAACCGGGATGTGCCACCCAACCTGAGAGGCCAGCTTTATCTCCTCCAGGCCTTACCCTGAGCTTCACGTGTTCTGGGGGCTTCCAGCATCCCCTAGACTCCAGATGCAAGTGACAGAAAGCTGGATCACAGGTTCAGAAGTCAAAAGGAAGGACACAGATGCAGAGGAGACACATGGGAGAGGGAGAGAGACACGAGTTATCAAGACTGAAACTGACCTGCCTCAGTTTCTCCAGGGGGCTAGAGGCAGGTCCTTGTGCAGTGCGGGCCAGCTGGGCAGGGCTGGGCCTGGACTTGGCAGTGAAAGTCCCCAGCCCTGGAAAACCTTGGGCAACAGGGAGATCAACAGAGACACAAGGGCATCCCTATCAGTTAATGAGATGAGGTGTTCGTTTCTTTGGGCGGGTGGCCAGAGCAAATAACCATGAACTGGGTGGCTTTAGACAATAGGAACTTATTTCCTCACAGTTCCGGAGGTTGAAATCGAGACGTTGGCAGGATTGACTCTTTCTGGCTGTGAGTGAGAATATGGCCCAAACCTTCCACCAGCACTCAGCGCCCTTGCCTCGGAGACGTATCACTGCAAAGTCTGCCTCTGTCTTCTCGCGGGCTTCTCCAGGTGCGTCTCTACATCAGCTTCCCTCTGTGCTTGGCTCTGTGTCCAGATGCCCTTTGTCTTTGATGAGGACATCAGTCAGTGGATCAGGGCCCATCCTAAGCCAGTAGGATTTTTTTTTTTTTTTTTTTTTTTGGCTTAAACATAGACATTTATTCCCTCACAGTTCTGGAGGCTAGAAGTCCAAATCAGACTGTCAGCAAGGCCGTGCTCCCTCCAAAGCCTCGAGGAAGGTCCTTCCTTGCCTCTTCCAGTTTCTGGTGGCCCTGGGCCTTGGCATCACTGTGGTCTCTGTCCCTATCTTCACAGGGCGTCTTCCTTCCGTGTCCGGGTGGCCCCGTCTTCACATGACATTCTTTCCCTCATGTCTCTGTTTTCCCTTCTTATAAGGACACCAGTGGCATTGGATTAGGACCCAATAATTGAGTGTGATGTCATCTCAGTTATTTCTAAATAAGGTTACATTTTCAGGTATCAGGGGTTGGGACTTCAACAGATCTTCTGGGGGGATGCAACTCAAACCACAACAGTTTTCCTTGTATTATTTCTTCACCTACTCACTCTTTAAACCAGTAGGATCTTACTGTAACTTGATCATACCTCAAAGACCCCATTCCCAAATAAGGCTGCATTCTGAGCTTCCCATTGGTACGAGTATTCAGGGGACACTATTCAAACCAGAACAGAAGGGGAGGGCCACGTCTGAGCCAGACCTGAAGGAAATCTTTGGTTTCTAAAGAAACTCTGATGCCAGGCCAGAGCATGGAGTCCCATAGCAGATAGATAGAGGATGAGAGAGGGTCGCCTCAGGCCCGGGGGCGGAAGCACAGGCCAGGCCAGACAGATGGACCCGTTTGGATCCAAAATTCCCCTTTCCCTAGGAAGTGATAGAACTCACACTGACTCCTCTCCGTATGTAACAGAATCCGAATCCATGTGTTAGAGTCTGAGCTAATCTTTGCCAACAGGATGGCTCTAATGAGCGTGGAGTCAGGGGCAACTTTAATGAGAATCTACAACTATCTGCTCAGCACTGTCCCAATGTTCTTGCTCCTTCACCAAAGACAAACAAGCTCACAAGGAAAACTGGACCAAGGGGGGAAGGTGGGACCCTAAAGCGTGCTTCCCCAAAGGGTCCATGTCTACACCCCACAGCCCAGCCCAGGGCGTGGGGACAGGTCCCATTACTTCTTGGCCAGTGTGCAAAAAAAGAGACCACTGCCTGGGAAATGGGTATAAGCTGCCCCAGGCACTCTTCTGGAACTGGCAAAACCCCAGCGTAGCCAGCATTGTCCCAGGCTTTCCTGGCACTGCTTGACAGGGCTTCTGAGCCTTCTCGCTGGTATTTCCAGGAGGCACAGGCCATGAATGTCTCCTGGGCCCCTCAACAGATCCTACCCATGGAGACATGGAGGTGGGACTGTGTGTCCCAGACACGGGAGGACTGAGAGTGTGTGCGCTGGGTTCTCAGAGCGCGTTCCCTGGGGATCAAGAGGACAGTCTTCGGATCACACAGTGGCACCTCCAGCTGTTCTCTTACGGCTTCCATGTGCCCTGGGCAGAGTTCCTTCCTGCTGCCATGTAGGGATCTGCAGGCCATTCCCACCCTCATCCCTCCTGTGGTCCAGGGCACAGGTTCTGGAGTATGACATGGTTAGTCTGACATGTAGCCACTATGTGACCTAGTCTACTCACTGGGACCCCCTGCCTCAGTTCCCCCGTGTGTAAAGTGGACAATTCATCACAGTGCAGGCCCAGGCTCTAACAGAATACCAACAAGAGGAGAATATCACAATCCCCACTTCTTTAGATGAGAAAACGTTAACCCAAAGAAGTCGGATTGCTGGACCATCAGACCTCTGAGGCCTGACCCTTCTCACAGGGCCACTTTCCTCGTCCTGCGACCAGGCCAGCCCCGGGGCTGCAGAGTCTTTTGCAGGGACGTTCGGAGTGAATTCTAACGTCACTGGTGGCCCTGCACTGCTGTGCTCCACTCTAGCTCTTCGTCACTGTACAGGTGCCATGGGACATCCACTGGCTTGAGCATTTACGCACATAATTCTGCAATATCTTTACAGACAACTTTCCCAGTGGGCGCTTCTTCACACCCTTCTGACAGTTACACATGGAGGCAGAGAGCTTAAGCACCGTGTCCACAGTCACACAGCCAGAGGGGGTGATCTGGGTCGGCTAAGACCCAGCAATTGGTCTAAGTCTTAGACTCTAAGATTTGAAAGGCAACATGAGGGAGGAAGAGGAGGGGAAAGAAGGAGCTCACTTCCTCAATTTGGCTGAAATTGGAGCAGGGGGGTAGCAGTGGGGGGGACAGCGGGGGGGTGACAGAGAAACAGGCTCAGACCCCTTTTGAAGATAAGCCAGCAGAACTCTTGGATGGACTGGATGAGGGAGTTTAGGAAAGAGAAGAAGCCGATCTGGTTTCCAGGTCAGGGCTGACCAAATGGCTACATGGTGGCACCATAGACTGAGACGGGGAAGCATGGAGATGGGGTAGGTTTGGGAGCAGAGAGCAGGGGAGGCGAGGGCAGAAAAAGTTTGGGCCACGTTTTTGCCATATTGGGTGTGAGATGGCCCATCAGCCAACCAAATAGAGATGCCGAGTAGGCACGTTGGGTTGTCTGGAGCTCAGAGAAGAGGTGCTACCATGTGCCAGGGCCCATCAGCATGCCTACAGTCATCAGCTACCGTTTCAGCCACAGTTGGCTAATTTTAATTCTCCAGCATCCCATGTTCCCCGCTTCTTCCAGGCCTTTGCACGGTCCTTGTTTGCAAAGGCCTTCACGTCTCAGGACAGGGTGTTGCCTCCTGCACGCAGCCGCCCCGGATGCCCTTGGCTTAGGCATGCGCCTTTCCTTGGCTGCTTCGCGGTAGCCCCTGCTTGGCCCCCGTGTCATTTATCACTGTCAAGGAGAATTGTCTGTTTCCTCCAGTCGAGATCAGGTTTCTTGAGAGTGGTTCTCTCTTCCTCCTCCTTGTCTCTTGCGGGCAAATGCGGGACGCGGCGCCACGGAGATGGTCAGAGAATGTCGGCGGGGTGGCTGAGCCTTGCCAGCAAAGGGACCGAGAAGCAAGTGGCCGCCGAGCGGAATCGCCCTAAGTTGAAGCGCCTGTGTCAAGAGCTGCCCTTGTCATGAGAAGCAGGCCAGAGCCGACCAACTTTCCAATACACATGGATTACGACTTCTCCAGTCAAAGTCATTAAGAGACCGTGATAAATTAGAGGTTGATAAAAGGCTCCAGTCCAAGATTGATGGCTCTTCCCGAATTCTTTCAAGTTCTCCCAAACATACAGGGACCGGCCTGACTCCTGAAGCTGCAACATCTGCCTCCAGTTAGCCCAGCCCTGCCCCGCAGGGAGGGCGCCCCATCTGCTGGGAGCCAGCCTGCCATGCCGTGCGCATTCCTGGCCCTGGGAAACCAGGGCTGGCCCGGGAAGGAGGTGTTCTTAAGTGCTCGCCCTGCTTGCCCCCTGTGCCTTGGGTTCTTGGCCAGCTGGTCCCAGCCCACAAAGTTCGGACTGTTCCCATTGCTTTCTGAGGTCTGCAGGGGCTTCGTCCTAAAAGAACAACAGTGTGAGCGCGTGTGTGTGCGCACACACTCTGAGGCTGCCAATCTATAAAGTGCGGTTGACAATATCTATTTTTACAGAAGCATGAAGATCTGCAGTCATGACTGTGAAGAACAGGGCCTAGGATGACCTCCGTGCTCTACAAACAGTAGCTACAGGAAGGTCGGTACAGAGTCATTGATAAATTCTACCAAGAGTCGTTGAGCATCTGCCGTGGGTCAGCCGCTGTTTCTGGGAAAATAGAGGTGAGTAGATCCCCACACCCTGTGTTCTGGGGCAGCTGGCAATCCAGGGCGGGCTGGGGAGCACACGATACCCAACAAACACAGCTTCAGCGGGTTCCTACGATGGGTGAGTGGCTGGAACACATAGGTCAGGGCTGTGTGATGGAGAGTGACAAGCGATGGGATCACAGGCAGAGGAGCTGGCCCCTTGAGGTCAGCTGATGGATATCTGAGCAGAAGCCAAATGACAAGATGGGGCCGCCAGTGGGGGAGGTCAGGGGGAAGAGGGAGGAGCAGGTGAGCCCTGCTGATGGAGATGTAAGTGAGAGGAAGGAGAAGCACCTCGTGAGCCCATCCACAAAGTCACTCAGCCACCCACGCCTTTATCCATCCATTCGATGAACAAGCACAGAGAAAGCATGCTCTCCTCTCAGTGCGACCTCCTTCTTGCTCCTAAGAAATTCCTGATCTCATAAGAACCCCATCCAGGCACGCACTCCCCTAATTTGCTCTGATTGGCTCTTCTGTGGCCATTGGCTCTTGTTCAGCTGCATTACCAGCCCGTGCCCTCCCCTGCTGCTGTCTTTCACGTCTGCGCCCCTGTCTCTTCACAACACTCTACAAGGCGAACCTGGAAACCCTCCCAGCTGGTCAGCCTCACTCTGGGTCCTCTGACCAGGACACTTACACGCACCAGCCTGGGGTGAACGCCACCCACCTTTGCTTGCTTTCCAGGTCATGATCGGTCCCAATCACACCTGTTTAGCTCTGTATGTTACCTGCTACATAGAGCTCAGCTTTCTCTGCTTCTCCACCCAGCGGCCAGCGCTCGGCTTGACCAGTGATCGGGATTTGGTGAGTTCTGCTCTCAGAAGCATGTAGGCGGTGCCAAGACCCTCCTCAGAGCTGCTCCATTGCGCCTCACAGCACAGCCCTTCCCGTGGCCCTGACACTGTCTCCCAGGAATGCAACCTAGAGCCACCTGCGTCTTCACTCAGACACATCCCACTGCCCATCAGGGGACAGAACAGTAAATAAATTCTACCAGCTTCCAATGATGATGACATGTGGCTTCTGCCCAGCAAGCCCGACGTCTGAGTCTCACACGTGGGCTCGCTGGCTACAAAGGCGCCCTTCCTCCCTCTCTTCCTCCCTTTCTTCCTCCCTCCCTCCCTTTCTTTCTTTCCCCCTTCCTTCCTTCTCCCTCCCTTCCACAGCAGGCTCGCTCCCTTCTCCTCTCTCATGCTGCTTCCCCGGGGGCTGCCTCTGGTCTCAGGACAAGGCTGGCCATCGTACCGGCCTCCCCGCGCATCCTGAATCCTTTCCTTTGCAAGAAAAGTCTTTTGCCTGGAAGGATTTCTCTGCTGGAAGCGACCACATGTCAAAGGAGGGACACACACAGTGTTGCATCTGTCCCCTCGCCCCCGCGCTGTCCCCTCAGGACCCTCCAGGGCGCGCACAGGCCGAAGGCGCTGTCCTAAGTCTCCTCCATGAATGATCAGCATGCGTGTCCTGACCATGGCCTCATGAGGTGCAGTCGCCATTCCTGGCTCTATTTATGTTTGTGAAAACTGCAGTCCGGGTCAATGCTCTTGAACACCATCCCATCGAGTTTGATTTGAACAACATTATTCGATTTGAACAACATTGTTCGATTTGAACCAAGGCTGAATGGTTCCAGAACTTATGTGTTTTCCTCCAAGAGATAAGCTTCCCGAATTGTCTGAAGTCCCAGCAGTCTTTCTCCATAGGTCCAGGCATTTGGACTAGTTGCACTTTGAGGGCCATCCACACCCCCTCTTTACTCCCTAAAAACTTAACTTAGCAAACACTTCTGAAGGTTATGCCAACCCTTCTGCCCTACTGGAGGGTAGGGCTTGCCCTCCTGGCCTGGGCCCCAGAAGTCTGTCCATAGACAAGGAGGGGTTGATCAGGCCAGGAAGACAGGGACTCGACTCAGGACTTGAGAGTGACAGAGGCCTGGGCTGGGGAATGTTCAGCCATTGTCCGTCAGAGCCCTCTGAGGGGTTCCTGGGCCCCAGGTTCTGTCTGTGAGCACCCAGTACTAAGGGACAAGCCTAGGTCACTTCAGGGGCCTCCATGTGGTACCCTAGTCTCCAAGTCTCCTGTGCTGGGAGCCATGCTTGCTTCTCACTTGGCCCCTCCTGCCAATGGAAGCAAAGCATTTCCTCTGAGGCGACCCCAGCAACAAGGGGACAAGAGGAAAGGAACCACTTGACTCATCTAGGACCCCGCAGGGAGCAGCTCCCAGCCCCTGAAATTTGGATTCCAGCTGCTACCAGTGCCACACACTCTCACGTTGGCACCCAGAAAGGCAGCATGATTGAAATTTGCATTTAAATGGAAATGGTTGAAGCTAAAGGCCCAACGTTTAGAGAAATGAGAGTATCCATTTTTCTGAGAGGGAGGCCCAGTGTCATTGTGTGCCATTAAGGTGTCACTGAGCGAAATATGTTTAGAAATATTAGATGCCACTGCCACGCGGAGGGGCGACTGGTGTTTGGCAATGACTCCACACGATGAAGGAGCCTAAGTGAACCCTGCATCAGGCACAATGGCTCATAAGGCTGCCCGCCACCATCATCTAATCCCAGCCCCTCTCGCTGAAGAGTAACATTTCTGGTAGGCAGCTTGAGGCTACTTTTCAATTGCGAAAAATGCCAGGATTGGGTCATCAGCACACGACTTGGCAACATAGGGCATGTAGCGTAAGAGGCACATGTGTGCACATTTACAGATCTTGAAATGTTTAGCTGACACCTGTGAAAAAAGTTACATGGACTTCATCCACATTACTGACCATGACTGGATCATTATAACCTGGAAGGAAATAGAGGTTAAGGTTGTAGAAAGTGATAGCAGGAAACCCTCAGATGCTTATAATTTACACCAACTACGCTTTAAGCCTTTCTCACTCTCCAGGTCCGTCATAGGTCTGCTTCTTACCTCCTCATTCCAAGAGTGATGTTGATGGGTCAGCTGCCATCTCGATGCTGCTGGTCACAGAAGCAAAGGGACAAAGGGACCTGGAGGGGTTTTATGTATAAATAAATAGTGTAGCTAGACGTGACCTATGTTTCTTCAGCTCACAACTCATCAGCCAAAACTAACATAGTTCCAGAAACAGACTGACCCTGTGCCAGAGGCAGCAACTCAGAAATATTGCGAGAGCAGAGCCAATGGCTATGTGTGTACCCCTTTCTTATCAATGCTACGGGGTGAAGAGAAAGCAGGGAAGTTGCCTATGACGGTGTCAAAGGGAAGGCGGATCCCCAGGCTGGATGGCAGTGAATACAAATGTTACCTAGAATGTCACCCTTGGGGAGGAAGGACACAGAGAAACCAAAACAGAACCAACAGAGACCGGGAAAATGAGTGGAGTCCAAGTCAGCTTGGAAGTGCCGAGCGAAGGGAAAGTTACCGGCCGGAAGTGAGTTCCTTGACTGAGACGATGGGGAGACCAGAGGGAGGGTCCAGGAGCAACTGAAGTTGGAACAATTGGCATCTAAATCTCCCAGCCTCCTGCAAGTGGAGAGCTTTAATATGACGAAGAGTCCCATGGTCCTTGCCGAGTCAGAGATAGCTCATTAAAAGACTTAGTTCACACAATAGAATACCACTCTTCCATAAAAGAGAAGGAAATTTTACTCTTTGCAACACAGTCAGAGAAAAACAAGTACTCTATGATGTTACTTATATGTGGAATCTACCAAACAAAATAAACTAATAAACAACGTGGATACAGACTCACGGATACAGGGAACAGACGGACAGCTTTCAAAGAGGAGGGACTGGGGCTGGGTGAGGGGGTGAATGGATTCAGTAAAGAAAAAAAAAGAAAAAAAAGATTCATGGACACAGACAACATTATGCTGATTTCCTGAGGGAATTAGGGGGTAGAAGAGGGTAAATTGGGGATAAATGGTGCTGGAAGGAAACTAGACTTGGGGTGGTGAACACGCAACTCAATATACAGATGATGCACTGTAGAATGATATACCTGAAACCTATATAATTTTGTGAACCAACATCACCCCAATAAATGCAATTTAAAAAAAAGAAGAAAAAAGAGTTAGGTTGAGCCCGAGTGCCATTGAACACCTTGCTAGCAGGTGCGCTGGCTGCCATGTTAAGAGAACATTTGTTAGTTCAAACAAACACAGGAAAACATGACGTAAAGGTCGCATCCGGAGTTCGTGGACTGTTATCAGCTGATGACCTCCAGAGGCCTGCCCTTGGCCAAGCCACTCTTTGCAAACTGAATAATCATTCCTTAATTCACTCAACAAATATTGTTCAAGCTCTCTGTGACCAGAGCTTAGAATGCTGGCCAATGTTTCCTGGGCATTTGATTTAATAAGTGTTTATTGAAAGGCTTAATGATCAACTCCCTCCCCTGAGCCAAATGCTGCCCACGTGCAGGGAGAGAAACGAGGCCCATTGGACATCTCTCCAGCTCCTGGGCGCTGCACGTAGGCCCACATCACCATGAACCTAATCGAAGCGGCTCCGTGCAGACATGGCGCAGGCTAACCATTAGCTCCACCTCCCCTCTGCCAGGTGCCTTCTCAGTGTCAAATCCCCAAATCAGCCACGCCAGCTGAGCGTGAGGTACACCACACCACACAGATGAAGGAACAGAGATCTAGCAGCCTCCAGCGTCCTGATCAAGCGGAGATGCCAGGATTGAAAGCAAAGTGCTTGGAGCCTCTGGAACCCACGACCCCGAGGAAAAGTTATGGAGGTGCAGAGAGGAAACTGTCAACAGCAGGCAGTGAGAGATGAGGCGATCTCTAGGGAATAGCTCAGCAGAGCCTTGAAGGGTAAGTGGGTGCACCCCAAGACTAAGGGGGTACTTGGAGGAGATGACCCCTAGAGGACCTCTCACACTGGACTGTGAGTCCTCAGGGCGAAGGTTATTCTCTTCTCTCGGGCCCCTGCATCCATGGTGACCATGGTGACCACACACCAGGTCGTTGGCTCTAAGATGCCATCGGGTGTAAGATGAAGCAATACCTCCATGCCGCTAAGAAAAAGGGAAGAAAGAATAAGAGGGGACATTGACAATAAAACGGTGGCACAAGGCTTTCTTGTTCTTAGAACTTGCTTTTTACACCTACAGGGAGAAGCCCTCCCACTCACGGAGACGGGGTTTCACCATGGCTCACTCTGGTGGTACCAGGGAAGGAGGAGCCGGCTGCCTCAGAACTTGCACTGACCGCAGCTTTCCTCCTCCGTTTCTCCTGCTGAGTCCCTGTCTTTGGTCTCTCCTCCCCACCCCACCCACACCCCAGGCAGTGTCACCCTCTCTGCTCTCAAGAGCACTGGAGAGACAGCCTTTCTTAAAACCATTTACGTAAGAATTAAGGTCACTGGCGCTGGGCTATGAAGTCAGCCTCACAATTGGGTGAAACTAGCAGGTTGTGGCTCTTCCTCAGGAATGCGGCCAAACCTGACTAGTTTGCTGCCTTCCCAGGACCCGCCCCTTGGAGTCCTGGGGGTCCGCAGGGGCTGTGCCTTTTCTCTTGCGACTTTGACCTCTGCACCTCTTCATGTTGCAGGGCTGCCTTCCAATGCGCGCACACAGGCAGGCTCCAGGGCAGGGCTGTGGCTGCCCCCCGCCGGAGCGGGGAGAGCTGCCTCCTGAGAAGGGGCACCCCGATTTCAGATGCGTGACAGGAGGTCACAGCGCTGAGGATCCGCTGTGGCTCCCGTGGGGGAGTGAGAGTCCGAAGGGCCCTGAGTGTGGCCTTCGTCCTGCACATCAGGCGGCGGGTCACTGCAGCTGTCCCAGTGGGGGTGCTGGGGGGCGGGGGGTGGTGGCAGGTTTTGGTCTTGATTTTAAAACCCACTGAAAAGAAAGTAAGCATAGAAGCGTAGCCAAAACTTAAGCATCCCGCCACCTAAAACAATCCGGGCTTCACGCAAAACCGGGTGGAGTTTAGCTGAGTTGATGCATGGATTTTCCCCGAGGTGAGAGGAGCCGGGACCCCAGTGGCCGGTGGCCGGTGGCTCTGATTTGCATGTGGTGCCCTCGGAGCCAGGGGTCAGACCAGGCCCCCCTCCAGGTCCCTCCGAGCCTGCCGATTCTGCATCCTATAAGCGTTCTTCGTGGCACTTGAGTCCAGACCACACTGAGTGTGGGACTCCGTGTGGACTCCTGGGGGACCCAGGGCCTGTCTGTAAGACCCTCAGGACCTATCCAGGCTGTTTAAAATATCACAGACTTTATGTTTATGGGTGGAGCGAGCACAGCCTCATGGGCCAAATCCTGATGCAATAAAATGACTCAAGAACCTCTCCGAGTCAGAAAGGGGTCATTTCAAAGCAATATAGCACCACACCACGTGTGGCCAAGTTATTGAAGACGTGTGCAATTCATAGCTAACGGAAGCATCCGCCCACATGAACAGGCACTGGTTACAGACCATTGATTCTTATTCCTCAGTCTCACTTTAGGCAGTTGGTGCAGTCATGGCCGGTTCCACCACTGGGGAAACTGAGGCTCAGAGGGTGGGACGCTTGCTCCTGGAGCTGGCGCGTGGTGGAGTCCTGATCTCAGGCCGGAGGGTCTGAATTCTGGGCTCCCACCCTGCACTTCCATGGGGCACCGCCCACATTCCTACTCTGACCCCAGGCCCGGGGGTTCTGGATCCACTTCTCATCCTCTGCGTGCCCTCTGGCGAGTAAGCTGATCCCTGACCTCCGTTTCCTCATTTGCAAAGCAGTGGTAGAAAAAATACTGACTTCATGGTGCTGAAGGGTTAAGGAGTTGGAAGGGCATGCAGAACGGTGTCTAGCCTGGGTAAGTGCCCAGGAAATGGTCGCTCAGTAAGGCAGTCCACTCCTCCATATCCCATTACCCACCACTCCTCCTACGGCAGCAGCTGACTGTGCAGGACATGCCCGCCCCTTCCCTGAGCAAACCGATTGTCTGGACAGGACGAGAGGCTGCTTCACACCACAGAGCCTGCATTTTCTAAATCGTACCTTTAGCAAGGACCCTGATGACGTCATGGTGGTGAGAAGGTAAGAGGCAACCTACCCCTGCCGGGCCACCTGGCCATCGTCAGCTTTGCATGGTCTGTGAGTGGAGGCTGGTTCTCACAGGATGAAAACACAGTCAACGGAAGAAGAACACTTGAGGAGGCGAAAATGATATGAACTTCCAATCTCAGTGTCCAGGAGTAAAGTCCTATCTCCTCGCAGCTGGGCCCACATGCTGGCATGTCGCTGAGGGCTGCTTCTCCTCGGAACCCACAGAGCTGGGTGGCCGTGACCCAGCCTCGTGGCTCGCCAATCCTGAAACGTTCACGATCTAGCCCTGTGCAGAGAAGGTTTGCTGAGCCTTGTCTTGGTTACCTGCAGCAAAGCCAGGTCCACCCCTCCTCCTTCCTCCTGGAACCTGCCTACCACACACCCCCCTCCTTCCTCCTCCCTCCTTCCCCTCCTTCTTCCCACCTTTCTCCTCCCTCCTCTCTCCAGCCCAGGGCCAGCTTCCTCATCCCCTCCTCCCTGCCCCTCCCACCCATGGTTACACAGCACAGCCATGCACACAGAAACACCCCTCATTCAGGTTTCCTTCCTGCGGCTTGAAAACTCACATTTTACACTTGCCTCATGTTTACTTTGGAATATAGCGCTGTATCTCCTTGAATATAGCTTTATTGATGGATCAGTTGACCGATGGATCTATTGCTTGATGCCTGATTTAGTCTATGGTTGTTCATGGGGCGGGGGCTCAGGTCTCAGTCACTGTGTCCTACCAGGCTGTTTCAGGGAAAGTTCCTTTCCTGGGCGACATCCTCTAAATCTCAACTGGCTTCTCTCTCTCCATCATCTTTGCTGACCCTGAACTGAGCACCCCGAAAGGATTCTGACAAGATATTCGCATATTCAGCTCCAAACTCCTTTCCCTGGTGTGTCCCCTCCGCCTTCTTTGCTGTGACTTCTTAAGTACATGGGGTGGGTTTGCAAATATTCCAATGAGGGCTCAGTGCAGGGAGGGGGAGACCCTGCAAGAGAGAATCACCGGGGTAACCCACCCGCTGCCCTTTCCACCTTTGTAAAGTGTCCCGTCTCTTTCAAAATATTATTGGTGCGCTTTCTCCCACACATGAAAATAGCCCGTATCATCTACAGAAATGCCCCCTGAAGACTTCCCCAACGTCCACCTATGAAAACGGCATTTTTTTTTTTTTTTCCTGTGGAAAGACTTCAACGGGTTGCACTGCTGGGGACCAAAAAGAAGATTTTAATTGAAATACAGATAAGATAGAAGCCTTTAATTTACCTTCTCCCCAAGCGACAAGACTTTCCGGGCTACATCTGATAGGTGGCTTTCCCCGCGCCTCTTTCTTTTTCCACCCAGGCTAGAGCAACATTATCTTATCTTTAGATGAAATATTTCAGGGATTTGGGGATTTCGGTGCCTCAGGACAAAGGACATGTTCATGAAAAGATCACTGTCCTCTTTGGAGGCAAATTCCGTCCTTATTGAAATTCTGATGTTAGAAAAGGCGGCCACCTCATTACCATCCCGCAAGCCGGGCATCTTCTGTGCCCTTGAGACAATCAGGGGCAGGAGAGAGGAAAGGGCACGGGAGAGTTCCCCTACAAGCATGCCCGATGAGACCGCTCCCTCCACCAACCAAAGACTGTGTATAACACGCGTTGCTATAAAAGTGAATCGTGTTATTCTTGCTGGGGGCCCCAAGGGACAGTTCATGCTGGACCGTGAGAGAATCTCCATCACTTGCAGAGTAAATGACACAGGTCCTTCTTCTGAGCCTCCGGCCCATGCTCACCAGGGTTCTCGCCCCACCACCAGCCTCGCGCCACCCGCCCCAGGTCTGAATGTACAGCAGGGGCTGAGAGAGGGGCACATAAACCACACGACACACACGTCTAAGGCCAAAAGTAACGGAATGACCTGGCTGTCTGCAGTGACACGTATGCGTTGCAGAAACAGGGTGAATAGTGTGTTTTTACCGCAGTCCTGGCTGCACTTCCAGCTTGCATGCGTTTCCACTGTGGCACCAAATGGCTGCAACTCCCTGCATGGCCCGCTTCAGGCCTGGAATAACCCTTCAAGCGCCTCTTGAAATGCAGCTTTAAAATCACCTTGGTGCCGAAACCGGTTTGGCTCAGTGGATAGAGCGTCGGCCTGCGGACTGAAGGGTCCTGGGTTCGATTCTGGTCAGGGGCATGTACCTGGGTTGCGGGCACGTCCTCAGTGGGGGGTGTGCAGGAGGTGTCTGATCGATGTTTCTCTCTCATCGATGTTTCTAGCTCTCTATCCCTCTCCCTTCCTCTCTGTGAAATATCAATAAAATATATTTAAAAAAAATAAAAATAAAATCACCTTGGCACTCCATAGCTACTGGATGATTCTTCATCCCTCCCATACATGACACAGCCCTACAAAATGTTCCATTTTATAATTGCATGAACTATGCAGCTTGGTTCGTTTTAAATTAGGTTCCAAAGCAAGAAATGTTTGCGAATAATCTGTGTACCTGTTTTTCCCTTGTATCCTTGCTGGTCACATGAAGTCCACATCCCCCTACTTGTATTGGATAGTTCCAACCTCCACTCCCGGGGCTGCTGTGTGGACTGACACCATGACAAATAACCTGGTTATTAAATGACGGGAAAGGAGGAAAGGGGAGACTGGGCAACATGGCCATGCCCGAAAGCTGCCATTGTCACTCCCCAAGTCTGTTCCCCACAGACTGATGGGGAAAGGGACTGGACAAAGGCAGTTTAGACTCCTGCCCAGTTAGGTCTGGTGACATGGGAAGATGCTCACCTGTCAGTCCCACCTGGAGCAAGTCAGAATAGGTGTGGCCACTGCACGCACTGGAAATTTATTATTTAAACTCTTGAACAAAGGGATCTCTTGCTTGTGCTCCTGGCTCACTTGCTCTCTTGGAACTCCTGTTTGTAGGGGTGTGCTCCCCTGCATTCGCCCGCCCAAGTGGCCCATGGCCATGTGGGACCCACATGATGGATTAGTGAACTGAATCTAGCCTGATGCTTTGGACTCCACTCCACCATGGAGCAGAAACTCTGGACACTGGCTTGGCTTTTGGCTCTGCTGGACCCGCAGCTATGTATTTTCTGGGACTGGTTTAAGGACAATGGGACTTTGCTACCTGAGAAATAGAACTCCACGCCAATCAAACCACCCTTTCTCCTGTGCAAATCTTAAAATACCTTTTCTAAAGATATGGCAAGAGCAAGGGAGGAATCCCACCAACCCAATCCTCCAGCAACAGAACTGAGTAAAAAATCCTCGGTACCCAACACACGTTTGGTCTTTAATTCAGTAGAGTAGTCATTGGGTAGACCAGAAAGCCCACTGGAGATGTTAGCATAGGTGTGTATAAATAAAAAAGGGGAATCGGGCATTAAATATAGTAAGTGAGGGAGCTGAGTTGGACATTGAACCTGCTTCACTAGGAAGTTGCAGCATTCATAGGCTCCCCAGGCCCTAATCCCCAAAGTGGGTGGAAAGATCATTAGCAGTCCTCAGCAGGGATTACCAGGAGAAGGGTTAGAACAATAAAGGGGAAATTCCTCTGCTGGGTCCATGGGCAGTAGGAACTAAGATGGCACCACCAGGAGGAAGTGTCTAGCCTGGGAGAAGGATTGGATTGGATAACGGACAGAGAACTCAGCAAATCTAGGAAATGGATTGTTGGGGGAGGGCCCAGCATCAGCTGGCAAAAAAAAAAAAAAAAAAAAAAAATGGGAGATTGATTGGTTTGAAAGCCCAAGATGATGGAAGCTAAACAAAGGCAAGGTCTCACTCTCTCTCTCTCTCTCTCTCTCTCTCTCTCTCTCTCTTTCTCTGTCTTTCTCTCTCATGTGCACTCTTGCTCTCTCTCATTTGGTAACAAAGATTTTAGTGCATTAGCACTCTCATGTGTTCTCTTTCCATGGCACCCATGTGGGACCACCAGCTGTGCAGCCTGGCAGCCAGGTGGACTCTAAGCACAAGCTCCAAGTGCAAGCCTGGGTACAGCAATGCAGCACCAGAGGAACTGCAGCTGGGACAGAGACTGAGCTAGCAGAGGGGGCATGGAAGGGGCAGAGACTGAGCTGGTGGAGATGCCATAGACCAGCCTTGGGCAAACTACAGCCCGCGGGCTGGATCCGGCTGTTCTATCCGGTTCTCTTGCTCTCCCTTCCGCTCCTTTACTTTGAATTTATATTAGTTCACACAAACACTCCATCCATGCTTTTGTTCCGGCCCTCCGGTCCAGTTTAAGAACCCATTGTGGCCCTCGAGTCAAAAAGTTTGCCCACCCCTGCCATAGACCAAGCTAGCAGAGGGGGCAGAGACTGAGCTGGGCTAAGCTTTGGCCTGGACTAAACTGATGGCACCGAATTTCTGGACCTGGCCTTTCTTTTGGGCTCAATGAGGACAAGGCTTCTTTCACAGCAGGATGGACAGAGGTGAGATTCGTGGTCCCGAGGCAGTCTTTCATTTCCTCCTCGACAAGTCTTACTGCTACACCTCATCCTCCCATGTGTGGGTCCGGAAATGCTTTTCTATGACCCCATGAAAGGACCCCCTTTCCACCGGCAACAGAGGGAAACATGGCATATTGGAAAAGGCAGAAGAACTAGTCAGAGCCCAGGGGAATTTGAGGCCTCAACTCAGGAAGGTTCTATACTCTATACCCCCTTGCTCCCAAAATGGCAGATGTAATGCTTATCGGAGAAGTTGAAGTGGGGTTGAATTCACTTAACACATGTACAAACACCTGGTATAGACGCTGGTACAGGAGACACACTGCACATGAATTTACTCCTCTTTTATGTTTTTAGTGGCTGCATCAGGTGAGCCAGAAATCACACCATTTCTTAGGCATCTTTCTTTGTTTGCTAATTTATTAAACACCTATTGTCTGCTTGACTCTAACCCTTGTACACGGGAGCATATTGTTTATTCAATAATGATAAGCATGCTGCCAGTTGGATATTGTTCTTCCCATTTTCAAGTGGGTAAACTGAAGTCAGAGAGAAGAAACATGGACTTTTTACATGTCAGAGAGAGGACTTGAACTCCAAATAGGAGATCCCATTCTACTCACTTACACATTGGCACTTTGGAGGGACTCAACTGATAACGTTGGGCTCAGAGTGGGAATGAGTCTCGAATTATCAAGATCTATACGTATCTGCCAAAACCGGTTTGGCTCAGTGGATAGAGCGTCAGCCTGCAGACTGAAGGGTCCCGGGTTCGATTCCGGTCAAGGGCATGTACCTTGGTTGCGGGCACATCCCCAGTAGGGGGTGTGCAGGAGGCAGCTGATCGATGTCTCTCTCTCATCGATGTTTCTAGCTCTCTATCCCTCTCCCTTCCTCTCTGTAAAATATCAATAAAATATATTAAAAAAAAAAAAAGATCTATACGTATCTGATGTGTCTCCAAAGATGGGAAGAAAAAATAATAAGCAAGGTGGAGGGCGGGACCTGGGTATTGGGAGGGAGCTGGTCCTCAGCTTGGTTGTTAAATGTGTATGATGTAGACATATAGTTCATTATCACAAAAAAATGTGTGCGGGCTTAGTACCCAGAGAGACCTGTTTCTAGAACCTTCTCAGCCACCTATGGCTACCTGACTTTGGTTAAGTCAGTCAGCCTTCCTGAGTTTCAGTTCCTCCGACTGAAAAAGAGATAATCAACAAATATCTTCCTTTTCTGGGGTGAGCTCATTGTATGTTAATAGAAGGCATGCAAGTGGATGTGTTTTAAGCCCTTAGGCGCTATATAATTATCATCATTATAGAAAGTAGCTGTTTTGTGGGGGGGGGGGGGGGGACTGAAAGAGTCAGACTCAAGGTGTTTATGAGGAAAATAATAAAACTTGATTTTGAGTGCAAAGAGAGTAAAAAGGAGAATCTATTTTCCCCCTGCTGTTTCAATGATAGCTATTCATGTTTTTAAGTCTTCCAGATTGGTGCTAAGGACTCACTTTTCGGAGGTCTTGTTGCAGCTAAAAAGCCCATGGGAGGAATTTCCAGTACTCCAAGTTAATAAACTGTAAACTAACTTTTTCTTCAAAGATTAAGAAAACCCTACAACCTTTGACAAAATGATTGTAGCAACTGTGAAATAGCCAAATGCTAGTCAACACATCAGGGCATTAGTGGGGGAAATAAACAGAAATATTTAGGACCAGAGACCTCATTTTGTAACCATCTGCCTTCTTTTATTTAATTGTCTTGCTCCAAGTTATAGTCCTTTCCCAAGCCATCCAATGTTTGACCAGTTTCTGATGATGCTGAGCCATAGGGATAAAACTTGAATCGGAGCTTCATTCACCCCTTTCTCCAATTCTCTCTTTGTTGACTTTCTCTGGGAGAATGTGGTCTGCCTTCAGAAGGAAGGAGGAGGAGCCCACATGTGGCCAGTGTTCATCACAGTCCAGGTGAAATGTAACTCATCACTTAATTCTTGCAAGTAGCCTGGCCAACGTGTCTCAGTGATTGAGTGTTCACCTATGAACCAGGAGGTCACGGTTTGATTCCCAGTCATGGCACATGCCCAGGTTGCTGTGGCTCCACCACCAGTAGGGGGCGTGCAGGAGGCAGCCGATAGATGCTTCTCTCTCATCACTCATGTTTCTATCTCTGTCCCTTTCCCTTCCTCTCTCTGAAATCAATAAAAAGAAAAAATATTTAATTCTCTCAAGTAGACTAGAACACAGATTTCATTACCTCTCTATAACAATGGGAAAGCAAGGTTAAGATACCTGTGTCTGTAAAAGCATTAGTCAGTGCCCGGTGCAGAATTCCAGCACAAGCCTTCAGAACTTTCAAAGATCGTTCCTTTTTCTTTCTTTCTTTCTTCTTTTTAAAAGATTGATGCCTAGCATCATGAAAACCACCAGAATAGGATGGTCTTGTAAAGTATATTAGCCTGGGTTATCTGGAGAAATGGAACCAACAGGATGTGTGTATTTGGAGAGAGCAGGAGAGAGAGAGAGGTTTTAAGGAGTTGGCTCAAATGATTGTGGAAGCTTTGTAAGTCTAAAATCTGCTTAGGGAGTAGTCTGGAGACACAGGAAAGAGTTACAGTTCAAGTCCAAAGGCCATCTGCTGGCATAATTCCTTCTTGTTCAGGGAAGGCAATTCTTCTATTAAGACCTTCAACTGATTTCGGGTCTGAATAGTTAAGACCTGCCCACCACATTATGCATGACAATCTGATTCACCCAAAAGTCTGCTGATTTAAATGTTAATTGTATTCACAAAATACTTCCACAGAAACATCCGATGAGAGTATTTGGTTTAACCAAATACCTGCCTCTTTCACATCTGAATGTGTTTTTATATTTGTCTCTATGGTCTTTTCATCCGGGTTTATAAAGAAGGGTATCCTTGGGTTTAAAACATTTGATTCATTCAAGAATTCCTATTTAAAAAGAAAGACTTGACCTCTAGGCTGCTGGAATGTTCTGTGTCTTGATCAGGATGGCAGTCAGATAAGTGGGAACATATATAAAAAGTTATCGGTCCATGCACCAAAGGTGAGTGAGCTTTATGGAAGTGAGACCTTCGTACAAGAATCTGAAACTAAAATTTTAAAATTAATAGATAAACAGTCAAAAGGCAAAACAAAGCAAAAGAACAGAACAATAAAATCAGAACCACGTGCACAACTGAAACTACTCCGGGGAACTTGTTTTCTTTGCTCCAATGCATTCAGCCTATGGCCCTGCCCCCACTTGGCTGTGGGAGCTCCGGCCATCCCTCCCGACCACCAGCGCATCAAGGCCAGAGCCTGGCACATTTCGTCTCTGGACACAGGCTTGTGGGGTGAGTGACGTCTCTTTTCTGCTTCAATACATTTCATTTGTCCGTGTCAGCCTGGGATGGGTCAAAGGCCTCACCATAGAGGGCCCTGGGTGAAGTCATTCATTACCCACCTTCATTGGCAAGGTGGTCTCCCCCCACTCTGCCCAGCACTCACCTTCATCTCCCATCATCGCCTTCCATCATCTCCCTAGCACCCCGTTAAGTGCACACTCACCTAAAACATGCTGAGTAATGAGGTTTACCACCCAACAGTAAAAATATTGTTATTTATGGCTACAGTCAGGATGTCATCAAATATAAATGCTCACGTTCGGCGAGGCCCCTTTAACTGATTGTTTATGTAAATGAAAGCGTTCGTTCATCATCGCTTCCATTTTGGGAGAAAACAATCAGCCGGGCCGGTTGTTCCTCCCTGTAATATCTTTTTAATATTCAGTTCACTGGAAGCCAATCTGCAACAAAGAAAAAATTAAAGAACATAAAGCTAAATGTAAACCACCAGCGAAAGCAAGTTGCCTACCGCGTCCTGTGACTATTGGCACGCACCAGGCGGGAGCTCAGCGGCACTTCCGCTCCCTGGGGGACTTCGAATGGACCTCCAGTCTGGATGCACAATACAATAGAGACCTGCCTCTTGCTCGAATTTCCCCCTCTCAGCCCCATGTAGAAGGGACTGCCTTTCACCATTCCGTAACCGGCTATCTTCATGATTTCAGGGATATCATACTCACAGGCTGGGTCTTACATAACTTATCTGTGAATGGAAAACTGAAAGGGCTCTAAGTTCTATAGCTCTAAATGTGGCCCATAATGACCATCTCCAGGGAGAAGTCCCATCCTACCATTAAGAAGAGATAAACTAGCCCAGCCAGCATAACTCAGTGGCTGAGTGTCGATCTATGAACCAGGAGGTCACAGTTTAATTCCTGATTGGGGCACCTGCACAGGTTGTGGGCTCAATCCCCAGTGTGGGGCATGCAGGAGGCAGCCAATCAATGATTCTCTCTCATCATTGATGTTTATCTCTCTCTCCCTCTCCCTTCCTCTCTGAAATCAATAAAAATATATTTTTTAAAAAGAAGGGAAAAACTGCTGGCTATAAGACTTATGAGGACCAATACTGAGACTCTAAGTTTGAAATAAAAAGAAAAGGGAGACCATTTTAGTATTCTCTGGGTTATACCCTTATTCTGCAAAGGACCAGATACCGTCTCCATTGCAAGAACCTAAGTCTGCTCTTGTTGAGCAAAAGTAGCTGTAGATAATATGTCAATAAGCAATCAGTTCTGTATTCCAATAAAACTTTATTTACAAAATAGGTGGCTAGCCTGATAGGCCTGTGAACCATAGTTCACTGACTATGAACCTTGACCATAAGCTATTCTTCAAAAAAAAAAAAAAAAGAAGAAGAAGAAGAAGAAGAAGAAGATTCTCCAGACAAATAATTTTAAAAACACTTCACCATGGTCTCATGGTCTCTCTTGGACATTCATGATGAACATTAGTCCCTTAAATGGACCTGGACTTAGAAATCCAGCTGTAGAGAAACTGTTGAAACCAGAATTTTCCCGAACTTATTTGACCTTGCTCATACCCACCCCTGTGCCTGCACAAAGGGCTATTGCTTTGAGGGATGCTACCCCATCAGGCTCCTGGATACTGAAAAGAAAGACTTTTTACTTGACTTCCCTAACCCTCTGTTAGCCACCTTCTGGGGACTGGGATCTGGGGAGGCTCAGAGATCCGGTGGGAAGGCCCATGATTAGTGGGTGGGCTGCTTTGTCTTAATGGGCTGAAGACTAGCCAAGAAGCAGCCTCATGACCTAATGGGAGGAACCGTGTAAGAGGCCCATGTCTTGGTCCTCAGCCAGCCATTCATTGGCTGTGCTTCTGGGAAGATGCTCACCTTTCGGAGCTTCATCTGCAAATTGCTTGCCTTGCTGAAAATGGCAGAGATCCGCTTAGGGAGTCCCAGAGGGCTTACTGGTTTGTTGTGATGGTTTGAACTGTAGGAATTCTTTTTTTCTTTCTTTTCTTAATCTTTAAGGGGAGATAGAACATGGAGACAAACTCAAGAGATGAGGAGACAGGAATGAGGACCAGCACTTCCTTCACTGTGGACTTGACCTCTTCACTTTCAATGCTGTTGAAACCAAGTTGCCCAGATTTTGTCTCAGGACTCGGAACCACGAGGTGCAGGCTCAGGGGGAAGGACAAGGCAGCAGCCCCTAACCCATGGGGACCCGTCGGTGAATTCGCATCAAAAGGCAGAGGTCCTCCTCTAAACCCAAGGCCTGCACTGATTACCCATGAGGCCCTGCACGAATGACCCACTCTTCTCCAGCCTCAGTTTCCCAATGTGTCACTAGAGATGGTGCTCTCTAAGCTGCTGAAATAAGCAGAGGATATTATCAGCGTCATCACTACTACCATCAGAGTGCTACTCCGCACGAAGTGTAAAAGGAACAACAAAATTATGTTGCCCGTGTTAAACACTCAATACCGCCAGCCGAGCCATTGGGGGCTCAGCAATCACTCAATAATATTGCTGGTGGTGTAGACTAGCCTCTTCCTCTGCACAATGGGGGACCTTTAACGCGTCCCCCCCACCCCCCCGTCACTCTAAGACATGTTGAAAGAATTCTTTGCAACGCCTCAAACACTATCAGGTGTTTTTGACCTGTTATATATAGAAACAGTGGTGGCCATGCTGCTAGCGGGCCCTGCCTCGCATAGGAACACGAAGACAGCCTCAGTTTCTGCAGGGAAACTACGCTACACATTACGGGACGGTGTATCCCACAGAGAGATACAAATAATTGGTTTTGAAGCCCAAAGTTTGCAAGGATATATTTTTAAATATACATGATTTTGCTCTTCTGAAAATGTATCCAATTGAATTTCCTTTCAAAGGAAAACGGAATGATTCCTCCATTTGCGCTGGAGCCCGGCTCCATAAACACCGGGTCTGCGCTGCAGGTTCCGCACGTGGTTAATTCCGCCGATATCATAATGTATTCCGGGCTCCTCTTAGAGAGAGAAATTTCAATATTAGATAAAAATAGTGCGATGGCGACAGGAGCTGTGTTTGGTACACAGAGTAAATGGGATTGTTAGCGATTGCTAAAGGCTCGGGGAAGCGCGAGGGAAACAAAGATAGCGCGCCCGATCCCGAGGCGGGCGGCGGGGCGGGTTCAAGGAGCCTGATTACCTTCTGCCGCCGTGTGCTTTTGAGCAGCCCGGGATGGCTGCCTCCTTTCTTAGATTTCCTCCGGAGAACAGCTGAATGTTATCCTAATTAGAAATCTGCTCAGATTTGGAAAACAGGCTGGTGTTGCCTTCTCTCCCCATCCTACCAGCCTCAGAGCTCGCTCTCTTTCTCTCTCTCTCTCTCTCTCTCACACACACACACACACACACACACGCACCCCCACACACATGCACACACACCATGAAGTTCAATGTCACAAAGAGTCTGAGGTTTCGGCTGGGCCCCTATCACAAGCTGGCCTCGTGGATGTGACCTTGGCCTGGGCTCTCAGCCTCCCTGAACATGTGTTCTTCAATCTGCGCCGGCAGAGACTGGACAGAGGGCTCTTTCTGAGTCTCCAGGATCCCATCCTGTGTATTTAAGAGCTGACCTATATTGAGCGCTAACAACGGGCAGGCCTGGTTGAGTGCACTACATGTGTTAACTCATTTAAACCTCACGACACCCTGGGAGACAGACACTCTGGCTCTCTCCAGTTGACAGGTGGGGAAACTGAGGCATGGAGCATTTACCTCATGGATCCAAAGTCACATCCAGGAAGTGGCCCGGCCATAATGTCTGCCTGTGCCAGCTGGTTCCAAAGTGCAGAACGGAGAGATGGCACGCCCTCCTAGGAGCACAGGTCTGCAGTGAGAGAACCTTGAAGGCGTGGCCTCACCAGCAGGTGCATGGACACAGGTTCATGGGCACAGGCCTCTGCTTGGCGCCGGGCAGAGCTGAGAACCCAGGAAGTGTCTCCCTGTGTCGTCAGAAGCCGACAGCTCAGCTGGAAAGAGTGGGCCTGGGGAGAAAGACCTGCAATTCAGAGAAAGAAGACTCAGTACAAGAGCGGAGACCCTGCGGATCCCAGACAGCAGGGGAGGCGACCAGGGCTGAAGGGGTGGGGCTTCAAATGAAAGGCACGCTGGGAATGGACCTTGAAGGGTGCACCAGGGATGGAAATGGAAGAGGCAGACCAAGGAAGTGAGCGGTGGGCGGGCCACAGCACCGAGGGGCTGCACTTGGGGCTCCTTGTGCAGGAGAGGGGGACACGAAGGCTGTAACCGTGGACTTGAGCTCCTTTTTCATTTTTGTTTTGTTTTTAATGCAGCTGAGTACCCATGGACTGCGTGCTGCGGCTCTGGAGAGTCTGGTTGGATTTTTGCACAAGGATTCTCAGCTGTGTAGATGACAGACAAGGTTGCAGGCAGAACCTATCTTACACGTTACTGAACTCCCAAAGCCCTCCCCTCTTTATTATCTTCTGGAAGTGAACAATCTGGGTTAACGTCAAAGAACAGCCCTAGCCAGTTTGCTCAATGGTTAGAACATTGTCCCTGAAGGGTCTCAGGTTTGATTCTGGTCAAGGGCACGTACCTCGATTGCATGCTTGATGCCTGGTCCTGGTTGGGGCGTCTGCAGGAGGCAATCCATCGATGTGTCTCTCTCACATCGATGTTTCTCTCTCTGTCTCTCCCCCTCCCTTCCACTCTCTCTAAAAAAATCAATGAAAAAATATCCTCATGTGAGGATTAACAACAACAACAAAACATCGAAGAACATAGCATCTAAACTATGACAATGAACTCACCTCCTATCCGCCTTCTCATCGTTTCTTCTGAGGGCCCGTGCCGATGCACAGGTGGGTAGTACGTGCGTGTCACTGTGCAGGGCCCCGCTGTTTCTTTCCTTGGGCTCATCCAGATGGGGCCCAGGGGCACCAGCTGTGTAGGGGCACATGGGGAATGTTAGCAATCGGTGGGACTAGTCCCTGCTCTTCCAGCCATTGCTTTAGCTCATGGAGAACGTCCTTATTTCTGGAGCCACCAGTAACAGTGTTTGTGGTGGTGTTTTTTCAGGCATCCTGACAGGTTCAAAGCGGGAAAGCGTGACTCAGTCCCCGTGGGAGCTCGTTTGGTTCTCCTGAATGACTTAGGCAGGAAGATTCCCGGGTCTCTCTTTGCCCTGCTCACCCACCTTCCGAGCCCAGCTCCCAGCAAAGTCCCGCGGGTGCAGGTGTGTGTCTTTCTTTTGCTCTGTCTCCTGGACGAGCAAACCCTCCAGCATCGGCTGGACACCTTTATGTACAAGCTCTGACTTGGCCCTGTTGTTCCTGCAGGGTCAGCCTCCTTATCTCCATCGACAGATGAGAAAGCTGAAGTTCAGAGTCATTACGTAGCGCAAAGAAATTAGGATGTAGTAGAAAGAAAGAAGAAAAATAGGTTCAGACCCAAGGGCATCGCATCCCCACGTTTCCTTTCTTCCCTCACACTCAGTTTGATTTTCCCAATGACTAGAATGAAAGTACACGGGCAGGCAGCTCCCGGGGTAATTTCATCATCTAAAAAGTGGGAGCGTGAAAGGTAACTCGGAAGCAAGTTGGAGGAACTGAATGATCCAGGGCTTAGAAGCTGCCCAGGGTGAGCAGGAGCCCGCAAATGCTAGCTGAGTGTAAACCTGGGTCTTCTGCTGCTGCTGCGCAGGAAAAGAGAGACGCTGGAGAAGTCAAATGTCTTGTTCAAGGTCAGGTGGCTCATTCACGGCCTTTTGATTTCAAATCCATCCTGTGGTTCAGCCTAGGGCCTGGTGGGCAAGGCCAGTCGCCAGGAGACCCTCGGCCAGCTTTCCTTCCTTCTCATCTTCGAAACCCGCCTTGCCCGTGTCCACTTCCTGGGCAGAGAAGGAAAGGAAACTGAGAATTAGGAGACCTGGGTTTGCAATTTCCATCTTTGCTTCTGAGGCTGGAAGTCTCTTGAACTCTGAGATTCGGTTTCTTCCTCCATAAAAGACAGGGATGGGAGTACGTCGTTTTAAGATTTTTAAACCTTCACGTCTCCCCCACCCCGGCTTCACCCCCTCTTGCTGTCATCTCCGTCCGGAAGCCCTCTCACACCCAGCCGGGCAGCGTGTTCCCCGCTTCAGCTCTTACTAAGTTTAATAAAAGGGACAGTGGACTGGGAAGGGAAAACATGTCCAAACACGAGGGTTCCGAACAATCTATGGTTCCCCATTGTGCAGCTCGGTGCTGGCAAGATGGCAAGGGCCCCTGAAACCCAGTGCACGCGCAGCGCTGGGACCCCACACAGCCCGCGGGCGGGACAGGTAGGTCACGGGCCAAGTGCCAAACAGGGACTTTAAACAAGCCACACAGATAAGAAGGTTCTCAACAGATCAGAACAAGAACAAGAACTCATGAGGGCCTTCTAGACTCACCTGCGGCCATGTCTCATCTTGTCCCTACCTGCCAGCCAGGGAACCCCCGTCCCTCCCCACCCACACACACACCCGTGGCCTCCAGCCCCTCTCTCTCTGCAGGTCCATGTCCCACAGCACGCATACACACACACACACACACACACACACACACACGCACACATGCACACACGCACAAACACATACACACACCCCCGTGGCCTCCAGCCCCTCTCTCTGCAGGCCCATGTCCCGCAGCACGCATACACACACACATACACACACACGCACACATGCACACACAAACACACACACACAACTACACGCATACACACACGCACACATGCACACACACAAACACACGCACAAACACACATGCACACACACCCGTGGCCTCCAGCCCCTCTCTCTGTAGGCCCATGTCCCGCAGCATGCATACACACACACACACATACACACACACACACACACACGCACAAACACACACACACACACGTGTGCATGCCGTCAGACGTCCAACATTGGAGCAACAGAAGCCCGGACAGCACACTGCTTCCCAGGCAACTCCATACACTCCACTAATAGTTCCATTCACTGCATGACAAGTCTACCAGCTCATGCCAGAAGCAACTTAAAGGGAACAGGTCATAAAAACCCCCTCCGATGCCTACGCGCGATGCCACCCTTAACAAAGAGAAGGGATGACAGAGGGACAGGGAAAACGCCGCCCTTCTTTTATGGGAAGATTCCATTTAAAAATAACCAACTAACCGGCTGCACGTTCCGGGGCCTGACGTCTCGGAAGGCATTTAGATGGATGCAGACGGGGCTGGAGTTCCGTGCTGAGCAAACAGTCAAGTGTTCTTAATAGGAATTGCAGTTTCTCGACATCTGTTAGGGGAAAGGGAATGGCGAAACGACAATTTAGAGGGAGATTGCTTTTGTTAAATGCATTTAAATTCCAAGATTAGTGGTGTTCTTTCTTTTTCAATTAGCATTTACTTGTGGAAAGGTTACAGATGAAAGGGCCGGGGAGGCGAGGGGGTGGGCTTGGTCCCCGCCGCCAGGGCCACTCCCAAGCAGAGGAAAGCCGAACCCAGAAGAGAACAGGGTTTAAAGGCACTCCCCACCCGGGCCAAGTCGCCATGGCACGTCTTGAAGGGGAACTCGGTCAAAAAAAGTAAAACGGAAGAAGTAAAACAGCTTTGTGAAGGGCCCCCTTGCATCTGGAGCGATGTGGAATCCGGATTGGATGCTTCTGTCCTCTGGGTAGAAAAAAAATCACCCATTGCTGTGAGAAAACATAGAGATTTGTCTTTTCCAAGCCAGTTCCTGAGTGAAATCTGCATTCCTTCCCAAGTAGATGCCATGGTTCTGTTTGATTGTGTAAAGAGCTGTAAGTAGCTCCGTTTTGTGTGTGTGTGTGTGTGTGTGTATGTGTATGTGTGTGTGGTTTTTTTGTTTTTTTGTTTTATTTTTTGATAGAAACATAAACAGAGACAAAAATGTAGGAACGTTTCACCTGTTTTACTGCCATTAAATAAACCTCATCTGCTGCCAAGCTGTTTGGGGTGACATTTGTTAAACAAATACATTTTGTGGGAGACTGGGACACCAAAGCAAAGAGACGCAGGCACTGTTCTGGCGTCAATGCTTTCTGCTTCCCCGCACCCTCGTCCCTGCCCTGGGGGGACAGGGAGGGGGCGCCCTCAGATTTATATTTTCACATGGGCGTTTCATGTCTAAAAGTTTCTCTGCAGGCTCTCTCTCTGCATCCTCCCCATCTCCCTCCCTCCCTCTCTCGGCCCCCTCCTTCCCTCTACAAATCATCTTTATTCAGTAGTTGTTATTTTTTTTTAAATCAGAGACAAATTCAATATTTTGCATTTCTGTGTGGCTCCGATGTTTTAAATCTATCGGCGTGTACGTCTCCAACCTTGAAAATACTGTCAGATTGCTCTGCTCGTTGTGAAATATGCATATTAAATACTTGCTTAATGTAAAGCCAGTCTTACCACGTCTAGTTAAAATTAAACGCGGCATTAATGTTCACTAAGTCTGTTCCCTGAGACCCCCAGAAGGCACCGAGATGGATCAGTTTCTGATGATTTCTGCAATTGCATAGCCATCCTTGTTGCGGAAAGTGATGGGCAGGAAGTCCCGAATATGGGGTGCTGCTATTGCACCAGCCGGACAGCACACAAAGGACCCATTCAATGACAGTTCTAGAACATTCTGTCACCAGACTTGGGGCACCAGGACGCCTCCACAGGCGAGGTTTCCTCTGGCTTTTCAGCCTGCTTCCTCTGAGCTATTTCACATGCTGATTCTTTTCAATTATCTGTCAATTTTCAAAATGCAAATAGAAACACGCATGTCATCACATTGGTCCTCACCAACTGATTTCTTCCAAGCGCCCAGACCATCAGCGAGTGCAGTTCAATATGTTCCCTTCCCTTTTTTGAAGTGGAGTTAATATTACCGAGCAGATTTTGGTCAGCGTCCAGGAACCCAGTGTGTGGAGAGGCAGCATTTTATTTTAGAAGCACAAGTTGGTTTGAAAAATGTGAACTTCGCCCAAGTATTTCTTTGTTTCTTCTTTCTTGCTAGACATATTTTATTTCAAAAAAAAACACCCTCATTTCTCCATCTATACACATATGCGCGCACACACACACAATTTCAGCCAAATTATGGTTGCTGCTTAGAATGTTTTGAATTCTTTTACATGCTTACAATACAAGAAAGTATAAAGAAAAAAGGAACAAGGTCTGGCAAACTCAGGACAAGATGATAACCAATAATAATAAACATTCTGGCTTGGTTTCTTTTCATCATCTTCTATACACACACATTTTATAGAGCTGGATTCACTGCCTGTTACCCTTACCCTCAGCAATACACATTTTCTTCTATCATTAACTTTTATTTATTTACACAACTTAATATGTATATGCAATACTTTACCTAATCATTCACCTGTTTGGGGGCATTTTGTAGTTCCTTTTCTTTCTTTTTTTCTTTTTGTCATGATTAAAGTAATACTTAAATAAACCGATTCATAGAAAAGAGCTATCTATGTTGGATGCTTTCTGAGAGTGGATTCCTGGAAATAGAATTACTCGGCCAAAGGGCACCACTGTAGTGAATGTTCCGGACGCATCTTGGCAGATTGCGCTTCATAAAAATTCTACCAGCTCACCCTCCCGCAACAAGCTGACATGAGTGCCGGCTCCATAGCACCTCCTCAGGTTCAATATTTGTTTAATGATTTTTTCCCCCTCTCAGATTTACTAAGAGAAAGGGGAACGTTGTAGCTTTTGCTTGGAATGATTTTTAGAATGTACACTGAGCAGTGGAGTTATCTTACAAATTCTTTAATTTTTCACAAAATTTAGAAGCATACATGCAGGCTGTTTTCTGACCAATGATGCTCTAAAATCCCAGGGCTCCGACAGTCACAGTAGAGGGTGTTGTTCCAAAACCGAGTGCCTCCCGCCGGCTTCCTGAGAAGTCTTCTTAGTCCAGGGCCTACTTCCGGGAAATGGGGGAGCGTACTTTCGGGCACACAACTGAAGGCAGCTCACATTAGATTCTAAACGCAGTTGAAGTAGCCCATCCTCAGAAGCGGACTCGATGGCCTCTTCTTACAGGGCTTGGTGCGTCGCCGAAGGGGGCAAGAGGGTGGTGCCCGTGGTATTTGGATCAATGCCCTGAAATCAAGATGGAGCGCTGAAGGGATGTGTGAGAGCTTGGTTTTGAACAGTCTTGCTGAGATAGAGCCGTAAGAGCCATAAGGGAACAGGCAACTAAGCGACCAAGAGAGGCAGCCAGGACACCTTTAAAGGCGCGAAGGAGAGCCCACCAAGGGAGAAAACACAGGGAGCTCTTCAGGCCCGAGGGCCAGCCCAGGACCCCCCGAGAGCATGGAACAGCACCTGCACTCTGCTCTCAAGGGTCAGAGGCACTGCTTCGGGTTAAGCGTGTGTCATCCCCCCCGGGCAGCAGCCTCCCAGGCTCAGGAGGGCAGTCTTGTTCCTAGATCTTTTCTGCTGGACATTCAAGGTTCCCTCTAAGAGTCAGCGCACAACCAGTCTAAGAGATCTCCAAATAGCTCCGATAATGGAAGGCGAATTTTGTAGCAAGGGGAAGCTCAGTCACTCTTGGAACAATTTCAACATACAAACGAGCACCCAGAACGACTCCATTTATATGACCCGAATCCTGTACACTTCATCAGAAATGGCCAGCGGTAGTGAGCAGGCCCTCGTACACCACGAGTTACTCAAAACAAAACAAAAGGAAAAGAAAAGAATGGAAGAAAGAAAAGGAACCCAAGAACAACCAACGCAAAGACGCATCCTCCCCTCCCCCAAATCCTCAATTCCCTGAACTGTCACATTTCTGAAAGCTGAGCACACCCTTCAGAGAGGATGGCATTTTTCATTGTAAGAATATTCCTCCTAGTGCTCACTTCCCTGCTTAATGAAGTGCTCCCTAAATTAAAGCTACCCTTTCTGAAAGGTTACTCCCCAAACAAAATGAGCAAGAAAATGCCTTCGGTCCATATAAATGTCATCCCACCCTCCAGTAAATCTGCCTTAATCACTGCCTTCCAGGAAGCCACCCATTGACTAGGACAGAAACTCAGTTTCTCTCTGCACAGCAAGACACCTGTCAGAGGGGGCCACAAACAGTGTCTTTCAGAGGCGCCTTCCCCTAGGGATGCAAAGCACACTCTGTCCCCCAGATGACTTGTGCTCGTCCTTCACTTTTCTTCCCCTCCCACTGGCGAGGGAAGAAAAGTGATGCCAACGCTCTTTTACGTACATTGTGTTCCGGATGCCTTATCACAGGTTATTGGGGAACTCTTTCTCCTTCTCTTTATAGAAACGGAAGTGGGGTCCCAGGAGGGGACAGTCCACCTCCAAGGTCACCAGGCCAGAAACAGGACAGGTGAGACTTGCCCCCCCCCAATTATGTCCAATCTCAAAGGTTTTGCTCTTGCTAAGAGGCACCAACTCTGCTCTGCCCTGAGCTGTATAAGCCCATTTAAGAGAAATAGTCCATGTGGGAGGATGCATCAATCAAATCGCAGTTCATGGAAGAGGGGGCACAGCCTGCTTTCCCAACAGAGTGAGTTCTGGGGCGGATCCTGGTGTCTGCAGGATGCTAATGAGCCTGGGGGCCTGGAAGGTCGGCCCAACCCAGGACCAAGGCCTGCTCACCCCAAACCAACAGTTAAAGGTAACCAGAGAGGACCCCAAATGCCCACTCCAGAGAAGTTTTGTTGGAAAATGACAAACAGCAGGTACCTCTTGACGCTGATTCCAAACAAGCGTGTGCCTTGGAGGGGCCTCGGCAAGGCGTGCGTCTGCTTTGCAAAGCTAATGTGCAGAGGCAGCCTTCCCCGCTTATGTTTTTTGGAATTAAGTTGCATGACTGCGCCTTGCTCTCTAAAATGTGTCAATGGGTAAATTATGCTCAAACAGATTGCCAGTGTGAGTCGAAGAAATGAAAAATATGGCGCACACGCCTGGTAAGGGCGCATGGGTGTGGCTTGCTGCCTGATGTGGAAGGCAGCCTCTGAACTCTCCTTGCTGGGGGGTCCTGGAAGGAGGGATTAGAGAGGAATCGTGACACGAAGAGCAGCTAGAAGGGCCCGCTTGCATCTGAGCACCATCTCTTTTACTGCCACGAAGGAGGTGATGTCCATCAGATGGGTTATATAAGTCCTGTTTCCAAGTCATACTTCACTTCCCCCATTGCCCAGACCCTCACAGAAATGCCACAGTCACATGCCAAATCCTGGCCCCTTAGATGCTCAAGAATAGAAAGGTGGGGGAACGCCCCCATCACGTCATTCATTCCAGGGGTGTGTGTGTGTGTGTGTGTGTGTGTGTGTTCATTTGAACACTGCCCCCGTTTATTGTGATAAGGATACTTACTCACCCATCTATGTAAGTGACCGGAAGTCATGAGATAGCCCCTTTCTTCACGGAATGAAAGGGAACACTTAAACCCTCCCATATTCCACAGGTTGAGCAAAAGAGCGAGTGCCAACCATTTCTGTAGCCCGAGACTCTCCCCTGAAACGCAGAAAGGATCTGAAGATCGTACTGGGCCAGTAATGACTTAGTGAGTCATACGGGCCGAACACCTTGCCAATGACTCATGAGTCATATTTCTACAAGATATAAGGAGTCAGGTCCTTTCACTGGAAAACAAAAAACCCCGGGACTTCCCAAGATTACACAACAACTCTGCTAGAACCCACTCTACACCCCCTCGAACTCCCTGCCCCTTGTTTTTCTCCCTACAGGTGATTATTTGGAGATTTGACAGAATCACTTTGCAAACTGAGCCCGACCATATTTCTTCAGCTTCCAAATATATTTCAAGGATTAGCAGGGATTCCAGTTGTAAATGAAACGGAGAGCCAATATTGCAAGGTTTCTAAAAGGTCACACGTGGCACAATGAAAAGACAGACATTTAGATTCTATAGTTACAGGTAGAGGCGGGAACATGTTTCTATAGAAACTGACACACACAGTCCATTTAATTGGGAAGGAGACCTGGGACAGGAATGGGGAAATGGAGCTGCCTCATCATGGACAAAGCTCCCAGTTGGTGGTAGGGAACGTCCCAGACTTGGGATTTCATTCTGCTGTTTCTCCCTCCCTTCCTTTGCCATTGCTCCTCTTTGCCATCCTCTATCAGGATAAGAACGAGACGAGATGCTGGAGGTGCCCACTCGGAACTGGCAGTGCCCTGAAGACCTCTCTCCCCTCCAGCCTTAGCACGGAGCACTGTCTGCATTGCAAAGGGCAGTAATGGAGTCCCGAAATTAGCTCCCACTCCTGGTTAAATCCATGAAATCGTTGGGCCTACGAAGAAGCAGGCCACGCAGCTGCGCACCCATTCCTTTGGGCTCCACGTGGTGTTGGAGACTTGAACTCAGCAAGCCCTGGCATCCCAGAGTCTACATCAGAGAGCAGTGCTACCTGACTTATGCTCAGGATTCCTGGGTTTGGGCGTGAATCCTGCCAGCTGAGCAAGCCAGTAAGAAAGGCTGGCAGCACCTCAATAAACCAGGTCTGCCATCCGGCACGGTCTTGCCTCTCTTAGCCAGTGACGTGTAAGCAATCAGCGATGCTTCAAGGCCATGGAAATTATCTAGAAACCTTAACAGGGTCTCCAAGAGGTTTTGATCTTAGCCTACCATCACTTATAAACAAATATAGTTATTATATAAAAATACTTGGTCTCTTGCCGAAACCGGTTTGGCTCAGTGGATAGAGCGTCAGCCTGCGGACTGAAGGGTCCCGGGTTCGATTCCGGTCAAGGGCATGTACCTTGGTTGCGGGCACATCCCCAGTGGGAGGTGTGCAGGAGGCAGCTGATCGATGTTTCTCTCTCATCGATGTTTCTAGCTCTCTATCCCTCTCCCTTCCTCTCTGTAAAATATCAATAAAATATATATAAAAAAAAATAATAATAAAAAAATAAAAATACTTGGTCTCCACATCTATAAGACTTGTGAGATCAGACAGTATACACTTTATTTCTCTTTACAATTTTTACATTCTCATTACCTAGCACATTGCCTGTCATTGTTTAACAAATCAAACAGAAGAGGACTTTTTTTTTTTTAATAAAAATAAAGTGCTTTGGGCCTCTGATCATTTGAAACCATTCTCTGCTGTGTTCCTGCTTCTGATTTTTTTTTTTTTTTATCTTCAAATCCCAAGTATGGCTTAGTTCACATAGCCTTTAAATTTAAAACTCCAAATTAAATTTCAAGGGACGATTGAGAATTAATATATTTATTGAAAATGAATATATTTATTGAAAAGTGCATTTGGTAAATTATTTTGGTATTTTCTTTTGATGAAAAGGAGGTAACCATGAACAGCCATTGGAAAGAATTATTCAGGCTCTGGAGTGCACACTGTGGCCGATGTCACCCTGCGCATTGCCGTGTGCATCATGCAATCATCCCTGGCGAGCCCAGCCCACTCCCGCATGAAGGCCCACATCCAAGGTCATTCACTTAGCGGCAGAGCTGAGATGTGAGTCTGTGCGTGTCATCCTTGGTGACCGCATATCAATACGAAAATGAAATGTTCTTTTTAAAATAACATTCCGGAGGCTCCGTCATGAGCTCACTGCATTTAGCCCGACGCCCCATCAAAGAATGTCCTTTATCGGGAAACTTCTGCTCTAGAACTCGAGCAATTTAGCGTCTTGAGTGATTGATCTCAGAGTTGACTCTCATTAGACGCTCGCCGGCTATGTTTAGCAGAAAGGAATTATGTAATCCATTTTTTTGAACTGAATTTTTATTATCAAGAATATTTTCTAGTCAACTAGTCATGATTGAACTTTTTGATGGCTCCAACTTCAAAACTAAAATCTTACATAATTTTAAATCCGGCACTAAAAATATGTTGAGACCCATAAATTAGCATTTTTAGAGAGGAAGGATGATGTATTATTCAAGTTTTCGCTGGAAGAGTGCTGAAGTGCAGGGACTAATGTGGGGTAATTGCTCTGACACCTACAATGTATGACTGTAAACAAGTCGGCTTTTTAACCCTCGGTTTTCTCATCTGTAGAGCGGGAATAGTAACACCATCCCTATCTTCAAATTGAGATGTGGCCACGAAAGAAATGGCTGGAAAAAGGATTTGGGAAATTCTAAAAAGTAAATGTAGGCTCTAGAGCAGGGGTCCTCAAACTTTTTAAACAGGGGGCCAGTTCACTGTCCCTCAGACCGTTGGAGGGCCGGACTATAGTTTAAAAAAAAAAACACTATGAACAAATTCCTATGCGCACTGCGGGCCCGGGATGAGTCGGCTGCTAAGCAGGACAAGCAGCGGCACCCGGCGGGCCGGATAAATGTCCTCAGCGGGCCGCATGTGGCCCGCGGGCCATAGTTTGAGGACGCCTGCCTAGAGAGAACTCAGGATGCCATGGCTTAGATGGGCTTTCTTTGCCGGCCGGAGCAGGCCACGTTATGCCCAGGAGAGCGGCCAGCAGCACGCGCGGAGGCACCAAGGCAGCCCCAGCTGCTGCCACACCACGGAGACAGCCTTTGCCAGTCCACCGGTGAGTCCACCGGTGCTCACGCTCCACCTTGGAAAGTTAAAGAATCCTTATTGGAAAATATCATCGTTATTAACATAGTCATAATTACCATACAGTGATTAAGATCATCATAATTAGATTCTCATTCTGTCTTCTGTTTAAAACACGGTGTTTGCGGGAGAGAGCCCCATGATGCCGTTGCAACAGCCAGGCCTGTGCCATCCTAACCTGGCACGTTTCCAGCCGGGGTAATTGCATTCTGCTCACCAAAACCTCCCCGGAGTTCTCCCTGGAGAAGGGCTCCCTCATTTCCCGTTCACAACCAGCTGTGCCGCGGGGGGCGGGCCACCAGCTGCCAAGGCGCTGCCCAGAGGTGGCTGTGTCTCAACACAGGTCGGAACAAGGCTTGGCTATTCCTGGGGCCGAGGCTCCAGAGAAGACGAGTGGCCTATCGAGGCATTTTGTTTTGCCATTTTCAAAAAGCCTTCTCCACCATGTTTATCAGTAAACGCCATACTTTGGAGGAGAGAGGGGAGGGAAGCGTGCCTTTGTTTTCGCATGTGTTTTAAAGTAACAAGAGCTCATTGTCACGTAAGATCGCGGATCTCCCACTGCCTCCTCCCCCGTCGGGGAACTCACAGCGTGTTTTAGTTTAATTCTTCATAGTTAAAGATCACCTGTTGTACCTCCTAATTAATTACTGAGTCTCCCGTAACTGTCTCCAGCTAGAGTCAAGTCGACATAAAACTGAGACCTCCCTCTGAACCGTGCTCTCGCAGATGGAGTTTTGAAAGAGAACATGGTTCTGTTTACACGGTGCTCAGTGAAAGGGGCGACGTAGATGCTTGTGGCTTCGTGCAGGCCTCCCATAAACCCCACGCAGATGAAACATGACTCCCGCTTTGTAATCCATCCAGGGCTCCTACCCCCCAGCCCCCTGTCCATACGTTTCAGATGCATGCAATCAACTTTTATGGGTTCTTGAATTACATTCTGCAAGCACAGAACCCCCCCTTTGCCAATTTGAGCACAATGACAGAGCTGGAAAGCATCATTAATAGAGGGCCGTGTGGCTCCAGCCCAGCGGAACGTTTTTAACAACGCCTGCTTGTACCAGCTTATTGTGGTGGGAGGGGAGCTGTAAAAAAATATTCCACACCTCCTCAACACCACCCCCCCACAAAAAAAATAGGACCCAAAAAAATAGGACATGAAAATTAGGATCTTGATAAACTGAAGTGAGCAAACTTTTATTCATCCATTTACTCATTCATTCATTCTTACTTTGCTGACCGGTTCCCTGTGAATGGCATAGCTTAAACATGCATGACCTATGCCCTCACCGGTTTGACTCAGTGGATAGAGCGTCGGCCTGCAGACTCAAGGGTCCCAGGTTCGATTCTGGTCAAGGGCATGTACCTTGGTTGCGGGCACATCCCCAGTAGGAGGTGTGCAGGAGGCAGCTGATCAATGTTTCTCTCTCATCGATGTTTCTAACTCTCTATCCCTCTCTGTTCCTCTCTGTAAAAAAAAATCAACAAAATATATTTTCAAAAAACTATGCATGACCTAGACCTGGTCATAAGGAGCTGACACAGAGGGGAACCAGGCCTGGCAGGCAAGAGATGATGGAGTATTATTATCTGAGAGAGAAGCATGAGGCTACAGAGGAAGGTTTCTGGAAGCAGCTACCCCTGAATCCAGCATGGTCCAAGACCGGCAACTGCGGTTCACCTTGGCCCACCCATTCGGGAGCCATCCCTCAAGCCTGGACTCCTATGACCAAGCTCAGAGAACCAGATGTATAGCTACCAAGATGTCCATTGACTTCGTTTCAGTGAGAGATGGACCTTCTGGTGACAAAATGCTCATGTTGCCCAAAATATTCACTCTCCATAGACAGTTATAACAATAACGTAGCAAAGGTTGCCTAGCGCAGTGGTCGGCAAACTCATTAGTCAACAGAGCCACATATCAACAGTACAACGATTGAAATTTCTTTTGAGAGCCACATTTTTTAAACTTAAACTATATAGGTAGGTACATTGTTATTAACTTAATTAGGGTACTCCTAAGCTGGCCTTTGCTAAAAAGTCAAGGGGCCGAAGAGCCGCATGTGGCTCGCGAGCCGCAGTGTGCCAACCACTGGCCTAGTGAGTCTGGCCATCGGGGCCCCGACAGGGAGTGGATGGTCCTCAGGTCGGGCTAGGGTGGCCTCATACCCGCACCACCACCGGGAAGAACTCTGGGCCCAGGACTGCTTTTGCTAGGACAGTTCTTGTGGGCACTGCCAGGTCTACTTGGCTGCCCTTCCTTGTTCTGTGCCGCAGGCTGCTCACCTGTCAGCTAATCACAAAGGTCTCGCTCCTGATAAGCATGATAAAAGCCACCGGGCGCCCACTTCCTGAAGGACAACCCATTACCACCCGAACTCTTGGACATCGTTGCAGATTCTTCAATTTGAGTTTGAGCGGTACCGAAGCCTCCGTGGGCACATGTATGGTTTGTTGGGTTTGTGTCCACAGGTGGCAACCCACCCATCGTGTGCAGAGGTGATGATTTTAATTTTTGGAGGCAAATCCTGATTTGGGAACACTCGCGATCTCCAGGAGAAACCCAATTCCTGTGCAACTCAAACCTCATGTACCACCCGCAGCCCGAGGCATGCATCCTGGCAGCTGGAGCTGTAATTTCCTTCTACGTCCCTTGGGTCTGGTTCTTCATTCTTGGTGCTGTGCATGGAGTTTCCAGGTCACTCACATCTCCCTGACCTCGCTTCCTCCTCTGACTATTTCACTGCCAGTTCTCTTCTCCAAATATTACTTGCATCTCCCACTTTAAAAAAAAAATATATATATATATATATATATATATATATATATATATATTTTATTATTTTTTATTTTTTTATAGAGAGAGGGAGAGAAAGAGAAACATTGATTTGTTGTTCCGTTTCTCTATGCATTCACTGGTTGCTTCCTGTACATTCCCGACCTGGATCAAACCCACAACCGTGGTACTACAGCGAGACGACGCTCTAACCAACTGAGCTAGCTACCTGGCCAGGGCCACATCTTCCTCTTTTTTCAAAAAATACGTTTGTATTGATTTCAGAGAGCAAGGGAGAGGGAGAGAGATACAAACATCAACGATGAGAGAGAATCATTGATTGGCTGCCTCCTATACGCACCCTAGTGGGGATAGAGCCCACACCCGAGCATGTGTCCTTGACTGGAATTGAACCCAGGACTCTTCAGTCCGCAGGACCACACTCTATCCACCGAACCAAACCGGCCAGGGCACATCTGCCTCTTTTTGATGGTCCCCACTGCTGCCATTGTCAATCATTTCCCGGCTACCTCCAGACTAATTTTCCAGGGACATTTCGCTGCCACGGAATCAAGTCCCCTCATTCATCAAAGCACTTCGCACACAAAACTCTTCCCTGTGCTCTGGACCCTGCAGTGGAGTCTCCGTCCTCCTTAGCCTGCGTTTGAAGGCTACACTGTTTGACCACCAGTGACCCACAGCCAACAAAGAGCATCTTTCAGTGTCTGAAGGTCTAGAGATTCTAGGTCCATGTCTACCACCTGTGAGCTTGCTAAAGCCACATCGTGCTCTGAACCTCAGTTGTTAAGTCACAAACTAGAAAAACAAATGCCCACCCTCCCTGGTGGCTGGGAGGACCTCAGGAACAAGCTTTCATTACACAACTGCAGTCCTGGGCACCTTCACCCTGTCTTCCAGAGTTCACTGCCCACATGTGTCCCAGGTAAGGCAGCTCTGGGTCAACCCCCTTCTCCCTGGCTGTAGGCGATTGCAGAGTCTCATCCCGGTCTCCTCTAGCCATCTCTTTACAGTTAGATGAACTGGAGAGAATCCCAAGTCTTTCAGAAAGATTAGAAAAAGCAAAATCATATTAGTCAGAGGGACTAATGGCAAACCATGGGAGCCTTAAATTCTAGAGAAATCTAGCCTTTTCTCCATAGGTCCTGGGAAGTCTGTAAAGTTTGAATGAGGACTAATATCCATATAATGTGCTACCTCCAAGGGTCATTTACCCTTTACGGTGGAGATAAAAAGGATAATAAGCAAACTCAAGGGACATGTGCAGCTCTGGAAATTGTGTTGGACATGCTGAAGAGAGAACGTTGGCCCAGGATGCTACCCACGGCGGCGTGAAAACTCTATTCAGAACCCGCCTCTAACGAGGACTGAAATGAGAGGGACTTAAGTTCTTTCTCACCCCCACTCCCTTCTCTTCTAGATTGTTCTTCTTTTTCTTCCCTTCCTTCATCTTCTTCATATATGTCTATGTTTGGATACTTAGAGTCATCTTATTCATTTTTTAAATTTATTTCTCACTCTATGAAGTAAACTGGACAAGTGTGATGCTCTAATGTATAGACCAGTACATTGAAGTTCAGACAAGTCTAGTAACTTGCCCAAGGTCACACAGCAAGTAAATGAAGAGCGATGACCTGAACTTTAAGTCTTCTAACCTAAGATTTGTGATCTTTCTCCAAAAGGAGCGCTTTTATCACCATGCCCTGAGCTATTATTAAATGTGCCAAACTTTAAGCATACTTGCAACTAACAGGTTTAGGACAAAACCCCTTAACACTGAACGAAAATAAAAGCAATATTTTATTTAATAGATTTAACAGCTATAATACTCTATTCCTGAATAATCATGCATTTATTTTGTTTTTCTTTTTAAAGGGAGAGGTGAAAACCCATCTTTTCTGGAACAATTCTTGAACTCCTGATATCGATACCCACTTTGTCCACATATTTATAGGGCAGAGCACAGGAATTTCTCCTAAACATTCTGGCTAGAGGAGTTAATACCAATCTTCTTGCCACGATGGTATCTCCACTGAAGATGGACGTGAAGTCGCCAGCAGAGCTATTTCACCACACGAACAGTCTTCTCCGGATTCACTTCTAGCCATTCCCTACATGAAGAGTCTTCCATGCTTTCCGCCCACTGTGGTCTTTCTCCAAAAGGAGGGCTTTGACCACCACCTTCCCACTTGCATTTTGTAAGCACGACTTTGTGCCAGTGCCAAGGATGCTTCATGAGAAACGCAGGGCGCATCGCATCATCCCCTACAGTAGGGTTCTCTGCAAGTTCGATGGGGGCCCATGATTTAACCCAAAGGGGACTCACCCTGGCTTTCTAGCCTGAGTGGAAAATAGGGTTGGGGAAATAAAAAAGAAAAATGATTCTAGAGTTTTGGGGGCAAATCTCACATGAAATCAGAATTTTTAGTCGAAGTGACCCAAAATCGTTTTATTTTTCATTTTTATGTTTTTTAGTTTATTCCTTTATTTCCAAAACTGGGGAGCAATGTGCGGGAGGTCTAGTTTGTCCTGGGTCGTGAGGCTGTCAGTGGCTGTTGGGGATGGACAGTCACGTCTGCATCTCCTCAGGCTCAGAGTCGCAAAAGATGCTCCCCTTGGTTGTTTGCTCTATTTGCAATGGGCCACGTGTGTGCCCCTAACTGCTCTCACCAGTCATCCTCCTCCTACGATGTCCTCCCCCTGCTCCTTTCCATAGTCGACCCCTTTGGTCCAGTCGCTGCTCCACGGTCCCCTCCTCAGAGACAATTCACTGGTCCTCTTTCCCGAAGTCACTCCTCTCCTCATGTGTCCCCCCTTAACTTGCTGGGCCTGTCCCCACAGAGACGCTCAACACCCGAAAGTACACTTTCACGGTGTCCCTCACTGCGCGCCTCCATCCACTAGCAGGCCCCACAGCAGGCCGGGCTGTCACATAAAGTAGGCATGCGATGGGCATTGGACCACTGAGGGCTGCACGGTTCGGTGGTTGGAGAGATAGTTTCATGGTGTGAAATTGCAGGAAACGTGTGAGCTTATTCGACTCATGAAAAGTACTTAACAATAGGAAGCCTCAGTTTGCTGGAGACCATAAAATTTCTGCAAAGCAAATACTTAAAACTGTTTATGTCTAGGAAGAGGAGCTTTGCGTTTCCGGCCACTTGTCCTGCTGAGTCTCTCTATGGCTCCCCCAGAAGCTCAGAGGCCTTGCAAAAGCCAAGACATCTTAGCACCTGCAGCGGTGGCTGCCCAGATGCCAAGGACACTCCAAACTGTGTCTCCCCCTGGCCCTGAGGATTTGCTCTGGTTTCTCCAAGGGGCAGGGAACTTCTGCTCTGTGGGTGACAGTGAGGCCCGTTGAGTGCAGACGCAGGGGCAGAAATAGTGAGTGCGGAGTGGCAGCGTGGCCTTCCCAGAGCCAGGAATCTGGCTGGATTTGGGGACAGGGAGGATGGGAGGACACTGGGAATGACTCACCAATGGGGTGACATGGGCTTCATCTCTTTTGTTTCGTTTGTACCCCCATATGTACTGATCACCTTAGAAATCACCACAAAATGTTAGGGGTCTGCACTGAATCATAACAGATGTCAGAAGTCCTTTATTTTGACCCCAAACCTACCTTGAGATGCCATGGCCAGTCTCTGAGCCGATATCCTTATCTGCAAAATGGCCTTCATAAATTCCAGCACACCCTCTCTCCCCCTGAAGTGGGCCGTGTGGGGAACTGGGTTACTAAATACTTCTTAAGTCACCAAGTCTTGTGCAAATGCGGCCCCACTTACCCATCACAAGACCTCATTAAACGGTGGCTGGCTTTGTTTGGTCTAGTTGTTCAGGACCAAACGTGCGTCCTAGTCTTGCATTCTGAGAGTTCCCAGGAATTTTGAATCTAATTTGATTCCTCTGATTCTGGCTTTCCCGCGACTTCCTGTTTCAAGAGCCGAACTAAAGGAGGATCTATTTCTCTTTGGTTTCGGGTTCTAACAGCGGGGCCTTTTTGCATTCTGATGGCAAGCACGGCCTCACAAAGCTGTAGTTAAACGCAGGCAAATGTCACTCACAGAAGCCAGTCTGTCCCTGCTGCACCTTTGAAGGTGCTGCTTAATAAACCCCAGAGTCTTCCTGACGCTGCCCAACAGAACCGCGGGGAGGTTTGTTCTGTGCGTATTTTTGACGATAGCCATGAAAAGCGGGGGGAGGCAAGGTGCATCAAAACAGTCATTTCTCACGACAGTCAGACATCCTCCAGCGTCGGTGCGATGGAGTGATCAGAAAAGATCGGGTATCAATTATGAAGGTGCACATCCATTTATTAGCAAAGGATATCCAACAGGCCAAATGCCACCGCCTCGCATTTCATTTATCTCTTCCTTGTCGGGAGGCAGATCGCAACGATTTGCAAATTGCCTCCTCTGCAAAAAGACGCAGAAACACACACGTACATACACACACACACACACACACACACAGAACACAGAACACACAATTAAGAGCAGATAAGCATCAGGCGAGGTGTCACATTTTCAGCAGAAAGCCAGAAGGGGAGGTCTTAATCTCCGGCGGGGTTTGCTGTGAATACTCACTGATACTTCCCTTGATGTGACTACTTAACTCCTATTAAAATTAATAGGGGTCAGGCGTGGTCATCGAGGGAGAGCGGGCCTCCTGGCGCGGAGAGCCTTCGAGTAATAAGGGTTCGGTGATTACCACCTCCTTTGTTCGTTCATTTTCAGATTATCTTGTAAGTGAATGCTCTTTGTGATCTTCGGTCCAATTATAAAGAATAACATGTCACGTAGGATCGGTTTTTATTAAAGAGACCTCGGAAGAAGCGTATAATTTGAGAGGGCATATTGACAGGGTCTTAACGCAGAGAGCTTCAAACTTTTCCCTCCCGAAATAAACCGCGTTACTGTTTCTGAACTGGATGTACTTTTATGGGGCCTCCGACCCAAAGATTTGGAGAGCGTCAATTCATAGAGAAACCCAGCTCAAACATGACTTGGGGAACAGAGAGAGAGAGGGTAAGAGCGCTTGAAAAAGTGACTGAACTTGGAGTTGAATAATAAAATGTGAAAAATCCACGGCCGTAATACTTGCCCCAAATCTTTGTGGCTCGGTCAGCTCTTCCATTAAATGGAAGTAAGATCACCTGCCTCAAGGTCATTTGAAAGAAGACCACATTTCTAAACGCACCTGGAATGAGGTGCCATAGCAACCATGAGCATCACAGACTCCGATCTGAGCACTGGGGGGCGGGGAGGGGGCAAGGGGGATAAAAGAGTCAGAATACATTTGCAATTTTTGAAGTATTGCATATTTTTTTGTTTCACCCATTAGAGCAATTAGAAGAACAACAGCAATAAACATAATGACGGCAGCCTCAGCATTTTGTTGGACACACAACACCTGAAAGGCAGAGTGACACATGTGAAAAGTATGCAGCCTCTCTCATGGTTTTAACTTTGCTGCAGATTGGTGAAAACAACCTCTCAAACCACCTCTGATGCTCAGGTGAGCATCGGGGAGCCTCAGGAGCAGGCCATCAGGGCAGCCGAGTGCCGTGACCATGCGCAGTACCTGAGGGGAGTGATGATGAAGCAGGAAGCAGGTGAGGATGAAGCCAGGAGCAGGTGTGGTTGACCTTTTCTACTTTCTCATCTGTAGATCAAAACGCTGTGCTCTGACCTACGGATGGAAAGAAATGTTTGCAAACCACCTATCTGATAAGGGATTAACATTCAAAACGCGTAAGGAAATCATACAACTCAATAGCAAAAAACCACAAATAACCCAGTTTAAAAATGGATGGAGGATGGAATAGACGTTTCTTCAGAGAAGACATACAAACGGCCAAGATCAAAGGGGGCTCAGCTAACAAATCATGGAAATGTGAGGCATAGCCACGCGAGACATCGCCTCAGAGCTGTCAGGATGGCTACATCAAGAAGACAAGAGGTAGCGCGTGTCAGCGAGGACTCGGGAAGGGGGGCCCTTGGCACTGTTGGAGGGTATAGTGGTGAAGCCACAATGGAAAACAGAACAGGTGTTCCTCCAAAAATTAAAAATAGAGCTACCAAGTGATCCAGCAATCCCACTCTACAGATACTTCCAAAGTAAATCAGATCACTATCTCAAAGAGACATCTGCACCCCCATGTTCACAGCAGCATCATTTACAATAACCAAGAGATGGAAGCACCCTAAAATGTTCACTGATGGCTGGGTAAAAAAGGAAATATGACTTTATATGTGTAAATATGTGTGTGTGTGTGTGTGTGTGTGTGTGTATAATAAAAGGCTAATATGCAAACAGACCCAACTGCAGAACAACTGAACAACCGAACAACCAGTCGCTATGACGTGCACTGACCACCAGGGGGCGCATGTGGAACATGGTGGGCCTTGGCCACAGTGGAATGGCAGAGCAGGTGAGTGGGGGCACCAGACCAAGGCAGGGCACAGGTCGCTGTCATCAGGGTGAGCCTCTGGTGGTTACTGAAAATTCTTTGCTCCCGCATGCTGCGGTCCCGCCTGGCACTTGCACCTGCTGCCAGCACCAGAGGTGCCTCTCACACCCACTGCTGGTGCCTGGAGCCGGCCCCAATCACCCCTGAGGGCTTCTCCACCTCCCTCTGCTCCTGAGGGGCAGTGAGGGCAGCAGCCGCCACTCGCACTCACTGATGGTGCTGGCCCTGCTCACACCTGCTGCTGGCACTGGCCCCAATTGCTCTGCACCATCCGTGGGTGTGAGTGGGGTGGTTCCGTCAGCACGTGGGAGCGGTGAGAGTGGGAGCGGGGCTGCTGGCAGACGGGACTGTGGGCCATGGTGGGAGGGTCTGTGCGGGGGCACGGAGGATGGGCCGAGACCCGCCCCTGTGCCAACTGCAGCTTTGCAGCCCACAGTTCCTTTCAAGGTGCACAAATTCATGCACTGGGCCCCTACTCCTATATAATAAAAGGGTAATATGCAAATTGTCCCTAACAGTGGAATAACTAGAACAACTGCTCAACCAATCACTATGAGATGCACTGACCACCTCTTGGTATCTTTCCCCAGCCAGCAGGCTCCAATCACCAATGGTGAACCAGGAACCGGGGGTGGGTTGCGGGGGACACAGGTGGCGCCAGGCCAAGTGGGAAGATGTTGGCTGCCCAGCTACCTAGAACCGCCCGAGGCTCAGGCAAGCCTTGGATATCAGCTGCCCAGCCACCCAGGGCTGCCTGAGGCACAGACAAGCCTTGGATGGTGGCTTCCAAGCCACCCAGGGCTGCCCAAGGCTCAGATAACCAGGGTCAGCTGAGGCTTGTGCTGCCAGCAGTGGCAGCAGCAGAGGTGTGATGGGGGCATCGCCTTCCCCTGATTGCTGGGTTGCTTTCCACCCCTGAAGGCTCATGGACTGTGAGGGGGGCAGGCTAGGCTGAGGGACCCCCCCTCCACTGCATGAATTTTCATGCACTAGGCCTCTAGTATCTCAATAAAACTGAGAAAAACTCATTGCATAGTTTGAGAAAAAAAAATCAGATCCTAGATAACCTCCCCCGAAAATGTTGTGAGATATATATATATATATATATATATATATACACACACACACACACACACACACACACACACACACTAGGTGCCCAGTGCACGAATTCGTGCACCTTGAAAGGAACTGTGGGCCGGGAGGCTGTGGTGGGCACAGGGGTGGGTCTCAGCTCATCCTCCAGGCCCTGCCTGGCCCCTCCCACTGTGGTCCCTGGTCCCCTGTCTGCTGGTGGCTCTGATCCCACAGCCACCACTCCCACATGCGCAGAGTGATTGGGGCCAGCGCCAGCAGCGGGTGCGAGCAGTGGCTGCTGCCCCGATTGCTCCTCAGGAGCAGGCTGTGAGTGAGGCCTGTCACCAGCAGCGGGTGCAAGAGGCAGCTGCCGGCCCCGATCGCCCCTCAGGAGCAGGGGGAGGTGGGGAAGCCAAGAGGTGATTGGGGCCAGCAGACGCCTCTCGCACCCACTGACAGCACCAAGCAATTGGGACTGGCACCAGGCGCTGGCAGCGGATGTGAGCACCGGGTGGGACTACAGCACGCGGGAGCAAAGAATTTTCAGTAACCACCAGAGGCTCACCCTGATGACAGCGACCAGCATTTCACCTCAGTCTGGCACCCCAGCTCACCTGCTCCACCATCCTGCTGTGGCCGATGCCTGTCATGTTCCGCACACACCCCCTGGTGGTCAGCACAAGTCATAGCAACTGTTGTTCAGTTGTTCCACCTTTTGGTCTATTTGCATATTAGGATTTTATATATATCTATATATCGATTCTTTTTTTTTTTTTACTTTTCAATCTCTGTTCTTTAATTATTTTTAATAAAACAGCTAACAAACATATATGCTACATATACTCTTAGACAAGGATACTTATAGTTCCCAGTTTTCTGTCCCTCTCATTCTTTCCTTCATACATGTCATTAGGTCAAGCTTATTTTTACAGCTTGAAGTTTCCTTAATAACCTTTTATCTGCCCAAGTTAGCAGTTTCTGAGAGGCGTGAGAAATCTCCTGTAATAACTGAAACTTGCTATTATTACAGTTCTGCCCATTTCCACTCTACATTTTGAGAGTGTATTGTTAGGTACATACAGATTCAGGATTGTTATATCTTCCTAGAGAATTGTTGTTTAATCATCAACTAATGAAATTATGTGTCCCTAATGCGTTTTGGCCCAAAGTCCCTGCTTTTCTGATATTAATGCTTTGCTATTTCTGCCTTCTTTTGCATTGTATTTTCACTGTCTTTTAAAAATCATTTTACTTCCAACATTTCCATGTCATTATTTGTATGTGTGTCCCTTGTGAATAGAATATAGATGAAAATTATTTGCTTATTTAACTCCTTGCTTTAAGATAATTGTGGGCTTGCATGCAATTTTAAAGAAATCATAAAGGAGACAGGACAAAAATAGAAATATACACCTTACCTAGTTTCACTCAGTGTTAACATCTGGCAAAACTGTCAACCGTATCACAACTAGGATATTGACATTGGTACATCAAGGTATAGAAAGTTCCCATCATCACAGAGCTGCCCAGGTGAACGTCCACAGCCACAGCCACACCCCTCCTGCTCCCCCGACTCCTCAGCCCCTCACAGCCCCAAGCCTGGTCTCCCTCCCATAGCTTTCTCATTCCAAGACTGTCTGTAAAACACCTTATACAGTGCTGTAACCCCTTGCAACTCACTTTCTCTTCATCCAGCCTAGTCCTATGGAGATCCATGGAGGTGATTGTATGTTTTAGTAGATAGTTCGTTTTCGTCACTGAGTTTATCAAGTAGTACGTATGTTCCACAGTGTAGCCTTCACCCTTTGTAGGACAGCTGGGTAGTTGCCCTGTTTGGGACTATTCTGAATAAAACAGCTGTAAACATGTGTGTGTGGGTTACTGTGTGAGCGTAAGCCTTCCTTTCTCGGGAATAAATTGCCCAGGAGTGCCGTGGCTGAGGCTGGGTCCTATGATAGCTGCATGTGAGTGTTTGAGAACCTGTTTCCCAGAGAGGCCATTCTGCTGAGTTTTTTTATTTTATTGTATTTATTCAATTGATGGGGGTGACATTGGTCAACGTGAACATACAGGTTTCAGGTGTGGGTTTCCATGCTACAAGATCTGAATGCCGCACCGTGTGCCCACCCCCCAAAGTCACGTCTTCTCCTGTCACCTCCTGTTAGGGCTCCCTTCTCCCCCGACCCCCTTCCCTCTGGCAACCACTCTGCTGTTTGTGTTCAGAAGTTTCAGTTTTATACCCCACATATGATAGGTGATAAATATCACTGTGGTTTTCATTTCTCGATGTGCTTATTGACTGCATATACAGAGTGGGGCAAAAGTAGGTTTACAGTTGTATGATAGGCCCAGAGTTGGTTCTTGTGTTATTGTTTATTAATTATTGTATGATTTTCCACACAAGCACCGCAAGGCTGCTTCTGCCCACCCCCCCCCCCCCACACACACACACACCGCCCCGTATTGATGCTTTTTAGGGAAGTGTCTCTTCCTGCCTTTGACCATTTCCTAGTTGGACTATTTTTTTTTCCTAAAATGAACATTTTATTTTTACTATGTCTTTAATTTTTTTCTTTTATATATATTTTTATTAAGGTATTATATGTGTACATATCTTACCATTGCCCCCCCACCCCACTCCCATACATGCCCTCACCCCCAATGTTTTGCATCCGTTGGTTACTCTTATATGCATGCATATAAGTCCTTCGGTTGATCTCTTATTTCCCCCACCTCTCCCTAACCTTCCCGCTGTAATTTGACAGTCTGTTTGACGCTTTACTACCTCTGTATCTATCTTTTTGTTCATCAGTTTATAATGTTTTTTATTATCCACAAATGAGTGAGATCATGTGGTATTTTTCTTTCATTGACTGGCTTATTTCACTTAGCATAATGTTCTCCAATTCCATCCAGGTGCCTACAAATGGTAATAATTCCTTCTTTTTTATGACAGCATAGTATTCCTAAGAAACTAGAAACACCAATCAGAAAGGACATATGCACCCCTATGTTCATAGCAGCACAATTTACAATAGCTAAGATTTGGAAACAGCCTAGGTGTCCGTCAGCAGATGACTTGATCAGAAAACTATGGTACATCTACACAATAGTTGGACCATTTTTATTGGTGAGTTGTGAAAGTCTGTTACATATTCCAGATAATAGCCCTCTATTGCTTTGTGGTTTGATAGTATTTTTTCCCACACTGTAACTAGTTGTTTCATCCTTAATGGATTTTTCAAAGCAAAAAAAAAAAAAAAAAAAATTTGAATTTTGTTGAAGTTCAAAGCATCAATTTTCCTTTTAAAGATTGTGCTTGTAACATTCAGTCTAAGAACGCTTTGCCTAGCCCTAGATCCCACAGATTTTCTTTGCTTAAACTTTTGTAGTTTTACATGTAAGTCCCTCCCATCCATTTTTATTTATTTTGTTTGTATAGGATAAAACTTAGCTGAGTGTTTGCTTGGGTTTGCTTGCTTGTTGCCTTTGGAGGGCCAGCTGCTCCCACACTGCTGTGGGGAAGGCTATAAGAACATTTATAATCTCTGAGAAAAAAAATATTTAGGTGTAAAACTTATATAGGATGTGTACGCTAAAAACCATACAATATGAAAAATAAACGAAGAGACATACCATGATTATGGATTGGGAGACTCAACATAGTAGAGATGTCATTTATTCATATGGAGAAGCAGCAAAAACTTAGATGTCTCTCCACCTTTACAATCTTATATAATAAAAACTTAATATGCTAAGTGTCTGGTCGTCCGGTTCTCCGGTCAACCAATCAAAGCGTAATATGCTAATGATATGCTAAGGCTGCTCAACCACTCGCTATGATGTGCACTGACCACCAGGGGGCAGACGCTCCGACTGGTAGGATAGCTTGCTGTTGGGATCGGACCGATCAGGACTGAGCAAGATGGCCTGGACATGCCCTGGAGCCCTCCATGGTCCCTCCCGACTGGTGCACGAATTTGTGCACTGGGCCTCTAGTACTTTCATAAGAAGAAAGTGCCCCTGAATGAACTAGAATCACTATCCCTACCATTTAACACAAAACACAGTGAAATGGTAATTAGTGATTCTGCCGGCTGGCGGGGGAGGATGCACGCAGCCAGCAGGGGTAGCCGTAGTGCTGCAAGGTCTGTGACTTGCTTAGGTGTGCAGGTGGAAACTTTGCAGATCAATCCTGCACCCCGCCCCCTCCAGGAGGGCTCACACAGGGCTCTGCACAGCACTGCTGCAGAATGCTCAAAAACTGCGGACCACGGGCTCTCGTGACAAGTAAACTGAATAACAGCATCAAACTGCCCGTATGTTTGTGCAGCAAAGTAAATAAAAACGGGAATTTCACAAGCAGACCAAGTACCTGAGAACTTCACCTTTAAGAACCTATCCTGTGTATTACAGACTACGTACACAAGGCTGCTTGCTGCAACGTTGTATGTGCAAGGATGATAGTTAAAAACCGCCAACAAGCTAGATAGACTTGATGACATTAATGACTGTGTACACATCATGTGGAAGACCAGACGACTTAACAAGAGGATACATCTGACATGGGAAGTTTACCAAACTCCGTTGGTGAAACCCAGCGGTGGGACAAAATGCACACTTGAATTCCAATGGTGAAAAAAATAAATCAGAAACCGTGTAGATGTAACCAGGCCAGAACTCTCACATAGTGACTGCTGATGGCATGAACGTATGAATGAAAAGGCCCGAGAGGGCGCACTATTGGCGTGGGAAGGACGAGGCCAGCTGAGCGGACTCTGTGCCTCTCAGATACGCTCCGAGATCCTGGGCAAGCCCTTTGGCCGCTGTGTCTAGTGGAGCTCATCTGTGAAAATGACACCGACCCAGGGTGCGTCGCCAAGGCCCTTTAGAGCCACTGATCACCGCCAAGGGCTAAGGAAGTCGAAAAGACGATAGCACTGCCAAAAAAAATAACAAGCAGTAGTTCACAGGGACAGAGGTGCCCGTCACGGAGCCAGCCAGCACAAGCGAGGCCCTGACAGTCAGCGACGCAGGTGTGGGGCCCCTTCGGAAAGGTGCCGGGTACCCACACTGCCCCTTGGGCGCTGCAGAGAGGCAGGGCCCTGGAGGGCAGAGCTGGGCCCACCATCCCCTCGCCCGGTCACGGTGCGATGACAGCAGCCAGCCTTTCCCGCTCTCTCCAAACCCCTGGCGGGATCCTTTCCTGCCGCGCCTCCTTGGGGAAGCTGACTGCAGAGTGAGAAGTAGGTTTCAGGGTCACCAGATATTCGTGTCAGTGAACGCTCACGGAACAGAGAGACAGCGTTACAGATGCTCCTCGGCCGCCTCGCGTCAGCACTTCTTCGCTGGAAGTGGTGCAGGTCTGGGCCGGGCCTGGAATCTAGGTCAGTGCCACTCGCTGTCTCAGAACCTTCCCGCGGCAGGTGCACCATTTCCTGTTATGACTGCGCACCCCCAGCAGTGAGGCCACGGCGAAGGCTTCCATCCTGTGTGTTTGTCATCCTAACGAGGGGCGGAGGGGGCAGCAGCGACCCGCGCTGCAAACAGCGCTCTGGAGCTACACAGGGCAGTGCCGCTCTCGGAAGAACGCGTGCCCGCCCTGTGTGTGCCCGGCGCCGCGAGCGCGGAGAATGCCCAGCTCTGCCGCTCCTGCTCTGACCCCTCGGATGACAGCCCAGAGTCCAGATAAGATCTGAACCCTGCCTCCTCCCCGTGCCCCCCCACCATGCGCCCCATTTCCCTTTTGTGCATTTAGCATGAGCTCTGAGACCGAGTCACCAAGCGGTCCTGTCAAAGACACACTCTTTCGTGGGGCTCCTCTCAGGCCCCTCCTGTGTCACCCCGCCCGGATTTAGGGATTTGTCGTCAGCTGTGCTGGTCTGGCCAGGGCAGCCTCACAGATGCCCGTGCCATCAGTCCCCATGCTCACCCCGCCCGGCCGCCCTGCACAGCGGGCAGCTCATGGGATCTTTCTAACAATGAAGAGGCCTCTGGACCCTCCACACCACCCCCCGACCCCCCACCACAGGTGCGCTCCCCTCCTGCTTAACACTCCTCTGTGGCTCCTTGTCATCGAGTCACGTTGGAACTTCTCAGCTGGGGACCTAGCCTTTCAGGATGTGGGGGACTGGCTGCTGCAGCCTCCCAGCCCCTGGTCGCCCACGGCGCTGGGCTCCAGCCCCCCAGGTTCGGAGCTCTGAGCTCCCACTGCCCCACCTGCACCCTCCTATCCGGGTGCCTGCGTTTGTTGTCCTTTATGTCCATCCACGCCAGCGGCAGCCACAACCACAACCGTGAAAGAGCGGTCCGTGCTCACTGTTGACTAGAACATTCCAGGCACGCCCTATGCATTCCTGGATTTAACCCTCGAACCCAAGCCCACTGTGAGGGCTGCCCATCTTAACCCCGCCTGGGGAAGCCCCCTGAGCCTCAGGAGATAAACGCTCTCCTCCGATCACACAGCTAGGAAGCTGGCAGGTGGAAGAAGCAGACCCAAGGCCATTATCAACCACCGCATCGCACGGCCAGGTACCTGACCCCGTGACCCATCTAGGGCTTAACTATTCCCAAGGTCGCCCCAGTTTCCCCAACTCTGACACACCTCCTTCAAAGTACAAATAAATCTATCCCCATGTAAAATACGCTCTCCCCCCACTTTTGACATAGCTGGGATGCTCTTCCGCACCATGGACACAGCGAAGCTTTGCCTGCCGTTAAACCCCTTCCTCCGGGAAGCCTTCCAGAATTCCGAGTTCCCATGGGTCCACCTCGCACGTCTGCAGCATATGCATCAACCCTGGAGTCATTCCCATGATCAGCTGTGCATATGCCTGCTTTTCACTCCATTATAAATGCCTATAAAATTATTTTTAGAAATTATTGTTTCCCCCAAATCTATACGGTAGGAAAAATAAAAATGCAGCACAACATCTGTGTCCGACCCGGGCCAGACCCCATCCTGGCACCATGCCCTCACCAGCGGGACAACTCCTGTCTTTCTGTTGGACACTCTTCTTTTTCTGATCATTCTATTACCTGTTTGTGCGCCTAAAGTTATTGCTCAGTGTTGCATGATTTGGAACTTTATGTAACTGGAATCATAGCAAATGGTTTCTCTTCAGAATGTGCTATTTTGCAGTTCTTGCTTGTTTTTGATTTTGGGGGGGTGGGGGTGAGGTTTTTTTAAAAAAAAATTTTAAATTTATTTCAGAGAGGAAGGGAGAGGGAGAGAGAGATAGAAACATCAAGGATGAGAGAGAATCATTGATCAGCTGCCTCTCGCACACCCCCCACCGGGGACTGAGCCCACAACCAGGCACGTGCCCCTGACCAAAATTGAACCTGGGACCCTTCAATCCACAGGCCAACTCCCTATCCCACAAGCCAAACCGGCTAAGGCTTTTTTTTTTTTTTTTTTCATTTTTGACTCAGTGTTGTTTCTGAGACCCACCATGCTCTGGCCCAGGGGTGGGCAAACTTTTTGACTCGAGGGCCACAATGGCTTCTTAAACTGGACCGGAGGGCCGGAACAAAAGCATGGATGGAGTGTTTGTGTGAACTAATATAAATTCAAAGTAAAGGAGCGGAGGGGAGAGCAAGAGAACCGGATAGAACAGCTGGATCCGGCCCGCGGGCCGCAGTTTGCCCACAGCTGCTCTGGCCGGTGCTTCATTTGTTTTCACAGTTGAACGGTTGCTCCCGTGTGACTCTGCCGGCAGGCACGTCTACAGTCCACTGCGGTGTACTGGACCACGGGAGTCGGCATCGCTGAGACCTGCTTCTGTGGGCTCCTTACTCCTTGCTCCCAAGTGCACAGATAACGCATGCACGGAGCTTCTCCGGGGTGCACACGCACCGGGAGGAAGCGCAGGACCAAGGCTGTGTGCCTTTCCAGTGTCACTGGATAATGGCAACTTTTTGGCCGCAGCCATCTTACCAAGTTGCACCCTCTTGAGAAATGGACCCGAGTGTCCCCTGCTCCCTATCATTGCCAAGACTGTCACTGTCCGTGCTGGGGATGAAATAGCATCTGCCTGTGGCTCTCCTGTCCATTCCCCTGTTTGGCAAGATCCGACATCTCTGCCTCCGTCTTCGGCCATCGAGGTTCCTGTCTGGTGAAGGCCTGTCCACGTCTGGTGACGGCTTTTCTGTCAGGTTGCTGGCATTTTTCATCCTGATATGTAGGCGTTCTCCGTTTATTCTGTATACTGATCATTTTTCAATTATCTGTATTGTAAATATCTTTTCCATGTTTAAAGGTTATGTGTTCTTTATGTGGCTGTCTTTTGAATTTATTAATCTTTTCCTTTATGAATGTTACTTTATGGGCCTTATTAAAGAAATCTTTCTTCGCACAAATGTACTAATATATTTTCATATGTTTTCTTTTATTAGTTTTATCATTTTACCTTGCACGTGTATTTTTAAGCCTGAAACTCACTTTTGTGTATACTGGGGATATAGAGCCATAATTTATTTATTTTCCAAATGCATAAATTGTCCTGCACTATATATTTTAAAATCCATGCTTTTGCCTCTGATCTATAATGCCATGTCTGCTCATAAAATAAACACGTACTCACACACGTACACACAATTCATTTCTGACTCAATCTGTTTCATTGGTTGACTTGTCTGGCCCGGGAATAATATCACACTGCCTTCATTACTATTATTCAAGTAATTATTAATACCTGCAAAAGCCAGCCAATACAAACATGTTCTTCTCATTCAGAAAAATCTCCCTTTTCCTGCCATCTGCAATTCCATGCAGACTTTGGAATCAGCCTGTCAATTTTCACACACATATCCACATGCCCACAAAATCTATCGGGATAGTGTTTGCATTGCAGTGACTCTGTTCAATTTGGAGAGAATTGTCCTGTGTATGACAATGAATCTTCCAGTCCATGTATGCCTGGTAGCTCAGTTTCTTCTGTAGCTAGGCGTGTGCCCTGGCCAGGAATCAGGTGTATGAGATGTCACTCCAAGCAATCGAGCCACATTGGTCAGGGACCACTTTCTTCATAAAGACCTGGGTCACCTTTTATTACATGTATTCCTAAGCTCCTTATAGTTTTGATGTTACTAGTAATAATCCTATACAATAAAGATGTAATATGCAAATGGCCGTCACACCATGAAGCGTAACGACCAACTGCGTAACGACCGGATCATGGATCAGCAGGAGGGTGGGGCATTGAGCTACAAGCAGGAAGTGGAGAGCTACAGGAGGGGGCAGGGCAGCAAGCTATGAGGGGGGGCAGGGGGCGAAGGGAGCTACAGGAGGGTGGGGCAGCAGGCGGAGAGCTACTGGAGGGCAACAGCGAGCTACTGGCGAACTACTAGTGCATGGATTCGTACACAGGGCTACTAGTATATTTATTAAATTCTATTGTCTATTGTCTGTACATAAAAATGTGATTGCATTTTGTAGATTAAATTTGAGTCCAGAAAGTTTACTCAACTCTCCTACTAGTTTCACACCTGAGAATGGCCCCCCCTTGGGCATAATGAGGGAGCCCTGTTGTACAGGGCTGTTTTCGGGTTGCTCATAATTCTTTTAGAGTTTTTCCATACTAGTACAGTGGTCGGAAAACTCATTAGTCAGCAGAGCCAAATATCAATAGTACAACGATTGAAATTTCTTTTGAGAGCCAAATTTTTTAAACTTAAACTTCTTCTAATGCCACTTCTTCAAAATAGACTCGCCCAGGCCATGGTATTTTGTGGAAGAGCCACACTCAAGGGGCCAAAGAGCCGCATGTGGCTCACAAGGCACAGTTTGCTGACCACTGTACTAGTATGTTCACAGGGAGATGGGACTATAACTTTTATTCTTATAAAGCCTTATGGAATTATTGGTATTGAGGTTAACCTGGCCCCCAAAGTTGTTGATGTGTTTTCCTTCCATTCTGTAATTTGTAATAAGTTGTGTAAATTAGGAAGTTTGACCGAATATCCTTACTATTCATGTTTTGTTTAATTTTTGTTGAGTCAATTTTAGTATTCTTTCCTGAGAAAGTTTCCATTGTACCTAAAATTTAAAATTTATCATATAAATCTTACCTAATAAAAGAGAAACATGCAAATTAACCATCACTCCACTACGCCCTCAGCCAATCAGAGTGAGTATGCAAATTAACCCAACCAAGATGGAGGTTAATTTGCATATGCAGGCACGGAGCTGCCAGGAGGGGCTGAAGCCTGCTATGAGGGGAAGTGGGGAGTGGTGCTCCTGACAGAAGCGCGGACTTGCTGGCTCTCGGGCGGCTGGGAGTGAAGCCCGGGGAAGGAAGGCCTATTCTTGCACAAATATCGTGCAACGGGCCTCTAGTTTGTTTATAATAACCTGTTGTTATCATTTAAATATCTTCAGCTTAGTAGTAATCTCCCTTTTCTCTTTTATTTTTATTTGTGCTTACCTTCTTTTCTTTCTATTTCAGTTTTATTCACTATATTCTATCTTCCACTATTGCTTTTAATAAGACAATTTCAAATTTTAAAGGAAAACTTTTTTTTCTCTAGTTGTTTTTAAGATTTTCTCTTTCTCTTTGGTGTTTCCTGCCTTTGACTATAATGTGTTTAAATATCTATGGATTTATTGTATTGAAACTGGGATTTAATTGGTTTGCTGAATTTGCATATAGGTATACTTTGTCAGTTATGAAAATTTCTTAGCTATTATTTCTTAACTATCACCTCTGCCACTCTCACACAGTATCCCACTTTGAATAATTATAAAGGCAGTGCTTATTAAAATAAATTTCATTTTCAAAATTGAGCTATTCAGCTATTAACATGTGTGTACATTTTGGGGGACACCCTGTATATCATAGACCTCTGTATTTCTCTAACACTCTTTCATCCTGTTTGTTCTAAGGTGCATTCTGGACTGTTTCTTCAGATCTATTTTTCAGTTCATTAATATTTTAATTATTTGTGTCTAATCTGCTATTAAACACAGCCATTGAGTTTTTTTACTCTAGTATTATATTTTTTATTTCTTGATTTTTCCATAGTTCTTTTTCTTTAATTTTACCATTTACTGATCTTACCTTACATTTTTAATATCTTCTTTTACTTTGCAACACATTAAAATACTTATTTTTAACAGATTTATGGAGCTATCAGTGATATACAATAAACTGTACACATTGCAGGTATACACTTGGAGATACAGCAAACCATATTCTCACCAGTTTGTTGGGAGACATTCCAGCACCTTTGGTTTCCATCGGACATCCAGTTCCCAAACAGCTAGGATAGGAGCTCGGCGGGCCTTTTCATCTCTGTGCTTATTCCTTGTCTGCCTGCCTCCACCCTACAGCAGATTGCAGGTGACTTCTTACCTGTGCTCTCAGCAGGACTTTTCTGGGAATGAATTTTCTGAAATCGTGCAATCCAGAAGAGCTCTCCATGGGGCGAGACTAACTCCACGGATGTTTAAAAAGCCTGTGCTTCGGCATCTCTCTCCTTTCCTTTCTGTTTCCTAATCCATGAGCTAGAATTCCATCCAGGCTTTATGTAACCTTGCTTCCAGATTTATAAAGCGTTCAAGCACTTAAAGAGAAGGACATAGTGTGTTTCCTTGAGCAGTACCCCTCTATTCCTTGGGTTCCATCCCCAAGTGATGCCTCTGAGGCTACGCGCTATCATTATTCTCCAACAGTACAAACATGGCCGCCATCTCCCTTAGCAGTGAGATTGTGCAGCTTTGGATATCTCTGCTGAGCCAGCCTTTGGGCTGGCTTCATTTCACTGTGACCTCCAAAAAGGTCATTTTTCAAATTCTATTAACCCTAATCAACATGGAGAGCTTCTATTTATTGAGGATTCCCCAAGTGCCAGGAACTGTGCTGAGCTAAAAATGTGCTAACATGCTGGGCCGGTGTGGTTCAGTGGTTGAATGCCAACCTATGAACCAGGAGGTCACAGTTTGGTCAGGGCACATGCCCAGTTGTGGACTCAGTCCCCAGTAGGGGGTGTGCAGGAGGCAGCCGATCAATGAATCTCTCTCATCATTGATGTTTCTATCTCTCTCTCTCCCTCTTCCTTCCTCTCTGAAATCAATAAAAATACATTTTTTTAAAAAAATGCGCTAACACATTGAATCACTACAACAACCCTGTCATTATCTCCATTTTCAAGTGAAGAAACTGAGGCACAGAGAGGATAGTTATCTAAGCAAAGTCATAGAACCTAGTAACTGGCAGATCCAGGGATCATGCGCAGGCTGGAGTTAGTCCAAGGCCCATGCTTTTAACCACTCTAGAATCTGCACTTTATTTCCTGATCTGACACCTAGACTCTGATTTTTATTTAAATGTACAACCTCATTTAAGTCAGTCGCTTCTGCAATTCTAAAGATGGTTTAATACCAGGCAGCTCCATTTGTGTCAACTATGACACTTGACGTTTACCAAGTAGTTTTATTTTACATAATCTAATTGAAATCTTGCCACACTCTATAAGGTAGTTGCACAACCCTTGTATAAGGAAAGAAACTGAGAAGTGAGAAGGTCAAGTCACTTGTCCAAGGGACAGAAGGTACCAGAGTGACAACTCAACAGCCTTCTGCTGCACCTCTCGGCCAGGCACCCAGGCGATAAAGGAAAGATAGTCAGTGTGGTCACAAAGGAAAGACCGGGCATTGTAGCAGCTCAGTGGTCCCCTGGGATTGGGGAAAGGTGCCCAGAAAGGCTCCTTGGGCAGCTGGCACATGAGCTGAGCTTTGTAGATTGAGGAGGCATTTTTCAACGGAAGTTGTGGTTGGATATAGGTTGGCAGAAGTCAATGAGGGGTGGGAAGATGTTTCAGACTAAAGGAACACCAGAAGCAAAGGCACAGAGGCATAAAGTGGCATGACACAGTAAAAAGTGAGATCTGTCCTGTTTGTTGAAGATAAAATGTGGGACAGGCATGTTGGATGACACTGATGAACTAGACCACATCACGGAGGTCACATTAAGGAGTGAGACCTTTATCTCAGAGTTGATCCAAAACCAAAGGAAGGGCATAAGCAGTATTTTCTGGGGCCTTTTTTTTTTTAAGACACATAATTATGAATATACAGTTGAACAGAAAAATAAACATTTATTTGAAATGAGAAAGAAGAAATTTTGGAAGGAGCCCTGCAATTAAGTGACTGTGAACTTCCACATCATCAGCTTCATGGTCCATGGTCTTTTTGTGACAAAAATAGGGAAAAGGTAGAGTCTTAGGGTGTTTCCTGCTGAATTTCTTCTCTATTCTTCTGTTATTCTATCATATTATTGGTAGCAGTGTATGGAGTGGACTGAGGAGGACAAGATGGAGAGATTGCCTAGAAAAATATCTCGGTAGTCGCTCTGAATTGATATAAACCTGAAGCAAGAAAGAGGTAGTTGTCATGAGCTAGAATGGGAGAGGAGTGTGGGTTAAGATTTATTTCAGAGATAAGGTTAATAGGATCCTGTGAGTGGCTTTTTCAAGTAGCAGAAAAGTTGATGGCAGCCACCATCTTCTGGCTTGGGTTGCTGGTGGGATGGGTAGTGAGGGGTGGCCTCACCCTCTGAGATAAGGAACTGAGGAGTACAGTTGGGTTTGAGGTGTCCACACAACAGGCAAAATGAGAAATGCAGCGGGTCCCTGAGTCAGGAGCTCAGGAGACAGCTCAGGACAGGAGGCACATGGCTCTGGAGCTAATTAACATGCATCGCCTGACATCTACACTAATAAAAGAGAAAGATGCAAATTAACCGTACCTTCGCAACACCCACCAGCCAATCAGGAGTGAGTATGCAAATTAGCCCAACAAAGATGGTGGGTTAATTTGCATATGCAGGCACCGAGAGGCTGGGGGCGGGGCGGGATGCTTGCATCGTCGCCGTGGCAACGATGCAGGTGTTCCACACTGCCCCAGCAGCTCTGGGCCTCTGGGCAGCATGGGAAGGCAGAAAGGTGGCTCCAGGCTGAAGCAAAGGCAGAAAGGCAGTTCCTGGACAGAGGGAAGATGGTGCCGGCAGCCAGGGGGAGGAAGGCCCGTTCTCGCAGGAATCTTCGTGCATCGGGCCTCTAGTGAGCATATAATGTGAGAAGAGAAACAGCACTGGCAGTGTGTCGTCAGGCGCTCCACATGTAAGAGGTTGGGAGAGGGAGCAAGTGACAAACACAGCTGCTGAGGAATAGGCAGAGACATAGACTGTAACCCAGTGAGGACTGTCATGGAGGCAAAGGGAGACACTATTTCAACAAAGGGTTATCAATAGTATTACATGTCCCTCACCCCAGGCCCTCTAAGCTGGACACTGGGCTGGAATGTGTCACTGGGCTTCCATGACTTTAATGAGAGCACTTTCCCTGCAAATCTACTGCTTTTCCTATAAGACAGTAATGATTCCCAGCAGTTATACATTCAATGATGTGGTTTTGAAAGATCTCATATTAGTGATATTGCTGCATAACAAATTACCCCCAAATGCAGTTGCCTGAACACCACATTTATTATCTCACAGTTTATGTGGGTCAGTATCTGGGCATGGCTTAAGTGGGTCTGCTGCTCAGGGTCTCACAAGGTTGCAGTCAAGGGGTCAATCAGGGCCATGGTCTTATGGTGGCTTGACTGGAGAAACATCTACCTCCAAGCTCATGTGGTTGTTGGCTGCTTTCAGTCCCTAGCAGGTTATTGGCCTGGGGGCCTCAGGTTCCTGCTGAGTGCCACTGGAAGCTTCCCTCTCTACTTTGTCCACAGAGCCCCCACTGGAAGGCAGCTCACAGCCTGGCAGCTTGCTTCTTCACAGCCAGCAAGGGTGGAATATCTCTCAGCAAGACAGCTATTCTCATCTTATGTGTAACCACAGAGTTGTGTCCCATTGCCTTGGTTGTTTTAGTTGTCATAGGTCCTGCCCATACTCAAGGTGTGGGGGAAGGGATCTCTCAGAAGGTGGTTACCACAGATCCTCTTCTAATAATGCCCCTATCTTCATACCTTCATATATATACACTAGAGGCCCGGTGCACAAAATTTGTGCACAGGGTGGGGAGACCCCTTGGGGGATGTCTGACTGCTGGTTTAGGCTTAGTCCCCGGGCCTAAACCAGCAGTTGGACATCCCTCTCACAATCCTGGACTGCTGGCTCCTAATCGCTCACCTGCCTGCCTACCTGGTCACCCCCAACTGCCTCTGTCTGCCAGCCTGGTCACCCCCAAGTGCCCCCCCTCCCGCTGACCTGGTCACCGCCAACTGCACCCCCCCATCAGCCTGGTTGCCCCTAACTGCCCCCCCTTGCTGGCCTGGTCACCTCTTACTGCCTCCCCTGCCAGCCTGGTTGCCCCCAACTACCCCCCCTGCTGGCCTGGTTGCCCCAACTACCCCCCCTGCTGGCCTGGTTGCCCCCAACTGCCCCCCCTGCTGGTCTGGTCGCCCCTCATGGGCCCCCCGCAGCCTGCTTGTTCAGTCGTTTGTTCGTCCCTCACTAATCCCCCTGACAGCCTGGTCATAGGCAGCGATCTTGTGAGGGCATGAGGGTTAATTTGAATATTACCTCTTTATTATATAGGATACCTTCATACAGAATGATATATATGAAACTGTTATTCTTCCAAGCCCAGGTGCTGTCATTATTAGTTTGTTTGTACCCATAGCAATTGTATCACTGGCCAACCTTGTCTCTATGCAAAAACTCAGTTTCTATCTGGATTGTAAATGGCTCCAATTATCCCCATATGGCCACAGAGATACATACTTCTGCTCCTACACTGGGTGTCTCTGTATACATTTCTTCAATTTTCTGGATTTCCTTTCCTCCTCTCGAATAGGGAATAATAGTCTGTATATCCCATGGATGTTGTCAGATTACAGAATTAATCACCGTGATTTGTACAAATTGCTTAGCACAGCACCTAGCCATAGACTTGCTCCATGGTAGCCATTTCCTTCTTCTGCTAATAAAGAATTAAAAATGAACGGGAGGCAAATTGGTGCCACATTTATCCCTATGAAGTGCTATTTCAGAGAAGGAGAAAAGCTATGAGCATGGAAGATTAAGGGTGATCACTCACAGTCACATGACTTAGGCAAAAAAAGTACAATGCAATCTAAGAATGTAAATGTGAACCAATACTGCAGGCTTACCCATCAAGTCCTTCAGCTGGATTTTCCCCATCAAAAAGAGTTATTAAATACTTGTTTTAAGTTGAGTTTCTCCAGGCTGACTTAGGAGTAGGAAGTTTTGACTATTTCTATATTAAGCCTCTGTTCTTATGATGAAGTTCAAGGTGGAAATGCTGGAAGAATGGAGAATCTTGGGCTGTCTACCTCAGAAGTCCAAACAAGCTGTGTGGATGACAGAAGCACACAGAAGTATGATTTCATTCTGCTACCAGGAATTTATGGAGCCAATTTCATTTGTATTCATCAAATACATAAATAAAGAGTGGGACTGGAGAGTGTACCTCCAGTGAGATGAAATCCAGTCTTTGAATATGCATGTAATATTGGCTGGATAATTAGAGGCATTTTAAAATCCAAATAAAAATTGAGTTTCACATTAAAGGCAAGGTTGACTTAGTGATGGTTCAGCAATCTGGTCTTCACACACACATAATTGTCACAGTGTCAGTAGAACCGTCCTGATGGTTTTTAATTGATAGCCTATAATTAATGTTTGCAAGATATATTAAGGCCATGGTTCTCAACCATTGGCTGGTTGAGCAAGGAAGAAACTCAAATCCATATGCACAAAAATTATTGTCATTTCAGGTTTTATTTAGTTTCAATAATATTGTGCATAGAAAATACGTTTTGATCACTTCGACAACTGAGCATTGGTTCTGCTACTCCCTATGTCTCAGGCTCTGGACTAAGAGTTTATACCTTTTCCCTCATTCAGTGTGCACAGCAGCCCAGGAGGCAGCTGTTCTCACGATCCCATTTCACAGATGAGGAAAGTAAAGCTCTGAGAGTGTCAGAAGTTGGCTTATCATCCTCCTCTTACAAAGAGGCAAGAGAAAGCTAAAAGCCGGCTCTCTCAGATCCCCAAACACTTATGATTTCCAGTAAATTCACACTAATGTAATTTCATTATTGAGCAGTTAAAGGTGTGACTACTATTATCCACAAAACTTGTTTACATTAACTGAGGTGACAACCATCAAAGCAAGTGGAAGACATTACTTGCGGGCATGTCTCCACTGATTATGTACCCCAAAGTTGGAAAGATAGTCTGTGATCTTTTTTAAAAAAATATATATTTTATTGATTTTTTACAGAGAGGAAGGGAGAGAGAGGGATAGAGAGTTAGGAACATTGATGAGACAGAAACATTGATCAGCTGCCTTCTGCACACCCCCTACTGGGGATGTGCCGGCAACCAAGGTACATGCCCTTGACTGGAATCAAACGTGGGACCCTTCAGTCTGCAGGCCAACGCTCTATCCACTGAGCCAAACCGGTTAGGGTGATAGTCTGTGTTCTTAACAAATAAGTCCTCCTAGTGTTCTGCAATTATAGCCATAATTTCATGTATTTCTATTGTATAGTCCATTTCAGGTCATCAAGAGGTTCTAAGTGAATATGGGGTTACCAGGGGTGTCCAGGTTAGGAAACACTCTTCCATGAGGAGCTTTGCAAAAGCACAGCCTGACTGGGGCCCTGGTAAGTACCAATGAGACACTCACTAGATTAGTTCATGAAGTTAAGAGGAAAGCTCACATTTCATGTCTATATCAATGTTATTCTCTTTCCTACACAAGCCTGGAGAGCTGGATTGGTGGGGGGCGATGACATCATCTGTTAGGCTCTTCCTCCCCACTTCCAGGCTTCCCACATCCAATTGGTCAGTAAATCCTGTCAAATCACCCCAGCCCACCCTCAGTGTGTGCCAGTGCATCCCTGCAATGACTTTCACCTTGAACCTCATCATCGCCAGCTCTGATCATTACCACATCCCTCAGTCTGACCTCTCGTTGACCTATCGCCCCGCCTCCCATTCTGCTGTGAGGGCCATCCTAAATGGAGTACATGAATAGGTGAGCTTAAGGGTGACTACATGGAAAATCCCAAATACGAAGCAATTCTAAATCTTTCTTGATATGCCTGATGCATTTATTAAGCATGGTGACATCTTCAGCAGTTCCTCCTCTCTATCAGCCAAAAGCAAAGGAAGAAAATAAAACAGAACAGAAGACCAGTTCCCTGGCCCATTTGTTCACTATGGACTTACACTAACTCATTCCATTCATTATGTGACTGTTCACCTATGTGCTCATTGATGCATTAACTCCTCCATCCATTTCACCTTTGAACATTCACTGAGGCCTGGAAACATTGCAAATGTGGCAGTGGGTTCTGGCCCTCTAGTTGTTCATGATCTGGTGCATAAGGCAGGGATGTGCCACACAAAATAAAGTACTCCGGGAACATTGCCGTGAACAATGTATAAAGAGGAAATGTAAAGAAGAGAGTGAGCTTATGAATGGTGGGCAGTATTTTATCAAGATGGTTGTTTGGAGTTTGGCCTATGGATTTTCCAGGTGGAAATGGTGGAGAAGAGGATCAGCTAGGCAGCAGGAAGAACATCACAAAGGCTCAGAGTCATGGACATTCTCAGCACAATCATGGAATGATGGACATCTTCATGTAGCTCAAGTGAGAATAACATAAGAGGGAAAGATGAGAGATGAAATTCAAAGTCAGGACTGGGTCCGATGTTCCCATGAAGCCAGGTAAAAATGCAGGGTGTCTCAAGAACATGGATACACACTTTAACAGTTGATAACTCAATTGATGTTTCTGTCTTTTCAGTCAGACTAAGCTTTGAACAAAGGAAGTTCATCCTAAAATGCTGCTGGAAGTTTGAAGACCCAGTTGAAGTACAAACACTTGCCTTTATATTTATTCAAAGTGTGTGCAATGTATACACACTTTAACAGCTGTAACTCACTTAATTTTCACTCTTTTTTAGCTTTAACTGATTTGAAATAATGAGTGAAGCCAGACTAAACTTTAAACATAGAAAATTTATCCACTAGACCTTTTTATGGGGGTACATAAAAGATAAAGTTGACGGTACAAAACCTTCAACAGTTGATGCATTGAGGGTGCACAAATAGAGAATGAAATGATTCTTAATGTTTGCAATTCCATTGCTTTGAGTTATCAGCAGCACCCGGACCAGAATGGTCATCAATTTGAAAACAGTCGTTGACAAAAAAAGTATTCATTTCTGTAGATTCTTTTACATTTTGAAAATGAACTGTATGTTAATAAACACTGACTTTATAATCATTCAAACTATGTATACATTTTTGGGACACCCTATACTTGGACTTTATCATTTTAAAAAATATTCCATTATTCCAACTTTATGTAAAATTTACCAGGTCCAGATCTTAGCCATACTTATGATTCAATCATCAGCGATCTATTTCTGACTTACCTTTCTAGTCACATTTCCTATGGCTTTTCTATGTCAACACTCAATGTACACATAGGGGGCTTGGGGCCTGGAAGGGTGTGTCTTTAACCTCTGCATGTTAAACAAACTTTATGCAGATGCCGGTTTGTCCTCGGAATTTCTTATGGCTAAGGTTGCTAGCCCCTATCATGGCAGTCAAAGACATGAAAAATGTAAATTACATCAGTGGATAATTTGAAAGCCCCAGATACACAGTTAGCTAGTCTTTCATTTCCAAAGAAAAGAAGACCTCCTGCATCTAGACAGATGGAACTGGCAGCCAGAGCATGACACAGATTACCTCCCAGAGAATGAAGCACCTATGGACAAGGACATGGCAGGGGAAGCTGTGGAGTGTGGAGCTGCCAGTGGCCAAGAGAAGATGGTGGAGGAGATTCTAACAGCAGGGTGCAGGATGCATGTAGTTCATGGCCTTGCTGTTTGATGGAGCTTGGCTGGGTTCACCAAACCTGACAAGTCCTTTGGGCATCCAGGAGGCCTCATTAAAACCAAGTGCAAGTTCATGCTTTCCTAAGTGGTCTCTAGATGGCTCACTCATGTCGAGAAAGTAAACACACTGTCATCCCATTGGCGTCAAGATCTCATACCTCAAACCATCTTTGTCTTTTTTGTTTACATGCTACACTTATGAAACACATCCCATTGCCTTTAAACTCTGCCTTCTGAAGTTCTCCTCGCTTATCACAGCTCACCTCTGTCGCCACCACTGCCAAGATGTGCCTCCTGGTCACCCCAGAGTCTGTTCAGCTGATCTCTTCTTTCTCTAATCTCCCACCATTTTTTCTGGAGGTGCTCCTGGAGTACTGGACAGTCCCTGTATGGTTGGAAATGACTGGCTGTCACTATTATCCTCAGCAGAAGTGGTGCTTTGGGTCAGCTAGAGATTAGTTAAAACAGAGCTAACTCTCCAGTTAGCTGTAGCCTTCTACGAAGGTCAGTAAGAGTTCAAGGCAGCCCTGTAACCAGAAAGACAGGGCTAGAAGCAAGGGTTCAACTGGAAGTTGAGGGAGACAGAGACCATCTAATTGCTGGCCAATCTCAGAGAGTTGGCAAGGCCATGTTGGCTGCTCCTCTAGGGTTATATCCTCCTGTGGTCCCTCTGTTCCAGGACCGTATCCTTGGCAGCTGTTGACTCAGAGATGCAGATTAGTCTAAAAGGTCTCATTGGAATTTCATGGCAATTTATGCTATTCCAGTCAGGAGCATCTCCCTCCAGAATGCCCCTAAATACACAGACCACAAGTCCCATTTACTTACCTGACAGGCAAACAAGAGATCATAGCTGGATGAGGTCAGAGATCATGTTTAAATTCTCTGCACTGCTACATTAATGAAGAGTTAGTCAAGAACCAGGAGTCCTTTGTCTCAAATGTCATAAGCTGTCTTACTGTTAAAAATGCAAAGTTCTCCCTCCCACTGGTTCTGAGCTAAAGTTGATGGAATGAGTGTGATAACCAGATCTGCTTGACCAAGATGTAGCATTTGACAAAGCCCAATTTTAAGGGGTGGCTTTAGAAAGAATGAAGAATTTCATGTCACACTATCACTCACTTCTTCATGCACCCCCTCGCCATCCAACCATCCACGTATTCCCCAACCTGCTCACTTCTTCATTCCCCATATATTCATCGATGTATAATTGATTGATTCATTCATCCATCACATTTTTACTTATCCATTTTTCACTCACTCATTCAACCAATATTTTCTGAGTGTCTTACCTGGTTAAGGCATTGTCTTGGGCCCAATGTTGCAAGGGGCTCACCATCTAGGGATTGAGGGCACAGAGTGAGGAAGGGCAAGTGGTGGACTCCAACACATAAGCAAATCCTATAAACCAATATATAAAGGTCCTGATAGAAAGTAGTACAAAGTACCTGGGGAATCCATCGCCCTTTTCTGCATTTAATGTAGTACTTTGGAGAGCTTCTAAAAAAACCCAATACTTATAAATTCAAGATCCTCAGGGGGTGAAAAGAAATATCATCAGTGGAGGAAACTAAATGTTAGCAAATGAAGAGACCTGCAGGAAATTTCTCCCTTTTACTCTCTATTGGATAGAGGAGGGAGAGCCCCAGCAGCCAGCATGTACCAGTATTTCCAAGCTCCTGTCCAGAGGGTTGGGCTGCTGAGCCTCAGAGAAGGCAGAGCAGAGGCAGGATCTATACCCAAGGATGATCCAGGCTCGTGATCCCCTAACGCTGGACCTGGCACACAGAGGCCTCACTGACAGACAGTTGCTGTTGAGACTTACCATCATGCTTCTTACCCCCAGGGATTGGCTTCTGCTCACCTAGGTTTACTTTCTGAACTCTCTAGGTCTGAGATCTGCCTTCATAAATAGGACCGACTCAAATATTTAGAATTAATACCTTGCCTTTACCAGGACCTTGCCTGGTACAATCTAGTCCCCATGTGAGGCAGCTCCATGGGTTTCCATAAAAAAAAAAAGAAAAAGAATTTGGACAACATGAGTTTGAATTCTGATTCTGCACTCACCACAATGTGATCTCAGACAAGTTACCTAACCTCTCTGAGCCTCAATTGGATCATCCATCAAATAAAGACAATTATTATTAATAATAAATTACCTAGTTTTATTGATCCTTCACTGTGCACTCAACTTTTTATTAAGCATGTTACATAGCTTTGTACATACAATTCTCCAAACAACTCTCTGAGGTAAGTAGCCTGGTAGGTTAGATTATTGCTCAGACATGTGTATCATGCCCCCAACTCCATGTCCAAGGGCAGAGTCTCCTTCCCCACTGAACGACTCTGCTTGGTCATGTGACTTGATTTGCCTGCTGGGCCTGACCATTGTAATGTGGCCAAAGCTTCAACAACACTTGCAGGATGAAGCTTGCTCTCTAGGATCTCTGTTATGGCCGAGAGAAGAACATACCTTAACAAGACCACTTGCCCAAGGAAGACGAGAGGCACATGGAGCAGAGCCATCAGGCCCAACCAAGACCTGCAGTGAGAATGAGACACAGAGATGCTACAGCTGAAATCGGAACCATTCAGTGAGCCCAGCCTGGATCAGCCGTACCCCAGCCAAACCGTAGGTGCATAAGCAACCATCAGTGGTTGCAGTTTAACTATTGAATTGTGGGGTGGTTGGTGATGCACCAAAACCAACGAATATAATAGCATTATTATAATCTCTAAATCATAGACAAGCACACTGGAGAACAATAAGATTAAGGAAAATGACCAAGGAAGGAAGTAGCTGAGCCGAGCCTTGATCTTTTAATCGCTCTGCAATATAGCCTCTCACCAAGCTTTGCCTCCTGTATAATATGATTTAATCTGAGGTTGTTATGAGAATGAGAAATGCCGGTGCAAAACACCTTGCCCTGTGCCTATTAATTTATTGAGCATGCTGCTACATGCCAGGCCCTGTGCAAAGAGCTTTGCATGAATTAGCATAATAACAATATCGGCCACTCTGGTTACTCACGAAATTGAATGGCCCTTCCCAGTAGATCTGCGTGGCTGTCCCCAGCGGACTGTGGGGTCCTAGAGCACAAGGACATGTCCTGTACATCTTGGCACAGTCAGCGCCACCACAACACCCAGCACAGAGCAGACTCTAGAGCCATTTGAGGAAAGAATGTTTTAAGAATTAATTGGAAATGTGCTTGTCTCTTTACAAACAAAGAGTTTCCATGGTGAACTGTGATGACAACGAACCTCAACCTCAATAGCTTCTCTCTAATCTAAATTTATTGTCCCTTGTTTATTGCATTCACTTCCAAAAATATATATATACATATATATATATATATATATATATATATATATATATGTCACCAATTTTTTTGCTTGCCTTGTTCATACTCACAGATGCAACCACACATACAGACTATTTTGTCAAAACAGTAGCTCCACAATAACATACTGCACCTTGGCAAACTCCCACCCGAGCTAAAATTACACCAAGCAAAGTTTGTTGTTAGTTGCATTTTTTAAAAAGACATAATATCCCATCTCATCAACTTCAAGTTAGAAATCACTCTGAAACTTGGGCACACAAGCACACACACATGCACACACGCACACACACACAGATGCACACACAGCCTGCCTTTTGCGCCTTGTGCGGTTATGTCACATCAGTTGCCAACACAGAAGGGGCACATGTCTGCGTGTCTTTGCTTCTCCTAACTACACTGAGACGGGAACGTTTGCATCTTCTGCCCAGGAGAGCTGTGTTTCCCCCAGCGTCCAGAGAGAGTCTCGCTGCCTTTGTCCTTTGGTTTGGCTGACTCTGAGCAGTTAGCCATGCCCCTTACCTGCCTGCCATGTGCCAATCAGGTGCCCGAGAAATGCACACCATTGGCATGGCTGCAGCTTTGTCTGTGGCACAAAGAGCAGAGGCTGTGCTGGCGAGGGGAACCCTGCAACAGGGACCCTCATCAGAAACTGCCCAGAAGGCAGAGGTCACAATCCCGCTGTCCCAGGTGCTGAATTCAGCCCTTGGATGCGATGTGCTTAGCCTTATTTTTCTTTTCCATCTGATCCAACATTTAAAGTTGGAATTTTCCATCTAGATTTGCAGACACACCTGGATGTGGCAACAATGGGCCTCATTTAGCTCTTGGCCACAGTAGCTGGGGATGTGGGGGGCTGGGGCCTTCCAGGGACACTCAATCCGCACTCAGCACACCCTGACTGCCCCGCAGTCTCCCATCAGTATGGCTCCAGTGAGCCTCTGGCTGTCATTGTGGGGCTCTGTGTATTATTTTGCCTAGAGTTATAAAGAGGAAATACTTTCAAAAGTGTTTTTAAAAGATAAGCTAGCAAAGCGGCATATATTGAGAAAACTGGAAATGAGCACATTTCTTTGTTGAAAGGAAGACCTTCCTGTGCTATGGGAATCTTCAGTGTGAGCCACATGTAGAGATGCCCTCAGTGTGAGTCACGTGTAGAGATGTCTCCCTGTTCCTCGGGCATTCCATGGCCTCTCGGTGGTTAAAACACTCCCCATCAAGAGTCAGGTGGTGGTGCGAACAAGGTACATACTTTGGCATCAGGTGAACTTGGTTTCAAATGTTCTGTTCTCTTTGCAATTGCACAACTGAGAACTTGGAACCGTTAAAGGACTCTGTGAGCATTAACACTCTTATCTGCGAAGGACAAATGATAGAACCAGCTCCCAGAATTAGTGGGCGGAGCCATGGAATGGCTGTTCATGAATTACCAGGCACAATTCATAGTTATAATCAATCCTTAAAATGCACATTCTTCCATTATTTTCCTTCTCCTACCAGGAATAAAAATAAATAAATATAAAGAATGCCTAAAACATCAACAAAGAGATGAAAATCCAGCAAATTAAATAATTTTTATTATTTTACCTGTTTGTGTTTGTCGTGTCTACAATTTTAAAGCAACACACACACACACACACACACACACACACACACACACTGTAAGGCAGAGAGAGACAGCTGGTCACCAGAAGTCAGCTCCCTATTCTTCCTCTGCACATTCTTCCACATTTCCAATTCTGCCTGCAATGAAGTGTAACCAGGAGGCTAATTCTTGCCAATAGAATAAGCCAAAGTATTGACTCTTTTAAGAAGCAGGTTCTACCTCAGATTACCATTTCCCTTCTGGCAGCTGGAACCAGATGACAGAGGACACTGGTAGATGGTGAAGCCAGAGAGAGAAAGAGCAACCCACAGATCACATGACTCACTTGGCTGGGAAGAACGCCTTCACTCTCTACTTGGCCACCTCATCTTAGAGATAAGGAATCTGAATCCAGCTCGGTCAATGGAGCACTGAGCCGGGGGTAAAGCCATGATTAGAACATCTCTCTTTCAACACCGCCCAGTGCTTATTCTGGCGCTCCTATAGTGCCTCCCAGCTAGTTTGTGCACACACATTCTTTCTTCCTGGAAGGCCCTTACCCTTTGATGAACTAGATAGAACCCATTCATTCTTAAAACCTCCCAAAGGCTCATTTCTAAACTACCCAACCTTCTGTTTCAAAGCTTCACCCTCACCCCTGGGTTGCTCAGAGATAGCAAAGTAACTCTGGGTTGCTGCTTTGTCTCAGGGCCAACCTCATGCCCCCTATGTCCCTTCACCCCATACCACTCTGGTGCCTTGTATGGGTTATATATGCATTGAATTAAATGAAATATAAACCTAATATTTTTGTTATTATTTTCACAATTTACTTCTCTAAATTAAATTTCTGCTCTTTGTTAATATCACACCACTTTTCTCACTGCAGCTTTAAAATGTATATTCAATATATTTAGAATTTATAGTTTTCTTTTCCATGGTTCTGTTCCCAAACATTCACTGAACAATGTTGTGTCAGACCAAGCCCTGGGTGCTGCAAGAGTCCCCATCAGTTCAGCAGGAGAGTCAAGGAGAAAAGACACACAAGTCAACATATGACTGCATTGCGCCATTATACCTGCAAATACTTGATTTCTGTGCAGACAGGCGGTCTCCTGTGCTATGGGATTAAGGAAGGCTTCATTGAGGAAGTGACTTTTAAGCTGTTCCTTGAAGGATGAACAAGAGAGTTCGGTCCATGATTAACCCCTGCAGGAACCATGTAGTCTACACAAGCCATTGCCAGGCCCTTCACACAGGATTGTCAGTTCTTCTTCATAGTCTTGCTCATGTCTTAGCTGCTGGGTCTGAGAGGCCTGAAATGATTTCTACATGTAGTGTCCATGACCCATCTCATGGCTCTGTCCACAATGAGTTAAGACTTTCAGCCACCCTCTTAGCGTTTGATTGCATACCTAAATATCAGAGTGAGCCAGAGCACACATCTTGGATCTTACCCCCTCCTCCAACCCTTTGGCAATAATCTGCTCTCATTCATGTGGTAGAGTAAAAAATTCTCCCTAACTCTCCGACCAACACCTACTGCCATCCTGGCCTGTCACAGTGCCTCTTACTAGTTATGTGATGCTGGACAAGTTAGTGACCTGTCTTGAACATCAAGGTCCTCATTTTAAAATGGGGATAATGATAATGCCTACTTATTAGGGTTGCTGTGAACACTAGATGAACTTAAGCATAATAAGACCAAGGACACTGTTTGACACATGCTACGTGTTGTGTACTTGTTGGTTATAAAACAAATTACCAGTTCCATCATTATCATCATATCATCATCATCAAAAGCAACAAAGACATCAAGACTATTGTCAACTGGATACTTATTGTACTTTAGGGTTATGCCAAGCAAGGAAGATACTTTATATAACATTCACAACCATTCTGTCTAGGATTATTTTACTTTATTCACAAAGACACTGAAGCTTGAGAGGGTCAAGAAATGGTCTGAAGGAGCAAGTGGCACAGAAAAAGCATGTGTCACCTTGACCACACCAACTTTTATTTCCTGATGCCCAATGCCATTGGCTTCTCCTGATGCTCCAAGGACACCACGGGGACAGAAATGCCCTCATCACATCACTCACCCCCCACTTAACCAAGATTGTGTGCCCAACCCCCACCCCAACTGTAACATTGGATAAGTCCCAGCCGTCTGCTAGTGTTGGTGGAATGTCTTCTCAGAGCCCTCAGCCAGGCTTCTGGCTGTCACATGGAGGAGGAAAGAGTAGGGAGCCAGAGCTCAGCTTTGAAAGGATACTCATCTGCTCCCCTGACCGCTGGGGACAGATGTTTCCTGGACTCATGGTTAGTGCATGGCTGGACCAAGGCACACACCCAGACTCTCAGGACGCCCCATGGGAGTGCTGTCCACCAAGCTGGGACACCCTGCCTCAGGCCCTCTCCTCAATAGTACACCACCAGCCCGACTGGTGTGGCTCAGTGGTTGAGCATGAACCTACTAGGAGGTCATAGTTCAATTTCCGGTCAGGTCACATACCTGGATTGTAAGCTCGATCCCCAGTGTGGGGCATGCAAGAGGCAGTTGATCAATGATTCTCTCTCATCATTGATGTTTCTGTCTTTCTCTCCTGCTCCCTTCCTCTCTGAAATCAATAAAAAAAATATATTTTAAAAATAATAGTACTCTAGCTGAAACCGGTTTGGCTCAGTGGATAGAGCGTCAGCCTGCGGACTGAAAGGTCCCAAGTTCGATTCCAGTCAAGGGCATGTACCTTGGTTGTGGGCACATCCCCAGTAGGAGGTGTGCAGGAGGCAGCTGAGCGATGTTTCCCTCTCATCAATGTTTCTAACTCTTTATCCCTCTCCCTTCCTCTCTGTAAAATATCAATAAAATACATTAAAAAATAATAATAATAGTACTCTACCAAGTGTCCGCATGACCGCCCAGCATAAGGGAGGTGCTGCCGCAGATCCCTGGTCCCATTCAACCCATTCAATCCCCTTTGGCCTGAGCAGCAGCAGAAATGCCATCACTCCTACAGGAGAGGGAACGAGGCCCAGAGGGGTAGTGACCTGCCCTCCAGCACCCAGGGACTCGGGCCAGGGGCCAGGGCTCCAGCATTACCTCCTGGAGTCCTGGCCACAGCTGCTCCACCAGGAAGGAAGTAACGTCAGGGTCCAGCCTCCCGGACCTTCTCTTCCATGTGCAGGTGTCTGTCATCTAGAAGACTGTCACCTCCCCATCCTGGAGAAAGCATTTCCTTAAGGACACCACAGGCTGTGTGGCCGTCACATCCCACCCCGCCTGAACCCAGGAGCTGGAACAGAGGGAACCATGGGATAGTTGTCGTCAACTAAGTCGCATCCCCCTCATATCCATGTGTTGAGGTCCCAACCCCCAGTGTCTCAAAATGTAACTGTATTGGAGACGGGATCTTTAAGGAGGTGTTTAACGTTCAGTGAGTTCATGAGGGTGGGGCCCTATCCTGTTGGACTGGTGTCCTCATAGGAAGAAAAAGAGACACTAAGGGTGAGCACACTCAGAAAAAGCCATGTGAGCATGCAGAGAGAAGGCGGCCGCCTGCAAGCCCGGGGGACGGGCCTCAGGAGAGACCCACCGCGACACCTTGATGGGACTTCCAGCCTCCGCGCACAGGACAATAAATGCCTATCGCACGAGCAGCCCAGCCTGCGGTACTTTGTTCGGGGGGGGGCCGAGGGGTCCAACTCAATAGCAAACAGTGGTGCGGCTAGGCAGGCACCCACATACTGGAGCACAAGTGTGAGCGCTTAGGGAGTCACACACACAGCCCCCCGTGGCGTCCCCTTCGAGGTCACAGGGGCTGTGTGTTCCCTGTCACATGCATCCTGGACTCGCAGCATGGAACCCACGCCCAGCCCAGCCACACCTGGGGCCTCGCGCACATCCAGGCCCGGCCTCCTGGCTGCGCCTGTGTGTCTGTCAGCCCAGCCTCCCCTCTGTCCCCAAAAAAGGACGCGTCGGAGCCATCTTTCAGGAGCCCTCTTCCCCTGACAGAAATCAGCAGGGTTAGAATAAACTGCATAAGTTATCAGCTCCTCGGGAAAGAACATGAAAAAGGCCCTTCTATCACTTAATGAAAAATAGCTTCCTTTTTGGACAGAACTTCATAGGCCCGCAATCAAGCCCGGCTCCCCTCTCCCTTCCCTGACGTGCGGCGCAGGCAAAGCAAGCCGGCATCTATTAATAATATTTTCTCCTGCTCCTTTCATTTTTCCGCATGTCCCTACCACTGTCAGGCCCCGTGATGGAGCGGAGCCTTTATCTCGTCCGAGTCTGGCCTGTCAGGGTGATAAACAATTCTAACAAGAATCAGAATAAAGATCTTCCCAGTAGACTCTGCAGACAGATAGGGGCTTTTCTCATTTTCTCGACGGAAAAAAAAAAAAAATTTAATCTAGCGGCTCCAGCTTTTTTCAAGCGTCACATTCAAAGAGATGCAAATTCGTCAGAGCCCAGACCCCAGCTGACTTGGAGCACCGCGTGAATGTCAAAGGGGGGAGGCAGTGTCTTTGACACACGCTGCCTTATTTGGGGGGGGGGGTGGGGGGGGGTACAGCGCTCCGCCAAATGTTTAAAAAAAAAACAAGGTTTCGCTTTGTAGTGCGCGTTTCAACAATTTTCATAAGTTTTCTTCTGAAATAAAATAAAAAAACTGCCATCGGGAAGGAAAAGAGAGGAGGAAAGGGACAAATGGAGATTTGGGGTGAAGGAGGAAAGAGCCCCGAGAACCCGCTGCGTTGAGACGTCAGGTTGGACGGAATGCGCAGTAACGGAGTGGTCTGCTGAGGGCTGGGGCCGGAGGCGGGGTGCGGTGGGTGAACGCCTGCATCGTGGCGTGTGGAGCTCAGCCTTTGTTAGCTGGGTTCTTTTCCCTCTTCCTGGACACGCTCACACCTCTTTCTGCTGATGTTTTTCCCAGTTTCCCATTAGCACGGAGGCTTCGGCATGTTCTTACCTTCTACCCTATTGGCTGCCTGGATTCTGAGGCAGCAGCAAATTAGCGTGAAAGGGTCAGGTGATGAGGCAGGAGACCTCACTGAGGTAGGATGCTGATGGGCTGCAGAGAGGCTGGGAGGTGGCCAGCAGGGGCCTCCGGGGATGCTGGGGGTGTCTGGCAAGCCACACACTCGCTCAGCTCCCAAGTCCTTTTGTGGAATCTGAAGCCCTGCTGGGCTGGGCTGGGCTGGGCTGGATCTGATATGGTCCATAAAGTCCTTTTGCTGGTTTTGTGGATGCACAACCTCCTCAGCCCTCCCTCCCTCAGTCTGCGTCCCAGCCTCCATCCTGATTCCAGGCTGGGCGGAGCATTCACCTTTTCTCCAATATGTCTACGGTTTCTGAGTCAAGAGCACTGAGTACCTGCATTCCCGCAGCCTCTTCTCCCTCTCCATCACCACTCTTGCTAGTTCCTTCATCGCCCAGCTGGCGTCTGCCTCCCCATCACATCCATCAGTTCCTCACTCAGCCACTGCATAGCTTTCATGCCCCAGAGCACCGCTAACACAAGGCTACTGAGTGCAGCCAGCCTACAAAGGTCAAGGTTCACAAGGGGTTAGTGATAACATAGGGAGGACGTAGTCCCGCCAACTGAGGAAGCAATGATGTAAAGTCAAATCTCAGCTGTCACTCAAGTGGCCAGAGGGCCTGACCTTCTCCAGACTCTACCTGTTGCCTTGTCTTCTAGAAGATTCTCTGAGAACCTGGCAACCACAACACCCAGTCTTCTTTAATAGACAGGGCCAGTCTCAAACTGCCTCATCTTTTCTTATGGAGAGAAATTTTTCTTCTCAGCTTTTCAAACTCTCTCATCTGGCCTGCACTGTCTCATCTTTCTGATATCAGTCAACTCAGTTATAGGTTAGTCGTATTTGTATTAGAAGACTCTGTACATCCTTCCCTTCTCTTGTCCTTGCCCTTGCCATTCACAAGATTAGCAGGAAGTGGGTGTATGGATAGGTCTTGCCCTTGCCATTCACAAGTTTAGCAGGAAGTGGGTGTATGGATATGTGTGTGCAGTGGTCGGTTGGGTAGAGTAAGCATCAGGATAATCCATGGAACAATACGTACATATTGACAGGAGAAGGGCTCCTGGCCCTTTAATAGCACCGACTACTATGACACAGGGGTCTATCTCGTTTTCCCAGGAGATTTGGCACTGTCCTCTTTGTCCTGCTGTCTTCCTATTCTCGGCCTTCCCTAGATACCCCACTTCCATTGCAACAGGAAACATTGTTCAAGAACCACGCAATGGCCTCCATCATTCTTAGGTGCCTGCAATCATGAGCAGCCCCAGATGCCATCCTTGCAGCCATATTTCCTCTTGAGACCCCTAGGCACTGCTTTAGACTCCTGTCATCTCACTAACCCTCGGGCACCAGGCAATTAGGTGAGAGGAGTCTTGCACCACCTTAGATCCTCCCATTCCAGAGGGAAGGTTCTCCGAGGCTGCATGGCGCTCTGGAAGGGTTGCTGGACAGAAAGCCACGGCTTTGGGAAGCAGCCAGTGGATACAGAGGGTTTAGATGGCATTCTACAGACCCAGTGAGTCCAAGAGGCAGAAATCATAGCTATTTCCTCTGCTCTTGAGAATGTTGGAAAAGTTAAAACTTTACTCCCTTAGGGTTTGGGGGACTTCTTGACAGGTGACAGTTTTGACAAGTCAAGACCAGCACTCTACTAAGAAGTGAGTCATGGTGGAGTATTTTTCAGTCAGGCCAGAGGAGAAGACTGGAGAGGAATCTTGGGCCGAACATCTAATTCAACATCCATGAGGCAGCCGAGCCCGGAGCCCAGCTCAGAAGCTGGATTCACAAGCCCAGATGCATGACTTCTGGCTTCCATGAGCCAAACATCCTTGAGGAAACCACACCAATTCTTCGATTTTGAATTCTCTTGTTGAAAATTAGCAAACAGAGAATAACAACAACAAAACACTAGCAAGCCCTGCCCCCTTGGCTCACGGGATTATTGGGTGGAATGAGGTGTGGGATGCCTTTCCAGATCTGTGAAGAGGAATGCCAATATCGTTTGCTTCTTTTTATCACCTTTCTTATCTGTTTTTACCTTCCTACTGTTTCACCCTGAATGCCCAGCAAATGCCACCACCACCATGAAACCTCTTCTTATCTTAAGGGGAAACTTTAATCTTCTTATCTGTGCATTCGAAGAATACCTGTTTTTCTATACCTTCACTGAATGCTACCACATTCTTACTGTCTCCCTTGAGTTGAGTCTGAAGTTGCCTTTCTCTACAGGACGGATGCTCCACCAAGACCCAGGTCTCTCACCTTAACATGGAATCTGGTACAGAGGAGATTCTCAGAAAGGGGCTGTGGCTAAAATTAACTCAAATTTGCAACAGGCAGATGATAAATGCAATCACATACAAATCCAGAAACCATGTAAAGCAGATCCTTAAAAATTTCTTCACATGAGCCTGTGGTCTAGAGAGGGACAGCATTAACATTTAATTGACTGTGTGCTTAGACAAAGACTATTCTATGTTTCATTTGAATTTTCTCATTGGTATTAAAAACACCAGAATAGATTATTATTCATAGTTTTATTTATTTAAAAGATCAATAATATCCTTAAAAAATATTTGAGTTGGACCACTAGTCTCTTTGGCCTGTATTTTTTATGGCAAAATGATCATTCATTTAACCAACAAATAGTTATTGGGGACCTGCCCATGCCAAATATTGGATTAATCACTGAGAATAGAACGGGTGAAGAAGATAACATATGGGCTTATAGTCTGGTAGAAAAAAATAAATGAAAAAAATAAATAATCACAAATTGTAAAAAAAAAAAAAAAAAAAAAAAAAGTTAAGTACTCCAACAGAGAAAAAATAGAATATACTCAAAGAAGTCCTTTCAAGGAGATAATTAACCTCAGCTTAAAGGGTTGAGAAGGAAGCAGGCAACACAGAGAACAAGGAAGAACATTGCAGGCAGAGGGGGAACAGCATAGGCGAAGACCTCGAGTTGTGAAGGAGTTTCAATACAGTCAGGAACCAGCACCCAGATTCATGTGGCTGCAGGGAGTAGATAAAGGAGGAAAGACATGAGATGAGCTTGAAGAAGAGTTCAGGGGTCATGGTGCCCTGGAGACTTGTGGGCAGGCAATGTCACGAGTTTTGATGTTACCCCAAGTACAATGGAAAGGCACCAGTGGTTATCATCCAGGTGATGTGGTCTGATGATGTTTCATGGTCACTTGCTGTGGTGTGGAGAATGGACTGAAGGGTCTGAGAGAGGAAGTCAGGAGTCTAGTCTGGTCATGCCCAAGAGCTGCTGGCGATCCTCCTGGAGCAGTTGTGGTTGAGACAGACATGGAGAGAAGCAGATGAAATTGGGAGGATTTGGGGAATAACTTCTTGATGGATGGATCTGAGAAGTGAGAGAAATAGAAGAGTCATGACAACTTCTAGGTGTTTAGCTAGGACAATTGGATGATTGGGGGTGCATGTCCTAAGTTAGGACAAACGGTGGAATGGGTTTTGTAGATAAGGAATCAGGTTTCATTTTGAAAAGTTATGTATAGACAAGTTACCTTAAATCCTATCTTGCTGTATTCTCAAGGCCAAGAAGAGTACATAGTGCATCATTTTAAAAATGAATATTCGTTGATTCAAAGAAGAAGATCCATGAGACTCAAGCAGGCTTTGGATATGTGAGGGTGAAGTTCCGATTAGAGATGGAAATAGGTCAGAGATAAAAAGTGGGAATCTGTGAGCATTTAGATATTAATAAACAATGAAGGGTAGACGAAGTCAATATGGAGAGGGTTCGAGGTAGAAAGAGCTGAGGACCAGTTCTGAGCAATAACACCTTTTAAATCTCATGTAAAGGAGAAGCGCTCAGAGAAAAAGGCTAAGGGCAGAAGCCAGGATGTCAGAGAAGAAAACCAATACTTGGTCATCAGGGAGTCAAGAGAGGAGAGAGTTACAAGATCAACAGTGCTTACTGGCTCTGAAAGATCCTGTAAAATGAAGACAGAATCATCCACCAAATGCAAATGCTTACATCAAACCTGGAATCCCATGAACTCATTCTGACTAAACAGCCTTTTGGTTTTACCCCTTGCTGATCATGGCAAATGATTAAAAAGATAAAATCTATGAATTGCATCTCAGAGTAAGATTACTAATCCTTGAAAAAATGATCAGTTCTAGTAACAATATTCGTCTCTAATGTCCTGGGGTGATACTGGGGAATCTGTGTGGGATCAAAAGGCAGGCAGGTCAAGGACCAAGTCCCGACCTGCTCACTTCCAGGGGTATACTTTGGGCTAGGTAATACTTTAGTGCAGGGGTGGGCAAACTTTTTGACTCGAGGGCCACAATGGGTTCTTAAACTGGACCGGAGGGCCAGAACAAAAGCATGGATGGAGTGTTTGTGTGAACTAATATAAATTCAAAGTAAAGGAGCGGAGGGGAGAGCAAGAGAACCGGATAGAACAGCCGGATCCGGCCCACGGGCCGTAGTTTGCCCACGGCTGCTTTAGTGACTACCAAACGCCCTGCCTGCCAAACTTGCATGTTGAAAATAATACCTCACTCACTTCCTCACAGAGTTTTCATAAAAATCAAAAGAATGAATGTATGCGATTAGCTTTAAAACTGGAGAAATACGTTGCAGATAATAAGGGATGTGGAAATGACTGGAAGCACTGCTTACTCACGCCCTCATTCATGCACGTGTCCAGTATTTAGGAGCCCCATCTTCAGGCAGGCCAATGGACCGCCACTGCCTTCAAGTAGCTCATCGTCTGGCTGTATTGTCTTCATTTTGTTAACTTAGCCCCAAAATGGAAGCATCCGGGTTCTTCCGGAAAACCTGTGCAGTACACAGTGGTGATATGACACAAGATAACATCAAGTGCTAACTAAAATGATGCCCGTGTAATTGAGATGATTAAACTGTATAACTCACTAATAACTCTCCTTCCATAAAATAAATGCCCCCTCTATTTTCTCACCACACTTTGCATATTCTTCTAGGCTAGCTCTTGGTTTCAGATGTGTTGCTCATTCCCAGCTAGACCATGATGACTATTGGGACAAGGTCTATGTCTTATTCAGGCTCTGGCACAGTGTTCTCTAAATGTCTTTTGTATTAAAATAATTTTCCCCAGGGAGCACATGTAGATGCTAATCCTGTGGCTTTCAGTTAGGGGTGGGGGGCAATTCTAAGTACTCCTAAGATCCTGATGAATACTTCAAGATAGAGGTCAGAAAAAGACCCACTATAGGAGGTAAAAAGCTTCTAAAGAATATTGATTGATGAGGAAAAATAACTTGCCCAAAGAAGTTCAGCAATGGAGAAAACTCAGTGGTCTTTTTCTCCTTATTTCACAGTCTCTCCATGGAGAATAATGACCCTTACCTACCACCCCAAACAGCCACTGGGGACCCCGCAGCAAGCTGGGCAGTGATCTCTCTGCCAGGGATGGGCATGGCCCCTGGACTGCCCTCTGAGGATGCCTGAGGCTGTGCCAGGTGTAAGAGGTGTGAGAGGTATGGAGGAACCACTTAATAAGACCAGAGGCATAGGAGGGCTTGAGGCCAGAGCTGTAGCCTTCGTTGTTATCTAGGAAGTTGCTTCCAGGCCACATGTGACCTGAAGAGACGATGGCTCAGGAGACGGCAGTCATTGAGTCTCTGCCGCCCCAGACTCCTGGGAAAGGAAGCAGCTCCTTCCTGGGGCTTCTAGCCCATCCCATTCCTGCCTTTAAGAGATGTGAGGTCTCCAGGGAACGCATGCTCCCGACCAGCAGGGAGTGCAGGTCTGTGGGCCCCACACCCTGGGCTCTGAAGCCCTGAGCTCATGACTCCAATGGATGGTGTTTATAAGAAACATCTGGTCCTCAAATATTAAAAATATGTCCGCATGGGCCTCGGCTCCCACAGGCCTGGACTGAGTCCCGGGAATCTGCAGTTGAAGGGACTCTGGCCTTGGGCCCTGGGAGATACTCTGAGCAACATGGTGATGGGGGGGTAAGGGCGGGGGAACAGTTAAAAGCTCAAGCTCTAAGGTTGAAATCCTATTCTACCCATTTCTTGCTGGGTGACCTTGAGAGGCCATTTAAGCTCTCCACACTGCAGTCTTCATGTCAATAAAATGGCAGTAAGACTCGTGTGTACTTCATAAACTTCTTCTGACTACTAAATAGACTAATCCTGCAAAGCAGGCATCCTAGTGTGTGGCATACACTAAGTAATAAGTAAATGGTCATTATTAACATTACTTAAAAAAAAAAAAAAAAAAAAATAGCTGCAACTAGAATAGCATCCGGCCCTGAAAGTCTCCCACGGCAACCCTGCGCTGCTTGATTCAAAGAACGTGTTCCCTTTTAACATGAGTGACTTCATTACAGATGGGCTGCCCTCCCATGGAATCCATGAAGCGGGCTATATCCAGGGGGTGATGTTGTGCATTTGGTGGCTCTGCCGTATTCACAGTAATAATACCAACAGCACCACGAAATGTGTAGCAGGTGCGCTAAGAACCCCAATACCCAATTGTTGCAGGGTTCAAAGGTGAATAAGAGACTCTCCCAGCCACCAACCCACCTCCCACTCGGGCTCACTGGGACTGGGTGGTGCCATTCGCTCAACAAGGATGTGCTGGACCTTTTCCACGCACCCGGTTCCGTGTGCCAATGAAGCAGGTGAAGGCGGTGGCCTTGACAGGAGACAGGAATGGGTGGCATTCCCAGTCAGAATGCAAGAATATTCCAGGCAGAGGAAGAGCAGGAGTGAAGCCCGGTGGACAAGGCCAGGTGCTCAGGGGAAGAGGGTGAGGTGTCTAAATAGACTGCTGTGTGGGACACTCCAAAATGTTCAGCCCCCCCCCCCCCCCCCGCACCAATAGAATCGTAGTCAGGGTTCCTGATGGGGCCTTCACAGTTCTCCATCCCTCTCTCCAGGATCCTGTCACACCCCACTCATCAGCTTATCTCCCCAAATGCCTCGATGTCCCCAATGCACTGGGCCACCATCATCCTTAGAAGAAAGTCCCTGTGCTCTGGACTCATTCTGGGTCCTCTTCGAGGGACACTCCTGCTGCTGCTCTGAAGGCTCCTCCTTCATGACCCATCCCCATGCCGCCCCTTTCAGAAGCCAATTTCCAAGGCACCAGCTTTGTAAAGGCTCGACCTCTTCCTGCTGCCCACCCGGCACCAGGCCTCGATGTATTCACCACCGAGGTCCTTCTAGTAGCATACCCTCCCGGCCTGTGTCTTTATCCCCCAGGACACTGTCAACATCTTGAGACGGAGGAATGCATCTCTCTCAGCACTTTGCACATAGTAGGAGCACACAGAGCAGTGTCTGGAGTGCAGCAGCTCCTCAGTGTGCGCCTGTTGAACCCATGCGGAACGCTGACTATGAGCCTGAGAGCGAGAGGCTTTGGGAATGGGCAGGCTGGAGACTTGTCAAGAGAGGCCTTGCATGGCAGGCTGAGGAGTCCTGAGTGAATTCCATCAGCGAAGGAAAACCGTGGCCTCTGACATGGACGCCATGGGCAGATCCATCCTCCTGGGGGATTTATGGTGAGAGTGATGCTTCAAGGGTTGGGCCATGGTTCACTTAAAGCGGGGGAAGCCAACAGAAATGCAAACTCTAGCTCAGCTGGCAGACAATGCACCTGACATGTCGCTGTTTCGAGGGCTGCACGCGAAGTCAAGTTGAGGAACACAACCCTTGTACAATGTGGCCCTGATGGGTGCGTGATTTTAATGAAGCGGGAGACAGAGAACAGCGCCAGCACGCTAACAGTAGGCGCGCCGTGGTGTCCAACAGGGGCTGGCTCGTTTGCGTCCTTTGTCACTATAACTGCCATCTGAGGGCTCTGTTTAAGGCCAAGCCCAGGTTTGGTTTTGCTGTGTCTGTAAGGGAAGCATTCGTTTCCCACCAGGTTTTAGGACAAGATGTTCATTCAAAACTCTAAATACGTCCAGCAAATTACGTTTTTCCCGAGAATGTGCACAGCTTGGGCACTTGAAGGGGATGCCTTGTTAAGTCAAGAAACAGTCCAAAAAGGATGCTCCGAATGGCTCATTTACATACAGGGAGTCCCGTAGACTCACGGGGGTAGGAGCAAGTCACGGTCGCCTTCCTGGGGGTGGTGTCTGAAGAGGCAGCGTCAGATGAAGAAAGCAGAAGCAGTGAGTCCCGGGCCCTGGAGTGTGAACTTGGAGCCCCAGGGGTGACACAGCAAGGACATCGTCGCCACCGATATAACAATCCCTCGCCAGCCAAGGTCCCGGCACTCTTCTGAGAGGAGCATGGAATCGTGTGGGGGAACGTTCTGGAAGCTGTGGGAGATGCGACGCCTGTCCTCCTGGGTCTCAGGGACCATGGATGCAGGCTCCTGCCCTCATGTCCACTAGTGCTGCTTGAGTTCCAGAGCGAGTTCCAGAGCGAGTTCCAGAGCTCTGGGTCGGCTCCTGCTCCAGGAGGCACAGGAGGGAGAGGGGTGAGGAGAGAGCAGGCCCCGGGCTCTGTCTCCCGATTACACCCCAAAGTGCTGGTCCCCAGGGACTATGGAAACAGGGATTAAGAAAAAAATCATTTTGAGGGATGCAATTTTGCATCACTTCTCTCAAAGACCCCAGTCTTTGCAGCATTTTTAGGACATCAGATTAGAGTAGGTGATAAGGTTTCTATCTCCAAGGTGGTCTACTGTCCCCTGAGTGTGGGACAGAGGCATAAGGGTACACCCTTTCCCCCACATTCTTCCTCCCTCCCTCTCTTGACCTTCTCTTTTTCCCCTTCCCTCCTCCCTCCCTCTCTCCCCTCTTCCCTCCCTCCCTCCCTCCTTCCTACCTTCCTCCTCTCTTGCTCCCTTTTGGAACTCATGCAAAGGGACACCAAAATGCTGGGAACGGCCACCTTCACTTCTCCATTCATTCCCAGAACCCCCTGTTTCCCAAGCTGCTTCCCTCTCGTGCCCCGTCTGCTGTTAAAAGCTGTGCTCCACGGTCCTGATGTGTCCCTCCGCTGGGTTTCTCACCCCAGGACTTGCTCGGCCTCTCCCCTCGCCCCTCTGGTTTCAATCCTGCATCTCTGGACAAACGGCTCCTGGGAGGGCTGTTTGTCTTATCAAGTCTGCAACCAGGGACCCTCCCTGGCTACACAGGAGGACATGGATCTCAGTTAAGACGGTGGTTGGATTCAGACCCAATTTCCCTTCAGCCCCTTACCCGCTGAGTGACACAAGCCAGGGGGCCACCCCCCCAAACTTCAGGGAGGTCTTTGTGGAGGTGTTCCGATGCGTAAGCAAGATTACCAGACCCTTCGGAGCTCCCAGCAGAAGGAAGCAAGTGATGAGCGGTATCGGTGTGAGGACCACAGGAGGGGGCCGAGGGAGGGGAGCACCATCACAGGCTTAGCCAGAGGAGCCACCAGCACCGAGGAAGGGAGCAGGGGTCAGGAGTGGCCGTAGGAATGATGATTAAATATTACATTGGAGAAGGTGCTGCGTGAGCAACTAGGAGCCTGGACTTGGGGCTCAGACCATTTATTATTACCTGCCTGACCTGTCCCAAGCCGCTTACCTTCCAGCTGCCTCGGGTCCTCCTTCCCCTCCCAGTCCCTTTGGCCTCTCCTGGTGGGTGTGATGCTGACCCGGGCGGTGGGAGGGGCGCATGGCAAGCGGTGGAGGGCCATGCGCCCGCCCACCATGTGCTTCCTTAGGTCATGGGCTGTCTTTGGTTCTTCTCTCTCTTCCAAGACCTTCCTCTAGGCACCAGCCTGTGCTGGAACCGCACCTCCAGCTCCTTCCGAGAGCGTTAGTGATACACGAGCACTAACCCCAAACACAGAGAGTGGCGTGCAGAGCGCTACGTGGACGTGGTCATCCAGAGATGAGAATGGCTTGGGGTTAAGTGAGTGGAAGTAATGGGAAGATGTTGGGAAAAGAGAGTATTTGATTCTTCGTGAATGATGCCATCCTTCAGAAGAGCAGAGGGGGCAGCGGGGGCTCCTGGCCGTGACCCCAGCACTGTGGACGATCTCCACCACGTGTGGGGGACACCCAGACCTGCCAGGCTCAGTGGGGCTTTCCTCTGCTGGCGGGAGGAGGAGGAGGCTTTGCCGTGATGAAGGCCTGGCCATGAGCAGTGCTGTGTTTTATTGTCAAACTCAGCATGCGTTGGCGAATTGCCCTCCTCGATACCAGCTCTGGCCCTGTCTCTGGAAGTGCATTGCAATTAAACGTCATGAGGAGTTTTATGTGGTCCTGATAGGGCACCCCCCTTCTGAACGCCCCTCTAAACGAGTTTCTAAACCTGCAGTCGGTGCCCGTTAACTCGGAGTGTGGGGAAGAGCTGGCCATGGTTAATAAAAATAACAGCTTGCATCACAGCACACATTACCGTGTGCCGCGTTTTACAACGTCTCCATTAACTACAGATTAGCCATTCTGAAGGGGAAGGGACTGTATGGGTCATTTATTTCACTGCTCCCGCCCCACGCAGGAATAGGAAAAATGAGTGGCTGCGCCAGCAAGACCCAGGTCACCAGCAGCATGGACTCCGCAGAACTGGGGCTGCCAACTGGACCAATCTCTGGCTTGGAGGACCAGACTGAACCCTTCCCACAGGCCCCCAGTGGGATTCTCTCCACGCTCAGCCCCCTGCTCAGCACCTGACCAAAGCAGGCCTAAGTCAGTCCCTGGCCCACCTCGGGGTGCAGTCAGAGCCTGTCTTACAGCACAGACCCCGTATCTGACGGATTGGATTGGGCGTCACCCAGGGACGTTTGTTGAAGTGAGTGTCTGCTTTCCAGGACAGGGGTTTCTGGTTTCGTCCCCACGTCCTGCTCTCTGATTCCCCAGAAACGTCCAGAGGCCCTGGCGTCATGACTGGTACAGAACCGATCGGACACAATCATGTGTGGTTAGTCTTTTTAATTTTGATTTTAACTTTATCTTAGACTACTGGGCCCTTCTAAGCAGATGGGTCTTCCTTAGTCCCAGTTCTCCACACCCCATTAGACTCCACTGGGCTCCCCTGCACAGCCTCTTGGGCTGGGTCGGCCCTACAGTTCCTTTCCTCTTGTTGCTCACCTCTCTCTATGGCACCCATCACACCTCAGGGCCATACCTGCCTGAGCTAGGACATCAACACTCAGTTATGGGAAATAGTGCCTGAATAGAGTCTTAAAATGTATAATTAATTTTTGAAGTCTACCTGAGAGTTGCCGATAGACTTAAGGCTGTGTGTCCCACCAGCCTATTATTTCTCTGTTCTCTGCTCACAGCCCTCCCCAGCCTCCTCTGTAGTTGTAGGGTGGTGACCTGCAATTAGTTGTGGCTAATAGAAGGTGGGTGGCAAGTGATCTGTATCTCTTCCAAATACAGCTGTTAAGAGCTTGAATGTCTGTTCTTTCTCCCTCTCAGGGCTCTTTGGAGCCACTTATTGAGAGGTTGGGGGTCCCAAGGTGGAGAGAAGCAGGTCCCCTGAGTCACTAGATGGAGGAGAACCCCTGCCAACCCTCATTACATTTTGCACAAGAAATATGCTTCCATTGTGCTAAGCTGCTCAGAAATCAGGATTTGTTTGTTAATGCAGCAGATCTTAGCCCATCCTGACTAATACACAGCATAGCCTTTGTCCATTCCTTAAATGATGTTTTTCTCATGTTCCATTCTCAGTTCCTTTATCTCCACTTTCCCTATATACTCCCATATACTCCCACATCCTTGACCACCATAAATTTGTTGAAAGCACACAACCTAGTTCAGTTTCTGCATTTGAGCTTCCGACACCTGCATCCAACTGCTGCCTCCTTTCCCATGTTTTTAGTATTTCAGTATTTCTGTGCCCCCATTTAGCCTTAAACCTCTTGGAAGAGATTTTAAGCTACTTCATGACTGGACCCCAGAACAGCAAAGAGCACCAAGAGTGTGGCCTCTGAAATCAGACCCCCGGTGTCAAGTCAGGACTCACCTGAGAAAGTCACCTGACCTCTGAGCTACCAAAGAGGACAAACAATGCTTATTTTACTGTGTCATTGTGAAGGCTGAATTAGATCATCCATAGTCACAGAATTCCTGCTCAAAACATGACAATTATCATAAATTATTTTCCTATATAATAAAAGCCTATTATGCAAATTGTCCCCTCAACTGGGAGTTCTGCTGGGAGTTAGACCGCTTGCTATGATGTGTGCTGACCACCAGGGGGGGCACGGAACAGGCTAGCATTGGCAATGTGGTGCTGGTAGAGGGCAGCAGTGGAGGTGCTGCAGGCCCCGATGGACCCCGACAAGAGCAGGACCAGGGAGGGATGGTGGAGCAGGTGAGCAGGCAGCACCAGGCCAAGGTGGGTGCGACCCACTGGTCAATCACCCTGCCGATCTGATCACAGGGCGACCAACGGTGGCAGCAGAGGGCAGGGACGCTGCCTAGCTCCCCCAGCGCCTGGGAGCCTGGCAGCGGAGGGGCAATGGGCAGGGCGATCGGGCCCTGTGGGCAGTGACCAGTGGCAGTGGTGGGGGGCAGGGCTGCCTCCAGGCTCTCTCAGCGTCTGGCAGCCTGGCAGCAGTGGGGCAATCAGCAAGGCAATTGGGCCCCATGGACAGCAACCAGCAGCAGGAGTGGGGGGCAGGTGGCCGGGGGAAAGGAGAGAGTACCTGTCTGGCAGCCGGCAGCTGCTAGGGACCCTACCAGTGCACGAATTCATGCACCGGGCCTCTAGTTAATAATAAAATGAATTGCTATACAATTACTTTCTATGTGTCAGCAACTATACCAAACCACTTACATCCATGGTCTCTCATTTAATTTCCATAGCGCCTCTACGTTGCTTAGGTGTAAGAAGAATAAGCAACTAGTCTCATAAACAACCATGGTAGTGAGCTGCAGAGTTGAGCTTCAAACCCAGGTCTCCCTGGTGAGATAGTTGGTGCTCTCCCAAGGAGCAGAGAGCAAAATAATGATGCCACCTGACATCCCGAAACAGAGGAATGGTTTTAACGATTGTAGGCTGTTTTTACAGCATCATGGTGTGGGGTTGCCACCTTGCACACACACACACACACACACACACACATCCAGGAGGGCACATTTGCACCCAATGCAATTTGAATATATAGCAAATGATGCTCCCTGGTGTATTATACAACCACTAAAATTCAGGCATAGGTGTGACTTCTTTATGTTAGCATCGGAAATGTTTAGATCGTAGCACAGTGATTAAGGACATGGGGCTCAGGAATCCAATTGCTTTGGTTTGAGTCACAGCTTTAGAATCTTCTGGTGTGGGACATTGAGAAAATTACTAAACATCTATAAACAGAGAATATAACAACATCTCCCTCACAGGGCTGTGCTCAGGACCAAGCAAGGCAATAGATGACTAGTGCTTGGGAAGTTCCTAACCAATCATGCTCAAATATCACATCAACATCAATATCATTGTTATTATTGCAAGTGATAAACATCAGGAAACAAAATTGGACTTGTTTTATGTGCTACCCTCCATAAAATAGCATGGAGGCAGAGATAAGGCGGGAAGATAATATGCTTTCACGCCAGCAATGGCTCTCTCTGGCCTGCTTAATTCTTGGTGATTTTTTTCCTCCTCTCTATCTCTGCCTGTTTTCAAATTGTTGGTGATGGCTAGGTGTCGCTTGAATAAGAAAACAATGAAATAACACTCGACCGTGGCTTTAGACAAGAACTTTTGTTTTCTGACCTCACTGATTTTTTTTTTTTTTTACAGGATCATCTTCAGCCATTAAATGCATGTAAAAGCTCTCATCCATTTCTGATCATCTGAAATGTAGTGACAGGCCCTGAAATCAATCCTACATCCGAGCTTTGCAAAGAGTGTAAATTATTTCAGAAGTCCTGTCAGGTAGAGTTTATTCCAAGGTTTTCTCGCACATTTTAATCAGAAAACACAGAAGGTCTACGCGGCTTAGATTGAAATATCCCTCACCTTGTGCTCAGAAGCCGGGTGACTTACTGTCCGCCGGCTAATGGGACCGGCAGAAGGTGCAGCTCGTCTGATAGAGGCCGCCTGGGCAGGGACTGGGGGAAACACATAAAGAAACATTTATTTAAAAAAAGTAAATCAACCATAAAGATCCTCCCGGCAGACCTGAGCGATGGAAGGCTCTCTCTCATTTTCTCCTTGGCAAAATTTAATCTATCGCTGGGGTTTTTCAAGCGTCATATTCAAAGAGATGCAAATTCATCAGCACTGGGACCCCAGCTGACTTTTAGCACCTTGTGAATGTCAAAGGGGTTTAAAGGTGGCTGTGATTCACCTCCTTCCATCCTCACTCATTCAAATGCACAGAGATATGCTTTTGCTTTTTTTTTTTTTAGAAGAAAGACTAAAGCAGAGCACACATCTACCTATGTGTTCAGAGCTTTTTTGTGTGTGGATCTGTTTGCTGCAAATCTGAAATTTAAACAGAAAATGCCATATTGAGAAACCAAAGTGCAATTGAGAAATCCACAGTCTATCACTAAATTGCAGGGCTAGCGAGAGAGTATTTGTTTTGTTTTGATTTTTTTTTTTAAATAGTAATCATTTTCTCCATCACCTTCTTCCCAACCCACTCCCATGAACTAGTTGAGGGATCACTCTTAACTCATGAGACATTCTTGTCCTCCACATGGTTCCCCCACTGCACACAATCCCTTAAGTAACATAATGAATTTACAGTAAAAAGTAAGAGGTTTTAATAACATTTTGTACACAGACATGGTTTATGGGAGAGTTATGCTCTGCGTGGGGATTGGCAAGATGTTTAAAGTCAGTTTCTCCGCATCTTCACACTAATAAAGGATCAATTTACTAACGGAAATTCTGTAACTTGGAGTCACAAGGGAAAATTAAATTAGATTTCCCTCCAGATAACAAAAGCCCCAGATTAAGTATTTGTAATTCAGAGCTGCTATTATGTGTACATAATTTGAAAATGCTTTTCCTTTCAATTCAATGATAATGTGTTGAGTTCCTACTACATGTTGGGCCCTGGGGACATACAGAAGACCTAGACTCAGTGTCTGCCATTAAGGAGAGCCCAGGCTCATAGTCGCATGTATGGGTCACCTATTGACATAATAGGCTGCTCAACAAATAAATCTCAGTAGCCTACAATGAGAAATAGTGAGTGCTCATGCATTTCAAGAGCTCTGCTGATCTTGCTTGGCCTCGCTTACATGCCTGAAGTTGGACTAGCTATTGGCGGGGCAATGGCTCTATGTGTCTCCCTTCCTCCATGGGCTGGCCTGGGCACGGGCTGGTGGCAGTGGCGGACACATGAGGGAGAGGGTAAGGGCAATTGCACCAGTGCCTTGCCAGCCTCGTATATCACATTCGCTGACATCTCATTGACCGAAGGTTACATGGCTGATTCCAAGTCAAAGAGGGAGAACGTTGCAAAGTTACACAGCAAAGGGTGAAGAATGGGGCTGTCTTTGTAAACTGCTTCCCAGGGACAGATAAGACATATACGCACTCTAGAAATACATGCGATCGAAGAGCAGACAGGAGCCCTGGGGTACCAAGGACAGAACATCTCACTCTGGAAGATACAGCCGGGGCCTTCTATGAAGGGGATGTCTAAGCCGAAGCTGAAATATAATAAGGCTCTCATCCAACAGGCCAAGGACGCAGGTATTCTAGGCCACAGTAAGGCCACAACCCAGGCATGGAGGCCTTGAATAATGCTGACCAGTCCTGCAGAAGCACGCGGAGTAAGGCAGGGTGAGGTGGGAGGTTCTGGATGAGACCCAGAAATGATGTGGGCCCTAATTCTGGAAGATCGAAGACATTTGCATACCGATAGGTCTTCGTCTTCCAATAATGAAGGCATCGAAATACATTGACACAGCCTGCTTTATCAAGACACGAGTGTAGGTTGGGGAAAAGCAGGAGCCATAACCGTGTATCTTCCTGTTGTAGCAAGGGACTCCCACAACCGAGGTAGCAGAACTGCAAGCACGTTCAAAATCTCATCCGGGTCTTCCTGTACCTGCAGAGAAAACACCCTCCTAAGAAGCCATTCTTTGTGTGCGATGAAAAGAGAGGCTTGTCTCTTTAAGAAAGCGGTCGGGGCAGCGCTTTTGGGTTGGGACGCCTGGAGACAGTGGAGATTGATTAGGTGTGTACATGTTGGCGGAGAAAGCTGTAGAAAGGCGAATGGAACTGTTTGACAAGATGAAAGGCTATCCGGCATGCTAGACAGCTGCTTGAGTGAGCAGATCTATCACAGCGCGGTGGAATACACTCCCCAGCAAATGACACCTGCACGGCACAAGCTCCTGCGAGCCAGGTCACACACTCTGTGTCTGGCAGGACAGGCTCAAGCCAACAGAGTCGGAAAGTGGAGTTCCACGCACCTGCTTGTTCCAGATGGACGGTGGCCTGAATGTTTCCGGGGCTGCTTCGCTTCCCCACCGTTGGGTAGCCACTGGCATAAGGCTCTCTCTGTAGAGCTCTACAGAAAGAGGAGGCTACCTGGCGATGCTGCGTGGTGGGCTGGAGACAGGATGGGCTTTGGAGACAGAAATGCTGACCCCGGTTATTCTCACCCTAGTCTTGAACAAAGCGCTTAGCCTCCTTGACTCCTGGTTTTTTTCTCATCTGTAAAATGGGTTAGTAGCAATTACTTGCACAGGTGTGGAGGCAGCCATCACCACTTGTGTGCATGGGAGTCTTCACTTTCTGTTGCTGCTGGGGGTCCCCGACACGGGTCTCGCTGAGGCTCTCGGGAGAATCTCTGTCTTTGCCTTTTCAGCCTCTACAGACTGTGTGCATGCCTTGACTCGTGGCCCGTTTCTTCCATGTTCAAGGCGAGAAACATTACATTCCTCTGACCATTCTTCCCCACTGCATTCCACTGTCTCTTAAATCTGGTTGATTTATTTCTTCAGTCGCAATTTATGTTGCTCAGATTAGCCCATCACATCTTGCTCTGACCTCAGCCAGGAAAAAGCTCCACTTTTTAAGGAGCCACACAAGGAGACTGGACTCACCCAAATAATCCTGGATAACCCGGACTTCAAGATCCTTAACTTCATCACATCTGCAAAGTAAGGCACCATGGTCACAGGTCCCGGAGACCTGCAGTAAATTTTCCTGCCACGCCCTGGCCAGGTGGCTCAATTGGTTGGAGTGTCATCCCATTTACCAAAAGATTGAAGGTGGATCCCTGGTCAAGCACATACAGGAGGCAACCAATCAATGTTTCTCTCTCACATCAATGTCTCTCCCTCCCCCCCTTCCTCTCTCTCTCAAATCAATGAATATATCCTCAGGTGAGGATTGAAAACAGTGTGCCTGCCACCATGGGGGAAGCTCTCCTTCACAACATCACAGATCAAGGGCATCTTGTAATTCATCTGCAACGTCTACGTGGAACTGACCACAAAGCTCGCCTGAATACAAGATGGCCCATCACTGAGACTGCAAATGCTAATAATAATGTGCGCGTCAGCTCCTCATGGGACCCTTCCCTGCTGGACAGGTCAGCATCACCGAGAAGGTGCCCTGCACAGCTGCCTGTGCTTCCTCCTCCCAGAAGAAGGGGCCCCCCCTGCTTTGCTGGCATCACGTTTCTGACACCTGGCACAGCATCCGGAATATTGGGGGCTGGTGACAGCATCTGTTGGATGCTTATGTATGCTACTGATAAATTATGACCTTGGTTAGGCACTATGCTGGTCACTTAGCAGACATCATGTCCAATCCTCATCTGGAACTTTAGGGTTAATATCATTATTCCCAATGTGCAGAGCAGGAAACTGAGGCTTAGTTCAGAAAGCCCAACTTTCCCCCCCAAATCACACAGCTGGCGAATGATAAAGGTGAGGTTCAATGTAGGCCTGTAGAACCCTGAAACCCACTTTCTTGCCCTTTGGAGCTTCCCCAAATGGGCCATGACCCGTCATGCCATCCAGTTCAAAAAAAAAAAAATAGAATAACACCCATGATCCATTGCATAACTACCCAGGAAAAGATAATAATTGCAGCAGCAGCAATACCGCCAATAGCAACGGCTAGACATTCATAGTGCTACCCAAAGCCCTAACCTGCATTCACTCATTGGTCCTGGCAACAACATCGTTAAGTTTTCATGAATGAGGAAACAGCACACAGAGGGTGGGTAACGTGCCCAACACCACACAGCTGGTGGGATCGGAAGCCAAAGCATGCGTGGGCTTCCCCACTGCACTGCACTGTCTCCTAAATCTGGTGGATTTATTTCTTCAGTCTCAGCTCATGTTGCTCAGATTAGCCCCTCACAAGACTTACCTCGATATGCACAGAACATTTGAGAAACAGACAAAAATGAAGGAAGACATATTGCCAATAGCGCCATTTGACCAGAATGGGAGTCTAAGCTGCCTTTTGGGTCAACCCTTCATGTGCTGATGTGGATTCAGGGACCAGCTCAGGGAGGGGAGTCTGCTGCCAAGGTTAACATGGGGAGGAGTGGGGGGGGGGGGCTGCCCCAGGCAGGATGAAGCCCTTCCTTCACCCCCCAGACACCTTGTCAGGCCCCTGGGCTGAAAGGGTGGCTCACTCCCCTGTCTCCCTCCCGGGTGGAGAGAGCCTTCCCTCACCCAGGTGGGTCTCAGCAATCCGCCTCTGGAACAGGTCAGACCCACTGGCAGCACCCGAGTCAGTTGGTTCTTTAAAGAGTGAAGAGCCTGGGGGTCCTGCCCACGTGCTGCTCCCCACCCCTCCAAGCCACCATATCGCTCCCCCGGGCCCAGCCCCCTCCTACTCCGTGTCACTGCTTCCTTCTCACCTCTTAAAGTCCAGCCCTCCACGCAATGGTGAAGAGCCCCTTGACAAAGTCATTGCAGGTACCCCATTACCCTCCTTCAACCACCATGGTTTCCCATCACCGACCGACTCAGACCCAAGCCCCTGCCGCACTCTACAGGGTCTGAGCCACCCCCGCCCTCACCAGTCTCTCATCTCATTCACACTCTCCTCTTCCTCACTGACTGTCCGCGTGGACACAGCTCACCGTTTCTACCTCCCTTCTCCCCATTCCCCCTGCCCGCGCCTTCTCATGCATCAGGTCCCAGCTCGAGTGTCACCTCTTCAGAAAGAGGCCATCGCTGAACATCCTATGTGACCAGCACCCCATGTCCAGGGTTGCTCTGTGATTTCATAGCACGGGTCACTCTTTGAAATGACCTCATTCAGCCTTCGCTTACGTGTTTGTGTGTATTCTCCGTCTTCTCAGCCAGGAGGTTGGGCCATGAGGGGCTGTTGGTCCATCTGCCTCGTCACTTCTCACAGCATTGGGAGTGCCCTATGTACCAGCGTGGGTGGCCTCACCGGGGAGCTTGTTAGGAATGGCGAGTCTCTCGGTGCCCGTGCCCCAGCCCGCACTTTAATACTGTCCCTACTCACACGCATGTTATGGTTAGCATAGTCATGTCCCAGCGAAGTGCCTGGAACACGAGATGCTCAAGAAACACCCACTAGCCGAAACCGGTTTGCCTCAGTGGATAGAGCGTCGGCCTGCGGACTGGAGGGTCCCAGGTTCGATTCCGGTCAAGGGCATATACCTTGGTTGCGGGCACATCCCCAGTGGGAGGTGTGCAGGAGGCAGCTGATCGATGTTTCTCTCTCATCGATGTTTCTAGCTCTCTATTCCCTCTCCCTCCTCTCTGTAAAAATATCAATAAAATATATTTTTTAAAAAAAGAAAGAAACACCCACTAAATCAGGGGTCCTCAAACTTTTTAAACAGGGGGCCAGTTCACTGTCCCTCAGACCGTTGCAGGGCTGGACTATAGTTTAAAAAAATAACTATGAACAAATTCCTATGCGCACTGCGGGCCAGGGACAAGTCGGCTGCTAAGCAGGACAGGCAGCGGCACCCGGCGGGCCGGATAAATGTCCTCAGCGGGCTGCATGTGGCCCACGGGCCGTAGTTTGAGGACCCCTGCACTAAATGAATAAATGAATGAATGATGTTGCTCTTTATCTCAAGCAAAGACACCGGCCTTGAGCGTTGCATGTCAGTAACAGGCCTTGGGGCTGCAGGAATTGAAATCAGTTCGTGAATAAAGGAGATTTCCCAGACGTCGCGAAGGCATCTGCGTTGATCCTTGTGTGGTGAGGAGACGGCCCGGCACCTCGAAGCGTCCGGGCCTCTGTGGTTGCGTCACCGGCACATGGGCTGGTTCAGCAGCCGCTCCTCTCAGAAGTGTCCTCCTTCTCCTTCGCGGGTTTAAGCCCGTGCCCGCGGCTCTGATTGCTCACTATTTGAAGCTGAGCTGATTTCAACCATGGCCAGAAAATCGCTAACTTCTTTTAACCAACGGTAGAACACAGACTTCAGGATGAGTGACGTCCTTCGACTCACCCTGCTTGGATTAATATTAATTAGAATCAGTAAAGTTAACCTGGGTCTTGGCCACGATCATGACTGAGTGTGTCTGGGTGTACATAGGAGGGCTGCAAAGGACTGAAGGGCAGTCCCTGACGAAGACAATTGGTGGCACAGAAGGAATGTAGCAAAAGGTTAATTCTTGGTTTCATGCTTTCCCCGTTACAAAATGCTTCCCAACAAAGGACTGGCGGAACTATCCTGTTAGAAATCATAGCACTGTCGCAGTCGATGCATGCCGTAGTCACAGGGATTCTGTCCTTGGGTGGGCACAAACCCGGGCTGCTGAGGCTGTCCGGCTGGGTTCGCGCCCCTTCCCGCCGATGACCTGACCCCGCAAAGCCCTGAAGCCAGGAGGCTGAGCGTGAACCGTCCTCGCTCTCAGAGTTCTTTTATATAAAGTTCTGAGCACAAAGTTGGGGCTTAAAAATGTCATTAATCTCTTGTACCTGTTTTTTTCTCTTTTGCATACAAACAACAAAAACACACGAGGCCGGGGTGAAGTATCTAAAAGACTGACAGCTAAAAAGCCGGCTTTGCAGACGCTCTGCATTGGCCGTGGCTGAAGAACGTGTGGACATCAGCAAAGCTGTGGACGCCGGAAGGCCCTGCAAAGGAAGACACTGCCGAGTTCTACCGGAGACCATTAAACACCTCAAGTGACGCAGGCACGCCACACGCAGTGTTTACAACCTGCCTGGTTCCCCAGCCTTGGCCATTTACTTTATTTTACTATTGTGTTATATTTTATATTATTTGATTTGATTTTCCTTCATCTTACTTTGTGTCACCTTATATTTTTTCAAGTACATACCTGTTTGCCTCGTCTGCATTGGACACTGTTCTCAGTGCCTCACAAATCCCAGCTCAGCCATCCCATAAGGTGGCCCCATTATTAGGCCCATTTTACAGATGGAGAAACTGAGACACAGAGAAGCAAATTGTCCACCAAGCCCCACTTGCCATGGGCCCAAGATGGTTTTGGCCACTGTGGCCTCATCGTCTGATTCACTGACTAGCTCCGAAAGATCCGGGACAGATGTTTGAAGTCCAATCCACCACTCCAGTCCAACCCGCCTGCCTGGAAGGCTAAAGGAAATCCAACTTGGAACAGGTCCTGCAACACAGTAGGTGCACACGGAACGCCCGCGGAGTTCGGATTCGAGGCTGAGATGATCAATGCGCCCACAGCGGATATATGAAGAGGAGATTTGTTTTCCTGAAATTGCACTCTGCCAACAAATTGAAAAACACACCACCAATCTGGGGAAGGCATGCTATTCATGCTCTCGTGCTGTTTGGTCCTGAATTTTTTATCTCCCAAGAATAATGACCTCAGCCCTGGGCACTTCCAGGGGATTAATGACCAGCAGAATTTAATGGCCCCGGCTCCAGCCTAGAGCCATCCCACATTCCCTGGGCACTCATTAATCCCAGGTAGGCCGGCAGCCTTTCTTCTCACGGCTGCTCCGTGCCCACGCGTGCCCGCTGCCCGTGGAGCTTACCGCTGGGACTGCCCCTCGCTGTGGTCCCCAGCCTGCTCCCGGCTCCAGCCACTGCTCATTTATTTACAGGGCCAGCCAGCCGGTGATTAAAATATGCTAAGGAATGCCCCCTCTCTGCGGCGGCTGAACCCAACGATGAGCTGCTTCAAACACACGCCCCCGTCCCCCGTGTCCCCCTCCCCTCGAACACACATATTAACTTTTAGGGAGGCAGCTCGGGATGGCTTCACATTTATGTCGAAGGATTTCATGAGATTTTAATGAGTTTCTACCACTGCAAGAGAAAGCTCACAAAGGATCCATGCAAATTGCTTTGTCTTGTGCGGCAATCCTGGCATGCTGACAAGCTTCAATATTTGGTTTCGGTGAGGATATATAGATATGCTGATGTGCGCACACCGGCCCCCAAGCGTGGCAGCTGGCGGAGTGCAGAGCGAGAAGGCGTTGTCAGGAAGCAGCAAGGAGGTCTGTGGGATAAAACCCTGCGTTTCACCCTGCAGAACCCCTCCTGCCTGGATGGCAGGCTGCCCCATGTCACCCCCGGCCAAGGCACCTCCGACATTGATACTCAGTTTTCTCATCTGTCCAATAGGCAAACTACGTCCCCAAGACAACACACCCCTGGGAAAAAGTATTACTTTCTACTAATGAGCTGACTGGTGGGTCAAATGTCACCATCCTTCTTCCCGGAGATGAAATCAAAAGAAAAAGGAAGTGATGTTTGCAAAATAAGTGACATCGGACAGGTACTTTCATCCCCACAACAGTCTCTGAGTCATCCTATTTTCCCTGTTTCTCTGCAGAGGAGACTCAAGTTCAGAAGAGATTAGTAATTGGCCAGCCTGGCAGGCGTGGCTCAGTGGTAGAGCGTCGACTTATGAACCAGGAGGTCACAGTTCAGTTCTTGGTCAGGGCACATGCCCAGGTTGTGGGCTCGATCCCCAGTGTGAGGCGTGCAGGAAGCTATTGCTACCTCTCCCTTCCTCTCTGAAACCAATAAAGGGATATTTAAAATGATAATAACAATAATCGGCCAGCTTAGCAAACAGCAGTGTGGAGGGAACCCCAAGGACCACATTTCCCCCTCGGCCGTCATGGAAGGAAGTGTGGTGTGGAGTCACGAGCCAGGCGGGTCCAAGGCTGGGGCTGCAAGCCAAGGCCACTGGAACCCCCTGTGCACTGCTGTAGGGGGCATCCTGGCCCCTGGAGGACAGAGGACCAGGGTGAGAACACCAGAGAAGGCGGGATGCCAGCAAAGATGCCCTCAGCCCATTTGGCAGCTGGAGCTAAAGAAGTGCTATTTTAGGGGGTGTCTCCATGTTGATATGTGTGTTTGGCTATATGAACAGCTTATGCACATATACACACCTACGGATATATTTTTACTAACAGTCACGTACACACAATCTATTATTTAAAACCTCTCTAATTCAAAACTTGTCCACCAAGAATGGCCAACTTCCCTTTGGAACTATTTTTGCCATGAGAGATTTTTTTTATTCATTTCACAATAAGAATAACTTTTGATTGTATAAAAAATGTGTGCCTCGCAAAATTTTATATATATTAGAGGCCTGGTGCATGAAATTAATGCATGAGGGCGGTGGCGGGGTGGTCAGTCAGCCCAGCCTGCACCCTCTCCAATCTGGGACCCCTTGAGTGATGTCTGACTGCCTCTTGCAATCTGGGACCGCTGGCTCCTACCACTCACCTGCCTGCCTCCCTGATCGCCCCTAACCCCTCTGCCTGCCTGCTTGATCACCCCTAACTGCCTCGGCCTCACCCCACACCCGGGACCCAGGATTCCCTCCTCCGGCCAATCACAGGCACCCAGGACCCAGGCTGGCTTTTCCCAGGCTGGCCGCAGCCTCAGGCACCCAGGACCATGGGTCAGGCAGCTTCTCCCTCTCCCAGGCGCAGGTGCAGCCATTGGTGCCCAGGACCATGGCGGCCATAGGGCTAGCAGATTGTCCCTTGCCCAGGCTGCAGGCACAGGTGCAGCTGCTGGCTCCTAGGACTGCGGGGTGAGCAGCTTGTCTCTCTCCCAGGCCGCAGGCGCAGGCACAACTGCTGGCGCCCAGGACCGCTGGGCGGGTAGCTTGTCCATCTCCCGGGCCACAGCCAGGTTGGTCCCCATTCCTCTCTCAAAAGCTCATATGTGCCTGGATGGTCCCTAGTCCTCTCTCCCCAGTGTTGAGTGCCTGAGCAGTTTTGGAGTGATGGCATGAGGTCATGATGACATGAGGGCGTGACAACCATTTGCATGTTAGCTCTTTATTATATAGGATAGCCATTGCCAGTGTGACTCAGTTGGTTGGACACTGTCCCATGCACTGAAGGGGTGCCAGTTTGATTTCTGGTCAGGGAACATGTCTGCGTGGCAGGCTTGCTCCCAGTAGGGCAAGTGCAGGAGTCAGCCCATCGATTTTGTGCTTTCACATCGATGTTTCTCTCTCTCTCCCTCTAAAGCAGTGGTTCTCAACCTTTCTAATGCCGCAACCCTTTAATACAGTTCTTCATGTTGTCGTGACCCACAGGTTGAGAACCGCTGCTGTAGAGCCTAAGACCATTGGAAAACACAGATATTTACATTACGATTCATTAACAGTAGCAAAATTACAGTTATGAAGTAGCAACAAAAATAATTTTATGGTTGGGGTCACCACAACATGAGGAACTGTATTAAAGGGTCATGGCATTAGAAAGGTTGAGAATCACTGCTCTAAAGCAATAAAATAAATTACATATATATCCCCTATCTAATAAAGAGGGAATATGCAAATTGACCATCATGCCATCACAAAGATGGCAGTGCCAATAGCCACAAGATGGCGGTGCCTAGTCCCCTCAATCCCGCCAGAGTCCCCCAGTCTTTTCAGCCCAGCTGGAGGGGGGCGACAGGTGCACGGTGCAGCCGACTTGCCCTCAGCCCCACAGCCGCCCAGGGCCAACCTGAGGTGCAGGCAAGCCTCGGATGTCGACTGCCCAGCCGCTTAGGGCCGGCCCAAGGCTCAGGTAACCAGGGCCAGCCCAGGCTTGCGCTGCCAGCAGTGGCAGCAGCAGAGGTGTGATGGGGGCATCTCCTTCCCCTGATTGCCGGGTCACCTCCCACCCCTGAGGGCTCCCGGACTGTGAGAGAGGGCAGGCCGGGCTGAGGGACCCCCCTCCAGTGCATGAATTTTCATGCACTGGGCCTCTAGTGTGTGTACATATGTGTGTGTATGCATATATATGTGTGTGTATGTGTGTGTGAGTGTATATATATAGTAGAGGCCCGATGCACAAAATGCATGCAAGAGTAGGTCTTCCTTCCCCTGGCTGCCAGCACTGGCTTCCCTCTGGCACCCAGAACCCAGGCTTCCCTCTCAGCCCCAGCTTCATCCTGAAGGTCGTCCGGAAGGACGTCCAGAAGGATGTCCGGTCTAATTAGCATATTATGCTTTTATTATTATAGATATGTATGTTCACATATTGCACAAATGGTTAAGGAAGAAAGAAGAAATAACTCAGTGTCTCACCCACAAGAGCTCTGGACACAGCTCCCTCTCTAAGGTAAGTCCTTCTCTTCCATCCAATCCCTGCACTTCCTAAAGCCCGAGTTCGGGGGTGGGTAGGGACGGAACCTGCCATGGCGGAGCCTCTGGGCCTTTCCAGGACTGAGCATGGCCGAGCTGCACAAGTGTGGCAGCTGAACAAAGACTGTGTGAGCCCAGGACCCGAGCCAGGAAAGAGGTGTGTGCTTTCACTGGAGACCTGGCAGAGGTGTGAATTTTCTCAGGCCATACAGTAAGCCCAGCCCTCTAAGCCGGATGGCACTAACAACCGGCAAGCAGGCAGCTTCAGGGTGACTTTGTAACCTCATCAGTGGTGAGAAGAAGAGCTTCCTTGATCATATTATTAACCATATAAACAGTGCTTTATAAATGTGAGCATTCCGCATGCCCACAGCCTCATGGGTCTTCCTGAGAAACCCACGAGCCCCATTTTTCAAATGGGTAGACTAGAGCTTAGAAAGGGCAAGTTAGTTCCTGAAGGTCACCTCCCTAGAAAGTTCCAGATTCTTAGTTCAAGACTAGATGTAGCAAAGCCAAATTCCAGAGTTTTTTCTGCTGGGACATAGATACAGTTCTCACCACCCAATTGCCTCAGTTTCCTTTCTTATCTCTCAGGTTCTCCTCTCCCTCTCTCCAAATTCCACAAAAATCCAGAGCTAATTCCACCGCACATTCCTCTGAACATATTAAAGCAGCCCCGTGAAGTGTTGACTTAGAACAAGGATATGAAAATCTGTAGGAGAGAACATGTCTTACTGTGGAAGCAGAGAGAGAGAAAGAGAAAAAGAGAGAGAGAGAGAGAGAGAGAGAGAGAGAGAGAGAGGGAGAGAGAGAGAGAATGATTCCCCCAAGGTCATTCAGGGCACAGCCTTTGTCCTTGCTGAGTCTTTCTCTCACCTCCCCCCAGCCCTCTTATCCACGACCTTCTAGCTTTGCCCACCCCAGCGGCCCCCATTGCCACCAATTATATATATTGTTTAGCTGAGTCCTTGGATAAATTTAAGTCATTGTTTGAAATGCACGCCTTCTTCCGTTGTCTCTGCAAAAATTTTCGGTCGATTAAGCAACAATAACGTGGCTTATTCTATGAGCATCTCGGGATGCTTGCCTAGCATACTGTATATAAATCCCATTGTACTGCAGTCAACAAACCCCATTGTCTATAAAAGTCACCTGTCTGACTCGGGGAACAGTGGGTATGAATGCAAAAGATCCAACAACGTGTTGGAACTGAAACCTCACCCAGTCCTTTGGAAAGAGCAGGCCATCTTTTTGGCTTCTGCAATCCGCACGGTGACTGCTGAGGGTTGCTGGTGGGGGACGGTGGCACCTCAAGTTCAACGGCCTCTGCAGACGAAGACGAGGAAGACGGAGCATACTTTCCTGTCATTCTTTGTGTCGACGAAAGGAACTTGTCATTCCAACTTCACAAGACGGCGCTCGGAGATGAAATGTTCAGCTCCTCTGGGACAGCCATCTTCTTTTTGCTGTTATTACAGAAGAAAATTATAACCATAAAAATGTCCAATTTAGAAAAAAAGGTGCCACTTTAGTGTCATTTGCATAAAAGCTGTTACACACAAATTGTTATAAAGACAAATGTGTAGCACTCTTGTTGAAAATTGCTTATATCTTGGGTGCTTTGCCTCAAACGCCATAAAGGCCTCTTCAGGCTGAAATCCGCTCTCAGGTAAATAAAGCTGAAAGCGAAGTTTCCCCTCTCGGAGAGGACGTGAGTGGCTTTCCGCGCTGTCTTAACCAGGCTCCGAGAGGTGGGGCCCCCTCCCCTCTGCCAGCTCTGGCTCTCCTGCTGGCTGGTGACCTCATCGCACGGGGTCCCATCAGGGCCAGTGCAGCTTGTGAGGAAGCTGGTGGTGGTCCGAGTCCCTGGAACCCAGGACACAGGGCAGGCAGAGGCGGGGCAGGAGGCGGGAGAGAAGACGGGGGTCCACGCTGGAAGGGGTCCATGACTCTTTTCTTCTCTGAAAAGTAACCTCATGGGAGAGACTGCAGACTCCTCCCAGCCCACAGACCATCCATCCTGCCCTCTGCAGACCTCGCTGGTGGAATTGGTCCATTTCCTACCCCGCGGGCCCCTGTTGCTTTCCTTCTAACACAAGCGTGTCAAACTCAAAGGCTAACACGGGCCACATAAACATGGTTTAAGTGTGTGTGGGCCACAAAAAGACAAAAGCTTCAATTTTCATAGAAATGTAGGTTTATTTTGATAGAGACATGTTGAATACAAAGGGCTGAAATAAATGAGTCATCGTTAACATAAAATAATAGAACATTTTAATAAAAATTAATATTTTTTCTTGAACATTAACTTACCAAACACTGAATAACTGCACAAATTAATAAGCCTAATGCAAATAAACCTATTTTTCTTGTTCTCCGAAAGTGAAATATTCCCTGTTGCGTACACCGAACAAGTCAGTCCAAGACTAATGACGTGGCCATCGGTTGCTAAAGTATTCGCTGCTGGTATTAGTGGAGGGAAATGGTGCACCTGTGCATAAGGCGCGTAAGGGAAATGAATGCAACACGATTATAGTAATCAGTCATTAGCGAATGTTGTAGTTCATTATTAATAATTATGTATAACAGGACATTGTAAAAATTACGTTACGAAATTTTTATTAAAATGTTTCTTACATATTGTTATAATGGTTGGGCCACAAAAATATTCCTTGTGGGCTGCGAGTTTGACATGCTTGCTCTAACAGAAGAATAATTCCTTTCATATATAATTTCCCAACTGCACTAGAAGGCACAACGTTTGATTAAGTAACTGCGAGAGGGTTGGACGGACACTTCCATTTTCCACATGGAAAGTTATAAAAAATGTTATTTCTTATGAACATGTTCCATAGTGGTATATTTTCCAAATGGATATTAAAAATAAATATTTTGTTTTGGCTTTTAGGACACGTGAGCCTTTAAAATTTCAAAATGGAAACTTTAGACAACAAATAAAAAATAATAACAATAAATAAAATAAAATTTCAAAACAGTTGTGAAAATAAAAGGAATTTTGAGTGAATGCCATAGGAGCAAGGACAAGTCAGATTTCATCAAAATACAAAATAGAAGCAAGAACATGCAGCGTGGCGAGGCTGCAAACGTGCTGCCACGTGTTTCAGCTCTTCCTGTTTCCTGACAAAGGCCCCCCCCGCTGGAAAGCAGAGCTGAAGCCACGCGGATGCCGGAGACGCTGGGCGACTTCCGATCTCGTTGAGGAAGGACCACCGTGCGGGGTGGGAGGGCTCCTCGGCCCCAGAAGAGCTCAGAGAGGCAGGGAGAGGGCAACATGATTATTTTAAAGGTCACGGGCCTCGATGAGATAAGGCTCACGTGGTGATGATCTCGCTGTGGCTGAATTGGATTATGGGACAATTTCGCTCAGGCCAATTCATCAAGGCTTGTCTAGATTAGACATTCATGAGACCAGGGCGGGTGAGTCTGAAAACTGTTCAAACGAAGACATTACGTAGCTCTTTAGCTGGTTTCCTGTGATCGGAGAATACCGTGTATCTCCGAAGACTTGTCTACCCACGGTGGAGGCGGTCTGAGGCTATAGGAATAACAATTAGCAGAGAACAGCATCAACACCAAGCTTCCCATAGACTCTGTGGCGCAGAGAAATCACCTACAGGTTTGGGTGCCCCTGGGGGACACAGTAAAGAACCCTTTCCCCCCATGAAATTGTGAGACCTCTGGAGAAGCCAACCAGAGGCAGCAGATAGAAGCCACAGGAGGCCTTGACCACGGGCCCCAAGAGCAGCCCGTGAGAAGGAGGCTACCTCGGCCTCGCCCTCGGCCTTGGCAGGAGGATGAGCTTCCTAACAGCCCAGAGCGAGGTTACCACCTGCACCCTGTGCGCGGACCTGGCTCCGAGGAACTGCGGCCACAGACGGAGCAGAACCCCCTCTCTCTGGGCAGGTGGCTCCCAGCGGGAAAGGGGAGAGCTGAGTGGAGCGTCCCGGGCGTTCCGTCCCACATGCCCATCAGAGGCTCAGCCCTCCTCCCCAGGGAAGGACAGGGGAGGCACAGCTGGGCTAGCGGAGTGAAGCGTCCAGAACTCCCTCCACCCGGGAGGACATTCCAGGAAGGAGAACCAGCTGTCCCCCCTCAGCAGCTAGCTTCCTCTAGAACAGTGGTCGGCAAACTCATTCGTCAACAGAGCCAAATATCAACAGGACAACGATTGAAATTTCTTTTGAGAGCCACATTTTTTAAACTCAAACTTCTCCTAACACCACTTCTTCAAAATAGACTCGCCCAGGCCGTGGTATTTTGTGGAAGAGCCACACTCCAGGGGCCAAAGAGCTGCATGTGGCTCGCGAGCCGCAGTTTGCCACCCACTGCTCTAGAACATGGAGACACAACAAGTCCCAGGACCCAGCTGCAAGTCAGGCTGCGGAGGGGCAGGCAGCCAAGAGGGCGGGTGGCCTGGAGCCAGGTCCTGGGGAAGGTGGTGACCGTAACTGGGCACAAGGACCCTGGGGTGGAGATGCCACAGCAGCCAGCATGCTTCGAAGTTGTTTGTTTCTTTTTATTTTGTTTTCTGTTTTGTTTTTGTGAGGGCGAGGGAACTGACCCATTCTCGGGACTCCGGACGGAAAACCAGGAGTGGCGAAGAGGTTGCAGGAGACAGACCTCGCTCAACGTCAGGACGAACCTCCTAGCAGTGGGTGCGCCTGGCGAGGGAGTGGGTCTCCGGAGGGTGGGATCAGAAGCAGAATCTGGAGTCTTCGGAGATGCTGGGAAGGGGCTCCTGCATGGGCGGGAGGGAGGGCCAGGTGGTCAAGGCGGCGGCCTTTCAAATGCACACACCCCTTCCTGAGAGAGTCTTGGAATATGTTGGTGCCTCCTGTGCTTTGAATATGAAATTCATAGAGGCTTCATGCCCAACTCTTAGTAAACACATAAATTTCAGAAACTCCAGGGTCACTGTCGACCGAGAAACACTGCCCCCTCCTTGGCTTTCTAGTGCAATCCAATCACTCTTCAACCTCCTGGCCCAACACTTTGTACATTTTGGTTTTCATTCTGAACAAATGATGGGCCATGTTTACGCGTATAGGCCACTTACTATCCCAAGGAGCTTTGTGCTTGCAGACGTGCAGTGTGTCCAGCAGCCCTTTGAGGCGTCCCTCTCCCCATTTGACCCGGGCAATCCCTCGGCATGTCCACACAGCTGGTAAGGCGTGGAAACGGGGCCAGAGCCCAGGCCACCTGCCTCTGGGGCCTGTGAGCTCAGCCGCTGTCCCGGTGGCATCAGCCTAGGGGGCCTCTCGAGCCACATTGTCCACAGACCTGAGCTCAAGGGATTCTGCTCCCGTCCCAGGAGCTCCTTTCCTCTTTTCCTGCCAACTTCCTCCTGCTTCAAAACTCAAGGTTACAAGCGCATCTACGCATAACCCATGGGCACAGACAATAGTACCAGGAAGGCCTGGTGGGGAAGGGGGGGTGGTAGGAGGGGGCAAAACAGGGGAAATTTGTTCAATTCTGACAATAGTATTTAATAAAAGAAAGCCTGGCCCTAGCCGGTGTGGCTCAGTAGATAGAGCATCAGCCTGTGGACTGAAGGGTCCCAGGTTTGATTCTAGTCAAGGGCACATGCGCGGATTGTGGGCTCGATCCCCAGTGGGGGACGTGCAGCAGACAGCCGATCAATGATTCTCTCTCATCAGTGATGTTTCTCTCTCTCCCTCTCCCTTCCTCTCTGAAATCAATAAAAATATATTTTTAAAAAAAGAAGAAGAAGAAAAGAAACCTGGCCGACTCTTGCACATTGCCTGACCAGGAATTAAACTCAAAGCCTGGGCATGCGCTCTGACCGGGAATCGAACCGACTACCCTTTGGTGCAGGGGACAATGCTCCCACCAACGGAGCCACACTGGCCAGAGCAGCGGCTGCCTGTTTACAAGGCGACTGCCCCTCCCCTCCCGGGATCCTTGGGGTGGCTTCCCAGTCTGTGACCAGAGAAACCTGGGTGCAGACATCAAGCCAAAGGTTCCCCAAGCCGCCCTCACCTTCCAGAAGATGCTTTCCCACAGTGTGGAGACTTAACACCTTCGTGGGCTTGTTGTTTGCTGTCATTTTATTCTGGGGGAGCATGTGCTTACCTGGGAAGGAAGGAGGAGGTGGGAGGAGACACCTGGGAGGCTCTGAAGGGAGAGCAAGACCTAAATGACACTCTTATAAGTGACACAAGCTCATCAAATCCCACGTAACCTCCTGAAATGAGTCTTTCCAGCTTCGATTTGCAAATGAGGACGCTGAAGCATGGCTCTCAAAATCCCGTGTCAAGGCAGTACGAGTGGGAAGCAGACGGAGGTTCTGAAGGCGGGTCTCTGAGCCGAGCTGCATCCAGCAGCCCACGCCCGTCCTTGAACTCTATGCACGCTTGTCCTTGCATAGGGCGTCCGTGCAAGTTTCCTCAGTTCAAAGGGAAGCTTTTCCAGGGAATGAGCATGAGCCCCTGTGCTGGGAACCACTGTGTACCAGACCCGCGGGAGGTACAGGGGCCTCACGGCTGCTGGCCTGGCAATGGCTGGCTCTGTCCTGTCTGCTCAGCCTGCCTGGCTGGTGTCCAGGCTCCTAGACCAAGGTCAGCAGGTTACACGGGGCCTGGCACCGCGTTTTGCAATTTTTTTTAGAAATATAGACACACTCCTTCATCTCATGCTACAAGGGGAGAAGTGAGCTGTGTGTGACAAAGACCAAGTGGCCCTCAGCGCTGCTATCTGACCTACAGAGAGAAAGGCTGCTGACCTCTAGTCTCATTCAACCCCCGTCAACATCTCCATGAAGAAACTCAGCCTCAGAGAGGTCAGGGGATGGGCCCAAGGTCGCACAGCTCCTGAAGGTCAGCCCTGGGACAGCTTCCTGGTCCCCACCTTGCTTCCGGTCTCCTCCCCTCTGTGGCCGCCCGAGTCCTTCACTTTCTCCTGGGCTCGGAACGAATAAGCAGCCGTTCCATTTGGCTGGGTGGTTGAGCATTTCATTCAATTTACATTAAAAGTTCTTGGTTTAATTTTTCTAATATTCCCATTAATAATGTCTGTTTAAGCCATCAGCTGGATGCCCAATGTTAAAATGTCTTTGAAACAGATAATGAATGCAAATAATTAAAAGGAAAAAAAAAATCTGGTGAAAGCTATCCATTTGTCAGGCCTGGCATAAAAAATGTCTTGGAATGCCGTGTTTGGGATAATAAAATATAGGAAGTTTTTTTTAATAAATGAATTCCAATAATAACCCTGTCAGTGAATGCAGGTCCCATCGCTCTTTCCGGAGGTGCCGTGATAAATCCTTCAGATGCACAGAAACTGGCGAGGAGACTGGGTCCCGGTCCAGGCGGGCAGCGCTAAGAGCACCTGGTGACCCAGAGAGCCCCAGCCGCGGGCGGGTCGGTCCTAGTTCAGGAAGGGGAAGAGGGAGCAGGAGATGTCACCGGGGCGTGGTCAGCACTGTGCCGGGGCCCCTGCGGGGACCTGCGTGTGTGGCTTGTGTCGGGGTTTGGGCTGGAGGTCCAGGTGGCTGGAGTTGAGAATATCCCAGCAGTTGCTGGGGCAGCTGAGCTGTCGGGCTGAGCAGGCCAGTTCACAGAAGGTTGTGCGGGCCGCCACCCCCCCCCCCCCGCCCCGGACCTCTCTCTAAGAGACAGTGTGAGCACAGGTGTGTTCAGCGATGTCAGCATGGAGAGGCACTGATGAGGGGGAGCGTTGGCAGCCAGGGGAGAGGTGAGTGTGGAAAGCAAGATGGGAGGGGTTCAGCTCTCGGTACAATGCCAGCACCCTGAGAGGCCACTCCCAACAGCCCACAATGCCTCAGTTTCTCTGTAGGACCGCGGGCCTTTGGTGAGTGCATCCATTCCCTTCCCACCAGGCAGGCTATGCTCTCCTATTTCCCAGGAAAAGGAAGACATGGTCATAAGCATGAGCCACTGTCCATCGGGGCCAAGTGGGCAGGTCTAAGCTCCCAGCCTGGGTCCCGCTATTGCAAAGCCTCCGAGTGGAGGTCGTGGGTCCAGCTCCCGGGGAGGGGACGTCTGCCCAGAGGAGGAAGGAGGACCTGAAAGGTGAAAGGGAGGCTACTGCCTTCTCCAGCTCACCGGGCAGCTCCCTGCAGGCTGTGGACACAGGAAGGAAGGGGCTGGGCCTGACGGACACTTCCCCAGGGGAGGCGGGACCTGCTCCATTACCAGCCGTGGAGTGGGTTGAGGGACAGGTCACCGTGAGATGTAGGGCCGGTCATGAGGAAACTGGAGGGGACACTTAGGAGCTAGGAGATGTCACCAGGGCATGGTCAGCACTGTGCCAGGGCCTCTCTGTAGCATTTGACAAATGTGCTGGGGTTATTTTTGAGCGAATAACTTTCTAATGATTCAAAAAATTGTACATGAGAACCCAAAGCATCTTTGAGGCGCCTCTGGCCGCTGCAGTGGCCATGGCACCAGCAAGAGCAGGACTCTTCTTGCCATGGGAAGCCGGAGAGGCCAGGAGTTGGGAAGAAACCAGGAAAGGTAGAACACTGTCCCCACAAGGAAGGACGGAGAAGAGAGAGGATGGTGCAGGGGTCACTGCGGCAAGGCTTGCTGGGAAGACCAGCTCTAGCTTCTGCCTTGTCTTCCGGGGCCAGTTATTTCCTTCTGTTCTTCCCATTTCTCTCCTAAGAGACAGGAGTGAGCAGGACGATGGTGATGGCGGTGATGGTGACAACGGTGCTGGTGGTGATGATGGCGATGGTGATAATGGTGATGACAATGGTGCTGGTGGTGATGATGGCGATGGTGATGATGGTGATGACAATGGTGATGGTGGTGATGATGGCGATGGTGATGATGGTGATGACAATGGTGCTGGTGGTGATGATGGCGATGGTGATAATGGTGATGACAATGGTGCTGGTGGTGATGATGGCGATGGTGATAATGGTGATGACAATGGTGCTGGTGGTGATGATGGCGATGGTGTTGATGGTGATGACAATGGTGCTGGTGGTGATGATGGCGATGGTGATGATGGTGATGACAATGGTGATGGTGGTGATGATGGCGATGGTGATAATGGTGATGACAATGGTGCTGGTGGTGATGATGGCGATGGTGATGATGGTGATGACAATGGTGATGGTGGTGATGATGGTGATGGTGATAATGGTGATGACAATGGTGCTGGTGGTGATGATGATGATGATGACTTTATTTGGATTCTCCAATAGTCGAGAGAGTCCTCTTGTACAGACTTGCCCGGGGCCTCCGCTCGAACTTGGAAGATCCTGAACCTGAATGAGGCTGGTGGCCACCTAGCCCCGCCAGGCCCCCAAAGTCTCCTCGTTTCTCTGGATGCCAGAAAATGATAAACTATAAAAGAAATTGAGTTTGTTTTTTATTAAAATGTGAGGTTTATCTTATCACAGTTTATTTGAAAAGGAGATCAAAGGAATTTAAATTTTTAAATGAGCTCACCTCAGCGGAGGAAATAATATAACAAGATAGATGGTCCCGCTGTAATGAAAACTCCCATGCCCTCCTTTTCCCAGCAAGCAAGAATGAAGTAGTTAAAATTATAATTTTTAAAAAGACAGTATGTATTTATTATTCCATGTCAGTTTTGCAGAGAAAAATATATGCGAATCCAAAACTGACACAAGGCAAAGCGTCCGAGGAAGGCCTGCTCAGAGGGGTGCAGCTGCTGGCCGCGCTGTGGGTTTCAGGAGTCCGGGCTTGGCTCTGGGCCACGCAGCGTGCCTGTGGCCTTGGTGACATGGTCTCCCTGCCTTCTTCACCGCCCGCTGCCCTCTCCAGGTTCAGGGGAAGTTGACAACGTCCGCGACAGGCTGGCTCATAGTCATTGGCATCTGAGGGGGAAATGCCAGGCCTGCTGCCTTCCCTCCCGTGGTGCCCAGGACAGGCCCCCACTGAGGACTCTCTGGCCCTGAGTGTCAGTGGCACCAAGGGGGAGGCGCCTGGACAGTCCCAGAAGAGAGACACGTGGGTGAACACGCTCAGAAAGTTAAACGTGAGTAAGTGTGGGAGCTCTCCCTTCTTCAGCAGCACAGGTTTCCCTCTTGACTTTGTCCATGACGCCCTTCCCTCGGGCCCAACAGCACAAGACCCCTCAACTGGACGGCGCATTCCTGGACAGATTCGCCCCTCCTTGCGCCCGGAGGACGGCTGGCAGGCGTCAGTGTCCTCTGAGCAGCGCTGACACTCCCACAGCTCCACTCCCGCCCGTCTCCACACTCCCAAGCCCGCCTCCACCCAGGTCCCCCCGCATCTCACCCCCACACTCACATGTGCACTCACACTCGCACCCATGCACATACATAGTCACACATAGGAGCACAGGCATGCGTCTGCTTGCACACTACACTCTCATGCACACACACTCATATAGCGTACACTCATACACCCGGACACCTACACACATGCACACACTCATCTATATGCCCTCTCACACATGCATGTGCAATCCCTCATTCTCTCACACACACACACACACTCATATAGCGTACACTCACACACCCGGACACTTACACACATGCACACACTCATCTATATGCCCCCTCACACATGCATGTGCAATCCCTCATTCTTACACACACACACACTCACACTCATATAGCATGCACTCACACACCTGGGCACTTACACACATGCACACACTCATCTATATGCCCTCTCACACATGCATATGCAATCCCTCATTCTCACACACACACACTCACACACTCACACACCTGGCACTTACACACATGCACACACTCACACACACGCACTCTCACCCATGCAGATGCGATCTCTCTCACACACACACAATCCTACGCCCTTCACCCCTATTCCTACCCTTCACCCAGCCTGCCCCTCACCCACTGACCCTCTCAGCCAGGCCCCTGTCCTGTCTGTGTGTCTGTCTCCCACACCCATTCTGTGGGAAGCAGACACATAATTACCAAGTCAATCTACGACCAAACACTAAGAAGAGGCAGGGCAGGCAGGATTTTCACTGGAGGAAAAGGGGCCGCAGCATCCACATCCCACGGACCCTGTAACGTGGGGTCGTGGGTGGGGCGGGCCCAGGGGAGGCTCACTGTGGCTGCAGACGGCTCCTCCCTGGAAGGCATGCTTCCTCCATCCCCTGCCTGCACGTGTGCATGGGGCAGGAGAAGCTTCAGTCTCAGGGATCCAGGCAAATGCATTAAAAAGGTGAGCATTTTAGTTCATGCTCTAAGAAGGTTTCCAAAAGCAGTTTTGTTGTGTACTAGTTGCATGCATTAGTCTCCAGCCCGAGCAGCCACTCTGTAGGAGGTGCATACGTTAATCAATTTCTCTGCGCTCTGAGCTGGCTAGGGGTGGTTCATGGGCTTTGTCTACTCCACCCTCTCACTCAACTCCACGCACCTCGTGGCTGTGCATGCAGAGCGCAGAGGCAAAGCTGAGTGCTGGCCTGGGACTCGCACAGAACTGCTCAAGGCCAACAACTTGCTCCCGACAGCCAGGCACCTGCTTGTACACAGGGGCCCGTACGGGGCACCACAGACATGGCCAGCGGCCATTCCAGCAGCCCACAGGGCACCTTGGTGCAAGTTAGAAAACTCCCTCTCTTGTTGGGGCTGCAGCACCCTGGCAAACGGGCAGCTTCGAGAGCAGAGTGGGCTTGGTACTGCCTCTGCCCCTGCCTAGCTGAGTGAGGCCACCTTGGGCGGTGAGCACGGCTTTCTTTCTTGGCCTCTGCTAGGCTGCTGGCCCATGGAAGGCCCTCCCACCTGGAGGATGCTTATCCATGGCTTCGCGACATCCTTCTATTGGTGTCAGTGTCTTCCCGGGGGTCGTGCAGACATGTCTTTTTTCCTGGGAAATTGTCAATTCCTTGGGAACCGAACTAGGCATCCAACCTCACTGGGCACACCCAGCACAAAGTTGCACAAATAGTAGGTGACCTACAGTTCCCGGAGTATAATGCCCCGTAGAAAGCAAACACGTCTCTCATTGGCGGGTTGTGTGGACAAGGAGAGCACTAGCACCTAAATGGAGATGCACTTGACTAAGGCAGACAGAGGAATGTCGGTACATACATGGACACTGAGCAAGCATATGTGCTCACTGTGTGTGCATTGCATGCATCAGCAGGTCTGTAATGCTGGTGTGCATGTGTACGTATGTGTAGGTTTACAGGCCCATGTGTAAATGAGGATGTGTTCATGTGATGAACCTAAGTGTGCTTATATATCTGAATGCATATGTGCTGTGAATGTGCACATGGATGAGGTCTCAAGACCGTCCACTGATTGAGGGTGACATCACTTTCCCCGTGGCAAGAAGGGGCAAGCACAGGAGCAAAAGGCGCACATGCCAGTTGAGTCAAGTCATTAAGAAATAGTCACAAAGCCATATGCAGGGGCAACCCCTTGGTCACATTGGCCGGAACTGTGACAGGACCTCCCCCAGACAAACGTGAAACTGGGCGAGGGAAGCTTGATTATTATTCATGTGTTCATGCTAAAGCTGGGCCCATCGCTCCCCCAGTGAAATCAGGGCTTCCTCCCAAAGGAAGAGGATGAGAAGGGATGTGAGTAGCAGTGAGCAGTCCTGCCACGCCTACTCCATGTCTCTCCGATAGGACATCAGCAACCACGCAGGCACGCAAGTACCCAAGATCCTCCGGGGCTTTCCCATTGTCATCCCTCACACGTGTTTGATAGGGCCTGGGAGGAAGAGCGTGATCCTGCATGCTCTGACAAGGCCCGGAACTCTCCGCAGTGCTGGTGTAGAAAGTGTTGCATGGGTGTCCGCCCAGGGATGGTGTTTAATCAATTCCTATAAATGCATTTTCTCTCTCACGCGACTGAAGAAAAAGCATTTGCATCCCAAGCCCATCTGGGCCACTTACTTCTCAACCTTCCCACCAGGGGTCTTGGGAAGAGCATACCGCACACCTGGGTTCTCTGGTGTCTTCTGTCCAACCCCAGCAAACCCCGAAGTCAGGGGAGGAGTGAGGAAAGGAGAAGTCAGGGAGAGGGGGAGACATAACCCAAACAAACAAGCCCACGCCAGAGGGAGATCTGCTTAATGATTTGTCTCACATTCCAGCTGCCCACACACATTTCCTGACCGGCCTCGCCAGCAGAGCCTATCATTCATTTCACGAATCCATTATTTAACAGTGTACTTAGGAGAGGGAGCGCGGCGGCAGAGTGAAGCGGAATGTCTCACAGGCTTTGTTTGAAATGGTAAGCAAATTTAGTTCTTGGAAAGGTTGCCAGATGGGTGTCCAGAGACCGAACCCTTCAGCTTATCCGCAAAAAGGGAACAACGGGCAAAGCTGTTTACAGATGGCGCCTCCCACACCCACTGGTGGAGGAGGCCTGGGCTTTGGGTAAACTTGGTTGAGTCTCCAGACAGTTTCATGGTGGAGCTACGCGGTTCACACCAGTAGCAAGGCTGCCCACATACACTGGTCTTTTACAAAACTGAGACAAGGGGAGGGTCTTCCTTGGTGTGAAGGTTAATTTTATTCATTGGTTTGGCGGACCCCCGTGTCCAGAAATTTGCTCAAACATTTTTTTTGGATTAGAATAACATTTAAATAGGTGGTCAGTGAGCGAAATAGATTCCCCTCCATAATGTGGGTGGGCCCTATCCAATCAGCTGAAGAACTTACTAGAACAAAGACTGACCTTCCCAGAGCAAGAAGAAATTCTGCCAGCAGACAGTCTCTGGACTCAAAGTGAAGCTAGGCCTTGGGGCTGCAGCCTGCTAGCCAACCTTACAGATACTGCATTTACCAAGCCTCCATATTCACATGAGCCAATTGCTTAACTTTGGAAGGAAGGAAGGAAGGAAGGAAGGAAGGAAGGAAGGAAGGAAGGAAGGAAGGAAGGGAGGGAGGGAGGGAGGGAGGGAGGGAGGGAGGGAGGGAGGGAGGGAGGGAGGGAGGAAGGGAGGAAAGGAGGGAGAGAGGGAGGGAAGGACGGAGGGAGGGAGGGAAGGACGGAGGGAGGGAGGGAGGAAGGAAGGAAGGAAGGAAGGAAGGAAGGAAGGAAGGAAGGAAGGAAGGAAGGAAGGGAGAGAGAGAGAAAGAGAGAGAGAAAGGTGGTAGGTAGATAGATAGATGATAGATAGATAGACAGATGATAGATAGATGATAGATAGATAGATAGATAGATAGATAGATAGATAGATAGATAGATGATTGATAGATAGGTCCTTCTGTTGGAATTATTTCTCTGGAGAACACTGACCCATACATCTGAAAACTACATTCAGATTCAGAACTAACTCCAATTTCAATTGTCCACAGAGTGGACTCCTATTGAATGCCTACCAAGTTACTCCAGAAAACACAGAAGTAAAAGGTGAAGCTTATGATCTTAAAGAGTTCCCAGTCTGTAGGGAAATTAGAGAAGGAAATCCCAAATACCATCTCACTGTAAATAAATTCCAAAATAACCCTGTCAGTGTATGCAAGTCTCAACGCTCTTTCCGGAGGCGCCATGATAAATCCTTCAGATGCTCAGAAAGCTCTGTGGAGGACACTGGGTCCAATCCAGGCGGGGTGGCACTAACAGCACCCGGTGACCCAGAGAGTCCCAGCCACTGGAGGGTCGGTCCTAGTTTAGGAAGGGGAAGGGGAAGCAGGAGATGTCACTGGGACGTGGGCAGCACTGTGCCAGGGGCCCATGCAGGGACCTGTGTGTGTGGCAGGGTGGGCCCGCAGGCTTGGGCTGGGGTTCAGGCTGCCATCCCAGCCCTGGATCAACAGCTGAGCTGAATCTAGGGAAAAGAAGTGGCAGTTACCCAGGTGGGCACGTGGCTGATGGTGAAGGAAACAGCATGAGCAAATGTTGAGGCATGTATTTCTTCCACAAGACAAAGAGATACGACAGGTGGAAGAGGGACAGTGAAGGAGTAGAGCCAGTGTGGCTTGGCCCTCGAAGGCATGGGGCTCATCTTCGGGTAACTGAAGGTTCATCATTGTACAGTCGCCTGTGTTATAGGCTGAACTGTTTCCCCCCAAGTCCATCTGTTGAAGTCCTAACCTCCCAGAACCTCCGAATGTGAAGTATTTGGAGACAAGGCCTCGAAAGGGAGCTCATAGAGGTGGGCCTAATGCAATGGGACTGGTGACCTTGAGAAGAGGAGACCAGGACACAGACACACACAGACCACGTGAAGACAGAGGGAACGGAGGGCCACCTGCAGGCCAAGGAGAAAGGCCGCGGAGGAAAGCAATCGGCTGACACTTGGGTCTTAGACATCTAGCCTTCAAACTGAGAAGAAATGAAGGTCTATTGTTTCTGCTGCCCAGGCTGTGTTGCTTTGTGATGGCAGCCCTAGCAGACTGGTGCGCAGGTGGCCCAGCGTGACTGCCCCAACTCGCCATCGTCTGTGAAATAGTTACTGGGCACCTGCTTGGAGCAAGTAAGGAAGACTGACAGGGTCCTTTGCCTCCAGGAGCTTATGTTCCTAGTGGAGGAGAGACAATGAAAAGGGAAAAGTGCTGGAGAACAAGGTGTCCATGTTACCCAAGGCTATGTACAGATCCCGTGCAATCTCCATCCAACTCTCAATCAGTATTTGAAGACATAGAAAAAGAATCATCGGATTTGCATGGAACCACAAAAGAAAAAAAAATAGCCAAAGCAACCTTGAGAAAAAAGAATGGAGCTGGCCCTGACTGGTTTGGCTTAGTGGATAGAGTGTCGGCCTGCGGACTGAAGGGTCCCAGGTTCGATTCCAGTCAAGGGCATGTACCTTGGTTGTGGGCACATCCCCAGTAGGGGGTGTGCAGGAGGCAGCTGATCGATGTTTCTCTCTCATCTATGTTTCTGGCTCTCTATCCCTCTCTCTTCCTCTCTGTAAAAAATCAATAAAATATATTATTAAAAAAAAAAAAGAATGGAGCTGGAGGTATCACCCTTTCTGACTTCAAATTACACTGCAAAGTGTCAATACTCAAAACAGCATAGTACTAGCAAAAACCCAGACACACAGACCAGTGGAAGAGAATTGAAAGCCCAGAAGTAAATCACATGTATATGGTACAAAAGAGTCAGAAACATAAAATGGAGAAAAGAACCGGGACTTCAGATGCTGTAGGGGCTGGGAGGAAAGCAGGAGGTAAGGAGAGATAGCAGGATACTGGAGCGGGGGGAGCTGGTTTAACCCGAGTCGTCAGGAAGGTCTGCCTCCATGAAGAGAAGACTTTTGACCTGAGACCTGGAAGACAAGGCAGGCCAGCCAGGGGCAGGGGCAGGGGCAGAGAGAGCCCAGAAGATGGAAGGGGCTGAAGGCAGGGGTGAGTCTGCTGTGTTTGGGCTGGAAGTGCTGGGTGGTGTGAGCACAGTGAGACAGTGAACCCAGAGTAGTGGCAGCCCTTACAGACCACGAATCTCCTCCAGGTGAAAATCAGAGGTGCGTTCATTCTGTGGCTCTGTCCCTGGCTCAGTGAAGGGAAGAGGAAAGGAGGGAGGACAAAAGGGAGGGGCGGGGAGGAAGACCGCTAAAAAGGAAATGCACCTAAAGATCAAATGGGATTAGGTTAGAGCCGTGGTCGGCAAACTCATTAGTCAACAGAGCCAAATATCAACAGGACAACGATTGAAATTTCTTTGGAGAGCCAAATTTTTAAACTTAAACTACTTCTAACGCCACTTCTTCAAAATAGACTCACCCAGGCCATGGTGTTTTGTGGAAAAGCCACACCCAAGGGGCCAAAGAGCCTCATGTGGCTCGCGAGCCTAGGCTTGCCGACCACTGGGTTAGAGAATATCCAAATCACAAGGTATGTTGTCTGTCAGAGTTGCAAAGAGCAGGAAAAAAACAAAAAAGAAAGGAGCATTGAGACTTACAGGACATGCATGCACCCACCTCCCTCTCAGTGTGTCTCAGGTTGCCTAATGAGGGCCCGGCCAGCACAAGGTCATGCACCGATATGATATTCATTAATAAGGCTCGTCTTGATTTTTAACGGATAATGGTGCACAGACTGCTCTCCTCATCAATATAAATGAAATAGGAGGAATGGTGCCAAATGCTTCAAATGGGGACTGCCGTGAGCCTGCAAGGTGCAATTAGTTGGAAACACTAAGTCTATCAAAGAACTGGTCTGTGTGTAGAACAATTCAGATAGTCAAGTAGGGAGCAAACACACACACGCACGCACACGTATAGATGTGTATAAAGAGAAGAGTGTAGTGTCAGCTTGCATGTTCAGCCCAGAACAGGTGTCTGAGTTTTTGTATTATCCGGGGTCCTGTGTCGCTCACCTGGCATAGTCCTGGGTGTAGTCTAACTTGCCTTCAAAAGAGGGCATCTTAGTTGCTGAGTGGTTAACAACAGGTCCAGAAGGCAGAGAGTATACCCTTGACATTCACTGAGCACTGACTATGTGCACAATGCTCTATGCACATTACGCCTTTGTTTCTTACGCCCATTTTACAGATGAGAAACCTAAGGTTCCATAGGCTAAAGGAAAAGGCCAACGACCAGGTTTCAAATGCAGCAGGGCCTGAGTTAAATGTCTGTGTACTTCCCTCCATGCCACACATCCTCTGCAATGGCCTCGCATGGGTGGCTATGGAGCACCTCAGAAATGCTGTGATTTGAAAGCACCCTGGCCTCAGTTCAGGGAACAAAGCCCCAAGCAAGGGCTGTCATGGCCACTGAGAGCTGTGTGGCTGCCTCTGTAGAGCAAGGAACCAATGACAACAGCTGTGACGGAGCACTTTCTCTGGCCAGGTGCTCTTTCAAGCATTCTACACGCCTCCACTCCTCTCATCAGTAATAACGCCATGTGGCGGCCACCAACACTACCCCCATCTTACAGATGAGAAAACTGAGGCATGATGTGATCTGGCTCAGGAGAGCCAAATATCAGATTCTTATAAATTGTACGATCCAGTCATTAAACAGATATTATTCACAATTAAATTATATAAACTTACATTCAAATTAATTGTATTAAAAACAAAGGTAATAAATACTGCAAAGCTGACACTTCTGTTAACTATCCTACTATATTTTACTATTATCTATGCCCTGGTGGTTATTTATATGTGCCACTGCCCATCTCTTCCAGAATCCTCATTCAGTGACATCACATGGGTGGTTTGAAATTGGCCACAATGGAAGTATTTACACCAGGGAAATCAGCAGACACTATTAATCAGAGAACTTTGAAAGCCCATTGTTAAGCACTAACCAGAACACCACTGAGCGAGAGTGGCCATTCAAGGTCAGGTTCCTAGAAGTCTGTTAGTCTGAGTAATTCAAGGAATAGAGACGCCGGCCGGTCACCTTTGCAGACAGGGATTTATTATGAAGATGTGCAGGAAAGCGGGAATACAGTAAAGGTTACAGAGTAAATAAAATCATAATCATGATGCTTGCTCAAAGAGAAGCGTTATTTATATTCGCATATTCTAGTTTCAGCGAAAACATAGCCAAGATGCATGGCCTGAGCTTTTTGTTATGTTCCAAACAATTCTGTTTCTCATCCTAGGCCTTGAACTTAAGTTTCTCATCAAAGGGACGGCAGTGTCCTCTCCATTCCCACAGGCCTTTAATACTGGGGAAGACAGGGTCTTGACCACATGTGACTCCAAAGGAGGCAAGGCCATTGACAATTTCTTCCATGTACTTTGAGCACCAGAGACACCACAAGAAATGGTGGGACTCTCTAGTCATGCGCTCCCCCAGCAGGTGAGTGGACCTCCACTCCTTCACTTGACCATCTTTCCCCTTTGGTGTTGCTGTGGTTGCAGAACTGTCACAGTTGTTGTTGGGTGGTGGTGGTGTGGTGGTGATCGAGTGTGAAGGACGGGCTCTACAGGGCAAGGTGGAGTTGATTGTGTCTCCCTTTGATGACCATCTATTTGCAGGTTTTCAGAGGTTCCCACTTGGGGTCAAACCCACATCCCAGGCATGTTAGCCCTCAAGAATTCATTTTCAACACCACTCCCCTTAGGAAAGGTTTCTCTTAATGGTTTTATGAAAGCACTTTGGCATGTACACAAAGAATGGCATGGCGCCAATGTGTCGCAGTGGGCAGAGTCTGTAATAAAAGTGTCTGGGAACAAGGCTCGGGGTGAGGGAGCACCAGCCGGTCGGCCACAGTCAGGTCCAAGAAGAGCACATGACCATCCAGCCGGGTCCAGCAAGCTGCCTCGCTCCATAATGGATTTGAAGGCTGAGACGTTCTTCTTATGTTTCAAGTTAATGCTCCCTCTTCGCCTCCCCTTTAGGAAACCACAAACCCAACATAGAGAGGAAGCCTGGGGTAATGGACGGAGCCCTGGGCTGGAGTCAGGAGACCTAGCCACCAACACCGCGGTGCAGCTAACCCGCTGACAGGCATGTCTGGAGGCCTTGCTTTCCGCTTTGCTAAATGAGGTGATTGGACTAAACATTGCAGAACACTTTCAATTTTAACACACTGTCATTAAAGACTCATGACTATGCAAAAGATTCTTTCCTTCCAAAATTAAAATGTTGAGCTGAGCTTATAAATGCAACTTTTTAGGGTAAGTCGTCCCAGCTGAGAACAAACCCCCTTTCACTGAGAGCTTCCCGACCCCCAGCATCCACGGGGAAGGGCCCTCTGGTGTCCTTGTTTTTAACCATCCTGCCAACAGTTGATTGGCCCAGAGGTGGACACCTGACTTTAAATGTGCCAATCAGATGATGTCTTCCCTGAATAGGAGTTGGATCATGTGTTCATCTTTAAACCAATCAGGTGGATGGAGTCGGGTGAGGTACACTGATTGGCTATTACTGTCACAAGCCCACCCTTAGAGTCCTGGTGATGAAGAAGCCAAAGTCAATATCCCCAAACCACCTGGTCTAAGCAAGAGCACTATGGAGTTGAGAGGGGTCATTTAAAAAAGCCATCAATTCCTACCTTGCTACCCACCTCCCCATTTCTAAGTCTTTTTATAACAAACACGGAGCCAGAGGGGAAGGGAGAGCTGGACATGTAAGTGTGGAAGGACATGTAGAAACACACTTTATTGTCCATGGTTTTCACTCCCCGCATCACTGAAGGTCAGTACTAAAACTAGCATCAGAGATGAAAGATGATTCATGCTGGAGGCATCTTTGTTAGCAAGAGAAATGGAACCTAGAGAAAAGTCAGAGCAAGAAGGACAAATACGAAGTCTGTTTGTCAAAGTAGGAACTGATCATTCCTGCCACCCTGGTTTCATTCCCAAAAGTGAAACTACCTTGGGTGGACTAATTCTGTGATGTCCAGTGGCATCTTGGATGTGACCTTTTAATTCTGCATTTGGCAACATTTATTTTTCCTTTGTTTCTGAGACATGATAAGTGGCCACCTGCACACCAGGGCAACTGAAGGACGAGATTAGGGCAGAAGATGAAAGATGACAGTCAGCACACAGAAGTGGAAAGCCAAGAACCGGAGTTGAGGATGAGGATGAAAGGAACCGGAAATGCAGGGAGTGTTGCAAGCAAAGGCACGAGGCGTGAAACCACGTGGCACAGGCTGCCCTGTCAGAGAAACTCCTAATTGTCCCAGAGGTGGGCGTGGGAATGCGGAGAACCCACAGAGATGATGGGTGATCCAAGTTAAGGATTCAGTCTGTATGCAGCATGGAGTGGGCATCAGGATGACCTGAGAAGCTTGTTATAAACGCTGCCTTCTCAGAATTGGAAACAAACCAAAATCCACCAAAAAGATGCGGTTAAATATAGTTTATGCCCATACAAGGACATACAGTGCAGCTGTGAAAATGGGGCAAATGTTACATACTGATGAAAATAGTCTCAAAATGGATGGCTAGGTGGCAAAGGCAAGATGAGGAAGGATATTTGTGTTGCCATTGTTAAAATTGCTTATAACTATACATTTGTATATACAATAGATATGAGGACGCTTCTTGGAGTAAAGAAAATGAATGACTGGGATACACGGGTAAGAGAGAATTTTTTTTGCAGTTTATATAATTTTTGTGCTTTTTAAATTCCAATCAATCACCCAGCTCAATCAATCAATATAGCATGTCCGAGTGTGTTGTGATTGTGTGTGTGTTTAATGCACTCACTGAGCCTCATCTCCAAATCCTGATCCTGTAGGTCTGCAGTGGGGCTAAGAAGACTGCATTTTACTGAAGTTTTTCCCCCACCCTGCACCCCAAGTGATTCTGATACAAAACCACAATCGCGAGATGCGTTGCTTTGACATGTAGGATCCCTGGAAGGTCCTGTTTTAGACAAGTTACTCCAATGTGGTTGAGCAGGTAGACTGAGAAAGCAAGGTTAAGGCACAGAAAGCAAAAAGGAGGGTGCTTATTCCTACCATGGGATTTGAGAGGCTAGACATGTGCCGAAGCAGTAAGGTCTGATTAAAGGAGCTATAATCAGCAGCTCCCAGATCCACATCATGTGAGAAGCCAGGGATGATTCTGGCCTGGCCAGCAGGGTGTTGATGCTCCTTCATGGTCTTTCATTGAGGAGGAACCTATTGTTGAAAGAGGAGAGAAGCCATTGATGAAAGAGGAGATGCCACCACCGCCACCCCCAGTGTCCTGTGGTCCAGCATTGCTGAACATGTGTTCACTAAACCCACTGTTGAGACCCATTCCTCTATGCCTTGGATCACACTGGTCCTTCTCCCTCTCCCTCTTGTCTGCCTAGGGAACACGTAGTGATCCATCACACCTCAATTTCAGCACCAGCCTTCTGGGAAGCTTTCTTAGATCTCTGTCATTTAAACTCTCCCCACAGGCAGCCCATTATTACCTTGGTCTGTGTACCTCTCTTCTACACATGCCTGGAAGCTCCCGATGGGGACCAGGCCCTACTGGTCTTCGTACCCCATCACCCAGCAGGGGGGCTTGATCGCCTTTGCGCAGAAGAGCCATTGGTCAGTGTGTGTCCGCCAGGTTGAGTGCCTACATCCTGCTGGGTGGAAGAGGGAATGGAGATCTGGCCCACAAAGGGAGCCATGGTCTCCCTTCCCTGTGAGCTGACTGACAGTCTGGGTCTCTTCAGAAGACAGACATTCTCAGGGAAATGAGCCCTCTCCCCAGAACTGGAGGTTGGGGGGGAGGCTAGATAATTGACGTTCTCCAGGATTCACACTTATCTGATGGAAGCAAAGCAAAGTTTGCCACGGGATTTGGCTCTGTGTTATGAGATAGCAGCCTTTGATGGCAAATAAAAGCTACATCAAATGGGTATTTTATAACATCTGGATACCTGGGCTCAGTGTTGATACCTGACGGTCTGTAGACTGGTCAAAGCCTCGCCGTGTGTTTCAGAGGAGCCTTTTTAAAATATGAAATGTGCAATATCTGATTTCCTGAGGAAAATGTATATATCCCTGGCACACCTGGGCGAGAGGGTGGCGGAGAATCCACACCCGCTGGGCTGGGAAATAGTAACAGACAGCTCTTTCCTAATCTGGAAAGAAGAGAGGCGGGAGGAGGGGGCATCCAGAAGCGAGGCGAGGCCTAATGAAATTCTGAGCTTCTCTCAAATCAGAGGTAAGTGTGGCTGTATCGTGGCCAAAATGCTATAAAACATTTAGTAGCATCTCTGAGCACATCGCGAAAGCTCTGAACAGGATCCCAGAATTTCCCAGCTCCCTCTCCGGAAACTCGGGAGTCTGAGGCGCGGGGGGCTCACGTCCTGCAGACTTGGCACCTCTGCGATCCTCTCCTTGAGGAAGAAGGAAGCTGTGGCTTCCATCATCTGGGCTCGGGCAGGGGGAGCTCAGTGGCAGCTTTGCCTCCTGAATCCCATCCCACCCGGATCTCAGAGGAGTGATTTCAATAGTCATGTCAACAAAGAAGCTCTGCTTCCGAGTCCTGAGGCCCCGCCCATAGACCCCTCCTGTCAAACACTGAGAGGAGACCCATGCCCCCCCGCTCCGGGAGTGCAGGTTCGCTGATTATTTTTCCAAAAGAATCATATTCCAAGGAATCATGTAATAAGCAACGGTTCCCAGCCTTTCAGCATCCTGGCAGGGAGCCTTCCCTGGGGCGTGGCAAGCACCTGCCCAGTCTTCCCACATGAAGGCCCTGACCTAGGATTTCTGCTGACATTAACCCGTTTAGTCTTCTCAGCCACCACCATCAGTGGGTACTTCGTTGTCCTCATTCTAAAGACCAGGGAAGTGTGGGCAAAGAGGTAATGTTTACAGGAGGCTTGACGACTGACTGTGGAAGGTAGAGTTTGGGGGTGGGGACCATGGAGGTGAAGGGATTATGGGAAACTCAGATAAGTGAGGATGTTGGTATTAGACGGTGTGCAAGAGGTTCTTAAATATAAGTGGACAGCACAACTACCTACGGCATTTGTCACGATCATCGTCTCCATGAGATTGGACATGAACTGATCCCCATCCAGAGAATTCTGGTTACATGTGGTTTGGCATCGCCATCCAATGGCAGGCTCTGCAGCTGTTCAATGGGCGGCTCTGAGTTTACTGGTGGGGATGCCTTTACAGAAGGATGACTCGGTACCAAAAGCAGAATGGGGAACAGTGTGCGTCCTGTGCTAGCCTGGGGCTCAAATATCCACCTCCCTACCTGGTTGTAGGGGTGTGAGCGTGAGTGAGTGTGTGTGTGTGTGAGTAGGAGTGTGTGTGAATATGTGAGGGTGTGTGTATAAGAGTGAGTGAGTGTATGAGTGTGTGTGAATGTGTGTGTGAGTGTGTGTAAGTAAGTATGTGTGTGTGAGGGTGTGTGTATGAGTATGTGAGTGTGAATGTGTATGAGTGTGTGTGTGAGGGTGTGAGTATGAGTGTGTGTGTGAGGGTGTGTGTATGAGTGTGTGAGTGTGAATGTGTGAGTATGAGTGTGTGTGTGAGGGTGTGAGTATGAGTGTGTGTGTGAGGGTGTGAGTATGAGTGTGTGTGTGAGGGTGTGAGTGAGAGTGTGTGTATGTGAGGGTGTGTGTGGTGCTGATGCTAGAGCCCAGGCACAAGTTCTGATTCTTTGAGTGATGGGCAGATGGAGCTGTGAGAGGAGCCGGGAGATGGAGGGAGAGTCTCTGGGAAGAGGAGCCTGAGGAGAGAGGCCCAGTCCTGGAATGGTAGCCAACGCGACGGCCTTCGGGAAAGCATAAAGGCCCAGGGCTGGCCTGGTGGAGGGGACAGAGCAGCAGAGACGTTCAGGCTGAGTGTGCCCGCTCACTGGCAGAGCTGGGCTGTCCACCAAATAGCTTTAGTGCCCCCCACCCGAAATCCAGGAGGATGGGCCCCTCTGCACATTCCAGCAGCCAGCATGGCCTCGGTTACTAGAGGTCACTGGCGTGACTGCTTGTTTCCGTATCCATCTCAGCCAGCTGCCTACCAATCCCTGGGAGTGCTCATTCCCGTGACGTCACTCTTCGGCAGCCTCGCCTGCTGGTGTGTCAGTCCACCTGGTCCAGGTGGGCCCTTCCAGCACACGCTCGGAAAGCCACGCTCACTGCTCCTTCTGGGAAGCCCTCCACAGCCTGGGAGGGGATGGTCACTTCTCTCTCGGCAGTTTGCACAGCCCCGGCAGGTGCTTTTCACACCGCCTCTCAAAGTGATGCCTGTCTTCCCACAAGGCTGTGAGCCCCGTGAGGACAGCGTGTGCTTCATCCGCCCCTGAACCACCAGCCCCTCATATCGCCCTTGTCACTTACTCATTCAACAAGCATTTGAATGAATAAGTAAATGGAGGAAGGCAAGAAGGGAGAAAGGGAAAACTAAACCAAGGTATTGGCCCTCTAAAATGGTCTTAGAGTCCAGCCGGCCTGGCTCAGGGGTTGAGCATCGACCTATGAACCAGGAGGTCATGATTTGATTCCCAGTCAGGGCACATGCCTGGGTTGTGGGCTCGATCCCCAGTGTGGGGCGTGCAGGAGTCAGCCGATAGATGATTTTCTCTCATCATTGATGTTTCCATCTCTCTCTCCCTCTCCCTTCCTCTCTGAAATCAATAAAAATATATTTTAAAATAAATAAAGTGGTCTTGGAAAGCTTAAAAGAGGAAAATTCCAATTAAAATATTCCCAAGGATCCAAAGTCATGGTATTAAATCCCAAGAAAAAGAGACTCCCATTTCCCTTGTCCTTGTGTGTTTCATGGTCCAAAACATTAAAGGGTTAACTTGTTTAAAAAAACTCTTCATCACCATATCCACTCTTGGGGTTGCCCACCTACTAGCATTTAAAACATCAAATAGAAAGGTGAGATGGTTCAAAGTAACTGAAGAGGAAGGAGGTGGAGATGTGAGTTCACATGGCTGGGTGTTCTTGAACTTGTCCATGGGCCTTGCTGAGTCGAGTTTCCCTCCTATGGAACGGGAAGAGCAGCTTCTTACATTTTTACAGGATTGCTGGATGTGAACGTGCCTTGCCAATGCCAACGGGCTCTCCCAATGTGACGGTGTCTTTACTCCTCTATTGAGCATAAAGGAAATCGTAAACTCATGGAGGGAAGAACCGGGCATCTTCCTCACTGAGCCCCAGAGCCTGGCACCACGTCCCGCCAGAATGGGTGCTCAGGAAGCGAGCAAGGGTTGGCCCGGGCTGGGGCTGCACGTCTGGGGGCACAGTCATGTTCAGATGATACAGACAGAGATGGAAATAGAGACAGATACAGACACGGGATCTGGACAGGCTTCTCGGAGCTGTTCCGCACTTACAACATCTGATGTGGGCCGGGAAATAATTTGGTCTACATACTGCCTCGGGCGATGTGCCATAGACCTAAATACTGTCAAAAGTGTCCCTACTGGTCACTGCCATTGTCTCTAATATGTGCATACTTGTGTAATAGGCATAGTGCTCCAGTTCGGCTCATCTCTAAATTCTAACTTGTGGGGGAAAGATTTGTCAGGAAAACCAGTGCCTTCTAAAGCCTCGGGTAGCCCCTGCCCCTTCCTCTTGCCTGATCTGGAGCATGCATATGAACAAAATCGAATCCTGCCCATTCATCTGAAGTTGTTCTGCACTGATATAGCATTTCAACTCTGCCAGAACAGTTTCTATTTCTGAGTAGTTCTTTATTCCAAATCCTTCAAGTTGGCATTTCCTCGCAAGGCTGGGCGCCCGTCTCCGTGGAGTACTGCAGGCTGCAGATGTCCCGGAGCCTTCTTTGCTTGCTTCGGGACTTTGCACAGTCCTCTCCGGGCGTCATCCGGGTGCCACTATGCTCAGGAGGGAACAGCGTCTGGATCCCTTTACTTCCAATCTGATGCTGGTATTTATCACTCTTGCTCCAAGTTTGTTTCATCACTGGGGGGAATACAAAGGTCACCTTGACCCCTGCCAAGAGGGAAGGCAGGCGAATTGGAAGGCACCAAGCAAAACCACAAGGAAAATAATGTTCTGGCAAATGGTCCACCCTGTCTTTTCCTGTAAAGCAGGTCATGAGCAGAAAAAGCTCCCAAAGAGGAGGAGGCTCCCGGTGGCCCTTTGCTGCACCCCTCAGAGACTCAGCCAGCACGGCCACTTCTGACCGGAAGGTGAAGACTGGGTGTAACGAGCACTCTGGTTATGCCCAAGGGACCGCTGCACCCCTCAGAGACTCAGCCAGCACGGCCCTTTGCTGCACCCCTCAGAGACTCAGCCAGCACAGCCACTTCTGACTGGAAGGTGAAGACTGGGTGTGACGTGCACTCTGGTTATGCCCGAGGGACCGCATCTCTGAGGTTCTACAGGACTTAGAATCCCCAGGAAGGGAATGGACACGGAACAGACATTAGGGAGATGGCAGAGCAGGGTCCATGTCCTCCCCACTAAAGGCAGGGGACAAGGGGAGTGCTGTGGGTCCATCGTCTTTGGGATCCTCCTCTCTCGTGACCTCCCTGCACCCATCTTCCCTCTACCCACCCTCTCCTTCCTTCTGCGTACTGGGAAAACAGTAGTTCCCCTCTCTGTAAGGCATCTTTTGGTTCCTCTAGTCTTTTTACTGTAGCTTTCCTCCAGAATATTATGGTTCTCTTAACCATTCGGAACTCTCGTGTTGGTGCCTGTGCACCGAGTTGAGTAGCATGGAATTTATCATTCAACCAGGATGCTCTTAAGAGTCAAGTTAGATGACATCAGTAACTACACCATGAAAACAAGCACAACAGTAAGACCCCGGGGCAAATCAGAACACCTGGCTATCTAATAGGAGACCCTTTTTAGGCCCTTGTTATAAACACCCTGTATAAAGTAGCTTGGCCCTAGTGGGTTTGGCTCAGTGGATAGAGTGTCGGCCTGCGAACTGAAAGGTCCCAGGTTCGATTCCAGTCAAAGGCACATGCCCGGGTTGCGGGCTCAGTCCCCAGTGGGGGGCTTGCAGGAGGCAGCCGATCATTGATTCTCTCTCATCATTGATGTTTCTATCTCTCTCTCCCTCTTCCTTCCTCTCTGAAATCAATAAAAATATATTTTAAAAAATAAATAAAGCAGCTTGAGGGAGAAAGAAGATATATTTAGTATATTATTGGTTCAGGATGAAGCTAGATTCAGTCACATCAGTATTCCACATGATCAGACTCTTTGTTGAGGTCCTTCTCTCTTCGTTGCTGCTGCTCAGTGCCCTTCTCTCCTAGCAAATCCAGACTTTCTCCACGAGTCAGGGAAGGTGGCTGCTTCATGACCCAAAAGGCAAGACCTCTTGGCCTCTAGGGGGAAGGGTCCTGCCAGAGCACCGATTGTCCTATCCCGCACCACATCCTCATCCCGTGACTCACGCATTGGTCAAGGGAAGGAAGTCCTGTAATAAGATATCTGCAATGCATTTCATGGAATTAAGAATTTCAAAAATATGCAACTATAAATAGGCAGTATGAGCTTAATACATTGGCTTTTAGGCAAAGTTTCTGGGTACTGATTATGGGGAAAGAAGGAAAAAAAAGCCAATCTTCCAAATTCAGAAGGGAATTTATTATCTTAATTTTCCCATTCTGAAAACGAGGAAATAAGGCCCAGAGAGGTAGAGTGTCTTGCCCAAGGCCACACAGATGATAAATGGAGCCTCAGGGCATCAGGTTGAACCTAGTCTGTCTGCGGCGTGGCACTAACTTGATGCTGAGACATTTTTCCTTCGTAGTCAAGACTGTCTCTGTTTCATAAGCAACAGAAACACAACCAAGACTATTGAGGCAACACAGGGGGTCTGTGGTTCACATCACCCCAAAGAGGGGCATCCGGGAGTGCAAGCAGAATGAGGGATAAGAATGCCATAGGAATTCCCTCTTCCCTCTGATTCTCCCAGCAAACTGGCTTCCTGCTCTCATGCTTCCCATCTCCTTGAGGCTGAAACCATGGCTGCCAGCAATTCCTGGGCTCAGTTGCCCACAGTTTAGAGATGATACCTGCCATTCTTTCCCCCTCCATGTACGTATCCTAAACGCATCACAACAGCCCCATTTTAAGACATCTCAAAGAAAGGCTCCTTATGGCTCTACAGGGCATGCCCACCAGGGGATGGGAATCCCAGGGCCATCTCAGGTTTCTGCCACCCACAGTGCCTCCTTTCATTAGTTCTCAGAGTGATGCTATGAGCTCCATCTTTCTAGCCCAGTGTATAGGCAATTTATGGAGATAGAAGCATATGTTCAAACCTCAGTTGGACTCCTAACTCGGTTCAACTTCGTATGTATCATTGGACATCTATTAGGGGCCAATCGCTAGACCAAGAGCTAACCCTGGCCCCAGGGTCTCATCAGCTCCTGTTTCAGGCAGCCACAAAGCAGTGGTAGCGCATACCAACCCAACAGTCTCCAGATATCGGGTCTTTAATGGGCAGAAACAGGGGGAGTTGGAATCTCTTCTTAGCTTCTGTTTTACACGTGAGTAAACTGAGGCTTAGAGAGCTGGAACCCTGTTCTCGGGGTCTCCTGTGTCATACATGCCGATGAGGGGACTCACGCCCCGAGCAGCTCACATGCGTGGCCCATCTCCTTGATGACTATGAAACACTGACTCTCAATAGGAAAATCACTGACCCAACCCAGGGGAGACCAGAAGCTATGCCCCGATGCCATTCTAAAGGCAGCAGGAGAGGAGAGCAGGGGTGCCCGTCCACCAGGATCTGTAACTCCCTCAGCTAAGTCCTGGGACGGGAGTGAACCTGAATGAATGAGTAGAACTTCAACAGGCGAGGGTGCCAGAGGACACCAAGGAGGAACACTCAGAGCAGGGGACACGCAGAAACTACGGCAGGAGGGGTGGCTGGAGGGGAGAGCCCACACTGTCTCTTAAGTCTGTCCCATGTGAGGGACAGACTGCCTGATCCCACGGAGTCCCATCCCCAGCCCCACAGGCTGCAGAATGACAGCATCTTCCTGAGGAGTTCGGACCATGCCTCGCAGCAGTGCTCCTCGCCCAGAGGGGATGTCTGCAGACGTGTTCGTGGTCACTGTTGGGAAGGTGATGCTACCGGCGTCTATGGGGCAGGGAGCAGGGATGTTGCCTCATCTACCATATAGCCCAGGACAGCCTCCCGCCACAAAGACTGGCACAGCCGCAAGTGTCCACGGAACCCAGGCTGGCAGTCCTGCTCCCGCCAACCCAGACCAAGGATTCTCAGTCATTGGTTCTTTGTAAAGTCAAGCAGCATTTGAAAAACCATGGCCTTGATTGGACTCAATCCTTGGTCCACTGGTCGGCAAACTGCGGCTTGTGAGCCACATGTGGCTTTTTGGCCCCTTGAGTGTGGCTCTTCCACAAAATACCACGGCCTGGGCAAGACTATTTTGAAGAAGTGGCATTAGAAGTTTAAGTTTAAAAAATTTGGCTCTCCAAAGGAATTTCAATCGTTGTACTGTTGATATTTGGCTCTGTGGACTAATGAGTTTGCCGACCACTGCCTTGGTCTGTTCGAGACAGGCCCACAGGTGTGTCTGACCTTAACATCCAAGCCAGAACACAATTGCAGAATCCCCCGGCAACTGGTTCCTGCGTCGGGTTCAGTGCCGTTCCAGCCCGGAAGGCGGTTGGCAGAGGGCAAGAGCAAGGAGCCCACGCCTGGGTGTGAGAAGAGGGCGAGCTGGTGCAGCGGTGACAAACAGCCGCCAGCTTGCCCTCGGCTGCCCTGGTGGCTCAGCCTGAGTCACCCTGCCCTGGCGGGGTGATGGCTGCTACGATGAACCACCCTCTTGGGCTCTGGTCCCATCTGGGCCCCACCTCACGCCAGTCCTGGGAGGCCTGCATCAGCTCCTCCCCGTCGTGCCCCCAGGGGTGGGGATGGCTCACGGTGCAAAAGCAGCTCACAGTGTGGCCCCTTTAAAAGCCCAACAAAACAAGAGGCAGACACAATGCCCAGTGGGAGGCCCCAGAGGGTGGGCCCAGCAGGAGCTGTGGACGCGCCAGCCTGTGTGGGCAGGTCTGACCTGAGAGCTGACAGAGCTCCTGCCCTCGGGGAGCCAGCCTGAGACGGCAGCGATCATGCAGGCCACCCCCTGCCAGACCCTTAGCTGGGTTCTCACAGTCTGGGGAGGCCTCAAGGGAGCGGGGTGGGGGAGGAGGGAGTTGTGCCAGCTCAGCCCACCCCTCTCCCAGGGCTGCCTCTGTGACCAGGGTGGGGCCTAGGGTGCACGGCTGGGCAGCGACAGGCCACCCAGCCTGCCTGGGGCGCTGGGTGGAGCACATGCCAGCCTTGCCTCACCCTGCCTGCCAGTGATTCCAGGACATACAAACAAGCAGCTCATTAATTCCTGGATTCGGGACAAGCCCCAGTTAATGCTGGGACAGTGCTAGGGTCCGGGATGTGGAAGTGAACCAAAAGACACATTTCCTACCCTCCTGGAGCTCACCCCCTGAGGCCCGTGAGCGCCGAGACAGGCCCACAATCCCGGGAAGTGGCAGTGATGTCCAGGCCTGCACAGACTTCATCATTTACCTGAATTCTCTGAAGTGGGCGTGATCCCTCCTGACCAATGGGGAGAGAGGATCAGGGAGGTTAGGAGACCACCCAGCTGCTCAGGGGCAGAGCCGGGATGTGAACCCGGGCTGATTACTCAAGCCCACCGCCCCTGCTAATAAACTCTGCTCTGAGGATTCTCCCTTTCTCCTTCCAAGAGAAACGAGTTCCCTTCTTGAGGACCTGAGATGACAAGAAGACCATTATCTACTTGGTCTCCCGATTTAATCCAGTCTCTTTCAGTCACTCTTCCCACATGCATGCCCCGTGCATGCATGTTGCATGGAAGCTGCGTGGTGGTGGGTGCTGGGAGGGGCCCACAAGCCCCTGCTCCTGGCATTCAGCCTATTTGAGAGGGATGGTGACCTACACACTTGAGAGGTGCAGATAAAGTCGGCCAGTCACTCAGGTGAGAAGAGGCCTGTGCACACAGGGGCAATCCGTGAGGGCTTCAAGAAGGAGGTGTCCTGTGAACAGAGTTTTGGAGGGTGGCTAAGCCACTCACACCTGGAAGGGACACGAATGGACCCTACACCTGGGTGTGCATTAGCCTGGCAGGCACAGACCTGGGGGACAGGACATCTCGTGTGCTGTCTCGCCTCTCTGACCCTCATGGGGCTCGCCTGTGAATTGGAAACAACGGGACTTAAAGCTGCTAGGCCGCCTGGACACCTGCCTCTGCCCCTGGAGCGCTTGTGTCCACCACCCAGGTCCTCCTTCCCCAGCGCCATGTGGGTCCCACGGTGCAGCCAGACCCTGCACCCGACCTCCACTCCTGAACGCGGGCCCTGCATTGGGAGCAACGACCAGCTGGTTGGTGGAGGTGAGTGTCAGGGAGTGTAACCGGACAACCATGGGGTCCGGCTGAGCCAATTAAGCAGAGACAGGGTTGAATCCTATATGAGCGTTTATTCCATGAATGCCAGCAGCATGGGACAGCAGTCCGTCACCCACAAAGATCTGCTCTGCCCCCCGCCCTTGCCAGTGGGCTGGTTATACACACACGAGGGAGAAGATAGCTCTGTGCAGCTGCGAGCTGCAAGTGTAACAGGGACAGGGGAGGGGAGGGTCTGCAGTCCCGCCTTCAGGAGCTCAAAGTCTGATAACCAGGTGGCTAATCTTCTGTGATGTTACCAACAGCTCAGCCCGTTCCTGGGACCGGAGAATGGTCAGCGCTCCTGAGAAAAACTCCCGGAGGGGGGTTCGGGTACAGGCATAGCCACCAAATCAAAGTGTGTCCTGTCCTTGGTCTGTTCTCAAAATGTATTTCTTCTCTGAGTCATGGACCCATCGGGGCATCTTATCTTTTTACAGCCTTGCTTCACCCAGTTTCCCAGGGTCTGTAAGAAAACTTCTCATGTATAGGTAGTGAGGTGAGTCATTGCTAGACAGCTGTGGCTCTCGTCGCCTCACATGTCCTTCCCCACTCTCAGGAGGAGGGCCGGCCCCTTTGCTGGGAGCTCTGACCACATCTCCCCAGGTTCCCCCTCAGGCTCTTCCTTGGGCGGTGGAGGCAATGTGCATTGGGAACCGACGGGGCGGGCAGCGGTGAGGTCCTCAGAGCAGCGTGTTGGCGTGCTCTCACGGGGACACGGGCGGAGAGGCGGATCAGGGCTGCTGGCGGGCCTGGCTCCGTGCTCCGCTCTGCCCACGCGGCCTCGCCCTCCAGCCCTGCCAGCGGGAGCCTTCCTGCACGTCTTCACAGGAAGCTCCGGGGAAAACAGGGGCCCCGGTGAACCCCTCCGCCTCCACCCACACCACCGTTTCCTTTCCAGACGCGAATGGACAGAGGGGCCGCCTGCCCTGAGTCACATCGGACCGTCTCAGGAGCCCACCCCGCCCTCCGCGTCTGGCCCTGCAAGCAGCTCGCACAGCCAGCCTGGTCTGCACGGTGGGTGAGGTGTGGTCTGTGGTCTGTGGGCTTCTGCAAATAAAGTTTTATTGAAACACAGTCCCTTCCATTTGCTGACCGAGGTGGCTTTAAAGCTACAGCGGCCAGGCTGGGCAGTTGCCACAGGTCTTAGGACCCGCACAGCCTAAAGCACTTCCTCTGTCCCTTAGGGGAAGGCGGCCAATGTCCCCCTCGGTCCATCAGGGTTAATTCCTTCCTTACCTACTCATGGGCTCATTCATTCCATCATCCCTTACAGTCTCTCTCCCACAGGCCAGGAGCGATGCGCGAGGGGGGACTGTGTTCCAAGCTCTGCATCCTCCACGCCTGAGCCCTGACACGCTCTCAGCAGGAGTGAACACGTGAATGCAACGGACACTGAACCTGCCGCCAGGGGCTCAGGGCGGTGGCGAGACCGGCCTGGGAGCGGAAGGGTAGAGGTGAACGAGCCGCCCGGGCGGGGAAGGGGCTCCCGGCGGAAGGCGCCCGCGGCAGGAGGCTGGCCACGTGATGGCCTGGTCCTGAACAGCATGGACAGTTTGAGTTTCTGCTTCTAAAGCCTGTGGGTTCCAGAATCGGAAATCGAAGCCAAGAGGAAGGAGCCTGAGTGTTCGTGGAGCTCAGGCGGGAAGTGGGGTCACCTTCCAGGGTCCCCGGCTGGTGCCAGGTGCTGGCGATCTCCCAGTGACACCCCGGGCCTCAGCAGTCCTCTTGAACCCCAGACCCAGACAGCAAGATCATATGGCGGGGGGTCGGGGGGAGCAGCAGAGCTGGGAGAATCCACGCTGGCCCCCATGGCTCCCTCTGCACTCTTTAGGGGGCCGCACCCCATCCTCTCCCACCTTGGGAAGAGAGTCTGGGCGGTGGGGCAGGTGGAGAGCGGGCGAGCGTAGGATCCACCTTTGAACAGGGCCCCGCTCGGTCCCAGCCCTGTGGCTGGTGAGGCTCGTGGCTTTGGGCTGTTTGCTGACCTCCCCACCCTCCCTGTCCCTGGGAAGGGAAGGGTGCCAATGGCCACCGCCGTCACGGCCAGGAGTCACTGAGCTAACACCCGCAGTGCACTTGGCCCGTGGGAGTCCTCAGGAGCCGACCGACAAGAAGATGCAGGTGGCTCGTTTCATGGCTAGGAAAGGCAGCCTGCCCTCCCACCCCCCCCGCCCCCGTCCCGGGCTGCCCCAGTTTCCGTGTCCTGCACGGGCAAGTCCTCTCCCTCCCCAGGTGCCCTCCTTTTGGCCAGTGAGGTGTAAACAGGGTGACCTAAGGCTGGAGCTGCTGAGGGAAATGGTCCCCAGGCAGCGGGCGGGGATCCAATCTGATGTATCTGCCGCGTCTCTGCTGCGCGGTCCCAGGTGCGCACGCCACACCCCGGCCGGGACTGGCTGCTCCGTGCTCTCTCCGCGGGACCTTCCTGCCTTCCCCCCTCCTGCCCCTATCTCCCTCCCCCCGCCCCCACCGCCCCAGTCTCCCTTCCCCAGTGGCAGCAGCGGGAGGTCTGCTTCTGGGAATAAAACTGCACCCGCAGCAGAAGCGGAGGCTGGGGCTCCGTGTTAATGAACAGACCCCGGAGTAACAACTCCCGAAGCCCGCATGTCATTTCTACCTCTCGCCTCCCTTCCTTTCCTCCCGCTCTTTCCCCTTACTCATCGCTTTTCCCCCACCGGCTCCCCACCCCCCACCTTCTCAGCCCAAACACCGCGGCGCGGGGATGACAAAGTGGAACTGCAATGCCATGAAACCCGGTGCCGTGTATCTTGTCAAAAAGCAGCGCGCCCGTTCAACGGGAAAGCGAAACTCGAGACTCCGAGGAGCGTGCCAGTCGCCCAGACACCTGTTTATGTATTTTTTTTCTACTTAAATGTTCCTATATTTCTTTTTTTAACCTCTCCTGCAGGTCTTTATATGTAGGACACATACAGGCTCTCCCACTCTCATACACACACACACACTCACACACACACAGGGCCCTCACCTCCTCACTTCTGTCATTGAGAGTAGAAAGAGGGGCGAGAAGAACGATCTATTTTCAGCTCTCTCGTTAGAATCCCTTCACCGCTGTGATGAGAGAAGTGGATTTCGAAGAACGTCAGGCCTCTGATGAAGATGAACCACGGCTGAGCCCAGCCACCTGCTCTGTGGGTTGAATCTGTTCTTACCTAGCCCATCGGTAAGCACTAAAGAGGTATGTACCCGGGATCTCCCGTGCGCACTTGTATGTGGTTAAGAAATGAAGACCCACCGGGACCCGGGCCCACAGTCTAGAGATGATTAAGCCGGCGTGGGGGAGCGGCTGCACACACACAAGAGAGTTTGGGCCTCAAAGAACAAAGGTCCCCGTCAGACGTCAAGGTTTTCCCTCAAGGGTCCTTGTGCGGTAAAAAGGAAGTCCACTCACGATGACTTCACTCCCAGGGAAGTTACCGGACGGTAGGTATCTAGACGCAGCTGCAGAATGCTCCCTCCAACAGGGTTGCTGTTAATTACTGGCAAGGACTTCAGGATAACACTATTTGAATCACTGTAAATTACCCCTCTCAAAAATTAATTTTTCATCAAAGATTGCACACACAGAAATCATGATATCATCTCTGCAGCTGCGATTTAGTAATAATTTCATCTATTATTACCAATGTCAGTTGGATAAAAGAAAAAACGGCACCCCACCGGGCCCATTCCAGCGCAGGCCATATATAGAAATTTTTAACTATCGCTTATAATTGCTTTGATGAGCTTAAACCTCCTCTCAATTAACACCCTAAGTGACACGGAGACATCTTAATGGGGGATATAAGTAAGAGAAAAGACTTTAATCAAAGAATAAAGGGAAAGAGAGGGGCCGAGAGAAAGGGGGACCCACTACACACCTCTCCCACGGAAGTTCTGGATGGCATGTCGGGGTCCTTCTGTCATCCCAGGACCCCCAGCAGAACGGCGTGGCCGCCGTGGGAAGTACCGGAGGCCTCGGCGGGCTCCCCGCTCTTGTGAAAATAAAGACTCTTCTGGGGCCCCCCGAGCCTCGCATCCAGATGAGCGCCAGGAACCCTGTCACTTGAACAAGAGCAATAAAAGAAAGGAGCCAAAAGGGAGATATTGTTTTCCGAAGACCATCTTCCGGGGCACCCCTAGAGTGGCTGTTTGGGGGATCCAAGTCACTCACGTGCAGCACCCCAACCCATTCTGGGTGGGGCCCAAGAACACAGTGTGTCCCTCCAGACCCATCTGAGCTGTGCAGACAGACTCACCCCACCATGCGGCGGGGGTGGTGGTGGTGGGGGGGGGGGGTCCCAGAAGGACATGCCTTCCGGCCGTTATTTCTTATCCTGAGGCTGCGGCGCCCGGCCTTCGGGAGCGTGGGAAACAAAATGAAATCCAACAAAACCCAAGTGAAACCGGACCGGCATGCTTTCCTCTTCTCAAATCCTGCTCGTTGTATCCATGGTGATTTTTGTTTTCAGTTAAGATACCCTAATGAACATGTGTCCGCGCTCATGCTTCACTCCCCGGAACAGACCGGGAAATGAGTGGCCCTGCAGGAGCCCGGGTCTCTGGAGCCACAGACACACGCGTATTGGGTTGGAAAAGCAACGGTTTGCAAAGTCTTCGAGATTGTACTTGTACAATGTAAACAGGCAGAAGAAAGGTGACTTTCAGAGCTGACTTCCCTCTCTCCATCTCTTTCCACTTCCCTAGTCCCCGAAGACAAGAAAGCCTTACCGTTACCCACTTGTACGAGGTCCGGGGGGAAATGTGGGTGAAGCATAAGCTACATGTTCACGCGTTAAAATGCCGTTGCCTACCTGTGGGCCTGGAGAGCCAACCCCTGTGCAGTGTCCGGGGCAATGTGCAGTGCAGGTCACACCCGACATCTAAACCTCACACGTGGCGGGGTTTATCACCCAGGACCCAGGGATGAAACATCAAGGATCAGAGAGTCTGAAAAATGTTGCAAAGGTCACACAGCCATAAAATAGAGAATCCAGGATTAGAAATCGGGCTTCGGCATGGCGGGCAAATCAGAGAGAACGAAGAACAGTACCTTTCCTCAGAATAAAAAGTGGGTGGGTGGTTTTTATATTTCTGTTACTCAGACACTTTTCCTAAACCCCTTCCCACTTCCCAGCCCAGCAAACATGTTGGTATTAGGCTGTAATATGTCAAATGTTAACTGTTTATTAGAATGAGAAGCATCTTTTTACCTGATTCTTTTTGGGTACTGCTTTAAATACATACACACACATACACATACATGTGCACACACATACACATACGTGTGCACACACAGTAAAGTGTGCAAAGTTACATACTTACCCTTATACCCGTTTTTCTCAATGCATCCTCCTTCCGGCTTAGGTAGTAAATGTTCTGAGGCCTTGTTTGCTTAAGAATATCACTTTACTCTCTTGATATTAAAAGACAGTTTTGCTGGGTATAAAATGTAAAGATATTTTTTAAGCTATTTTTATTCAACATTTCAAAAATAATTCTCCGTTTCCTTCTCGATTTAGTGTTGCTGTTGGGAAAGATGATTTTACTCCAAAGACGATTTTTGTACGTGTTCTCTTTCTCTCCATGAGCTTGTTGCTTTTTTAAACTTTCCTGGGGAGTTTTTAGATATAATTATGTTCTTTAAAAGTATTATTTTTGTCATTTATTCTGTCATTCCATGAAAGCTTTTAATATAAATCTTTTTATTTCTTTCATTATGTCATTACTGTTTTTTAGCCTTTTCTCTCCTCTCTTTTTTCTTTCCATGACTGCCTCTTATATTGATATTGACTTGTGTGCCCCTGGCCTCCATTTACTTCAACATTTATGCTTTTTAACTCTTTATCCATGCTTGTTTCTTTCTCGGAGATTTCTTCAATGATCTGCCTCACTAATGTATTCTAAAAATATTCCTTGTGGCCGAAACCGGTTTGGCTCAGTGGATAGAGCGCCGGCCTGCGGACTGAAGGGTCCCGGGTTCGATTCCGGTCAAGGGCATGTACCATGGTTGCGGGCACATCCCCAGTGGGAGGTGTGCAGGAGGCAGCTGATCAATGTTTCTCTCTCATCGATGTTTCTAGCTCTCTATCCCTCTCCCTTCCTCTCTGTAAAGTATCAATAAAATATATTTTAAAAAAATAAAATAAAAAATAAAAATATTCAGTGTGCTTTTTTCCTCTACCTCTTAAATTTTTTATGTATTGTCAACCTAGTATCTCCATCTCATTAAGTGTTGTAGCTGCTTGTTTCTGCATCGAGGCCCCAATACCCTTGAATGTTAGGGTTAGAGTCCATCTGCCATGGTCATGCACCCCATGTCCTCACTCCTATCCACCTTAGAAGTGTAGGGAGTGAGGCTTGTGTCCAGCATAATGACTTCTGATAACAAAGTCTGGGGGTGGCCACCCCCATTGACTTCATCACCCCAAAGCTTTAGAGTAGCTCTCTGTCCATGTCTCCAGGCGTGGCTGTTCTCAAAGAGGTTTGCTCCCTCCCTCCATCCTCTGAGGGTGTGGAAGGGGGTAGAGACAGAAACACACAAGGGCCTGGCTCTTGACCTACACTGCTGATACCTGCATCCCAAACTTGTCCGTGGGGAGATAGCTCCTCACGGACCCACAACACCGCTGGGTTGACTTTGCTCTTTTTCTGCCTCAGGTCATAGGGTTAACAGAGATGTGCCAAAGGCAATGTGAAGAAGGCAAAAGATAAAGCTGTGCCAACTTTCCCATGATATCCACCCTCTAAAAATGGCACATCGCCGTTCTGTGACTCACACAGTCATCGCTGCCTTGAGTCTCCCAATGTGATTCTCATAATGCTTGCACGAACTTGTGCGGGTCCTTCACTTCTTCCTTAATTATATGCCCTTCTGGTGTCGGGTTCACTGGAGGGGGCCGACATCTCGTGCTAACCCTATTACCAGACCAGCAGGAAGAAGGCAACGCTGTAGGGTGTTCAGAGGTAGCTTATGCCAAGAAAAGCAAGGCATAGACCGCGGAGAGCATGAGCTGCTATATGGAGCACTGGTTGGCTGAGGTCAATACTGACCTTGTCCTGTTTTGACTCGCTTTTATTTAATCTTTCTTTTGAGTCTCTTGTCACTAGAGTTATGTCTTTATCTGTGTCCACCAATGACTGGCCCATGAGTGGCTGCTACCCCAAGGGGGAGAGGGCGGACTTGGTGAAGGGTCCCATTGGAACATCACCTGAGTAAACTCAGCCACTGAGTTCATTTCACCAAAGGCCACTGTTTCATCACCAACCACCCCCCAAAAAAGGCTTGTCTTTGCCTTAGCCCCTTCCCTCCCAAGGGCTGGACTCGGGAAACAGTGAGACCTGGAAGAGAGATCCCTGGACAGAGTTGGCAAACTAGAAGCTATGTACCAAGTCCACAGCTATAGACACTGTCTCCTTTCATCTTCACAGAACCCTGGAAACAGGTGTTATTATCCACTTTCAACACAAGAAAACCAACGCCCAAAGAATCAAGTCAGGGGTGGGCAAACTTTTTGACTCGAGGGCCACAATGGGTTCTTAAACTGGACCGGAGGGCCGGAACAAAAGCATGGATGGAGTGTTTGTGTGAACTAATATAAATTCAAAGTAAAGGAGCGGAGGGGAGAGCAAGAGAACCGGATAGAACAGCCGGATCCTGCCCGCGGGCCGTAGTTTGCCCACAGCTGGGTCACTAGCTTATGCTCACCCAGGAAAGAAGGGAAACAGTTTAATACTAATTCACGTCCTGGACTGTAGGTCCAAACACAGGTTCCCTCTCCAGTTCCCCTGAGACGTGAAATAAAGAGATTTGTTCTCATTCATTCATTCATTCATTCAAATCATATTGGTTGAGTTTCTGCCATGTTCCAGGTTCTGTACTAGACCCTAAGTTTACTCTCCCACAAAACAGATGCCAACCCCACCCTCGAGGGAAGAGCAAATGGGTGTTTCAGATATGAAACTAAGTCCCTGAAATGAGCGTGTGCTGTACATAGCATGATATTTGCAAGTCAGAAAGGAAGAAGAAAGAGGAAAGGAAAATAGGGCAGTTTGAGAGAGTAGGTCAGGTGTCTAATTTAGAATGCGGGGTCAGGGAGGCTGGGACCAGTGGGATGGAGGTGAGCAGGCAGCAGCCTCCCTCGGCGCCCAGAACAGCCGCACACTGCCCCAACGCCTCGGACCCTCCGCCTCCACCTGCGGCTCTGCCTCTTGGCAGAACTTGCTCCAGGAACTAATGGCTTATATTTATAAGCTGTGTGTTCTCCGTGAATGAAAACGACATTGAAGCTGACATTGGAGCAATCCAAGAATATTCTTTTCATCAGCAAATGGTAGCAATTTCCTGTGAGCACAAGCAACTCTGGGCCTCCAGTCGGAAGGCTTGGCGGAAGGCCGAGCTCCATTTCTAATTCCCAAGGCGGCACTTTCCCCACATCGCCTGCCAGCCGTGGAGAGGGCACGGATGCATGGAGCCTGAGTTTCCCGGCCCGGGGCTGCTCCTTGCTGTCTGTGAAAGCATTTCTCCAACTCTCTGAGCTTCAGCCTTCACCTTGTGTGACTCCTGCACCCTGTGGCTGCGTGCAAACAGACCACACAGGTGTCGTGTTCGCACCTGGCGCCGGGGAGCGCTGTAATGGCTGTGGGTCTTTGTCTTCCCCACAACAGGCAATTCGGCTCTGCAAGAACATCATGGGGTGGGCCCTGTGGAAATCAAGCTGACATTCCCTACCTCATCAGGCCCTTCTGCGTGGGACCCAGACCTCTGAGCAAAACCAGAACCAGAATGCTGAGCCCGAGTGGGTCTGGAGGCGCCCAGCGCAGAGGCACCCCTGTGGGCACAGACGCTGCAGAGGCCGGTCCGACGCCAGCTCCGCAGGGGCAGGCCAGGGCTGTGCGCAATCGAGGGAGTCTAAACGGGCCCACGGTGCACGTGTCCAGAACACCCCACTCAGTTCCCAAATGAAGGGCTCTTAAAGCTGTGAAGTGCTGAATCCGGAAAGCATGGAGGGTTTGGGCACGCACAGTACAGAACCATTTAATATGAGCTCTTCAACTTTTTTCTTACAGAAGCACTTCGTTTTGGAAGTAACTCACATCATGCTCTCTTGCCACGTTGAACACATCATGGATGTGAAAACACAATCACCCAACATGAAATATAGCCCCGCAAAGTCCCCGAACTGGGGGGAAGGACAGAGAAAAGGCGATACTCAGTTCCTGCCTGTGCAAAACTGTGAGTCCATTTTCCTCTCCAGCTCTGCAAGCATGGTGCAATTGTAACCCCAAGCTTCAGTGTGCACCCCGCCCCCGCAAAATGCCACTCAATTCCGATTTGCTGACATGCATTGAATGCCTACGTCAGACAGCCAGCTTCTCACTTGTTAGGTCCCTTAAACCTCCAATCAACTCTGCAATGTAAGTGGCCTTTATTCCCACCTGACCCCTGAGGAAGCAGGAACTCAGAGAAGCTATGCTGGCCGCAGAACGTCCAAGAACCTCAGAGAACACTGTTTCAATGCTCGTTCAGAGAGAGGGAGCATGGCCCATGCCTGATGAACCGAAGGAGGATGGATTTTCCAAACTCTGAAGACTTACCCAACCAAGAATGCGACTGTATTTAGAGATTCAGCCTTTAAAGAGGTGATTGCTAAAATGAGGCATTTTTTTTTTGCCCTGGCCCATGTGGCTCAGGTGGTGGGCATCATTCGAAAGGTTGCTAGTTCAACTCCCAGTCAGGGCACATGCCCAGCTTTCCAGCTCCATCCCTGCGGGGGCATGTAGGAGGCAGCCGATGAATGTTGTGTTCTCACATCAATTTTTTTCTCTCTCTCTAAGAAAAGAAAAAAAGAAAGTCAACAAAAACTCTTAAAATTAGGCTTTTCAGAGCAGGCCCTCCTTCAATAAAGTGTGTGTCTGACACATGGAGAGGCAGGAGCGTGGACGCAGAGAGGAAGGGCCATGTGGGGACACCACGAGAAGGCAGCTGTCTGTAAGCCAAGGAGATCGATCGGCCTTGGGAAACCAGCCCTGCTGACAATCTGACCTTGGATGTCCAGCTTCCAGAACTACAAATGATACATGTGTTGTTCAAGCCCCCGTTCTCTGATATTTCGCTCTGGCAGCCCTAGGAAACTAATACAATGACCCTCTTTCCTACACAGCCACTCGGCCACTTCACTCACCGATGCCTGGTTGCCCCTGAAATGTGACTGTGCATTTCACTGGCTTTGCCTGGTGAGGTGGCACCGTGGAGAGAGGTTCCTCTCCAACCTTCTCCGGGTCGCTGCCCTGTTTGAGAAGGTTTTATTGCCATTTCCTCAGCATGGACTTAATTGTTTATTGGCTTTGCAGAGTGGATTTCAGCGTCAGCTACCCTGTACTCATCTCGGGAAAGCAACCTGGCCCAATCGGCAGAGATGGCCGGGAGAAGGGCTGATCCGATTTGCAAGAATATCCCCATTCCCAGAATCCAATGTTCAGAAATATGAAAAATAGATCAAGAGATTTATTATTTTGGAGTTGAGGGAGAGGATGAGATTTGCAGATTGAAGATTTCATTTATACATAGTTTAAAATGTTTGTAAATATTTAACGGAAACATTGAGCAATAAAGTCAAATTATTGCCAAGTGCAGGCAAGAACTGGAGGGTAATTCATCAACAAAGAGAGAGGAATGGATACTGTATTTTACTGGAACTCACATATTCTGACATACTAATGGGGATTGTGTCAGTTAAGTGTTGACATGTACCGAATCATGGCCCAGTCTAAATGCCTTAGTCATGGCAGGGAGTTAGAAAAGAGAATATTTGAGAATAATGTGAATTAAAAAGGCAAGTTAGTTTAAATTTCTGTTTGGTAGGCCCCCAGGCCTACAAGTCCAATGGGAATACACTCCAGCTAGAGGCTTGATGAATGGCCCTAATGAAGTTGGACAACCTGGAATACATGCATAAAATGAGTTTAAATATTGATACGGTGTCATTGTGTGTCTGAAGGTATTGAGATGTTCATTCTCCCAGCCAGGCGGGCTCCATCTCATTTATTAAAGGTGGAGATGATTATTTACATTGGGAAATGGAATGTGTGCCCAGATAGAAGCCAAGGCAATAAAATAATTATTGTATTCGGGGGAACAGATGCAGTCCATCTTCGGTAAGGAGAGAAATCAAAGCGTGTGGGCGCGTGAACATCTGGGAGTTTGGGGCGGCTGCGCAGAAAACTAAGGTGATTTCCTTTGAGGTGATGGTTCAGGTTCCTGTGGTCCTCGGATGCAATAGATGCTGTAAGAGAGATTTAATGATATTTAATGTGCTTACCTGGAAGAGGAGGCCAATGGACAGGTGGCCCCTGTGCATCCAGGGGCCGCCCGCTCTGCCCCGATGTGTCTATTAGGACATTTCCACGGCACTGCGCGGCGTCTGCACCTGCCACGATGTTCACTTGCTGACGGAGGGAAGAGGCGCCGCGTGATGGTGGGAAGCCGAGGTGTGTGGAGACATGAGAGCTTCTACGGAGAACGCCTCGGGCAGCTGTCTGCCTCGCGTGTTCGACATCAGGGCTGTGCAGGAGCGGAGCAGCAGCGCATCAGAGCTCACAGGCAGTGCCGAGTCAGCTGGGGCTTCCAAAGTGCTAACTAGGCCGGGAACCAAGGGCGGGCCCGGGTGTAAAAATAAACCCACCGCGAGCCTGGCTCATTTCCTGCCTACGCACCCGGGCTTGGACGGCTAATTGCACCTCACTGGCTGGGAGGCTCTCTCATGAGGAATGCCGCGTAAATGCTCGACTCCCCATCCCATTATTTCCTATTAATCTCCCGTCATTTTCGCTCTGGCTGTGCACGTGTGACAGCACCCGTGGCCCTCTTCATTGCGATCACTACCCCCATCGCCACTGCCAAACGCAGCCCGCCAACCCCCACAGCACCCAGACGTGGTGATGGGAGCATACGGAGGACCACAGTCAAGGTCAACAGAGGGAGGTCAGGCCACGCCACTCCTCCCTCCATTCAACCTTAGTGAGTGCCTCCTGGAGCTCAGCATACCTGTGTGAACTTGGGCAATGGACTTCACTTCTCGGTGCCCAATTTCCTCATCTACCACATGGGAAGGCGACAGGCACATCATGAGGGTATTGTAAGGGTTCAATAGGTGAACGTACCCAAAGCTCTTCGAAAAGCCCCTGACACAGGATGGGTGCTCAATAAGTGCTCATGTACTGTTGTTCCCGCTGTTTATTAGACACGGTCTTGGACGTCAAAGTAGGCAGATAACAAAACAGAGGCCCTGTCCTCCAGGAGCTCACAGTCACGTAAATAAACGAAATGTGTTTCGGTGTCATTATCGTCGTTACTATGAACAGAGCCCCATCACAGGGCTGTGTTCCCGAGCTCTACCTACGCTCCAGCACATGACCTTGCCCATAGCCTCCTCCGGGCTTGACATGGTTATCCTCTAGATCAGGAGACTTGGGCCCACAGAAGTCAAGTGGCACAAGCATAGCGAATGGCGGGAGCAGGGTTGCATGTGTCCTCGCTGTCACTCATCAGGTTCAGGAGCCAGGAGGGGGGCGTGACTTCCCAGGTTCCCTGCCGGCACATGGTAGAGCTGGCTGGAGGCCTCCCTGGGCCACACACTTGCCTCTCCACCGTGCTCCCCTTTGGGTCCTCAGACTTAGGCGTCATCTGTGACCATCCTCAGGGACCAGGAAAAGGGACACTCGGTGGTGGATTTTCTCTGAATAGAGCTGCGGGCTGTGCTTTTTCTCCAGCGGGATGGGACAGATACTCTGGTAGAATAACTTTCATCACCTTGAAGGCCAGTTGTACAGGCTTCCCACTATGGTCATGTGAGCTAATGACAAATCACTTTCACCAGCCGCACGGCGGTCAGAGGACTGTGTCCTCCTTGAATGCAGAGCTCTCCTGACCTAGACATAAAGGTCACGGGATGCAAATTGCCTTGACTCAGCCACTCCTCTATCTTATGTTGGCCAAGGCCAACCTCTCACTTTTCAACTCTAATTAGCTTCAAACAAAAATCTCTCCAAAGCAACTCACCACAGCATCAAAAAATCATCATGGTAGAGAGTGAAGTAGATTAATAATAACTACACAATAAATGATTAAACATCACCGATAAGGCAGGGTCTCCATATATCAGCTCATTCCACCCTCATGTAGGCATGAAGAACACATGCACACACAGAACTATCCCCACATGTCAATGAGGACACGAGCCTCATGTGTGTCAGCCATGGCAGAGATGAGACGTAATTCAGTCTGTCTGAATCCAGAGCCTGCATCCAAGGTACTTGAAAGTGTAAGCAGGGTGAGTTACCCCCTCCCTGGACCACAGCGCCCCCTTATCTACAAGTAGGCAGTTGGTCTGTTTCTGAGCAGCACGACTGTGTGACTGGAGCACACGAGGACTGGGCACCGAGGTGAACCTCAAGCAAGACAGGCCTGCATGAGCAGCCACTCACGGCAGAAAAGTCCTTTTCCATCCCTCAGCCTCATCCCCTTCCTGGGTGATGGTAGAAGCAGGATTCCCTGTCTCATTCAGTCTCATGCCGTTGAGTGAGGATTCAATAAGATAACAATAAATGCTTTGTAACTATGCTGAATGCAATAAGTCTTCACTGAAGAGAGACTATTCTCACTAAAATTGTGCTCAAAGGTATTTCTGTATGGTCACTGGATGGATGCAGGCTCCACTTCTAGTTCCTGCTTCCCTGAATGATTAAGGCTGGACTTCTCCAAAAAAGGCATTGCCCTGCCAATAGAGTAAGTGCATTTTAGACTTACTTCGATTATTTCTACAATAACTGTCTTCAATGTTCACAGGTTCTTGGTGGAATTCAGCGTGCTGTGCTGCCTGGTAACATGAAAAGGTCATTCTGAATAAGGAGGGAAAACCGGCATCTCAGATTTGTAATGAAAAATTCTTTTCTGGTTGTGTCTTTCAGATCCAGATGCAAAGTAGTCTATATATTCTCTCTTCCAAAATTCCAAAAAATGAAAAATAAAGAAATAAAAAGTAAGTATTTTGAAAAAGAAGGAATAGGATGGTATGGAAAAGAAAAAAATTTAAAAGATGCTTGGATCTTGTTGTTTTAGGTGTGCATTCTTCCCAAGCAGGTATGAGAATGTGTTCCTAAGTTGGAGGAGAGAGAGGCAGAGAGAGAGAGAGAGGGAGACAGAGAGAGACAGACAGAGAGAGAGAGAGAGATAAAGCACCACCCTGAAGAGCATTGGCCACAGTTGGTGGAGGAGTTCTTGTTTACCTGTTAGCACTTGTGGACCCAACCTAAATACATATGATGGGTCTACCTGGTTCTTGGAACAGGAAGCAATCCTTCAAATGGCTCCTTCTTTCAATCATCATGTACTGAGAATCTATTTTTTGCCACACTCTGTCCTTGGGCTCGTGGGGATAAGATAAAGATCAGTCCCTCTACTTGCCCACATCAGAAAGAAAGCGGAGAGTGACTTTGCCCCAACAGGCCTCACATAAACCCTAAGTTCTCTAACGTTTCTATGGTGTGAAAACTGGAGCTAATCACATCTGTCTTATAAGACTGTTGAGAGGTCGACAGAGACCCATACGTGAAGATGTGCAAAAAGGTTAATTCTCTTTTTCTCATTTTCCTTCGTGATTTTTGACATTAAAAGCACTCATCACTTTTTCTCTTGTATTCTGGTTAAATGGGTTTCTTTCTTGTAGTTTAGACTAGGTTGACTTCTTGAGGACCACATGGAAGTCTTTAGAGCTGCCTACCAGATATATCCAGCTGTCTTTCCCAACATTTTCTGGATTGCACTTCCTGATCTTCTTGACTTTGCGTGGGGTTGAGTGATTAATTTTGACCCATAATTTGAATGAAAGTTACACATTTCCTTTTCAATTGCTGGTGCCAGATCCTTCAGAACTCTTTTCCATAAAACCAGCACATTGAGATGGTGGTTAGTCTCTCATCCAGGATTCCATGGTGAGAAGATATGGAGCCACTCCATGTGGTGATAACATGAAGTAAGCCTTTTGTACATCAGTCAGATTTAGGGCATGTTTGTTACAACAGCACAACCTAGCTCATCCTGACTAACACATTCTACAGCATATCAATCATCATGTCATGGAGTCTGACTCTGGCCATCTGCAAAAGTTATAACGGAGGGTAGCTAACTGGCAGATGAGAAAACAGAAAAATACCTGATCAGAACTTCAAAATACTGACATAAATAAGGAAGATGTTAACATTAAATAAGGAAAATTCAAACCCAACAGAAGGATCATCCCAGTATTTTCTAGGGACCATGCTGAGTGTTGGGGACACAGTGAGGGAAAGGACATAATCCATAGGGAGAAAAATCAAATTGCAAAAAAGGTCAGAATGGCAGAATAATTACTGAGAAATGTAAGGCAATACAGAAAAATATATCCAAGGTCATGAAGACAATATTCATGTGAATGCAGTTTTGGATCTGTCCATGCCAGACTGGCTGTCACTGCCAATAGTGACTGCATTGAGCGAGCAGATAATCATCTCAGCCAAGGGCCAGTTCGCTGAAAGGTTATGATGGTAATATTCTCCTTAACACATCAGAATGACCCACTGGCCCATCCATCAGAAGACATGCTTTCAAACCAGGTTTCCAGTATTAGGGCAGGAGTTGGGGCAGGGAGCATATGCTCTCAGCCAGTCCAACACTCTGATACCAAAGACATAACCCTACTCATTTCTATTGGTGTCGTTTACAGGGAAAGCACTGACATCTACACTCACTCAGGCCTCCAGAAGAAACGAGGAGATGGGGTCCATGAAGAGGATTGGCTTGCTGGTGATGAGCTTGGGCACTAGAGCCAGAATCTTGGCCCTGGTCCCATATCTTAACTGGCTGTGTGACATTGAACTGGGTAACTGACTTGTACATGTTGCAGTTTCCTTATACAAGAAATGGAGGCACTGGTAGTAACTGAGACACTGATAGTATAAATAGGTAAATACACGGAATACACTTAGACAATGTTATGCATGCCATGAGTGCTTGATATGTGTTAGCCGCTGGTACTGTTGTCATTATTGTTGCATTCATCATCATCACCATTATTTGCTAGTCATTCAGCTGGTAAGTGGTAGGGATGGGATACTGACACCCTGTCTCCTAGTAGATGGATCCGGGAGGAACAGGGTAAGAAATGTAGATTGTGGCCCAGCCAGCGTGGCTCAGTGGTTGAGGGTCAACATATGAACGGTCATGGTTCAATTCCCAGTCAGGGCACATGCCCGCATTGCAGGCTTGATCCCCAGTGTGGGGAATGTAGGAGGCAGCTGATCAATGATTCTCTCTCATCATTGATGTTTCTATCTCTCTCCCTCTCCCTTCCTCTCTGAAATCAATAAAAATATATATTTTTTTAAACAAAATATAGATTGTGGCCATGGTTACAAAGCAACTGAGGATAACCACAAGCAAAATAAACCTACACCCTCTGTCCTGCTGGCCGACAAGTGAAACCAACTGGTCAACCATCGATGGGCCACTCCTCATGCCAGGGACCTCTCCCCATGCCAAGGCGTCACCATTGAGCTTTATCACTCTGAGGCAGCTCAGAAGTGAGGCTCCTATTATACCCAACCAACCTCTTCATTTCCCCAGACCTATCTGGTCCTAATTAGCCTAAGGAAGCATCTGGATACATTGAATACTAAGCTCATCAGGAAAACTCGTGCTCTGATTGTGGGTCCTAAGAGGCAGCCATAGCAGCTCAATTTCGCTTCAGGGCTCCAGTGATTATATAAGGTAACTGATGAACGGGAAGGTGTTTGCGGGGTGCTCTTTTCTCTTTGCTCTCTCTCTTTAAATGATTGCAAGTAAATGAAAGGAAAACGACCTGCTATATGTCATACGCACCAGACCATTCCTTCTATACTGTAAGGCGCTGCCATTGGAAACAAGAAGCCTCCCAGATGGGTGAGTGACCAGGGAGGATTTCTTAAGAGGAAGCTGTTCGTTTTGGGGAGTCTGTGTCTATCATCCTAATTTGTAAATTGCCAAAGAATCAAAAGTTTACTGAGGAAAGTCGGAGACTTTCCCCATTGATTAAGCATACACACCATTTTCTTGCAGACATCAAAAAGGCAGTTCCATTGATCACTTCTAGTGATCTGACCGAGGGATTTACACTCAGTGCAAACCATTGATTCTCATGCCAATTTCTATTGACTTAAAGAGGTGTTCAGCCCCGACTGGGATCCCACCAGATGTGCAGGTATCCACTTTCCATCATCTATAAGTCAATGTTCAGTTGCCACTCTTGAAGAAGTCCCATCTAATCGCTGGATGACACGTTCCGAACTTTCCAGGGAGCCTTTCAAAGCCATGGCAATAATGAGATGCAAGGCTGGTATCTTTTATGGTCACTCCTTAGCCTGGGATATTCTTCTACTTTGTCCTTAGAGAACTGGTCATTTTTCGGGGTCCAGCTCCCAGTAGCCATGTCAAATCCGATCTGTTTGAAAGTAGGAGCCAGAACAAACCAGCATGCTGTCTAGACATTCTAGTCTGTGGGTTCTAGTGATGACTTTAATTCTGTTTATTCACTTGACAATGGTCCATTCATTCTCTCACTACCTACCATATGCCAAGGGATGTTCTAGGAGTTGGCGATGCACGTATGAACATGGTAGCTGAGAAGTATGGGTTTACACACCTTCTAAAGGGGAGACAGACAACAAAGTAGCAAGCAAACAAAGGATGAAGTTGATTCAAATGGTGATGAGTGTAATAAAATAATCATCAAAATAGCACAATGGTCCAGAACAACATGAGGCACTACCTTAGGCTGGTTCACAGGAAAGTAGAAATTCAGCTGATCTCGACAATTTCACGTTTACTAATCCCTACCACCTCTGCCCAAACTGCATTGCTCTGTTCCAGGGAACAGCAAAAATATTTTGATGCCAGTTTCTTAAAAAAAAAAAAAAAAGGTAAATGACAAAGCAAATGGGGAGCTGGGGCAAGCAGCTGAGGCCAAGGAGAAAGGACTGATGAGGGATCCTTGGTTAGAGATTCTATGCTGTCTTCCCCGTCAGCACGAACGGACTACATCCCCTTTCTTACCTGATTCTACACTTGAATTGCTTTACAATTAGCATTTATTTCTTTATAATAAAGATTTTTCTTTCTTTTTACACCAAAGATAACCTTCACCCATGAGAGGAACATTTGAGGCCCTGAATGGCCCACGGTGATGGGTAGAGATGCCACAGAAGGTGAGTTAATAGATGGGGCATTCACTTTGGGGCTTTAGAGTCAAGCTCTTTCAAGGGCTCTGAACTCAGGGTGAAGAGGTGCTACTTCTGGTCCCAAATGTACATCTGACAGTACAGATCAGTTAAAGAAAAAAAAAAGTGTATGAATTTCTCCTCTGGACAACTCTGGATTCAGATCCTGGCTTGGTCCCTTTCTAGTGGCATCGTGACACTGCGATGCTGGCCTTTATCCTCCCGCCCTTCCATTTTCGCATCTGTCAGGCCCGGTTATTGTGAAGGCTGGGGGTAAGGCAGGAGGCGCCTGGCATAAATGGAGGCTCATACGTTGATCACAACCGGGGCAAGTCTTTTCACCTGTCTGTACCGTCGTGTCTTCTTACGGGAAATGGCAGGAGACAGCGTAGTTGAAATAGATCATATTTTTAAAACTGAAAGTTTGCCGGAGTAGAAGAGCTCGATGCCCTCGGCGCATTTCCCGTTCTATTAGCCTCCCCTCTTACACGTGCTGCCCTTGTCTGCACCCTGCATGCACGCGTCTGCCCGCATGGCAGCCCATTGCGCTCATGTAATTTGGGGGCCCTGTGAGTCACATTATTAATTCATGAGCTAATGGTTGATGAGCACCGTCTGGATGGCAGATTCTGTGAATGGGATGGGGTGAATTGACAAGGAGGTGAAGACACTCCAACCTCAGCTTTCCAGAAGTTTCCTCTTGAGTAGGAGAGATCGCATCTAAGTGATGGTGTCATTGTACAAGAGAACGTGCCCATGGTCAGGAGAAGAAGGAGAGCCAATGTGGGGGACCACTGAGGTGACAGTCTCCCCCCGTGTGCCGGCAGCTTGGAGCCGTTGGGCCTGGGTCCCTGTAGCAGAGACATGATGAAAAGCAGTCTGAGACAGGGCCGGCTCACGCAGATTCCTAGAGCCTGAGAACCTGAACCCGCAGAGGTCTGGTGGAGCAGGAGGGAAGACTGGACCCCAAGGCTGAAGAGACTGCTGTAGTTACATCCCAGAGCGCCCAGTGCCAACTGGAGAGTTTAGCCTGCTCTTCCATAGGCAGCAGGCTCCGTGCAAGTCAGATAAACTCGGGACTACCTTCGAGTCAGTTCCCTGGAGCTTCAATGTCTTTGCCTCTAAAAGGAGTAAGACTAACCCTGGCCAGTGTGGCTCAGCCATCCAAAGAGTCGCTGGTTCAATTCCAGGTCCAGGCACATACCCAGGTGCGGGGTGTGCAGGAGGCAGTTGATCAACGTTTCGCTCTCACAGTCATGTTCCTCTCTCTCAAATCAATATAAACAATCTTTAATATATTTTTTTTATTGATATTTTACAGAGAGAGGAAGGGAGAGAGGGATAGAGAGCTAGAAACATCAATGAGAGAGAAACATCGATCAGCTGCCTCCTGCACACCTCCCACTGGGGATGTGCCCGCAACCAAGGTACATGCCCTTGACCGGAATCGAACCCAGGACCCTTCAGTCCGCAGGCCGACGCTCTATCCACTGAGCCAAACCGGTTTCGGCTATAAACAATCTTTAAAAAAAGAAAACTAAAAGGAGCAAGACTAGATCTTGTCTCAGGCTGAAATTCAGGGTTTCATGAGATGATCCGCATACAAGCCCAGCCCGGTGCCTGGAATACTGCAGGTGCCAATTCCTGGGACATGCGCAGGAGCACGGAGTGCCAGCTCCTAGTAGGGGAGCTCTGAGCTGCCGGTTGGCCTGTCTCCACCACGTGCCTGGCAGAGAACAAGGTCAATGCCAAGGTCAACAGCGCTTAGTGAGGAGACACATTCTAAACATCATCGCTCAAGCACCTGGTCCCAGCTGCACCTGATGCCTGAGCCAATCGAAATTAACCTGCTGCTGCTTCCCTCTGAAAGTCTTAATAACATAAAAACATAGTCAGTTGCTCCTGTTGGATCTTGTGTCCAGCTTGCTCACGAAGGAATTTACTCCTGTGAACCATGGGAAGCGGTCCATGAGGAAGGGGAGCTCTGATTAGGAATTTTGGAGGCAGGACTGCGTCCGGACTTTGTAGGCCTGACACATGTTTGCCTTGGTGCGTCCCTTCCTCCATCAAAGTATTAGAAATTCTATTTTACAACTGGGTTGGTATACAAATGAATGTAGTCCAGGCGGAATTCTTTACTATAATTTGTTATTACTTTACGGATGTTTTTCTTCTGATCCGAGAGGAAATGAACACACCTCTATGGGCCCCTCCAAGTCCCAGGCCCTGCCCTGCACCTGCTGTGCCCCGCAGGATGCAGCCCTACCCCAGAGGGAGTCCACCCTGCACCATCTCACAGCCAGAGTCAGTGGGAGCCAGCTGCTTTGAGCATCTCTTACTGCTACGGTCTAGCTAGCTGTATGATCATGTCCCATTTCTGAGCACGTGTCTCACTTTTATACCCAAGCTCGCCTCTGACCTTGACCCTGCAGCCTGATGAAGGCCTGGGTTGTACACCCAGGGCCACTGCCACGCGAGCTGACCCTTGGCCCTGCAAAGGCCCCTTCTTCTCAGAGCCCCATCATTTGTAAAACGAGGGAACCGAGCTAAATGATCTCCATCTCTTCCTAGTGCCAAAGCCATTAGTCTCCCATTCTCTGCCATTCCAGTCTCATCTCAGTTCAATTAGCCCCAGATATGCTACACACACACACACACACACACACACACACACACACACACACACACTGATTCCTTCCTTAAAAATTTTGCAAATGGCACTAGCCAGTTTGGCTCAGTGAATAGAGCATCAGCCTGCAGACAGAAGGGTCCCAGGTTCGATTCCAGTCAAGAGCAGGTACCTCGGTTGCAGGCTCCTCCCCTGCCTTGGTCATGGCATGTATAGGAGGCAACCAATTGATGTGTTTCTCTCACATCGATATTTCTCCCTGTCTTTCCCTCTCTCTTCCACTTTCTCTAAAAATCAATGAAAAAAAACATCCTTGGGTGAGGATTAAAAAAATAATTGCAAATGACCAGAGAATAAACTAAAAAGCAACAAAAGAAAAAACGAAGAAAAATGGCCATGGCTTGAGCTGCCAAGAGTCGAATTGAAACTTGGAGCCTTCTAATACTGTGTGGCTCACCTTCCTCACTCACTCAGCTTCCCCCACATTGACCGGGCGTGGTGGTAATCCCCCTGGGCCAGCGAGCAATCTGCAATTTCCAAAGTGCCTTCTAAATGATCAGTGATCAGGAAAGGCCAGCGATCCTGATCTTCACCAGGCCTATCGCCGGTCACTCTGAAACGGGGCGTCTTAAAGGGCCCCGGCTCTGCGGTGAGACCTGAAATGGATGAGCCCAGGGGACCGTGGGCATCACCATTATTATTATTCTGTGTTTCCCTAATCCTCTCATTGAAAGATGAGCATGTTATGAATATTAACATCTATCGGCTACATTTGTAACTGCTTATGTGTAAAGAAGCAGCACTTTCTGAAATCAAAGTGACACTAATAATTTAGTCAATTTACTTTTCCCCATCTCCGTGTTTACGGTCGCGTTATTTTGCTCCCACATGCTCTGCATGCTGATGCAATCATCCTCCTAATAAACCTTCCTTTGTTCTTCCTATTTAAAGATTCATCTGTCACCTAGAACAGAGTTCATTCATCCGATAAATATTCATTGAGTGCCTACCGAGTGCCCAGCCCTGGGTAGGTCTGGGGGACAGAGGCTGGGAGCAGGGCACAGAGGCTAAGGAGGGAGATGAACGTGGCGCCGCCAAGTAGAAATGAGGCAACAGGTGTCACGACGGGACAAACAGAGGGCATTCCCGGGGCTTCGGGTAGGAACACCTGAGCAGTCCTGTGTCCTAGGGAGTGTTTCCTGAATTTTAAAAATCGAGGAAAGTTGAACTTGGAGAGAAAAACAATTCAGGAATGAAAGAAGACATGTCCTACCTGGTGTTGGTCAAGATGCAGAGAAACTTCACACGAATTAGGATGACCATTATTAAAAAAACTAAACAACAACAATAAACAAACAAACAAAAAGCAACAAATGCTGGCAAGGCAGTGGAGAAATTAGAATGCGCACGCATTGCTGGTGGGAATGTGAGATGGTGCAGCCACTAAGCACAGTATGGCATTTCCTCAAAAAAAATAAAAAAAATAAAGTAGAATTAGTGTACAATCCAGCAATTCCACTCCTGGGTATGTACCACACAACAATTGAAAACGGTGACTCAGACAGATATGGGTACCCCTGTGTTCATAACAGCATTATTCGTATCAGCCAAAAGGTAGAAGCAAACCACGCGCCCATTGATAAAAAAGTGGATAAATAAATCACGGCCTATGCATGCAATGGAATATTATTCACCCTTATCTACTCATTCTGCATAGATAAACCTTGAGGACGTTATGCTAAGTGAAATAAGCCAGCCACAAGAGGATAAATATTGTCATACTCCACTTACATTCGGTGCCTAGAGCAGTCAAATTCATAGACACTGAAAGCGGAATGGAAGTCGCCAGGGCCCGGGGGAGGGGCACCGGGTGGTTAGTGTTTAATGAGCACGGAGTTTCCAGTTTGGGGGTGAGGAAAATGTTCTGGCGATGGATGGTGGTGAAGGTTGCACGATAGTATGAATGTTCTCACTGCCACGGAACTGTATAAACCGTCACTGGATGTGATGTGCATGTAACCACAATTTTTTAAAAAAAGATGCAGAGACTCCCACTGCCCCTCTCTCCAACTCTGTGCTGCATCGGCTGGCGGCCCAGGGACAGTCTGGTTCCTGCCCATTTTCTAAAGTGCCATCTTCCTGGGAGCTGCCACTGTGTGCATGTCAGCCTTATTTGTAAATACAATTAAAAAACCCGCCCGCACACCACCACCATCCGAGGGTAAATGTTCCCGGGCCCTGGAACTTGAGTGCTGTCGTTCCCATTAACAGTAATGAGCGGCCCACGGCGAACGCTCCGCACATCATGCCCAAAATTTACCCCCTAGAGTTTGCAGATGGAAAAAAAAAAAAGATTAGCTGATGTACAAACAGAAAATAAAGCCATAAATGGCATTCTGACCACGGAGATGCCACAGGGCAATTAGCAGGCAATCTGGTGGGATTGTTTCCGAAAGAATCCTAAAGAGGGCATATGGTGCGGAGGCTGTGTCGAGTCCTGGTCCCCGGATCCAGCTCGCATTCCAGAGCATTCGGGGTACGGTGGCCCTGGGTCAGGGGTGTAAGCTGGGACTCTGACCTTGAAACCTATTTTTAAAGGTAAATGTCCTCTTAAAAACAGATGAAAAGAAAGATGGACCTATACTTCCTGCGTCTGCCAAAAGTCCTGAAGTGTGTGTGTGTGTTTCCAGTGACTTTCTACTGAGGCTTTTAAGATTCTTGGTGCATTCTCATAATTAAAGACCTCTAGGTGTTAATTCCCTCTTCATTCTGAATCTCCCCTCCAGCCTTTGTCATGTTCTCCATTGTTAGAAAATATATAATCAAATTAACACAAGTAAAAGGGGCCTTGTTGGAAGTCAATTCTCTCTCTCTCTCTCTCTCTCTCTCTCTCTCTCTCTCTTGATTCCTATCCCGTTTCTCTCTGACTCTCCCTGTTTGTCTCTCACTGTCCCTTTATATCTCTCTTTGTCTTTTTCTAATCTCTATATCTTTATTTCTATCTTGATTTCTCTCTCTCTCTCTCTCTCTCTCTCTCTCTCTCTCTCTCTCTCTCTCTCTCTTCTCACTCCCTCTCCTCTCTATGACATTTCATGGGCTCTCATCCCTACTCCTTACCACATTACTTCATTCTCCAGCTTCCTTTACTTCTTTGTCAACATTTAGGTGGACAATGATGGCTTCTAATCAATATGCCCCCGCCATGTCCCATGCCACTACTGCCTAACTGGGGACATCTCTGTGGCTTACTCAAATGCTCCCAAAAGAGAACCTGAAGGACCACCTCCCTTGCCAGTGGGTTAGATGCTTTCTAATAAAATCAAGGGCTCACCTTTACTTGAGGAAGTTTTGGCCAGGGCTGGAGGGAGAAGAGAAATACCACCTGCTACCCACACTTCTGAAACTGGAGCAGTTCTCTGAGAAGGGGCATGTGCACAGCAGGCAAACCCACCACTCAGCCAACCAGCTTGTCTGGCCTTGAGCTAGAGCACCAACTGACAAAGACTGGTCTGCATCCAAGAGGCTGTCAGGGTGTCTACAAGGTCAAAACTATTTCCAGAGAGAAAACCAAGATGGTGGCATAGGTAAACACCTAAACTGTTGACTCGCACAACAATATCAAAACTACAACTAAAAGACAAAATGGACACCATCCAGAATCACAGGAAAGCTGGCTGAGTGGAACTTCTACAACTAGAAGGAAAGAGGAAAGCACATTGAGACTCAGAGGAGCTGCACAAGGCTGAGGTACAGAGACACGCGCGTGCAGAGAGGACAGGAGGCTGAATGCACGGGCAGCTCAGTGCGTGGCTGGCTTTCTAAAGTGGGAGGGAGATGGAAGTTCCCAACTGCACTGAACTCCAGTCCCAGGCAAGACTCTGGGAAACCAGACTCATTCAGGGGGAATCTGGACTGTCAGGAAAAGAGAAAGCACACTGAGACTCGGGAGCTGTGGAAGGCAGAGGTCCAGAGGCGCGCACATGTAGAGAGGACTGACTGCTCAGTGCACGGACGGCTGAGTGCGCGGCTGGCTTTTTAAAGCAGGAGGGAGACGGAAGCTCCCGACTGCACCAAACTCCAGCTCCAGGCGAGTTTCCCGGAACCCAGACTCATTCAGGGAGAAACTGGACTGTCTGGCAGCAGGTGAAACTCGAGGGCGGCTTTCTCTCAGAGGTGCTTGCAGTGATTACCGAGGGACACTGAGACCCAGGGGCCTCATAGGGCAGGGCTGACGGGAAGCCAGCCCTGGAACTCAGTCCCATCCAAGCTGAGCACAGAGGCTTTTGCAATTTTGCAAGTCTTGTCTCATAAGGCTGTCTCCAGCACAGAAGTTCTCCCAGCGTAGACACAGCTGATCCTCATAGCCAATTGGCCTGGAGGTCAATTCCTCCCAGTGATACAAACAACAATCAAGACTTAACTACCAACAAGGCTGAGCACACAGTCCACAAGGGGGTGCACCAAGAGTGTCCACCTCAGGTAACTGGGGAGGCTGAGCCACTGTGCCCTATAGGACACCTACCACACAAAGCTACTCTACCAACTCAGGGAAGCAGCAAAAATGTGGAGACAAAGAAACAGATCACAAATGAAAGAAATGGAGGAAAGCAAATGACTGGATTTAGAATTCAAAACCACGGTTATAAGGTTTTTCAAGAATTTCCTAGAAAAGGCCAATAAATTTAGCGAGACCCTCGAGGATATGAAAAAGGACCAACTAGAAATTAAACATACACTGACTGAAATAAAAAAATATTATACAGAGACCTAACAGCAGACTAGAGGACCACAAGAATCAAGTCAAAGATTTGAAATACAAGGACGCAAAAAACACTCAACCAGAAAAGCAAAAAGAAAAAATTCCAAAAAGTTGAAGATAGTGTAAGGAGCCTCTGGGACAACGTCAAGCGTATCAACATCAGAATTATGGGGGTGCCAGAAGAAGAGAGAGAGCAAGATACTGAAAACCTATTTGAAGAAATAATAACTGAAAACTTCCCCCACCTGGTGAAAGAAATAGACTTACAAGTCCAGGAAGTACACAGAACCCCAAACAAAAGGAATCCAAAGAGGACCACACAAGACACATCATAATTAAAATGCCAAGAGCAAAAGACAAAGAGAGAATATTAAAAGCAGCAAGAGAAAAACAGCTAATTACCTACAAGGGAGCACCCATACGATTGTCAGCTGATTTCTCAACAGAAACTATGCAGGCCAGATGGGAGTGGCAAGAAATATTCAAAGTGATGAATAGCAAGAACTTACAAGCAAGAGTACTCTACCCAGCAAAGCTATCATTCAGAATTGAAGGTCAGATAAAGAGCTTCACAGATAAGAAAAAGCTAAAGGAGTTCATCACCACCAAACCAGTATTATATGAAATGCTGAAAGGTATTCTTTAAGAAGAGGAAGAAGAAGAAAAAGGTAAAGATAAAAATTATGAACAACAAATACATGTCTATCAACAAGTGAATCTAAAAATCAAGTGAATAAAAAATCTGATGAACAGAATAAACTGGTGAATATAATAGAATCAGGGGCATAGAAAGGGAGTGGACTGACAATTCTCGGGGGAGAAAGGGGTGTGGGGGTGTGGGAAGAGACTGGACAAAAAGCGTACACCTATGGGTGAGGACAGTGGGGGGGAGGTAAGGGCAGAGGGTGGGGAGGGAACCGGGTGGAGGGGAGCTATGGGGGGAAAAAAGAGGAACAATTGTAATAATCTGAACAATAAAGATTTATTTAAAAAAAACAAACAATTATTTCCATAGTGTTTCCAAGACAGCACTGCCTCTGTTCTACTCTGTCGGCCTGTGTAGTGATGGAGCAGAAACCGTGCAGGGTAAAACTGCTGGAGGCTTCCCATGAATCAAGGCAGTGGCACCAACTCTTAGTCATTGTATTCTTCACCATCACGCACCTGAATTTAAAAAGAACAATGTCCTTGCCCTGGCCAGTGTGGCTCACTTGACTGGGCATTGTTCTGTGTACCAAAAGGTTGCTGGTTCAATTCCAGTCAGGGCACCTGACCGGGTTGTGGGCTTGATTCCGGGTAGGCGGCATACAGAAGGCAGCCCATTGATGTTCCGCTTTCACATGGATGTTTCTTTCTCTCTCCCCCTTTCTTCCTCCGTCTCTTAAAAAAAAATGGATAAAAATATTTTTTAAAAAAAGAACAGTGCCCTTCATATCCCTTAAGAATATCCACAATGAAGCAAGAAAAATAATTAATTTTGCTATTTTTTGACTCCTATTGGCACTTCCTTTTCACATTCCATGTACAACCATGGGAAGTACCCTTAGAGCATTTCTGTTGCACATGCCTGTGATTGCTTGAGTTGCCAGCTGAACTAGCCACTTTATTCATGCAACAATACTTTTCCTTAGAACAACTGACAGAAAAATTATGGTTATTCAGGCTTGTGTATTTAGCAGACATTTCTCTTGATGCCGCATAAAATGAGCCTGTTGTTTCCAAGGAAAGAAATGACAATATCAGAATTCAAATGAAGCTATTTGAATTTTAGGCAACTTCTCTCTAGTACCATGAGCTTGACAGCTCCTCCATCCTTACAACCTCTTCTGATGAGATTGCTGGTGATATCATTAATGTGATTTTTAAAAATACTTTAAAGGTATCAGTATTGACAAGATTCGCATAACCGAGTGAACCAACATTAAAAAACAACAACAGTGTATAACATTGCCAAATTACATATGGGTCTATGAATAATTCCACTCAAAGTTCAAAATAGAGAATGGATTTTAACATAACAATTAATGAAAAGCTTATTCATATGACTTCTGATTTCACATTACAACAAAGCTTTGAGAAACTAACAATTACTGACTTTGGGTTTAGTATCAAAGAAGAATATCCAAAGTTATCTGAAGAGGCTATTAAACTGCTTCTCCCTTTTCCAAAATATATATGTGAGAGTCCATGTTTGTTTTCATATACTTCAAACAAACCGACATCTTTCTACAGACTGAGTGAAGAAGGTACATATCCTGAAATGTACTGGCTGGACTCCATTTGATTTTGAAATCTATTCCTTTAGAACATGTAACATATATTTTCACTGCTCTGTAATATTCCATTGTAACTGACATAATGTGCATATTCTCATCCAGAGAATGAGCTTTCAGGTTGTCTCCATTTTTTTAATGTAACCCCATGCTATTGTGAACATTTTTCACATCTGTCTCAATAAGCACACTTTCTTTGCTTTTATTTGCAGAAGGAGAGTTGCTAGGTCTGACACCCTTTACCTTTACTAACACTAGTCACAGCCAACTCTTATTGAGCACTTAGAACTTGCCAAGGCTTTTCTAACAGCATTGCATACAGGGTGTCCCCCCAAAAAAGTATACACACTTTGAAAGATTATAAAGTTGGTGTTCATTAACATACAATTCATTTTCAAAATGTAAAAGAATCTACAAAAATGAATAGAAGCCCACGTGATCTGCCCATCTCCCTCCTGCTCACCAGTCCCTCAGACCCCACGTCCCCACACCTCATGGCTCCAGAACCTGCTTCTGTCTTAGGCTCTTCGCACTTGAAGTTGGCTCTGCGTGGAACATTTTCCCACGGGCACCCTCATGATCGACAACTTCACTCCTTTCCAGTATTTGCTCAGATGCAACCTACTCAGTGGGGCCTCAGCTGAGCATTGTATTGCGATTACAACTACCTTCCCCTCCAACTACTCCATTTCTCCCCGACTCTGTTTTCTGTGCATTTCCGTATCACACAGCACCTTCCCAAGCTCTGCCACCATCTCCTTAGCTAGTGTGGTTATTGCTGATTGTCCGTCTTCCCTCCTGAATGTCAGTTCCATGAGGCAGTGACCTTGGCTTTGTTCTCTCTGTGTCCACAGTGCCTGGAACATAGGGCTCAGAAAAACTTGACTGAGTTAATCAGCTTTCCTATGTCGTCCCTAGCACTGAGCTTGACTTGCTTATGGTCTGTGTACCTGTGCCTAGGCCTCGCCCAGCAGTGGAGAGGAAAAGGGGCTTTTTCTGCAGAGAAAACATGGGCAAAGAATTCCGACCAGTTCCCTGGAGTGGGAGCCAAGAGGCGGGCAGGAGACCCTTCCCATATGTACGGGAGTAGCCATGAGCTTCTCTGCTCCCGAGAGTGGAGTGTGCCTAGAAACTCCGAGATGGAAAAGGAAGCCAAGTTGAGAGTTATGAAAGATGGAGGTAAGCTCCTTTCTAAGTACCTGCCCCGTTCCCAGGGGGCCTTTCTGATGTGGCAGGCATTACAGGGAAAAAAGACCCAGACATGACAAGAGCCACACGGGTAAAGACAGCTATGAAAGCGAGAATGATGGATTTCACAGCAGCCGAAGGTAGCTCTCCCTAACTCCAGATACAGCCGCCTCCCAATGGCGGACTCCCTCATTTGCATAGATAATTGACAGCTTGTTAGCAGCTCATTAAGGACACTGAAAACCATGTGACAACTACAAACGTGTGCTTAAATGGGGACAGAATCTGTGAATTGCACAATATTGAGAACTCAATTAGATCTGATTACAGGTCAGGAAACAAGTTATCGGTTCTTATGATGAAAAAGCAAACCAAACTCGGGCTTTTTACAAACCTTGATTCCACGGTCCTGTCATCCACAGGGTCACACACAGTAACCTGAACCGTGGTCATGCGCAGGCTTAGCGCTCACACATGCCACGAGGCGATCCGTTTAATATGCATGCCTACCAGCGGGTCCTAACCACTTCTAAAAACACCCATTAAACTGCTAATGCAGTTTTAAAATTTGTTCTTAAAATTCACCTTTTTCATAAACACAAGTCACTTAGAGACCGCCATCTAATATTCTGCAAGTGAGAAAAATGTAAAGTGTGATTTGATTTCGGCCTATAAAAAGGAGATAAGTTTCCTGATTTGCACACAGTTACTATCGGTACATTGAGATGCTGCATTTTTTAAAGGAACATTTGAATATAAATAGTGCAAATAATTGTTGCATCAGCAAATCTCTGAGAGTCAGGTGCCCTGCAGAAAGCCTCTTCCGAGAACTCTTTCCCCGGGAGTTTAAAGGCCATGCAGCCCCCGTCGAGAGCTGTGAGCTCAGTGCTCCTCTGTGAGCAAGGGCACACTCTCTCATCCCGCAGCGCCTGCCAATTGCCATTTTCCCTCTTCCTGCCTGGGTCTACCAGTAACAAAGGGGTCATGGGTGTGGACCGAAGGGTCCAGGAGAAGCCGCCCCTTGCTCAGTCCTCAGGATTCAGAATCCATTCGCAGGGTTGCAGGCCTGACTCCTAGCTCTGGACAATGTGGCTAAACCCACTCTGCACCCTCTCTTTCCTCCTCCACCCCTGGGCCTTTATCTCGGGTGGACTTGCTCACCTGGTTTGTTCTCCCATCCTCTATCTTGTTTGCATGGACACTTCCTGCTCATCCAATCACGTCCAGGCCAAGGGATGCTATCAAGACAATGGTGACATAGATCCTTTCTGATTGGTGTTTCTGCTTTCTTGGGAGATATACCTAGAAGTAGTACCATTTGCAACAGCATGGATGGAACTGGAGAGCATTATGCTAAGTGAAATAAGCCAGTCAGAGAAAGATAAATATCACGTGATCTCACTCATTGATGAAATATAATGAACATCATAAACTGATGAACAGAAATAGATACAGGGACAAAGAAGCATCAAACAGACTGTCAAACTACAGTGGGAAGGCAAGGGAGGGTTGGGGAGTGGGTAAGAGATCAACCAAAGGACTTGTATGCATGCATGTAAGGATAACTAATGGACACAGACACTGGTGGGGGGTTGGGGAGTGAGAGCATGTGCCAGGGGTAGGAGAGGCCGAGGGGAGGTCAATGGGGGGGAAAGGAGACATATGTACTACTATTTGTAATACTTTAAACAATAAAAAAAAGACAATGGTGACAAGAAGAAAAAACGCAGGATCAGGATTCAGGAAGATCCAATGGAGAGCCATCCAGCTGCCTGGCATCACCACTCCCTAGCAACATGGTCCATCTGGATTAGATACTTAATCCCTGCGGCCCTCGGTCTCTTCAGCGATGACAAAGAAAAGATACTATCTACTTGGAAATCTTGGCCATGTCAGGTAATTGACATAAAGCCCTGGTACAGGATCAAATCTCAACAAGATCAAGAATGAGAATTGGTTCCCATCACAGGGTCTTCGTATTAAGGCCATACTAGAGAGATCAATCAATGGCTTGGGCCAGAGTGGCCAGTTGACCTGAGAAAAGCCAACTCAGAGGCTGAATGGAGCTCCTACTGTGTTCTGACATGAGTAGACAAACTGGGCGAGCCACCGCCCTCGTGTTTGGCAGCCCAGGAAACTGAGTCTGAAACCACCACATACTCTGATGCCACTGTGAAGCAGAGTCCCATGGGCAGGAATACAGGTGGGGGACAGGACAATAGAGAGAAAAGTAAGGGCATCTGCCTCAAAGGCACTCCACACACCCGATAGAGATGTAGTGCCCAACACTGCCCGGCCCGTGGCATGAACTGTAGAGGCAGATAGATGCATTGTTATTAACTCGGGCCCCATCGTGGTCAACCAAGAGCATGAGGTGGTTCGTGATAGAAATGCATTAAATAAAATAATGGCCAGCGAGAACTGGGGGGTCATGAGTCAGGACAGAGGGCCTTGGAAGAAAGCAATCTCCGTCACATATATTTGGAGAGGAAAGTATTTAAACTCGGAACTGAATAACTGTAGATTGAGGATATCTGCTCTGAGTCCTGAGTGCCTTGATGCAAGAGAAAAAATGGTTATCCAAGCACAGACGGATGCACCTCATAGAAAAAAGCAAAAGCAAGGGTCCCCGTACAGGGAAGCAGCAGGCTATGAGTGGAAACGAGTGGAAGAGCTGGCCTGGACCAGACCAGAGAGAATTCCGTTAGAGAGCAAACTCTAGTGAGAGCATGTCAGGAGTGCAAGTCAGAATCCCACTGCATGTAATTTATGAGGGGAGGCATGTGATTACACTGAAATTAAGTGTGCAATAAATTCTATTGTTTTGTGGCGCTCAGCACAACACGTGCTTATGAAGCACTTAGCGCGCAGCCCACGGCAGCGGGAGCTGTCCGCATGTTTCATGCTGGCCATGCCGCCGTGGCGGGGGCAGCCATGGAGCTGTGCAGAGCTGCAGAAGCCCCACACCTGGGGATGCTGAGGCCCACACAGCCCCTGGGGTGGGGGGAGGCTTTATTTGGACCCAGGACAGATTCTCACCTGAGGGCATCCTGCTTGTGCTCCTCCAGGCGGGGCCACGCCCGGTTCTCTCTGCCCTGAAGGACTCATCACACGTCACATCTAAGAGCGTGTTCAACAAATCCAGGTGGAGAGGCAGTTCGAACACTCCATGTTGGCAGCTGGTTACGTGGACTGCCTTACTCTCAAATGCTTGGCGGTGATTGTTTTTTTTTTTTGTTTTTTTTTTGTTGTTTTTTTTTTGAGATTTTACAAAAAGTGAGTTTCTTTTGTAAAATGTTGCATTTTTTAGCCAAATGACACACTTCTGGCTAAGAGCCTCTCTGTAATCACCTCCTCCATGAAAGGTAATGCCGTCCTAGACCTCAACGTTTATTTTTCGCACACGAGGTAGGATCGGGTTCCCAACACACAGACCAGGCACCGGCTCGGGCACAGGCCAACAGGAGACGCCTCTCCGAAGGCAGAAGCGATTTCTGGAAGGATTTGGTATTTAGGAAAACACAGCAGAGTTGGTATCTGGGACATTCTCGCTGTTCTGGTCGCATGCTCATTTGAGTTGAAATGTATGTGGACAGGAGCCCCAGGTGACTTTCAGAGCTTGGGGGCTGAATACCCTGGGGATATCTGGGCCCTGTGCTGAAGTTCACCCCCTGTTGGCGTCACTGGCAGACACAGAGAAGCCGGCGGAGACGCCCCTGGCCCTGCCTCCACCTGCCTCCGTCTCTCCTGTTCTGCCTGCACCCGCCAGCGTCCAGTCTGCATGCGGGCAACCCAATGCTGGCGAGAAACACCAAGTCCATTGCTCCATAAGCGATGCGGAGTGCTTCTGGGAACCTGGGCCCGGGACTTCCTTGGCCTTGTGGCCACACCTCCTCCCCGGGGAAGGCCGAACTGTCATCAGCTCCACCCTAGCACAATCTCCAAGTCCCTTATGAGACACTAAATCCTTACACTGAGGGTGCATGTGGGCTCACGTGTGTATGTACACACACACACACACACACACACACACTCATCTCAGGGTGCCATTCACTAACTCAACATCTCTTTCACCAAATTTTGTGAAAGACCTTTCCGTTCTCCCCTCTCTTGTCTGACTTTCTGCACACCCCACCCCCTGCAATAAGTCCCTACTTCTTAAAATATTTTTATTGATTCCAAAGAGGAAGGGAGAGGGAGAGAGAGATAGAAACATCAATGATAGAGAGAATCATGGATCAGCTGCCTCCTGCATACACCACACAGATAGAGCCCACAACCTGGGCATGTGCCCTGACCAAGAATCGAACCATATCCTCCTGGTTCATAGGTGGATGCTCAACCACTGAGCAATGCTGGCTGGTCCCCACAACTTCCTCTCTTATTGGTATTACTAGAGGCCCGGTGCACAAAATTCGTACACTGAGGGGAGGGTCCCTCAGCCTGGCCTGCACCCTCTCGCAGTCCGGGACCCCTCAGGGGATGTCCACCTGCTGGGTTAGGTCCGTTCCCCTGGGAACGGGCCTAAGCCAACAGTTGGAAACCCCTCTTACAGTCCGGGACCCCTCGCTCCTTACCGCCCACTTGCCTGCTGCTCCTTACCACTCGGCTCGCTGCTCCTTAGTGCTGCCACGGAGGAAGGAGAGGTTCCCGCCACCACCACTGTGCTCACCAGCCGTGAGCCCTATCTTTCTGTGTCCAACTGCTCTCTTCCTTCTCATTTAGGGTGAGCAGCATGTGAGGGCAGAGTGCGCTGTTGAGGAAGGCAGAGGGCTGCTGGAAGCTGAGGGGAGTGGCCGGGCCCACGGGGTGAGAGGGGGACACAGAGGACGCTATCTCACTCAATTGTGGGGTGGGCTGGCCAGCCTTCATCTGCCTGACCCCACCCAGGGAGGGACCAAGCAGGGTGTCTGCCTCTCCATTCTCTATCCTTCCATCTGTGACACCTGTCACCCTTGTCAGGCCTCCCCCAAAGTGAGTTCAGCTCAATCCTTGAATGTAAAATGGCACGCGGGCGGGGTCCACTCCAGTGCCCCCTGATTCCCAGCGACAGGACCTGGTCTCAGGACGGTGGCCACAGCTGCAGAACATAGATCTGTTTCAAGAAAAGTTGGGAATGCAGACTTTCCTATGAGCCCCCATTCCAAAAGGTGGCAGTTTATTCACATTGTGGCAAAGACACCTTCAAGAGTAACATAAGTGGGTAAAGTCAGGGCCAAAAAGGGCCATTTCCTCATCCAATCTCTCTGAGGCACGTGGACAGAACGAAGTCTCAGCTCTTCACAGGACACTTCCAGGGTTTTTTAAGCCTAAAGGACAGTAGTCTGTCTCCATTCTTGTTCTTTGGGATATTTTCATCGTTGGATAGAAGGATGCGTACATTGGGGCAATCTTCTCAAGCCACAATATTCCAGTTGGACCCACGTGAGGACGACAGCGCCCCTCAGAGGGAGGTAGCCGACAGATGGGGAGCAGGGAATTCTGCAAACCAGAGCAAAGGTTCAGAACCCGGAAGAAGGCCTTGGTGTTCTGCTGAGAACCTTGGACTCCTTCCTCTGCGGTCACACAACTGTCACACGCCAGGCAGTCACTCAGGAATACCTTCACATCGGCCAGCTTATGGAATTCTCCCTTCTCTCTGTTCTCCTGAGCCGGACCCCGGACATTGACTGCAGCATTCTCTTGGTCATCGTTTTGTTTTTTGTGGGTTTTTTCCCCAAAACGTTACAAAGTTTATATGAATATAACATACAAAGATGCAGCCTCCTTTGTAGGAACAGGGGAGGAAGGGGTGGTTAAGTAAGGCACATGGAGCTGCAGCAAGCACCAGCTGTGGGGAGGGCCAAGTGGGAGAGGAGGTTGGTACTGGGGCCGAGGCCCTAGAGCAGCCGTGGGCAAACTACAGCCCACGGGCCAGATCCTGCTGTTCTATCCGGTTCTCTTGCTCTCCCCTCCGCTCCTTTACTTTGAATTTATATTCGTTCACACAAACACTCCATCCATGCTTTTGTTCCGGCCCTCCGGTCCAGTTTAAGAACCCATTGTGGCCCTCGAGTCAAAAAGTTTGCCCACCCCTGCCCTAGAGCCATTGCTGGGGAAGCAGGGATCCCTCTGCATGCCACGTTCTGAGGCTGAACTAATTGGTCGAGCTGAGGCAGAGGTGGGTGGCCATATCAGCCATCTTTGGTGCTGTTTACCCTTTCCCACCCCAGCTCTGTTGTAAAACCCCTGAGCCCTGGATTCCAAAGGCCCCATCCAGAGCAGAGGCCCTGGAAGGGGGTGAGAGGAAGTGAGAAGGGCACATTTGAAAGCCGATATGCCTGTGTGCTGAGGGATGGCCGAGACAGTGGTGAGAGGTAGCAGGGAAAGGGCTCTCATACATACCCTTCTGTGGGGGCCACAGGTGAAGGAGGCCAGGGGAGCGGGTCGGGAAGGGGCACCATGGCCCCAGCCTCTTAGGCATCCCTATCTGTCCTCTGCATTGTACATGGAGGAAAGGGGCTGCCTCTGAGGAGGGGCCAGGCCAGGCGTCCACCTTGAGTTCTGGCTGAGGTGATGGTCCTCACCCTGAGATGCCTTCTAACTGGTGATGGACTCAGGCCTGACTTCCACTGCCACCGCCGCCACCGGGACCCAGGTGTTCGGTCGTCCATCTGGTCGTGACGGCCCTAGGCTATTATTAGCATAGATTATTCTGCTAAGTGATATAGGCAGTACCCCTTCCTGCTCCGCGGGCCCCGCCCACAGCAAGGGCAGGCTCCTGTGCTTGGAGTGACCGTCTCGGTGGCAGCCTCCTCAGGCAGTTCCCTTGGCAACCTCCTGGTGGCCACCAGCCCATGGTAGCCCTGCAGATGATGGCCATCCCCGTGCCTTCTCTCGCGGCCTGCTATCTTTTGACTTGCCTTTTGATTCAGAGGCATTCTGCATGCTTTCCTCACAGGCTGGACAAAGTCCGGGCAAGGCCCCCGTGGCTGTCTCCTGTGGAGGGAGATCCCCATAAGACTGTGCTTTGAGGTGTAAATCGGCCTGGCCCGGCCTGTGCCAGGCGACCCTAGAGCAGGAGGCTGTCACCTCCCACACACAGGGAATGCCATGTTGCTGGTCCTCTCTGAGGCTCACAGGCCGCTGCACCCACGACAAGTGTCCCTTCCTGTCTATTAGTGTATTCATCTCGCCTCCTCCCCCCGCCCCCTCGGATAACTTGGTGGCTGGCAATGTGGGGACGAGAATGCACGGGGTCCTCCTTGCTGGCTGGGCACAGAGCTCATCAAAGCACCCGCTCCTCCCCAGAATATGCACCTGCCTCTGTGCAGGGCAAGGAACCGAGCAGCCCAAACCGCAGCTCCTGTCCCAGCAGACGGGGCCCACAGGGTTAAATTGCTAATCGAGGTTCCGTGAGGTCTGCCAGAGCCCAGTCTCCAACACGTACATCTGTTCAACAATTATTACAGCATTTTTGTCATAAAAAATTCAACACCCTGAGTGTCGTGCTAGCAAAACCTGAAAATTTATGCAGTGAATAGAATAGCTAATTTCTCTGAGGAAATGCAGGGGGGAAATTACAGATTTTACTTAAATTCCAAACACCAGAGCACGCGCATCTGACACCCTCCTTGGGCTTTGTCACTCCGCCGGCCAGAAGGGGCACTTTCCATGCATCCAGGGCCCGCGGCGGCTCTCCACGCACGTTCCCACTTTCGAAGAAACCACACTGGGACACTAACCCTCTGCACGCCCACCCTGGGGGGTCTCTCAACGACACCCCCCCCCCATTACACCTGGCCGGGTCTGGAATCAGACTGCATGGGGGAGGGAGGCTGGCGGGAGTGGCTTGCCTCGGTGCCATTCCCTCTTTGCCATTTGCCCTGCGCCTTGAAAACAACTCCTTGGGGAAAACAGGGTGGAGAGAGACTCCGGTAGCTGCAGGTCTTTAATCTCCTTAATTCATCCTAATGCCGCGTGATGCTTGCAAGCCAGCGCCGGAGCCTGCCTCCCTCCCGCAGAGCGGTCTGGAATATGGATGTTATGCTAACGCTCACGCTGTCTAGTTAAGCTGCCGGTGGAGTGGAACACTGTGCTCCAGGCGATCGCAGACTATTCTCCGGGGCCAGAGCCCGGCTCCTGACTGTGTGTTGGCACGTGATGGTCTGCAACGGGAGCAACAGGAATCTCTGGCCGTGTCACTGCAGCGGCGCATGCTCCTCTCTGTTAAAGACTATCCTAGGGCCTCTGGCCTATTTTCCCTGGATCGTGACGGTCAAAGGCACCAGCTGCCCTTTGCCGGCACGCCGCCTCCTCCACGCTGGCATCCAGGCCTGCTAGCCACCATCACTGTCACTGCGCCAGCGCGAGTCTGCTCCTCACCCTGCTCGGGGCTGGGGCTCACTGCCCGGGGACACACAGCGCCCCGCAGAAGCCAGTGAAGAGCCACCGCTGCCATTCACGTCTTAACCAAAAGCCGGGGCCGTTTCCAAATAAAATAAACCCTCGCCGTTTCCTTTTGGGTGTTTTTCCGCCTCTTCCCCTGCCTACCCTTCCTGAAAGCGCCGCGTGCCTGCGGAAGAGTACAGGAAGGCTGCACATGTAGGTCCCCTGCTTAGTTCTGGGGGGATATGCAGCCCGGGCTGACCAGGCCCCCGTGACAGTCACGGTGTGTGTAGCGCCCCCTCCCCTGCAGGTGGGCTGCGCCCCAGGCACCCAGGGCCCTGTGGGAGGAGGCCGCCCCTCCTGCTCCCAGCCCAGCCCCTCCCTCTACACTGGCGGCAGCCAGGCTCTGCCTCTGGCTGTCACACAGCGAGGCCTCTCAGTGGGTCCGCCCAGCTGACATCCCCCCGTGAGTCTGTCCCGAGGCTGGACACGTGAGCTGAGCCCCTGTGAGTGTGGCGCTCATCAGCCAGAGTGGTACTGGATTGACCCCTGTGCACCTGCTTCGGGCCTCAGACACCAGATCAGCATCATCCGGCGCGCGGGGAACCATTACTGAGGCAGCGAGCAGTGAGCACCTCCCAGGCTCTAGCTGCACGTGTCGTCTTGTTTAGTCTTCAGAGCAACCCTGGGAAGCGTGCATCTCCAGCCCCTGTCCAGCTGAGGGCTATGGGACGCTGAAGTTTAAACCATTTCCCCAAGACTGCCCAGCCCGTGAGCCCCAGGGCCAGGACCCGATCCCAGGCTGGTCAGACTCCAAGGCCCTCTCTGTCCACCACGCCATTTGGCCCCTGAGGCTACTTTCCAACTGAGAAGTAAGTTTAGCACATGACATGGAAGGAATAGGATAAAGGGTAGACCTGTGGGGCAGAGAACACCTGGACAGTCTGTCATTCAAAGTACCCATGGAGCCCAGCTCGTGTGGCTCGGTGGTTGAGCATCGACCTATGAACCAGGAGGTCACGGTTCGATTCCTGTCCAGGGCCCGTGCCCGGGTTGCAGGCCAGATTCCCCAGTGGGAGGCATGCAGGATTCTCTCTCTGATGGCAGGAAGGGCTGGGCTTCATCGGGCAGAGCTCCGTGAACACCTGGAAATCGCTCAAATGTGCTTTTGATGAGACACAAAGTCGAATGGAAAGAGCATGGGCTGCAGAATTAAACAGGAGTAGGTGAGAACGCTGAGGCTCTCGTCTTGCTGTGGGACTTTGGGCAAGTCAAAAGATTTTGATTCTGATCCATGCCTCTCTCGTCATGGATGTTTCTGTGTCTCTCTCCTCCCTTCCTCTCTGAAATCAATAAAATTATATTATTACAAAAAGCAGCGGGGAGAGTACCAACCCGGAAACCAGAAAACTCAGACGGAGCCAGGGCCTTGGCCAGGCCTGAGAGCACTGAGCTGTCAGAGGCAGCACTTCCCAGGCGAGTGTCTATGCTTCTGCTCGCTCCTCCAGATCCGTGATTTCCCAAGTGTGCCCCGCAGGGGAGGAGTTTTAGGTGAAATGGGTTACAGAGCTCTGGGGTCCCCACATCAGTCAACGCCCATCTGCTGTTGTTTACTGTACATGCCCAAACCTCCAAAATCAGGCCCCAGAACCTCTACTCGGCGAGACCCCCTTTTCCGCCATCATTAACCGTTTGCCCGACCCGCCTCTGCCACAGGAAGGTCTCAAAGCCACCTTTATCCAGGTCTTATCGTCGGCACGAAAGGGTCACTTGTGTTTCCACAGATGCTTTGGATTCCTTATTCGTAGCCACATAACGAATCGCCCCAAGCACAGTGGCGTGGAGTGGTACTCATTATCTCACGGTTTCTAACGGTCAAGACTCACTGCTTCCAGGTCTCCCCAGGAGGCAGCCACGCTGGCAGCAGCCTCTGCCATCACCTAAGGCTCACGGGGAAGCGTCCCTTACAAGCTCCCTCCCATGGTTGTTGGCGGGACCCACGTCCTCGGAGGCTGTTGACCGAAGACCGCAGCTCCTCACTGGCTGTTGGATGGAGGCCGTCCCCGCTCCTTGCCAGATCCAGGGCACGTCAGATCAGCCACGCAGCTCCCAGCATGGCAATTGGGTTCCGACAAGTAAGCAGGTGAGAGGATGAGAGAGGCAGTGTCCAAGTGTCACGGAAGTCAGTCTCCAATGACCTAATCCCCGAAGTGACATGCCATCCCCTTTGTCCTAGGGCAGGGGTGGGCAAACTTTTTGACTCGAGGGCCACAATGGGTTCTTAAACTGGACCGGAGGGCCGGTACAAAAGCATGGATGGAGTGTTTGTGTGAACTAATATAAATTCAAAGTAAAGGAGCGGAGGGGAGAGCAAGAGAACCCTCTGCCCTTACGGCTCCACGGGCCGGATAGAACAGCCGAACGGGCCGGATCCGGCCCGCGGGACATAGTTTGCCCACGGCTGTCCTAGGGTCTTTGCTAGAAGTGAGTCACCAGTCCAGCCCACACTCAACAGGAGGAGCTTGTACAGGGACGTGACTACCAGGAGGAGCAGATCATAGGGAATCACCTTAAGAGCCGACTCCTACTGCAGACCTCAATGCCCTCCTGTGGGGTGGACAGTTGAGAATGTCATGACTTCACCTGTCCCAGAAGGGCCTGGCCTCTTCTCGGGTTCCCCAGGGCTGGGCACCAATGTTTTCTCTCCTCCTGGGTGGCTCCTAAGAACACTTAAAAGCCTGCTCCTCTTTCTCTGCGAAGCCCGTGGCCTTATAACAACGGGATCTATTACACTAGCGAGTCCTCACCATCTACTGAGTCTCCGCTACAGACAAGGCACTAAGCTAGGGCCGTGAGAATGTTATCTCCTCAGCCCTCGGAGTTAGGCTGAGTGGTGGAATTTAATGAGGACTGAGAAGTCAGCGATGTCAAGGAGTCATCCAGTGGCACTCGGCCACTTAAGCAGTGGAGTCCGAGTTCAAGTGAGAGTTGTGTTTCATCCACTCAGTCACGGACTTTCAGAAATAGGTTTGCAACGTCATTTTAGAGGAATTATGCAAACTCGGGTTATTTAAACTCATCCCCTCGATCAGTTCCAAAAGGTCCAGCATAGTCTGGTGCTCCAAATTATTAAGTGAATCAGGTTATGTTATGCACTTAATAAAACAATACCAGAAGCACACAAATAAATACGACCTAGTTATGTTAGTTTGAACCACGTGACATGAACATGGTTAATGGTCCAAAGAGCAACTAGAAGCAGTTCTACGTCGTTTCAATGTATTTTCTAATATATTTTGGGGAATGTTCTTATCTAAACAAATGACCTTTACATGTGCACAAAGGATGATTTCATATAATAAATGATCCTCATCTACAGCACAACGTCTGTCTATAGATTAAAAAGCAAAGACATGAACACAGTGCCCCTCTGTCTGTGGAAAGGAGCAAACGGCAGAAGCAGCAGCAATCCTGGGGATATTTAACGAGCATCTGCGTGGGCCCTTCCCACATAATATTTTATTAAATCTTCATAAAATTGTCATCCCAACTTTTATACTTGAAAAGAATCCATCTTTTGACTTGCCCAAAGTCACACAGCAAGACAAGAGCCTCAGCGTTCTCACCTACTCCTGTTTAATTCTGCAGCCCATGCTCTTCCCATTTGCCTTTGTGTCTCATCAAGAAGCACATTCGAGTGATTTCCAGGTGTTCACGGAGCTCTGCCCGATGAAGCCCAGCCCTACCTGCTATGGAAAGATGCATACAGAAAGACAAAAATAAGAGCAAATACGTACTACAGGTTCACGGTATCACTGCAAACAGACTTAGCTCAAAGACAAATTGCCCACTCTTAGGGTAAAGGTGACTGAGAAAAGTTGGTCAGTGACTCACGTCTCCCCTCTGAAAAATGCACCATGGCCAGCAGAAGGACAGGAAAATACTCCCAGTTAAACAATCTGGCGAGCCCTTGCTCAGCATGTTGGAGGCCGCACCATTGAACATAAAACCTGGGGATGGCCTCTACGCTTGTGAGCACTTTCTGAGAGCTCAGGACCACCCCATGCACTCTGATTTCTGCTCGTTTGTATCTTCCTCACCTGAATCTGTTAGGTAAGCTAAACCCCGCCCCCGCGCCATCATCAATTAATGCTCAGGAATAGGAGACAAAGGTACAAAGATAGAGCATGCTGAGATCAGGAGAAAGCAGAAGCTCAGGGAATCCAGGACACACGCGGGGAACACAGACTTTAACTAATGTAATTCTGCATCCATCAATATAAGATGAGTCTTAGATTTCTCAGATAATCCCAGGACAAAATCTTAGCCACAAAGACTGGAACAGGGAGCAGGGGAAATCCGAATGAGGCCAGCAGAAGCTGGGTAGATCCTTTGCCTGCTCTTTACCCAAAATTTTGCAACAGTCTTGGCATGTCAGTGGGGCCTTTGGGTTAAGATCCAAGAGGATTATGTTAGAAATAGCAGGAATAATTGTGGGAGGAAGCTCAATCCTTACTCAAGTAACAGCAAACATGAAACAAAATAAGCCATGCCCCAATGAAGTGTGAACAATGGGAACCAGTGCTATGAAAAGGAGATGAAAAGCATACCTGAGAAACGCATTTATTACAGGAAACTCGGGGAAGTTTAGAAAGCATCTGATTTGTGTTCCCTTTAAAGTTCGGTACAATACAGAAAGCACTAAACACGAGCAGTACATGGTTTTTATCATAGCAGGTTCAGATGTAGCCTGAGATCTAAAAAGAGATCTGAAAAAAAGATTATGAAAAAATCAATACGAGCTAATACTTACCAAAGGTTTACGATGTCCCAGACATTGTTCTACGTGCACGACATCTATTAGCTCAGTCGCTGCTTCTAAGGACTCTCCAAGTAGGCTCTTTGTCATGTCCACTTGACAGACTAGAGGACTCAAGCACTCGCCGCCGTTAAGTATCTTGCCCAACTCGAAAAACTAGAAAATGGAAGAGCTGAGATTTAAAGTCAGCCATCCTAATGCAGCACACTTATTCATGAGGCCATACTTCGCTGAAGGAGCCAAAGACCAGGTTCTACACAGCAGAAAATTGGATCAGTAAACAGAAAACAAATTAAAGAATCCATCCAGGAATTTGGAGGAGAGGGCAGCAAACCTCAGCCATGGGTGAAGTCCAGCTTGCAGCTTGTTTTATTGGAAGGAGCACAGCTCTGCTCATTTGCTCCCCCGTTGTGTATGGTAGTGTTTGTGCTTTCCAAGCAGAGCTGAGCAGTTGCTACAGAGAGGAAATGGCCCACATAACTGAAATACTTTCAATTTAGTCTTTCACAGCAAAGTTTGCGGATCCCTCATATAAAGAGAGAATGCAAAGAGACACCAATCGTGTGAGGGGAGATGAAGATGTGGCAAATAGAGAGCAAAGACCCACTACTCAAAAAGCTGGCATTTCAGAGGACATGTCCAGGATTTGCAGAGCTGAAAGGCTGAGAAAATATCTACAGAAAACTTCAGAGTTGAAAATATCTGAGTTTTTCTTTTCAAAAAGACTCACATTATTCCAACCAATTGTTCTCTAAAGAATCATATACAAAAGGAATTTTGAATCTCTAGGGAAAATTTTCCTACAAAGTTGGTGCAGGGGCTGATGGCAGAGTTAACAAGGTACTTACAAAAGAAAATTAAAATGTGGCTATTGTAAGACTTCAAAATATTTCATATCAAGAAGCAAGTGAGAGTGTCTAATGAGTTTTGAGAAGACAATAGCATGACTCAGTAATTTTATACCCAGCCAAGTGATCATGTGTGAAGGACAAAGAAAGATATTCAGCCATGAAAGAAAGTATACCACCACTCTCCTCCCCCTGGAAAATATGATCCGAAGATATACTGGAAATGACTGAGTAATTAATCAAAATAAATCCTTCAAGGACAGAGAGACTGTGGTTTAGGACAAAGAGTGTTTGAGTGTGGATCATAGTGACTGAACACTAAATGCATGCAGTTTAGCCCAAATCCTTTCAGTAAGTATAGTAAGAAAAATTAGAATTAAAAAATAAAAAGTTGTTTTGAACAAAGAATGTAACTTAAAAATAAGCTATTTTAAGGAAAACAAAATAAATATAAGGGTAAAAGAGGCTAAGAAATATATTGAGTAAAATCAAATATTAATTAATTATATCCTATCTAATAAAGAGGGAATATGCTAACTGACCGTCACACCCTCACAAAGATGGTGGCGCCCACAGCCAATAAAGAGGGAATATGCTAATTGACTGTCACACCCTCAAAGATGGTGGCTCCCACAGCCACAAGATGGCAGTGCTCAGTCCCTCAGCCCCGCCAGGCCCACCCCCAGGCAGGTCTGGCCACTTTGTGCGCCTGCCTCCAGAGTCCCCCAGTTCCCTCAGCCCCGCAGCCGCCCAGGGTCAGCCCAAGGTGCAGGCAAGCCTCAGATGGTGGCTGCCCAGCCACCCAGGGCTGCCCGAGGCTCAGGTAACCAGGGCCGGCTGAGGCTTGCACTGCCGGCAGTGGCAGCAGCAGAGGTGTGATGGGAGTGTCACCTTCCCCTGATCACCAGGTCACCTCCTGCCCTTGAGCACTCCTGGCCTGTGAGAGGGGGCAGGCTGGGCTGAGGGACCCCCCCCCCAGCTATGAATTTTCATGCACTGGGCCTCTAGTATTGATATAATAGCATTAACAAATAATTATAAGAACTGGGATTTAGAAAAAAAATAAAATAGGCCATTATTAAATCAAATTTATTAAACAAACAAGAAGCCCAATGCACAAAATTCGTGCAAGGGACTTGGCCCTCGCATCCCCAGGTGCCTCACGGCCCCATGGCCCTGCCCACTGGTCATTCTGGAAGGTCGTCCAGAAGGCCATTCCAGAAGGTCATTCCACCATCTGGTCTAATTAGCATATTAGCTCTTTATTATATAGGATATGCAAAATTAGATATTATCTCAGATGAGACTTAAAAATTATAAAAAATAGAATATACGGCCCCATATAAAGACAACTGAAAATATTCTGAGATACAGGATTTTCTGAAAAATTGAAGTAACAAAAATTAATCCAGGAAGAATTTGAAAACTTTAATAAACCCATAGCTTTGGGGGAAACATGGAAAAAGAATTTTTAACATAATTATCTTCCCAAATGACCTCTAGGCCAAGTAATTTTGCTAGTTCTTAATAACATCAAGAAATAGATAATTATTGTTACATATAATTTTATCCAGAGCATATGAAATAATGGAAAAATTCTTCATTCATATTATAAAGTTGCTTCCCACTCACAACAAAAGCTGACAATGGATGGCACAAAAACAAAAACTGGACATCTAAATTACTATGAGACCACAGGCAGTACCTACATCCAATAGTAGTTCAATTAATCCAAGTGCACAGTAAGGCAATTCTGGATGTTTTACTAAGGAAATAAAGAAGACTTCCTGTGTCCCTGCCTATTAATTTAATGTATCCCATGAATTAAGATGCCAACATTGGAAGAAATTATATGCATAATATGATCTTTACAGATGCCAAAGTAAGTTCTGTAAATTCAACATCCATTTCTTAAGAAGAAAAAAAAAATCTGTTGAAGCATTCAGAGACTAGAGGGATACTTTCTTAATATTCTAAAGACTATGTGTCCTAAACAGCAGCCAATATAACATGCAATGCCTGCATCCCCACTCTCCCCATTCACATCGAGGGCAATGCAGGAACACCAGCTCCAAGCAGTCACGCCTAGCATTGTTCTGCATATTCCAGTAGTGTCTTGAGGTGGGAAAAATAAATACAAGTTATACAAGTCATAAAGAAGAAGAAATGTGCTCATTCGTCATTCATACTCATTCATTTTATAAATCATCAGATAATGTAGCTGGAATATCTTACATAATTAACTGAAAGAAAATATCCATAGCTTTAATCCAGTTCGATATAAATTAACAGGATGCCAGATAAACAACCCAGGATAAAGTGGGGTTACCGTGGGAGACATCTTAGCAGAAGTCACATTCAGGGAAAACACAACATCCTAGAGAGAATTGAGGGAGCGGGCGGGAAATCAGTATCTTTACTACTGCGCCTTAAAAATGCCAAAGCAGTTTTGTGTTCTATTACACAACTTCTTGAAACTTCTCTTTAGGCATCTCTTGCCCCAGTTGTCCATTATTCACATGGCTGCAGCCTCCAATCCCGTGTTGAAATTCCTCAGCGCTCTCCAACGTTTGCTCCAAAATCCCAGCCCCCACTGCTTGAAAGAGAAAAGAGAAATCAGCCCATTATTTCCAAATTAATATAAACATTAAACACAATTTCAATCAAAATACTCATTTTTTTTTTTTTTGATCAGGGACAGGGAACGGGTGGTGGATAGGCTGAGACCCACCCCTGTGCCCACCACAGCCTCACAGCCCATAGTTCCTTTCAAGGTGCATGAATTCGTGCACTGGGCCCTTAATAAAACCATAATACTAACAATTGAAAGCATATGACCAGAACGACTAATTGTGGGAAGGCTTGTGTAGGTGAGTCCACATGTGTGTAAATTGCACATATAAAAATAACACAGTATTAAAAATCCAATTGTAAAGTGATTGATGATGATCCAATAGGTGAAGTTAGAAAGTGACAGGCTTTAAGAAGAAAATTTTAATTCATGTCAGGTAGACTGCACTTAAATTCAAATTAAAAATAACAATGAAACAGAAGGCCTTCTAGAAAACATATACAGATAGTAAAATTCTGGGTGAGCAAAAAGACTCCTGAAGCATCAAGATCATGGCAAAATCCTTAACAAAAATTCTAAGGACACTTGACTGTGCAAAACTTTAAAAATTTCTCTCTCTCTTGCCGAAACCGGTTTGGCTCAGTGGATAGAGCGTCGGCCTGCGGACTGAAGGGTCCCGGGTTCGATTCCGGTCAAGGGCATGTACCTGGGTTGCGGGCACATCCTCAGTGGGAGGTGTGCAGGAGGCAGCTGATCGATGTTTCTCTCTCATCGATGTTTCTAGCTTTCTATCCCTCTCCCTTCCTCTCTGTAAAATATAAATAAAATATATTTTAAAAAAAATTTCTCTCTCAAATACCATCACCAACAAAATTAAAAGGCAAAGGAGTGTTCACTAGAAATATATTAGAAACAATATACCTAGCTTTCAGACAGAAAGTACCCAACCAATGAACCCCAAACACGAACATCTCCCCCCACAAAATGGGTACAGTGCATAAATCAACAACTCAGAGTAAACCCATCTGAAAATGGCCAACTCAGTAAGATCCAGCCATTGGCTTGGGAATTGAGAACAGAACATTAACGCAGTGAGGAGCTGGCGTTTAGTCCGGGCTAAACTGGAGCGATGCAAGGGGACGCACCGGGGCCGCTCCCGCACTGCAGTCGGAGAGCCCGCCTGGCCGGTTGCAGCAACCGGTAGCAAGTTTGCTGAATGAAAGAAGAGTTAAACTTCCACAGGGAAGATGTTCAAGACGCTTAAAATATTTACCCCCATAAATGCTTGTAGATTGAAAGAAAGAACAAAGAAGGTGAGGGAGAGAGGGAGGGGGAGTGGGTGGGATGCTTGTGTTAACCACCCCGAGTGTCTGAAGTTGGGCCCAGAGCACCAGTACCCCCCCTCCCCCAGCCCTTGCAGCCCCAGGGGTGGGAAGTAGCCCCCGGGATAGGGCAGGGGCTTGTGTCCAGTCTCCTCCGGAACCAGAGTCCCCTCCCGGCATGGAGGCTCCAGGGCGGTCACCAGGTCCACTCGGATGTGCTTGTCCCCAAGCCAGAGCTTTCCACAAGGAGACGAAGTGAGTCATCATGGCACAGAAGCTGACCCCCAGGGATGAGACGCTAGCGTCTTGGACAGTGATTCGGGGCAAACCCGCCCCTTTCTCCTGAAAACACAGCCCGAGCCGCCGTCTCAGTCACGGAGCAGGTGGAAGGGGCAAGCCTTTCAGGAAACCTGAGCGGTGAGGGCTTAATCCCATTTAGGGACACTTTGAGCAAGGACTTACAGCTAATGAGAGATTTAAAATTCTTCGGTCAGTCTCCAGCGAAAGGCTTTCTACCGGGGGAAGCATGAGTCATTCAACGCGGACACTCCAGCCTCTCCGAAGCTTTTATTCGTGATTTGCAGGGCGCGGGTAGCATACATTTCGCAACTGATCTATTCACAATGTCAACGGAAACTCGGTTTCCCTGCTCGCCGCGCTGCGTCTCAGAAACACGCTTATTGAATAGCATGTCACCAAATCCCCATTTCCAGGGCAATGCAACAAGTTCCACGCAGCGGCGAGGCTGTTTATCCCACAAAGGATACGCAAGGTAGTTTGCTTTTTTAAAAACATAGTGCTAACGTTCTCTACGTAAAGTAATCCGTGCTTGATGCACTCTGCCAAGTAAAAATAATCTTGCATCCAATCTGTCAGCTGTCGAATCACATTACGTCCCGTAAAATGGACAGCGGCTTTGGGAGAAAAAGTACCACCGTGGATTTTTCCCCTTTTATTGAGGGAGGCGTGTCCGTGTATTCGAGGCATTAATGGAAGCATGGGCATTAACACACACATATATATAGCAAGGAAAGAAATAGTTAAGTTTACCAGGGGAGGAGGAAACTTGGCTGCAGAATCATTGCCAGCCTATAGTTCTCACACGCAGCGTGGAGAGCCTGAGAAAGGAAACTGGAGTCATTGAAAGCTGACGGCTTCCAGTCATAATATGCTGACACGCATAGCAGGAATTAAGAGGTTCTACCGGCGGATTGATTGCTAATTTTTTTTCCAGCAAGTCATTCATTTGGGCTCTGTGAGTCACAGCAGGGCAGCGGGTCACCGGACTTATAAATGACACGATACAACCTCTGAGGCTTTCTGTTCCTTCTGGAATAGATTCCACTTGCAGACACACTAATTATTGGCTGAATGGGAGCACTTTCTGCGAAGCAAAGCAAAGAGGTCTATTCCGAATGGAAGGAAGTGTCCAGGGGCTCCTGGGAGGGCCGAGGCCATCAAATCCTGACACGTGGGGCCCTTCTAAGGTGATTTTGAGCTTAAATCAGTCTGTTTTGTTTGAAATCCCCTCCCCTTCTCTCATCACCAAAAAATATTTATTGAGCGTAGCGTGTGCCAGCCATGGGAACACAGAGAAAGTTACGGCAAGGATTTCTCACTCATCTAACTCCCTCTGGGGGTGGAGGGATCTATAATAATAAAAGGGTAATATGCTAATTAGACTGGACGTCCTTCCGGACGACCTTCCAGATGAAGCTGAGGCTGCGAGGAAAGCCCAGGTGCCGGGTGCCTGCCAGTGGCTGGAGGGAAGCCTGGGTCCCGGGTGCCAGAGGGAAGCTGGTGCCAGCAGCCGGGCGAAGGAAGGCCTACTCTTGCATGAATTTCATGCATCGGGCCTCTAGTTAACACATAAACACATAAGCGCCTGGCCCTGACGCTGCAGGTCAGAGATGACCGAAGGCTGGTGAGCCCCCACCTGGGACGCTAAGGTCCGGCTGGGCCAAGGCTCTGGGTCAGCTACCTGGATCGGATCCTGGCAAGCGCACTGCAAAGCCCTGTGGTTCTGGACAAGGGGCGCACCTCCCTGTGTCTTCCCTTCCTCCTCTGCGGGATGGAGATGCTCGCCCATCGCCGAGCTGGCCCCTTAGGGCTGTGCTGAGAGAACTGGACCAGTTGATGTGAGCGAGCTCTTTGTGGCACCAGGTGAGTTCTCAGGAAAGCAGCAGGCGTTGGCCAGGACGACGGAGGGAAATGGCTACACACCCCCTGGGAGCTCCTAGGTGGGACCCAGGTGGTCCCGGGGGGCCCAGCAGACAGAGCCTGGAACCAAAGTGGATGATTCTTGAGCCTGAAAGTCGAATGGAATTTCACATGCTGGATTTGGGACATGCTTGGCACTAGGGACCCTTTTCTTCTTTCTCATTCCTCCCGTTCAGAGCGGGAATGTCTGTCCCACTACTGTGTTTGGGAAACTTATCTGATTGTGAAGGTTCTCTGAGAGAGAGAAATTCCGCCTCAGGCTGAACTATCACTGGATTCTCAACGACCCTGATGTCAGGGATAATTAAATGAGAGTTTGGACTAAGATGGATTAAGATGTTAGGGCTTTGGGGATGGGATAAATACATTTTGCACACAGGAAGGACATACATTTGGGGCAAGTGCAGAGGGCGAAAGGTTATGGGCTGAATTATGTCGCCCCAATTCCTAGGTTCAAGTCCTAATCCCCAGTCCCTAAGAATGTGACCACATTTGGAGAAAGGTCTTCAAAGAGCTGTGTAAGTGAAGATGCGTCGTTAGGGTGGGCCTTCATCCAATGGGACTGGTGTCCTCAGAGAAGCAGAGATTAGGAGAGACGTGGGGAGACACGGGGAGGGAGAAGACAGTCATTTACAAGCCAGAGAGAGGCCCTCAGAAGGAAGCCAGCCTTGGCCTTGGACTGCAGCCTCCAGAACTGTGAGGAGATCCATCCTGTTATTTGACCGCCCCACCTGCAGCACCGTGTTGTGGCGGCCTCCGCAAGCTCACGCGTGGGAACCGGTCTGCAGATGCTCCTGCCGGGCCCACAGGTGGAGAAGCTGCCTCCCGTCACCTAATGCAGGGATCCCGGGAAGGCGGGCCGCCTGCTCCGTGCTGCAGTCTGATTCCTCACACAGGGACCTTGGCTGTTCCCCCTCCGGCAGCCCTTCCGCAGTGGCTTTCTGGGAAATCCATCGAATCAAGTCCTGCTCCTTCCCTTCCCCCCAGGAAAGAAGACAACAGATTAGTAAGAAAAGTGGTTTCTGTGGGTCCAGAATCCACAATCTAGATCAGGGGTGGGCAAACTTTTTGACTCGAGGGCCACAATGGGTTCTTAAACTGGACCGGAGGGCCGGAACAAAAGCATGGATGGAGTGTTTGTGTGAACTAATATAAATTCAAAGTAAAGGAGCGGAGGGGAGAGCAAGAGAACCGGATAGAACAGCCGGATCCGGCCCGCGGGCCGTAGTTTGCCCAAGGCTGGTCTAGATTCAGGGGTGGGGAGAGAGAAAGATTAAAGGAGCAATCACAAACTGGCATCCTGCAGTGGCTTAGGGGCTGGCCAAGACAGGAAATTTTCATAAACATACACAATTTTAGCTCAAAAATTTTTTTAAAAAAAAAAAGCAGTCACAGACCAGCCACATGGACGCACCTTGCAGAGGGCACCCCTCTGGGTTCCCTATGGAGGGGCGAGCACATTCCTAGCTTCCTAGAGTAACCCCCTTGATGAGAATGTGGAGGTCAAGCCAGGGGCACGCTGCCCTGCCTTGTGGGGTGATTTAAACTTCGGGGGATCCTCAAGGTGGCATTTGACAGAGAGCCCCACAGAGAGCCTGGAAACCCACAAGCAGCAAGAGAGAACCAGAGAGCGAGAAGACCGACACGGGGACATCAGTCACAGGCCAGGAGGGCTGGCCAGTGGGGCTCAGTACTGTGGGTGCGGGTTTAAATCACTTAATTTGCATTCTTGCTTTTGGTCTCCACAGGAAGCCCTGAGAGGCAGGTTAAGTCATTTGTAGGGTGATTAACTCTCTTGCAAGGGATGTAGGCCTATTCCCCAAGGCCTCCCCTAATTCAAGACGAGCACAATTCAAGATTAATTCTCTGGAGGAGGAAATGTGGAGTAAGGTTTGCATTAACGAAGACTATTACTACATTATGTATCACACTTTCAGATTCGAAGAAAACACAACCACACCCTGTACTTATTCTGGGGCCACAGGAGCGGATTAGCAGGTGCAAAGCTAAACTATCTACTGGAGGGGACCTGTTGGCAATGTGCTGAGAGCCAGGCCAGCTGTGCTGGGAGGTCCCCAGGCCCTAGACCCTGGCTAGGCCTTCGCCTAGGCCTCAGAAAGCGCATCTCCCCGGACAGGTGAGTGCTTTGAAGATGGCTACCTGTCATGAGACAGGACAATGTAGCGGCCAAAAAGCTCATCTTTGAGTGCAAACAGACGTGGGTTCAAGTCCTGGTTCAGCGGTAGCGTCTTAGGCCAGTAATTCCACCTTTTGAGTTCTCAGTCCCCTTGGCTGATAATAATAAATGTAAATGAAATACTGGAAGCATTAATGACAGCTGACTCAGGAGGTATCTGCAGAGTTAAAGGACACCGTCCCTATGGGACTTTTATTAGCAGGCTTTCCAACACGTTAGATCTAACATTTTTGAACGCCTACTAATTACCAGGGACGGCTCAATCCATACTAGCCTGTTTAGTCCTGGCCACAAACCAGGGAGGGGGCCCACTATTATTCCTCTTTCGCAGGTGGGGAAGCTGGAGACTGGCAGGTTGAATCATCTGCTGTGTGATAATTAACCACCAAGGGCAGCGAGGCTGCTTGTTCATTCATGAACACAATACTGAGTGAGGCCTCTCCGCAGGGAGGCAGAGGGCTGTGGACATGAGACGCATCTGCAGGAGGACTCAGTCACACCCCCTGCCCTCAGGACGCCCCACTCTAGGACAGAGACAGACCTAGAACAAGGTGGCATTGGGTGGCAGGTCCTGGCCAAAAAAGAAAGGAAGAAAGAACAGCCCTGGCTGGATGGCTTATCTGGTTGGAGCATTGTCCCATACAACAAAGGGGGAGGGGCCAATCCCTGGCCTGGCCACATATCTAGGTTGTGAGTTGGGTCCCCAGGTGAGGCGCATACAGGAGACTACTCAGTGTTCAGTGTCTCTCTCCCTCTCTCTCTCTCTCTCTCTCTCATCAATAAACATATCCTTGGGTGAGGGTTTTTTTTTAAAAAAAGGACAAAGTTGATGGGAACTAAGGGAAGAGAGTGGTGACACACCCATATGGGACTTTATAGGAAGGAAGCATTTGAGGTCCATCTGCAAACCTGGAGATAGAAACTGGAGAGGCAGCCAAGGGGTGGGGATGCTTACCATGCAGAGGCAACGCTCGTGCACAGGTGTGGGTTTCTGGGAGAAAAACTCTTATCCTTTGGAATGCTCTCCACATGCCATTCCCTGCGGCAGCCTTCCCTAGCTTCCCAACGCATTGAGAGGAAACACCAAAACCTTCACTCTGACCCTCCAAGCCCAAGGGGATCTGGGCCCTGCTGCTCTTCAGCTGTGTCTTGACCACATTTTAAATTTCTTTTTCAACCCCAGCTTCCCTGAGCCACCTTCAGCTCCTGAAGCCACCCCAGCCCAGCCCAAAGCTCAGGCGTGCACACCAAATCACTTTTCACACACTCATGGGTCTGCGGGTCAGCGGGGTAGAGCCCCTTGATTCGCAGGTCTGGGCCTGGCTGAGTGGATCTGCTCCAAGTGTTTCTCCTCCCTCTGGGGCCAGCAGGCTACTCAGGACATGTCCCGCTCAGGTTGACAGCAGAGGCGTCGGAAGGTGCGTTCCTCTGAGGAAGTGCTCTTCAAGGCTCGGCTCATGTCATGTCCACAAGCATCCACTGGGCAAAGCAAGTCACTGGCCAAGTCCAAGTCAATGGGATGGAAGGTAAACTGCCCTCCATGGGCGGAACATGGGGTGAATACTTACTGACCAGCCATCCAAACTAGAAGAGTGTGACCACCACCCCATCTCAGGACTTTGGGACACACTGCCCTCACTCCCGTAAACCACCTTCCAGAGAAAAAATGAAGACACATTGCCCTAAATGGTTTGGCTCAGTGGATAGAGCATCGGCCTGCGGACTGAAAGGTCCCAGGTTCGATTCCGGTCAAGGGCATGTACCTTGGTTGCCGGCACATCCCCGGTAGGAGGCGTGCAGGAGGCAGATCGATGTTTCTCTCTCATTGGTGTTGGAGGAGATGGGTAATGTTCTTTCCAACTCATTCGGTTGCCTATTAGTTCAATAGATATTTATTGAGCACCCTCCATCCCTATTCCAGAAGATACAAAGCATGCAGAACAGGGCACTGTCAATATAAAAAACGTAACTGAAATATTTAGAGAATGCTTAATTGGCCAGTCATGCAGAATTGATCAGAAAAGTAACAGAAATTAGAGAAATCTCCCCAAAGGTCAGTGAAAGCATTGCTCAGCAGCCAAGGCTAGATGTGTCCCCTGCACTAACTCTCTATCCCTCTCCCTTCCTCTCTGTAAAAAATAAATAAAATATATTCAAAACAAAACAAAACCAAAAGATGAAGACACAGAAGTAACTGGTAATCAGGTGAGTTTGAAACTGTGAGACTGTTGAGACTGTTCTCAACAGAAAGGCCCCCGGGGAGCTGCTGTTCCTTAGGATGTAGATTGGGGAGCAAGGCCCCCGGCATTTGCCAAGATTTATTCGCCTGATAACAGCTCTAAGGACCCATTAGCAAGCACCTGTTATGTGTCTCACCAAAACCATTTCCATCCTATCAACCACCTTCTAAAATGGACATCCCCGGGTTGGTGAAGAATCTGATTCTAAGAAGAGTTAGGTAGCATCTTTAAAGACCTTCAGAGATGAAAAGAAAGCGCTGGAGTTTGGACCCGGGCATGTCATGGCTGACAGCCTCCAAGATGGTTCCAATGACCGCCACTTCCTAGTATTCATGCTATGCAATGCCCATGCCTGGAGTGTGGGCTGGACTTACTGACTCACTGCTCATGAATAAAAATGCAGCAAAAGCATCAGGATAGTACTTCTGGGATTTACTTACAAGACTGTGGCTTCTGTCTTGCATATTCTCTCTCTCGCTCGCTCTCTCGCTCTCGCTCTCACTCTCTCCTCAGACTGAGGGAAGCAAGCTGCCTTAGTGAGTGGGAGAGACCCATGTGGCAAGGAACCGATGTCTCTGACCAATAGCCAATGAGAAGAAGGTGAGTTTGAAACTGTGATCCTGTTCTCAACAGAAAGGTCCGTGGGGAGTTGACGTTCCTTAGGATGTACATTGAGAATCAAGGCCCCATCTGATGCTCTCGACCCACCAGCCTGTGAGAAACTGACACTTGCCAACAGCCATGTGAGTGAACTCGGAACAGGATTCTCCCCAATCCCACCTTGAAGCTACGGTGGTCCCAGCCGACACCTTGCTTTCAGCTTGTGAGACACCCTGAATCAGAGGCAGCCAGGTAAGCCACACTGCATCCCGACTCACGGCACTGTCAGGTCATAAACGTACATTGCTTCAAGCTGCAAAGCTGGGGGATCGTTTGTTACGCAGCAATAGATAACGCATGCATATCTCTCAATCCAAAGTCCATGCTCCCAGCCCCCACAACCACTGCTTCACGGAGCCTGTCACGTTCGGGTGGCCCTGGAGCACCTGCCCCTGACCTAACATCAGAAGCTGACTCGCCAAATGTCTACCTGAGTTTCAGGTGAGGAAACACTATTAGCACGCACAGCTCCAGCCAGCTCCTGCGAGTGAAAGAATTAGTACAGTTTACTACCTGCCAGGATTTACATGGAATGTTTTAATAAAATTATTGCCATTTAAAATGACTGTTGCAGGAAATTGAATGCTGCCTCAGTCTGAGAGTTCCCCGAGGTGCCCAGCTTATTAGAAAAACCACAGTGAAGAAGTAGACGCTTCAAGAAGGCATCCGTTCACCCATTCGTGTTGTACATGAGCACCATTATGTGCCGGGCACGGGGAGCGAGCACTCACAAGGCAGTAACATCACTTTGGGATAAGTACCGAAACAGATGAAGGCAGAGTGGCATTGGGTAGCCTGGGGGACTACAGAATGCCTCTTGCAGAAATGGCCTTGCAGCTGGGGCCTCAAAGACAAAAAGCATCGGAATAGGCCTGATGGGGGAGGAGGAGATGGGTAATGTTCTTTCCAACTCATTCGGTTGCCTATTAGTTCAATAGATATTTATTGAGCACCCTCCATCCCTATTCCAGAAGATACAAAGCATGCAGAACAGGGCACTGTCAATATAAAAAACGTAACTGTAATATTTAGAGAACGCTTAATTGGCCAGTCATGCAGAATTGATCAGAAAAGTAACAGGAATTAGAGAAATCTCCCCAAAGGTCAGTGGGGTGGATGCGCAGTGAAAGCATTGCTCAGCGGCCAAGGCTAGATGTGTCCCCTGTACAAAGTGGCCATACCTACTGCCATCCGAACAAGAACATTTCAGAACACAGAAGATGGAACTATCACTAAGAGCTGGAATCACCCTAGGACAATCGGATCTTAGCTTCAAGGGGTTGTACAGGGCTCCGTCGCAGACCAAATGACGTGTGTGACAGCTCTAATCCGAAGTTATTAATTGCAAATTACTGCATAAATCAATACAATTATTTAAGTGTGATGACAATCGCGCTCATTACAGTCCGTGCTCAATGAATGTTTTTGATGAGGGAGAGAGGGGGCGGGTGGCTTGCCAAGAGCAAGACCAACTTTGGGAAAATCAAGTTCCATCAAAACCACTGGACTTAGTGAAGTGTCTTACATGTTTCGATTTTGATTTGGGGTCTTGGTTGACCTTCCAGATAAGCATGAGTATCTCAAAGATTTATGATGATGGGTGTGGTAGAGTGCAAAGGTCACGGGCTTGGCTGCTGATCTTGGCCCACGAGTCTACTACCATATTGGTTTAGAACCTCAGTTTCCTCAGTTGTAAAGAGGAGATGAGTTTCTTCCTCCCAGGACTGTTGTGCCGTTTACACGAGGTAATACCTTAATCCAGGCACAGTTCCTGGCACCCAGTAACACGCAGCACACGCAGCTCTTTTCTCTCTCTTCAAAAATCCCAAAGCACCAAGTTTCCTGAAAATACCCCCATACAACCTTGACTCCTGCCCCAATGCACAGCAGCCTCCTTATAAACCAAAAGGGCTTTTACAGAGAAAACTCTAAATGGCCAGAGACACCCACTCCAGGAGGGAAAAGTGTCGACTTCTTAGTCTTGGAAACATTTCAGGGCTTCGGAAACCAAGAATCGACATCGATGCGCCTATTTTCACCAATGAGTAAAGAGCCAAATGGATTTTTTAAAAGAAATTTGGATAATTTGACCATTTGAACAACCCAGTCGAACAGATTTTAATGGCATTTTAAGCCTTAGAAAATAAGGCTTCTTAATGTAAATGCTGACAGACCCTTAAGTATAGCAAGACATCCATTGAAGAGTAATCGTGTTGAGAGGGAGAGTAAAACACCTATTTCCATTTTGAGTGCAAGTCTATTCCCTAAACACCTTCCCGTCTGAATCCGAGGAAGGCCACGAGGCAGCCGTGGCCTGACTGACAGGTGTCGCAATGGCAGAAGGATGAACGGGGATCAATCTTTAAAACCACCCTGAGTGATGGCTCCCATTTAAAATCCGATGCCGTCATGACTGCATTACAGGGACACACTGGTGAGACCTCTTCTGCTTCAGGCTTCAAGGCATGGCTCTGCACTGGGTGCATTCAGTCTCGGCCAGTGGTTCCAAATGGTGGATCCACGGGGCCCCAAATCGGCTGTGTATCCACTTGGTGTCTAGCACAAAGCAGACATAAATAAGCTTTGCTTGAATGGAGAACAGAAAGAAGGCAAAAAGACCATCAGATAGGGAGGAAAGGGAGGAAGAGGGAAGGTCAATCCAGAACCGTGTTCAGGATTTCGAAGACAACCCACAGACGCTCCAGGTGCCCTGAGCGCTCACGGTTAGGGACGGGCGTGTCCTGGTACCCACATTGTCACACTTCAGTCTCGTCGGGCGTCTGGGCTCAGGTCCTTCACTGCTTCTTTCCATGAAGCTTTGCTTCTGCACAGGACGCAGAACATCATTAGTGGGGAAGCGGTCCTCATATTCTGGGGGAAGGTGGTGGCCGTGTCCAACTCCCTCCCTCCCAGCCACAGGCCTAGCCCACACCCACCATCTGCTGCCAGCGTTACGACAAAGCGTCCCTACTGGTCCCCAGGCTCCCCCTGTGACTCAGCCACACCGATTCCAATGCCACCCATCTAGAACAGAAATTGGATGCTGACACCTCCTTTGACAAGCCCCGTTTTCTGCTTCTTTTGTGTTAGTCCCAGTGCCTACGGGGACCCCAAGCCCCCAGGACTCCGTTTCCTCGGGGCTACCTCACAGCGGAGCAGGTGTCTCTGCTACGGCTTGGGAAACTGAGTCCCAGAGCAGTGAAACGCTGAGCATGAAGGCCCCGGAAAAAAGAGAATGAGCTCAGCGGGCCCCGGGGCCCCACGCTCCCACCCGGCTTCTCTCCATGCGTGCTCGCAGGCTCCCAGCCCTTCCCGGATCTCGAGCCATATCCTGGCACTGCTGCACCAGCCCGGCTTCTGCCTCTGTCTTGAGAAGTGTCAATCGGAATCCCAAATGTGCCAGCCTCATTACCATCATCAACAGACTCCTTAATGAAGCTGCCAGTCCTGGCAATGGCACCTTTTAATGACACTTCGTAAAGAAAGGAATGCAGCAGCTCCCTCTCACACTGCCATTTGGTCCCTTTGCTGAATGGCAGACTCAAAATGCTTTCTGAATAAAGACAAGACGATGATGGTGATGATGATGATGATGATGATGATAACAACAACAATAACAGGGTCCTAGCTGGTTTGGCTCAGTGGATAGAGCGTTGGCCTGTGAACCAAAGGGTCCCAGGTTCGATTCCAGTCAAGGACACGTACCTCAGTTGGGTTGCAGGCTCCTCCCGGCCCGGGCCCTGATCAAGCATGTGCAAGAGGCAACGAGTCAATGTGTTTCTCTCGCATCAATATTTTTCTGCATTTCCCTCTCCCTTCCACTCTCTCTAAAAATCACTGGGAAAATATCTTCGCATAAAAATTAAAAAACAAAATAATGATAATAGCAGGTAATTGTATTGAGTTCTAATCCTGTGTCATGTACTGTTCTACACCCTGTAAATGTAAGGTGGGGTAACTGGCCCATATACACATGGATTTAAGAGCCTCCCAGCCAGGCACCTGCTGGACTAGCAGCCGCGTCTTCCTCCGCTGGACGTTAGATTCGGATGAGGCACCCTTGCCCTGCCAGGCACCGTGCACACCATTGCTCCGACCCCTGGAGCCAACTTGCAAAGGCTTCGGCACTATCACCCCAACCGTGGAAGGACAAATAATAATAATAAGGCACAGGGAGATCAAAGCATTTTTCCAGGGTCAGCTAGCTAGTGGGCACCTGGCAGAGTCAGAATAGAAACCCCTGTGTATTGATTTTCAAGCTCTTTGCTGCCCCTGACTAGGCCAGGAGCTCGCCTGCCACCCCACCCCGAACTCTCAGGTGGGCCTGGGCATCGCAGGAGGTGAGGTCCCTGGATAAGCAGAACCAACCCTTCATCCCTGACCCCCAAACAAACGATGACACAATCCCATTGGAATTTCGACATGAGCTTTGTGGGGAAACCACGCCCTGAAGGCCTTTCCTAGCTTTGCAGACCCTTGAACGCCTCAAGACCGAGCAGATCCTACGGGATAACCATCTTTATCAAATTTCTCCTCCTGAGAAGGAAAGGTATTTCCAAGTAGAAACAGTTTCATGATTGATTTCTAAGTGGCCGATAGCTTTACACCCAGAGCATTTCAGAGTTAGCTGCCGCCATCATCAACATGCTCATGGAAGCAGGCGGGTGCTTTCCCACAATGTGACGTGGGCAGACTTTCCAAGGGTCCTTAGCCTGGGGCGTCTGTGAGGAGAGCAGGGCCATGGGAGTCCAGCAGGGGCAAGCGTGGGGCCTGGCTGTGCGGCCCGCCAGCCACGGGATCTCAGGGGAATTACCCACGCTCCCTGAACCTAACCCTGTCTCCCATGTAAAATGGGAGCATCACAATTACTAGGGGGCTGCAGTGAGATGCAGGTGTCTATAATTCTGGGCACATTGCGGGGGGTGGGGGGGCTCCTCCCTGGGGTAACGGGGTTGGCCTCTGGGTTGCCCTCTCTGTGGCTGAGAGGCCTTGGGAAATTACTTCCCCTGTTTCCTTATCTACACAATAAAGAAAATAAGAAGGCTGCCTCAGGACTGTTGTGAGGGTGAAATGAAGGAATGTATTATTTAACTGATTTAATTTTTAAAGAATTTAAAACAGAGTAATAACATGACTATTCAAAGGATTTTCTCAGCTTCATATTGTTGGCATTTGCTTTGGGTCATATATTTGGTTCCATCCATACCTGCTCCATCCAATTCTAATGCAAATAAGTTCCGTTTGCAAAATCATATATATTGTATTTTTTAATAATAAAAATACAAATAATCAGAACTCCATACTCCACCATACTCCACCATTTAACCTATAATTGATTCACTGATGCCTAAAAGAACACCATTGCCCTTTCTCAACAGATCCCATGTAATAATGCCTTCCAAATGTCCTTTCTCTCCAAACTCACCACGTAAGCACCAATGTGGCCTCCTGTGATTTAGCAACAGAAACACGGTTTTTAAACACAGCGCATTGCTTTAAAAACAAAAGCTTCACGTGTTTCTCTTCTGGCTAAACAGATCTCTACATCAGTTCTTCGCTATTAGAATATTAAAATAAAAAAAAAGATTTGCTATAAGAAGTGTAATGACAAAGGAGAGATGAAATAAAAAATAACGAACAGAGAGAAAATAAAAAAGTCGGGGGCCGTTATTCACCCATAGACGCTCCTCTTGCTTTGGAATCTACCTCTTCGTACTCCCTGATGTTCATGTGTAGTTTGTTCTTTTCCCCCTCACTTGCCTCTTTAAAGGTCTCCTAAAGGATCACAGTGGGCCTCTTTGGAGCCCATAATCCTTTGCGTCTTTCCCACTGGGGCCACCATCTGCGCAGACAGAGCCTCCAGGAAAGCAAGGATGGTTCACCGCTACTGTTGGACAGACGTCTGAATCGAGGCCTGAAGGAAATGACTCGCTCAGGATCCCTTGCTTCCCACACCAAAAGCTGGCCCTCCAACTCCTCATGCTTCTGTTAAGCCACACTGTCTAGGTCAAAGACATCACTCAGCAAGTCTAAACCACAAGACTCTAACCGTAACATTAAGCATAACACACAGACACTGAGGCATTTAGACCTACGACAGTGTGCCACAGCAGGTAGGTGGACAAGAGGCAGATAAGAAACACACCCAACAGCCAACAGCAGCCTTTTCACAGTTGGGCCATCATGAATAGTCTTTTCTTACCTCTGTTTTACAAAATGTTACAGAGCATTGTTATATTAATATAAGAATAAATTTATTCTTTAAAAAACGTATTCTCTTTATTGCTACGTGGAGGCATTTCAAAGGGGTTTCCCCAGAAATGTATCTTAGAATAACTAAGAAGTTAAAAAAAAAGTTTAACTAATCCTCCCCCAGTTTTCCCAATGAATTTATACAGTACGTTTAAAGTGCCTACTATGTTCCAAGACCAAGACCCGGCAGTGAGAGGGGCTGCAGATCTCGGATAAACCCGTCTCATTAAAATGAGCTGGGGAGACAACACTCGCAAAAAGCAATCAAGATATGATACCATATACATAATCAAATGTTCGAGTAAACCTGGCGAGCGGCAACTGTAGAATGCAGGCAACACGGGGCGGCATTTCTCACCGGCAGCCTGCAATTCTTTAGTGAAAGGCCAGGCCAAGAGGTTTGAGTGGTTTATGGAGAATTCTCTATTTACCATATGCATTGCCTCCGACTGTTGCTTCTTAATGCAGTGTTTTTCTTTCCAGCACCACTTCCAAGCTCTCCAAGTTATAGTGTACTAATAAGTAGTGATTTTGGAGTCTCTAAATGTTAGACTGTATAATGAAAAAGGGCAGGACGTGTTTTTAAATATCAATGAATTCCAGCATCTTGGGGTTCCAGAAGTCTGGTCTCTACCTCCGGTTTCCAGTCTAAGGTTGGGGATTTGCCCGTGTCGGAAGCTGATGAACGGAGGTTGGGCCCTCCTGTCCTTCCACTTAGGGTCTTGAGGAGTCCAGACTGTAGGAAAGGCTCCCACCTCAGTGAGAGGCCACCTTGCGGTGAGTCCCTCCACACCATTGCCCTCCCATGTGCTGCCGGGGGTTCTCTCCGACAGCCCATCCTTCTCTCTCCGTGGCTCAGCTCCAGGTTAAAGGAATGGCCCTTGGATGCATTTCAAAGGGAAATTCCCTTGCAGGACATTTGGGAACATTTACAGAAGGAACTTTAAACCCTGTCAGATCGGGAGTGGCATGAGAAATCAGGAACTTACATTGGGGGAACATCCCCGAGCCATTGACATCATGACTCGGAAGTAACACCTTGAAAAATATTGCTGTTACTGGTCTGCCAAGGCATTGTGTGATCAGCCTAATCTTCACCCATCCTTCAGTAGACTTTGTTATTAAACCTTTTCTCCTATGAAGAAACTGGGGCCACCGTGGAGTAACTCACATGCCAAAGTCATCTATCTCTGAAGTGGGGGAGCCAGCATGTGACCCACGTTGTCCGGCTGCTCAGCCTTTGCCCTGATCACCAGGCTGTCCTGCCACTCATGCAAATAACATGTGTCCTGGGTGGCCTCAGAAGGTAACAAATGCCAGCTCGGTACAGGGCTGGCCTGCAAGTCAGAAACCGTGGCTGCATGGACGACTACATTCAGTGCACATTTAATGAACACCTACTGTGTGCCAGGCCTTGTGCTGGGTGCTGTGCTTAGACACTTTCTGGTCCAGCTGAGAGGACTGGCTTGCAAACCAATCATTACCGAGAAATGGGGTGAGTTCTGGTGATAGTCAGTGGGAGCCAGGGGACTGTGCACAGTTATCCGAAGAGGGAATGGCTACTGGACGGGCAAGACATGCCGGAGTGTCGTTCAACCTTCTTCCTCCCTGAGACTTAGTCTCCCCACTGGTAGCCCATGCTCATTAGCACAGAGAGGAGTCAACGTGGTCATGTACATCCAGCCTGACTCAGTAGTTGAGGGTCCCTTGCTGAACCCTCACACCAATTGGGCCTGAAGGTACCAAGAGTGTCATGACTTGCTTGAAGCCAGACTGGACTGCAAGGGGACTCAGGACACGCCTGTGACGTGTTCTGCAGTGTAACAGGACAGGAATTAGCAGTCATATGAGAAACTCAATTTCCTTATTACAGGGCAAACAGCCACTGTTCTATTCGAACTAACTAGACTTATTCAATTAACGATGCTAAATACAGTTCCTGCTTGAAAGTCACTTCAGTTTACTGCTTCCACAAACCTCATTACATTTGATTAAACAGAATACATAGTAATAGACGGAAGATGTTGCAAACTTTGTTCATGGCCCATTGACCAGGGGCCTGCAGCCCTCGGCAGGGGGGAGGAGTTATGCATGTGGGCCCGGAACTCAGACAGAGCGAGGAGGGGAGCCCTGCTTGGCCTCCTTAGGGCTCTGGGACCCTGATCTTCAGCTTCCTGCTCTTAGTAAGAGAGTAAGACTATCCACTTCCAAGAGTTGTCACAAGGAAGAAATAAGGGAAACACACTATTATTTTTACTTATATTTCACTAGAAGCCTGATGCACGAAATTTGTGCAAGAGTAAGCCTTCTTTCCCCCAACTGCTGGCACCGGCTTCCCTCTGGCACCCAGGACCCAGGCTTCCCTTGAAGCCCCAGCTTCGTCTGGAAGATCATCTGGAAGGACGTCCAGAAGGACATCTGGTCTAATTAGCATATTACGCTTTTATTATTATAGTTTTCTCCATCACCATTTATCCCCTTCATGCCCTCACATTATTATGGATTAAATTGTGTACCCCCTGTGGGTTCCTCTGTTGAAGCCCTAACCCCCAGTGTGACTACCTTTGGCGGTGGGGCCTCCACGGAGGTGATAAAGGCGACAGGAGGTCATAAGGGTGGGGCCTTAATCCAATATGTCTGTGTCCTTACAAAGAGAGGAAGGGACACCAGAAATACCTCTCTTTCTCTCTCTGCATCCTCAGGTGGTTGCCCTTCAGTCTGTGTGTGTCTGTGCCTTCATTTCCTCTTCTTATAAAGCCGCCAGTCCTATTGGATAGGGCCCATGCATACTGCCTTATTTTAACTTAACGACCTCTTTAAAAATTGTATCTCCAAATGCAGTCACATTCTGAGATATGGGGGATTAGGACTTCACCATATGAATTGAGGGGGACAAAATTTAGCCCGTAACAACCCCATCTATGTCTATCGCAGTCCATGCCAACCCCTAATAGGAGCATAGGTCTGAGATGCCCCGCTGACCACGATTCTCCCCAGACCAAATCACTTCACGAAGGCCCCAGGGGCTACAAGATAAATTTGGAAAGACCCAGCAGGGCACCTGATGGAGCCACTACATACCTCCCCCTCCCACCGCTTCTACCCGAGAATCGCCATCTCAGCCTCCCCCCGCCCACACCAGCAACCTGCCTCCCGCCTGCCCTCACAGTTCTCCTTATCTGGTCAATTCCTAGGCACTTTTCCCAGGAAGTCTCCCTTATACCCCATCCTCCCCAAGGCCCCTGCTCCAACTCTCCTAACGCCCATCCTTTCCCATCCCCAAGGACTGGGTCATATCTGAGGTCACCTGCACTCACCTGTCTGCTTCTTCCTTGTCTGTAAACAGGGCCAGAGCAAGTCACCGCTCAGCTCTCACCACCTACAGCAGTGCTGAGTACTCGGCAGACACCTGGCGGGTGAATGGATGGATACGTGAATGGATGGATGAGTGCGCCTGCCTCCGCTGAGGAGAGATCGCTGGCGTCTGGAAGAAGGGGACTGTCCTAGTTCATCTCTGTTCCCAGCTTTCTTGACTTTGGGACTCGGTGAGCTGATAGGACTGAATGAAGAGAGTGTTGTCAGGGAAAGCTGGGGTGCTCACAGGGGTGACAACACCCTCCCGACGCATCCTGTCCCCTGTGTGTCTGACAGTTCTGTTATTTAACCCACTTTAAATTGCTTTTCATCATTCCCGCCACTTACCTAGACACCAAACTCGCCAGGATCGTTTTTTAAAGCAAACCGTTGCCGTAAAGGAAGCAGACCCTTTATCGGAAAGAGCGTCGGTTTGGTGTTGAAAGAGCCTGGGTCCTACTCCAGGAACTCCGCCGAACAGCTGGGTAACCTTGGACGCGCCCCCTAGCCCCCCATCTTCTGTTCTGACCTGGAAACTGAAAGCACAAGAATTACTTTCCAGGTGCCTGAGAGCCTCAGGCAAACAGTGCCTTCAAATAGCGTGCCAGGAGGGGCACACAGTAGGAGCTTCATAAATGCCAATTCCCTTTTCCTTTCCCACTGCCACACTTGACTTCTACCCTGGCTCTCATTAGCGGCCGTTTTAAGGGGTTCTGCGCATGAACTGTTCATTGGTGAACACGCTCAGGTCAGTGGAAGCAGCGAGAACAGGGCATTTATCAAGAGGACACCACGCAGCCTGCACGGGGAGAGCGGAACTCATCTGGAATGGATGGCCATTTTCCACGAAAAATTCCCCAGGAAGTGCAGGTCCTAGGAGTTCCCCCCGTAAGACTCGGGCTGTCCATGACAACTGGCAGCCTGCTTGTGCCTCTTTCAAATTCTGATGAAAATTCCCCAATCTCCCTGCTTGGAATGAAAATGTTAGCACCTGTACCTGGGAACGCGGGGACGGGGAGGTGACAGACAGAACTCCCTCCCTCTCTGACGCGGTGCTTGTGAATGCATATTCTTTCTCTTTTCAAAAAATATTTATCGCTGCATCCGGTACTATAAACACCGACGGATCTTCCCTGCGAATCACAGCACAAGGCGCTCTCCTTACGGGTCCCGCACAGAGACCCACGCCGCAGACACAGGGCTGCTGCGGAGACGCACACATAATCAAAATAAATCGAATATCCACCCTTATTTCCGCGGGGAGCGGCGCTGCGATGATGAATGCTCCACAATGATATTTAATTAAAGCTTATTTACTTTACAGATACTTTCCGAGTATCCCTCCTATGGTATGCCCAGCATTAACATTCCAGAATAATGGCACACATCACGGGGGGAGACGCGGGGCATAATAACAGGGAGAAACTCACATGGACATCAGGCACAGCCCAGAAACATTTGTTACCGTGAAAAATATTCGCCGCGCACCAAGTTAAACACAATTTGGTTCTCAAGATCTGGATCTCTCTCTCTCTCTCTCTCTCTCTCTTTCTCGCTCTCGCTCTCTTGCTTTCTCTCAGAACACACATCACATACACAAAAACATCTCCCCATAAATGAATGTGTGTCTCCAATTTGGTTTCGCCTGTTTTTGTTCTAAAAGCCCTCACCTCCTCCAACCAGCCCCGGGCTGCTGCCATAATTAACTGAGCTCTCCAGCGTCAGCAGGCGTCTGCCCAGCGCTCGGCAGAATCAGCACAGAGCCGTTCTATCCGTCCCAAATTTCAGGCCAGAAATCTCGTGTTGGTCTCAGGCACTGGTACAGGGTGACCCGAGCCCATGGTGAAATTCGGTTCTGGAAATGTATCTCAGGCCTTGAAGACTTGCCCCCAAACTCCAACCGGCTGGCTCTTCTCTTCCAGGCACCGATTCATCATCTTTAAAATAACTGGAAGGGTTACCCTTCCCGGGAAAGCTGGTGTTCCCTGGGCAATGTCTGTGAAAGGCGAGACAAACAGTTATTCATTTCAGAAAGAAGTGAGAAGCTAGACTTCGGAAAACAGTCCTTTTTGACTATTTGAATGTTCCTCCTTAGTCCCTCGGCTCAGGTAGCTGGGAAAGTAAGGTAAGGGATGGAGAGGAGTCACCCGCTCTGGCTGCCTCCCGGGAGTACCCACCCTCCGCATGGAGACCCGCCCCTGAGTAAACCCAGATCCTTGTCTTTAGAAAGGAAGTGGGATTTCCGTGGCCACCGGATGAGGAGAGAAACCCCACGCCCTCCAGGCCTCCACAGGGGAGCCCACGCCTGGGTGCCCGAGGGTGCTGCTCACTGACCCACAGAAATGCTGGCTGCACGTGGCCCCGTGGCCTGCCAGGCTGCCTCACACAATGTCACGGGCATTCTTGCCAAATCAGGAAGTGCCCACTGTCCCCAAGGGCTTTCTGAAGGCCCCCATTCCCGGTGAACTCACCCCCTTCAACACGCGCAGCACGCGGGTCATTCTGACAGCAGACGGCCAGGGAGTCGTTTCTCCAGGCGAAGAGCCGCGTGTGAAGCCGCTGCGGCATCCGGACCGTGTTCAGTTCCCTGGACAAGAAGAATCCGAAGTCGTCCAGTTCTGTACATTTTGAAATATGTCTTTCCTGACTCACATGATCTCAAATGGAGACGAGACGTAGGAAACCGGGTTCATGTTTTACTTGAAACTACCTAAATTTGCATAATTCAAATTGGCGCATGTGTCTTGGACCAGGGCATCATCAGCCCCATTGTACAGAGGAAAAGAGGCTTACAGGAGTCGAATGTTCTCCTGAAGAGAAAATTAAAGGTGGTGGAGTAGATAAACCCGTGGCCAACGCTGAGGGGCTTGCCTGCAACGGCAGGTGAAAATCAGATAAGCTTTAGGTTTTGGGGTCTCGTGTTGTCAACGGTCAGCTGTCATTTTTGAACCCCATGTCACCCACCACGGCGGCCTTCTTCCTATAGCCCTCCATGGCGCCGGCTTTCCATTCTGAAAGGTAGCGGGATACATTTAATTTCCTGATTCAGTTTTTAATTCGTGAAAAATACGGCACTCTCTGTGCTGCATCCGTTAATATTCCAAATAGGGGGCAATGCTTTTAGTTCTCATCCTCGTGACGCAAGTGTGTTTTATTCCGAGGTGCTCTAGTGCTTTCTAACTAGGCGTTCTCCGTGGGCACGGAAATGCTAAGGGAGTTGGAGAGGCATTAAAGCCCATTTTAATGCTTTAGACCAAAGGTGACATCCATTTACGTTGGGTTTCTAATAAATTCTGACTCTTTTTTTTTTTTTTCAATTTGAGGAAAAATATATAATGGCTGAGTTTATGCAATTTAACAAGGTATTTTTAGCCTCGGAATAATACATCCCTTTTAACTCGATGGTCTTTGTACTCATTACAAAGAGTTAATAATAGGAGGCAGGTGAAAAATAAGCACCATTATTAACTAACTTATTGGTAAGTTGAGACCAAGAGTTATGCCAACAGAGAAACTGTGAGGGGGGAACAGTGATGACGCTAACATCTATAATGCCACTTAGCAGGATTACGAGCACTGTCTAAAAAGAAAAATTTAAGGAAATAATTTAAATAAATGGTATAATAAGATCCTTTTAAGAGACAGCTGTTCGGGGCCATATTTAGATTCATGTTCTTTTTATCCATTCTATGAATAACAACCAGCTTTTGTTATTCCCTTCCATGCAACCATTTTTTAAATAAATTTCAAGTGTTATAAATCACTTAGGACGCCCGTACGTCGCCCTCATCCGTGCCACTTTGTTGCCACGGAGGAAACCATCCCTCTCTGCCACTGTGGGTCTGTCCTCTGCTCCCCGCACACTGCCTTACTGCAGGAGTCTGCCAGGTTGAACTTAGGTTGTTGTTGTTAATTTCGTGATTGGGAATCCACTTTTCAAATCAAAATGTTTTCCCATGTTTAAAGGGGGAGAAATGTAACACCCTTGGTAAATGGTCTTTAGTAAGTCCATAACAGGGACGTCGATAGACGTGTAGAAATCTATATATTTCAAATGTCTATTTATATGAATTTATGAAGCTTTAAATGGCCTTCATTTTGCAAGAAGCAATTTTGCAGGCCATTTCGCCCATAATGCACAGTAGCCTCTTTAGCACATTTAAAGAAAAGGTGTTAAATAGCCAACGTACTGAGACTTAAGTGCTATCAACAATTGGACAGAGGTTCGTTTCCACGAGGTGCCTTCCTCATGCACTTGACCATGCATTTCCATAATTCAGGAATTACACACCACGCACAAACGTACACTCTTATCCACGCACAGTGCAGCATGTCAGCTCCGTTACACTCGTTGCAAATATGCCCAGAGAATAATACACAGATGCATTCCCTCTGCCCGGTCAACAGCGCAAAGTCCACACTCTTACTAACATCGCAGAGCCCTCCTGGCATTGGCTGGGACTCCACCGTAGAAACAGTACCTTGCCCTCATAGACGACGTAACCAGCGCACTGACATATCAGTGAGACCTGCCTAGTGATGTACCTTGGAGCCAGAATTCACAGGGTTAAGTGTCAGGAGGAGGACGACGGACAAAGCAGAGAAGCCACCGGCCCCGTTTCCCCTGCACCTACGCGTTCCCCGTCCTGGCACTTTCAGCACCAAAGCTGGGCAAGTCCCAGGCAAATTGGGACACGTCGGTCACCTGAGAAGGAAGGCGGAGATTAATCTCGGGTTGGGACAAGGGCCACAGAGGAAGGGGACGGGACATCACCATAATAACCCTGAAACTATTACAAACCTGGAGAAAGAATGATTCCAGTCTGTTGTATATCAAAGAGGGTTAAAGAAGTGGGGGGGAAAATTACCTTTAATAGGGCGGTTAGTCTCACAAAATGGAAAAGTCCAGTGCACCCACGTGGAATGGCAGCCCCAAAGGCCCTGCCACTTTTAACGGCACCCCCGTGGGAAGACGGGCTGCATTTCATTGGACTTCCTAAAAAGAAGGGATGCGGTTGGCCAGGTATATTTTAACCACGATGCTGAGTATTTGTGTGAGGAATCAAAAAATTATACCTTGGCTAATACAGATTTTTTTAAATGCCAAAGTTAGCAATTTTATAAAATCCTGAATAATAAAAAAAAAAAAGCAAACAAAACTCACAGTCAGATCAATTTCACAAGAGATTACAGAACATTTTTTAAAAATTAGACTACAGTTCTGCATTAAATCAGTGAATGATGAAGGCCAAATTCCCAGAACAATCTGACAAAACTGATTCTGAATCCAGCTTTTGAAATGTTACCCTCACAAAAAGAGGCCATAAAATTCATATCCCTGGACACGCTCCGTGTTACGTCAGCACGGAGATCACTGGCCAGTACTTGGGACATGCGTTACCCAATGACTCTAGCTGTCCATGCACACAGACCCCGCCCACCCCGCATGGCTGAGCGCTTGGTTCTCTCCAGGAAGCCCAGACAACAGAATGAGAGACGCCCTTCCGAACACCTGGAATCGATGCTCGTTTGGAAGAAGAGTAAAATCAGGGAAAGATTGGAAAAGAAGTTGGGAATCCACGAATCATGTCAGCTCACCGGTGTGCATCGGTCCTTGCCCTCGCCCTTCCAGCAATGAGCAGCAACAGTCTGGTCTCTTGGCAACACTTACTTAAAACCCGGCATTCTGCTTGAGTGCGTGTAATGATACCCTCATGTCGGGACAGGGCATCGGTGTCCCTGGAATAGGTGGGTGAAGACTGGGGAGGTCCGGTGACTTGCCTGCATCAGGCTAGCCATGCCCAGGGGCACGTGATTCCTGCTCCAGAGAAATGACCGCCGGAGGACAGCTGCCTGGGGAGTAAAGGCCCCACCTCGAAATGGAAGAGAGTCCTCTTGAGGGTCAAAAGGAAAGTTTGCCTGTGAGGAGGAAGGATGACAGAGAGGAGGAAGGATGAGCATCCACGTCAGACAAGTTCCGGTTGAGATCCCGGCTCTGGGACTGGCCACTTCCATGCAATAGACGAGTTGACTTCATCTCGCTGAGCCCCAGTTACTTCTCATGTCAAAGAGGACCACGGGGCTCCTCAGGAAGTTAACCCTAGAATCACCACACGACCCACAACTTCACTCCTGGGTATGGACCCAAAGGCATAAAAACACGGGGACACAAACCGATACTTAGACACGAATGGTCACAGCAGCGCCAACAGTGGAAATAACCCCAGTGTCCAGCAAGAGATGCGTAGATAAGCAAAATGCAGTCTATCCATACTACGCAATGCTAGTCACCCATAAAAAAATTAAAAAATGGCCCTGACCAGTTTGGCTCAGTGGATGGAGCGTCGGCCTGCAGACTGAAGGGTCCCAGGTTCGATTCCAGTCAAGGGCATGTACCTTGGTTGTGGGCACATCCCCAGTGGGGAGTGTGCAGGAGGCAGCTGATCGATGTTTCTCTCTCTCTATCCCTCTCCCTTCCTCTCTGTAAAAAATCAATAAAATATATATTTTAAAAAAAATACTTGTTAAAAATAAATAAATAAATTTCTGATACAGGTGACAACATAGATGAGCCTTGAAAACATCATGCTCAATGAAATAAGCCAGACAAAGGAACAAATAGTGTATGATTCCACTTATATGAATTATCTAAAATAGGCTCATTTATAAGGACAGAAAGTAGAGTGGGGGGTCACCAGAAGCAGAGGGGGATGAGGAGTTACTGCCTAACAGATACAGGATTTCTGTTTGGGGTGATGGAAATTTTTGGAAAGAGCGATGTTGGTTACACAAGATTATGAATGTCACTAACAACACCCGAAACGGGTGAGATGGTCCATTGTATGTTATACATATATCACCTTGATACAAAAATTAAAAACAAATTAATAGCAGAGCCATCCGTGATGCTAATGCACAGAGCTCCGAGAGAATTCACCTACGGAGTGCAGGTGAAACAGAATGGCCGAGAGGTGACACTCAACTAAACGGCCTCGCCCTTCCCCTTCATGTCCAGCCCACACGGCGCTTGATCAGGGCTGTTCTGTGACACCCGGAACCCACCCGCCTCCCTGGCAGGTGCAGGTCTGAGCGCTGCTGGTCCAGACCCCTCCGGCTCCGCCCCAGCCCTGGGGCCTGTCTTCCCACCAGCTCAGCAAGTCTCATGTCTTCAAGGGGAAAGGAGGGAGTGGGATGTCAGTTGCTGGCGAAGGCAATTAGCAAGTTATACACACAGGAACTTACTTTTTTCCCCCTCATCAGGAGCTTTACAATTTACTGCATCTAGAAAGAAACTGAATTTAAAATGCAATTATTGTGCAGTAATTAACTTTGTCCAAATGAGGCCCTTTCAGAACTCAGCTTCTTCAGAGACACATTACTGAGCCCAGTGTTTGAGGATGGTTGTTTTTTTCCCCACATTTTTTCAATAAAGTTTTTTTTTTTTTATGGTCAAATTGGTAGATTAAAAAAAAAAAGTCTGATTCAATGCATTTGGGCTCTTTCCAAGGACTCTGTCACAATGTTCAGAGTCTCAGCTTTCCACGCGTGGGGGGAAAAGTCTCATTTCTGCAAATCAAATGTGTTTGTTGCCCCATGAAACAACCTCTCTCGGAAATGTGCCTCCAGCCAGCTCATGCCCCCTCTGCCTCACCTCCCCCTAGAGACAATGAGATGCCCTCCTGGGCCTCTCTCCAGAATTAACATGGTTGCCTTGGAGTTGCTAGGGCAGCTCAGTCCAGGATCCCTGCCCGGCAAACCCCTGACCGGATGGAGAGAGAGACCTTTGACCTTGGGCAAATGCAGTGGACAGGCCTGTGCCTCCTCTTCACCTCTGTAAGATCAGCTGAGATCTCCTACTTTTCTTTCTTTCTCTCCCGCCCCCTACCCCAGTCACCAAGGGCAGGGCATCCCACCAGCTGGGATGCCATAAAAGGATACGTGCCTGGGCCCAAACACGCTGCCCCGGCAGGACGTACAGACGTACAGACGGGTGTAGGTCACCACCAGGGTCAAATGAAAGTGAGTCGCAGCCGAAGCCAACCCCCCTCCTTTCTGTTTCTCTCTCGGAAACGTGGCTTGTTTCTCCAAACCTCCGTGCATCTCTAAATAAGGGGAGATTTGGAAATGCGGGGCTCTGTCCCGGCAGACCACCTGGAGGGAGAATTCCAAATGCGCTGCCGGCTTGGCCTCAGGGACTACAGGTCACATCCTTAACCCCGTTCTCAACACAGCGGACAGTGCATCCCAGGGAGGAGCCGACCCTTTCTCCTTGTCCCAGGGACCTCAGCTCTGCAGGGCCGAGGCGGTCCCGTCCCGGGTCTGCAGGGATCACCAGCCATGACCACGCATGTGGCCACGAGGAAGAAAGGAGAAGAGGGGAGAGAAAGAAGGAGGAGAGAGTGAGAACCTCACAGATACACGTTGGCCCTGCCAACGACTCTCTGTTTAACTTGTAATCAAAACAACTCAAACCCAGTTACTGTTTGCCTATCTGCCAAGTTTCTCAATTTCTGCAGTCGGCAGCGGGCTCGGTGTGACAGGCTGTCTCTCAGATTCCAGCAGAACCTGCCAAAGCCCCAGCTCCGAGCAACTGGTAAATTAAAAGCCAGCGAGCAAGGACGCTCCTCCACCTTTCCTCCGTGCACACAAAGCAGCCTCAGCCCCCATCCTGGCAGAGGCCTGGGCACCCGGGATGCCAGGCCAGTCCCAGGGCCCAGGCCCCAGGCACCAGGCTCCCACTCTGGGTCACTGCACCCTGGTCCCTGCTGGGCGTGAGGCAGTGCAGGAACTCAGATGGAAATCAACGACCAAGATTTTTTTTTATTAAAATGAAACTGGGTGGTGGTGGGGAGAACTGCTCTGCCAATAGATGAAAAGAACGCTCTCAAATCAAATAAGACTCAGAGAGAAAAAAAAAACACACTCACTTTCAAGTGCCCAGCGATATCACGCAATCTATAGATAACGTTTGCATTCAGATCAGCCGCAAAGTGTAATTGAAAATAAAACAGACATTAACTGCATACAGGTGCATCTTTAATCTTGCATCCTAAAAGCTTCTTGGGAAACTAAAGATAAGGCTTCTCCTTTCCTAAGAAAGTGTGAGCTTTTCAAATCTGGCTGCTCCTGGGGACAGGGGTTGGGGCGCGGGTGGGGTGGGGGTGGAGGTGAGGGATCGGAAGGCATGAGTAGCCTCTGCCACTATTACCCACGCTGATTAGCATAGCAGATATTAATGAATAAGCATTTTTTTTTTTTTTACTGCAACGTGGACTCTCACCAGCTGATTTAATGAATCCCAGTAAGTTTAGGGAGCGCTGGCTGCAATCTTGAGGCGAATGTGGCCGCGCACGCGCCTGGTATTAACAACAGCGGACATAGCTATCAGGCCGGGACAGGACCTAGGCATGGAGGCAGGAGAGGCCCTCCAGTTGGTGGGCCCACTGGGCACTAAACGGGAGGATGGTCTCCCTATTCCCCCCATGTTACCCAAATCTGCACCTACAGTAAACGGTACACTTTTTCAAGAATCTGCGAGAGGTGGGGCTGGGGGGCTGGTCATGCACAGGACAAGCAGGGACATTAGTTCAGTGTTTCCAGGTGCTGGGGAAACGCACCGGCAGGAAGTCTGCGTGCAGGGCGCTGTGACCAGGGTTTAACTTGCCTTCCTGCCTGGACGGACGATGCCCAGGAGAAGGGGCCAGGGCTCCTCAGAACCTGACCCTGTGTGCCGTGGGGCTGCATGGCTGTGTGGCCCTGGGACTTGCACGGTGTGGGTCTCTGTGCATCCTGTGAGTGCACACATGTGTGCCTGCACCCTGGCTCGGGTGTGCACGAGGGAGGTCAAGCTGCAACAGCCCTGCCTGTCTGTGTGTGTCGCTTCCTATTCCAGGGGCCGAGAAGGGCCTGCCGTGCCCAGCGTCCCTTTTATTTGCCGTCATTTGGCCGGCATCCCTCTGCAAGACAGCAGAACCGAGAGCATAAACCGCTTGGACGCAGCCTCCCTCGGAGGGGCCCCGGTGCAGCGCACCGTCAGGGGCGTCCTGGCCTCTGAGCCCCAAATGCTGCTGTTTTTGCCCGCCAAGCTCGGGGGTTTCATTTAATAGAACTTTTTTTTTTTTTTCAAACATACCTCACCAACCAGCCGGTTTTGTTTCCCTAAACTACCCAATCTTTTTAAAAAGAAAACAGAATTGTGCACGGCTGCAAAGTTTCCCAGGAAGGCCAGTTCACCTGGTGGACTTTCTGAGGGACGCGGGTCAGCATGGGAAGGCTGCTAAGAAATTCCAGTCCCCAGATTTCAATTAGCTGACAGGCGAGTTCCCGTTAAGTTTCTGTTTTTCAAGCAGGGAAGCTAGGAATGGGTCTGATCACTTTCTGGGGAAATTGTAATTGCGTGTGTGTGTGTGTGTGTGTGTGTGTGTGTGTGTGTGTGTTACACAGGAGGCCGTCCAGGCCAGCGTCTGGGCTCGGTGTCCAAAGGGCCCGGCCTCCTTAGGAGAATAAATGTCTCATGGTCAGACTCCCCAGAGCCCAGGGTTTGAGCCCCTCTAGCAGCCACAGCCTCAGCCCACCACGCCTCCTCCCCTGCCGGGAGCTTCCAGCCTCCCATTGGTATGCTAATGCCCGGATATGCCCCCATTTGCAATTCCTCCTGGAAAATAACATTCAGATTTCTGCGTCCAGTCCTAGGAGGAGGACTCCGAGAGAGATTCTTTTTTTTTTCTGCTCCTGGTCAGAGAGGTACCATAAACTTAGCTCTGGTGTGGAAAACACACATCCCCTCCCCACGGCCCTGTTGGATCTCAACAGAAAAGTGGAGGGTGGCAAGTTAACATACTGATAGCAGGCTTGCCGACACTTCGGAGGGGAGAAAGGCCAGGTCCCTTCCACAAACTGTTGTTCTTAATTATTCATCTCCAGCCCTTTGTGCACATTCAAGGAGATGCAGGCGCCGCAGCTTCCCTGAACACCCGGGGTAGGGGGGTTCCCTTTTGCCTAGGGTAACCCCCTTTCTTTGCATTTGAAAATAAATGTAAAGTTTACCTTGGGAGCAAATGATTAATGAAGTGTTTTCAGTGTACCCCAGCTGTTCACCATAATAGAAGAATAATTTGATGTTTGGGGTCCTTATGCCATTTGATGGCAATTGATTTTTTTTTTTAATCGAGGGGTTTTTGGGGGGAGCGATTAAAGGGTTAATATTCAAATCAGAAATTTGCAAGGCCTGCATAATGGGAGCGCCACCCTCGTGACAATAGGAATTTTTAACAATATCCCGCCTTGTTAGCAAGAGAGTTACATGCATTGAGGGCAATCAGGGTGTCTTGTCAGTTTCTTTTTATCTACCATCTCCCACCGCCGAGGAGCCGAAATGAAGCACTTTGGAATTATCAATTTCAGCCACATTTGCATAACAAAGCCCCCGAGGAAGAGGCATGATAAATGTGAAGGACCCCTCTTGGAAAAGGAACTGTCAACCGCGCCCCGAAAGATTCTCCGACCCAGCGCGTTCCCCGGGACTGCAGTCAGCGAAAATAAAATGAAAGCATTAAAGAAAGTCATTCTCTCCGAGAGAAAAATCTCCCCCTCTGCACAGAGAGAACCGGATGAAATGACATTATGCATATGAAAATGTCCAGAAAGATGTTTGATTTATGTATGCATTAGATGCAAATTCCATTACGGTGCGCGCGCTGTTGTGTGATTTGGCGCTGAACACATCAGCGCCCTGATCAGATCTGATCTCATTAATTCCGACAAGGAGAGAGAGAGAGGGAATTGAGAAGAATTTATGGCCTGGACACTTGAAAGAAGTAAATTGTAATTCTGTTTAAAGCTATAGTGAACCTTTTAAACACCTTTTATTATAGGGAAGCAGCACTCACGTTTATAACGCTGTAAGGACTTACTTAATCTTGTGCGGGGGCTTCGGGTCCTCATTTAGGAGGAAAAAAAAAATCCATGACCTTGTTTAGAGGAAAGAAGAAAAAAAAAAAGAGGGAAATGCCCATCTTAGACCCAAATTCCGAGGAAGCAGCACTGTGGTAGGATGAAGGAGAAATGGTGCCCGGGTGACTAATTGAGCAAACGCTTGGTTTTTAAGGATCATGTTTTTCCTTTTTTTTTTTTTTTTAAAGTGGCTTAATATTTTCAAATAAAACCCCAAACAGTGAATGAATATTTTTGTGGGACGGAACAGCAGATGTACATTTTTGAAATGCCTCTAATTGCGTTACAGATAAAAAGTACTCCGAAAACACAGGAGGAGGGGCGCCGTGAGAACACGGGTCCTTTAAAACCGCCACTTCCCGGGACTGCTTTGGAGACCATCTATTTCAGACCGAAATTAAGAACAGTAATAATAGCAATAGTAGTAATAATAATAACGCCACTGCCAAAACAGTTTTAAAGGGAAATATATTTTCAGAGAGAAAACCCCAGGTCATTCATTTCCATCGATAATGATCCGGAGCTTTCTTTTTGCCCCGGGAACGAGACTTTAATAAGCCGTTTCCTCGTTTCAGGAGTGATAATCACCCTTCAAGGCTGAGATGTCCTGTATTTAGTTGGTAGTGAGTGTACAACCCCAAGTGCCTCAATATGTTCCCGCACAGGGAATCCTGGTCCGGACCCCAGCACTCACGACCCCCTGGGGTGCCGCTGGCCCACTGGAATAGTTTCCTGAGCATCTTCATACTCCTGGGCTGGGATTAAGTACCTTCCCAGGGCCTGAGTGGGGGGGAGGGGGGCAGAGGCTGGATTCCGGAGACCTCAGTACCCGATCCTGTTGGATGTGAGATGGAAATGAAGCTCCCGGGCTGCCCTCGGCCGCGTGCAGCTGCCTCCTTCCAGGGGCGATGCACTCCCAGCGTGGAGTTTGCCAAATGCTTACCCAAACGGGTGCGGCAAACTTCCACGTGGACGCGGGAAAGCGCCTGGGAGGGCAAAGCGGGGCAGGATCCGGCGGACCCCGTTTCAAAGTCCTGCTTTGTCCGAGGCTAATCCCCGTGTCTCCCCTCATTTCCACCCAAACCCTAACAGTCTCTCCTGGGAGCCGTGAAGACCATTCTAGATGGAACGCACACCTTCTTTACATGACATGCCTCCGTGTTCCCAGCCTCCCGCGCTGTATGTTTTTAAGGACGCGAGTGCGTGGCGTCTATTGGTTTGCCCACATTCCAAGTGGAACACCAGTAAATCAGGAAAATAATTGGGTTTTCCTTTGAGAAGGGGGGGGGGGAGGGGGGACTCTCCTTCTTGTGATGTTTAAAAAATTCCAAATTTCCTCATCTGTCTCCCGGATTGCTCTAACCACGCAGCTGAAAGGTGCACTGGGGCTGCAGCAATGGTATTTCAGAATGTGGAATTTCAGGTCCTCTCACTTGGGGCACTTGAAAGCATCGTGCACATTGTGAATAGGATTTGTCTGCCAGGAAGGGGAAGACACTTACCTTGGCATTATCCGAGGGAGGTTTTTTTTTTTTTCTCCCAAGGCGTTTTAACGTGTTTGGGTCCCTGTGAAGGCATGCATTGGAAAGCGGATCCATCTGCTCACCTCCAATTAAATCATCCTGCAATGTACGGGAGAGTGTGTATATTCTGTTTCACAACTATTAAAGGGGGCAGCTTTCTCCTATCTTCACACAGTCAGCCAGACCCTCACATGTCACACACGCACACACACACACACAATGAATGGGTAAGGCTCGGTGATTAAGGTCATGCTGTTTGTTCATTTCTGCCCTGGCTAATGTGATTGAATTGGAACAATACCTTTGAACTCCTGGGCTCTGATCTGCATACTAATTGATCCCACGTCCTTGACAGTGACCTTTACCAAGCATCCACCCATCTCCCCTGCCCTGCTCAAAAGTTGCTATCAAAACCCAGCAACAACCACACACACACACACACACACACACACACACACACACACACAAAGTCCCTTTATAAAGAGTCTCTGAGCAGCGCGTTGCTCCCTAGCTCCCCCTGTGAGGTGCTTTCAGAAATGAACAGCATCTGGCCAGGCCTGGGAACAGGTTCGGCCAGCCGGAAGTACTCAAGCCAGTCCGCTCCAGAGCAAGGAGGAGAGGCTTGGGGTGCAGAACGTACCCCTGTGCCTACTTGTCACCTGTGACTCTGAAATAAAAATCTGCCGTGTTCGTCTCCCTACAAGGTGTGTCCCCAGTGGGCGCTGCGGTATCGGAAGCCTGCACCTGAATTTCCGTCTCCTGACGTCAGTGGACAGGCCCGGGTTCCCTCTCTGCTTACCATTTAGGCATTCTGTGCATCGTGAATTTGGTGCATTCATTGTTTAATTGCATTAAGCCCTTATTTCTCTTGATTCCTGTGGGTGTGGTGCTCCCTTCAATTACTTGCCCGAGGCACTTGCCTCCCTCGCCTTCCCTGCCTTTCCCTGCTGGTGGCTTACCGGTATCTCTGCTGGGTTCTCGGGGAACATACGGAGGAAAGAAATTAAAAAACTAGAAAAGGTATAATTTCCCCCCAAATTGATATAAATTTATCTGCAAATGTAAACGGGCATGACAAGAAGGTGAAAGTATTCTCTTCCGTGAGATGCTCCTGTGGATACACACACACACACACACACACACACACACACACACACACACACAGATGTACATGCAAAGATATCCGTGCCAATGAGCCAGGCTGCAGGCGCCTTTGAAAACCGAGCCGTGCAGGAATGAATTCACCGGTGGCCGGAAGACACCGGCTTCCCGTGCATACGCCCAGGCTGTCTTCTTGGTGTGGCCTTGAAAAGAAAAAGACATCTCTTCTGAGAAAACGTATCAAAGGAGTGGAGTGCAAGCAAGGGTACCATGAGCCCTGGAGCAAACACTCAAACAAAATAAAAGCTCAGCACCCGCTCTTGGAAGTGAATGTGGAGCGCCGGCTGCAGGAGCGCCTTGAAGTTTGCCTCGGGGAGGAATGGCAGAGGCCACCACGTTGGGCCCTGAGCAGAACCACCGGCCACGAAGGACCTCCCCCGGGCCCACTGTGCTGGCATCACAGGTGCAGAACAGAAGGGCCACCTGTGTTCTGTTGTGGCCACAGCTCAGCCTGGCATCCTTGTCTTCCGGGGACTTCGAGGCCGGGCACAGGTGGCTTTCCCGCTCTCCTCCGTGCACCCTGAGTGCAGCCACACTCAGCTGTGCGCATCACCTGTTCTAGTAAGTGGACACTTTTCTAAGAACACATGGTCCTCAAAAAGCAAAAAGGAAGACCAAAACGGTAATTTGTCATGAATTTCAATTCCTGAGAAACTTTTGATTTTTTTTTTCCTTTTTGCAAGAAATAAAAATAAAAAAAAGATTGGCATACCTCCAAGTCTGAAGAATGTGGTGAAGGCCGAGAATGACAGAAAGATAGAGATGTGTGTGTGTAGAAATGCTGCGAATTTGGATTCCCAGAGGCCTGGCTGGGTGCTAAGCCCCGAATAAAGGTTCCTGGTGACGGGGAGAAAGAGCATTTGTACCTGTGGGGAGGGGGTGCTCTGCCAGGTGCCAATGCTCCTGGGAGCTGGCATGTCACCCAAGCGGCTCTCGGTGCCCCGAGTCCCGCACGCACACCAGGAAGCCAGCCTACCCCCGCGGACCCGCTGCACGTCAGGGTTCTGGGGAGGATGTGAAGAATCATTTTGCGATTGGAAACTGGGTGGGGATTTTTTTTTTGCTCCTTTCAGAGGCACAGAATACTTACCAAACGGGAACGGAACTGATTTTTGTGTGTGTTGTTTTTTTTTTTTTTGAAATGTGCAACTGTGTGAAACTTGTCTGGTTTCAGATTTACACCGAAATTTGGAACTGTCTTGTTTTCATCCAAACAAATTCAAACTGAAGAACCTCTTAACTAAGCTGGGAGCATGTTTGCAGCACGGAGCCGATGCTCCTAATGCGCTAACCCACGCACATGTGGCGGCAGCCGAGCCCACGGAGCGGGCTGCACCGGGATTGCCTTTGTCATCGCTCCTTTCAGCCAGGGCTGCCGCCCCACAGCGCGGTCCCAGGTATGAGGTACGAGATTAAAAAGAGAAAAGAGGAAAAAACTGGTGTGGTATCTATTCCCTGCTTTTCAAACCAATTCTGGATTTTTGAAGAGCTTGGTACACAGTCGGGGCTGCATAGTTGTTTGTCAAATAGGTACCTACATCACACCAGAGCCCTGAAGTGGCAACACGAGATGGTCTAGAATTAAAAGGCCACATGGAATGGTCCAGATCCTTCCAACAGGAGTTCAGGGGCAGAGTGAGCTGGGGGAGCGGAAATAGCCACTCCCACCCTGGCTGGTGTGGCTCAGTGGGTAGAGTGTCAGCCTGTGGACCAAAGGGTCCCGGGTTCCATTCCGGTCAAGGGCACGTACCTCGGTTGCAGGCTCCTCCCTGGTCCTGGGCCCTGATTGGGGCACAAGCAGGAGGCAACCAATCGATGTGTTTCTCTCACATGGATGTTTCTCTCTGTCTTTCCCTCTCTCTTCCACTCTCCCTAAAAATCACTGGAAAAATATCCTCAGGTGAAGATTAACCAAGAAAGAAAGAGAAAAAGAAAGGAAGAGAGAGAGAGAGAGAGAAGAAGGAAGGAAGGAAGGAAGGAAGGGAGGGAGGGAGGGAGGGAGGGAGGGAGGGAGGGAGGGAGGAAGGAAGGAAGGAAGGAAGGAAGGAAGGAAGGAAGGAAGGAAGGAAGGAAGGAGGAAAAGAAATAGCCACTCCTTCAGCACCACCCCTGACCATTTCCAAGGGGCTTTGTATCAGTGGTCACGTCCCACTCACGGCACAGTCCTGTGTGAAGGCAGGGAACACAGAAGATAAAGCCCCCATCCTCGCGGGGCATCCGTCTGGTGTGGGGGAGAGTAAGTGTGTCAGGCCACACAGGACACATGCCAGGGAGCAAACAGGCAGGGAGGGGACACGCATCCCTGGTCCCGGGTGCTGAGCTCCTGTCCCGTGCACGGTGGTTAAGAAAGCGCTCAAAATGGCACCTTAGGAAGGAGGAAAAGAAGCCAGGGAGAAGCCCCAGGTCCCTCCAGGGGGGAAGCCCTAGGAGAGGAATCACTGACCCGCTGCCTCCTGCACGCACCCCACTGGGCATGGAGCCCGAAACCTGGGCATGTGCCCTGACCCGGAATCAAACCATGACCTTCTGGTTCCTAGGTCAATGCTCAACCACTGAGCCACGCCAGCGGGGCAAGACTCGGATTTTTTCACTCCAGGAAAGGTGTCCTGAGGGTAAACATGCAGCAAGAGGGAGGAAGAGTAAATGTGTCCTCCAGCTTTATTCCCGTTAATGGGCACATCCACCCATTTGCTGACCTGTGACCGTGTGTGTTAAATATGCCCGCGGAGTGGAGGGGGGCGGGCAGGAAGGACCCTTCCTCTGGCCTGGTCTCGTCCCTTTAAAGATCCCCCCTCCCCTGGGCTCCCCTAAGGGACAGGCTCCTTGGGGCCTTGTTTGCGGAGTGGGAGGCGGTGAGACTCCAGGATGGGGAGGCCCCCGCTGCTGCCCGGGACCCTGTCCAAAGAGAGGAAGCCCCAGCACTGCCTCCTCCCCTTCACTAAACTGGATGGGACCTCAGTTTCCCAATCTGCGGAATGGGGGTCTAACACAGATGCTGGACCCTGCAGAGCAGTGGGGGCATTCAGAGGGCGTAGTGGATGAGAAAGGGCTTGGCCAGATATCAACTGAATTATATTTCTATAATTATATGTAATTATATTATTAGGATTTTTAAAACAGATAGAAAAAGAGAAAAAAAACTGAACAATGAGAGAACTAAACAAATAGCCTAGGTAATCTATGCTAATTACAAATACATAAATGTATATAAATGTGTACATTTTTATAATGCAAATTTCAAAAATCATGTAAAAGAATAAAAATTACTTATAGTTTTACCCAGAAAAAAACTAAAATTAACTTTTTGCTGTATTTTCTTCCAGAAATGTTCTGCTTTGAACAAAAATATATTTACTAAGTATTTACATCATTATTAATGTACATGCGTGATAATATGACATGTTACACGATATATTACAGCCATATCCTATAACATAAAATAGCCATAGCTAAGTCATGTTATAGACATGATGTAATATAGTTAGAAATTATGTTATGTGGTTATAGAAATACAGGTATGTATATATATGTAGATACAATGCAGATTTGCATCATTAAATATATTACCATAAAATAAGGACCAATTTTTTTTTTTTTAAATAGGTAGATCATATGTATTGTTAAAAGAAATAAGCAGTAGCCTGGCCGGTGTGGCTCCGTGGTTGAGTATCAGCCTATGAACCATGAGGTCACAGTTCGATTCCCGGTCAGGGCACATACCCAGGATGTGGGCTCGATCCCCAGTGTGGGGCATACAGGAGGCAGCCGATCCATGATTCTTTCTCATCATTGACATTTCTATCTCTCTCCCCCTCTCCCTTCCTCTCTGAAATCAATAAAAATACATTTTTTTTAAAAATGACCCATGGCCAAACTTGGGCCATTAGGCAGAAGGGAGCCACGGATGGCTCCAGAGCCGACTCGGGGCTGCGCTGTGGTCCAGGAAAGTAGTCCCACACATCCGCGGAGCCCAGCCAGTCCTGGGGTGTGCCGGCAGGACTCCAAAGAGACCAGCTATGTTCCAGTCTTGCCTCTTGTTGCAGGAGTTTTGGGTTCATTTCACGCTCTTCCCTTCTGCTTGGCAGAAATGGAGCAATCCCCAGTCAGACAGAGAGGGAGAAACTAAGAGGAATCGAGAGAAAAGTAATTGCAGGGTACACACGAAGGAGGCGCCTTTGACTGACAGAACGGGACCCTGCCCTGAGCTGGTGCGAGGAGAGACAACCTCATGTCCCTTAAAGGTGACTCAGGATAAGCCTCCCTCACATCTCACTGGCTGACATGCCTGGGCCAAGAGACACTGGATGGGACCCTGGCTCACCCTTGAGTCTCCTGGGAATGCCGGCGACTTGAGCCAGCTTCCTGGCAGGTGCGGGCACCTCCCAGCCAATCAGAAGCCAGCAAGATGCTGCCCCTCTGGGCACTGGGCACCGGGCTCCGGGTGCAGACAAGGCTCTCCTGAGAAGAACACGGAATGGAAGAGAGCGCTCTTGCTGACAGTTTGAGAAATGTCCTGAAATTGTAGACAAACATTTGTGTTCCCAGACTACTCTGCATCCTGAGCCCCACGAGAGAGAGGATCTATCGTTTTCAACAGATTCTCTACGGCCTGTGATCTCCCAAATATGAAGAACATCCATGGACACTGTCCCTTTCGCTGGTCAAGAAGGTCCCACCTCAAGACACCGCTCCTTGTCTTTTAAGACCGAGGTCAAGTATGTCTGTCCATAAAACATTTCCCGACAACCCCTCCCTCCTCCTCTGAGCCTTCCCGGGACCTGGGTCCGGGACACTGCCTGACACATCCTCTGTGCTCAGCAGACACTTCCGTGAGTGAATAAATGCAGTCCTGTTTCAACAAAGATGTCATTTGGATGGAGCCACCCTAAGCTTACCTGTCCTCATCCTAAGACAGAATAGACACAGGGATGTGGCCCTTGGCCTGCAGCCTCCTAGAATGTGGGTAGAGGATCCAAAGCCCCGTCCTTGGTTGAGGCAGCCTCCTTGGACCCCCTGCATCTAGTGTGATGAACCCTGGGGAGTGGCATGGCAAGCCTGCCGCTTATAAGTCCAACTCCCACCTTCCATCATAAATTAGAATGAGATTATTGAAAAGCTGGAGAAAGTGTGTCACCTGGATGAAGCGCACTGGTATTAACTGGATCCTGTCCTAGCAAAATGCAGTTTCCCATCATCCTGAGTGTTTACGTGGACACACCCAGGGGCCGCTGGTCCTGTGAATCACCACCAATAGATACGTGGCTCCATTGCCCTTTCTTTTCTGTGCTGGCTTGTATTGTTGGCTGCAAATCCTCACCCCTCCCTTCTTCCCTGGCCTCATCTAGGGTGGAATGGACTTCTCAACCTTTTGACTTTGGTCTTGACCATCAGATTCGCTTCGGTCCATACCAGGGTCCTCAAACTTTTTAAACAGGGAACCAGTTCACTGTCCCTCAGACCATTGGAGGGCTGGACTATAGTTTAAAAAAAAACTATGAACAAATTCCTATGCGCACTGCAGGCCCGGGATGAGTCGGCTGCTAAGCAGGACAGGCAGCGGCACCCGGCGGGCTGGATAAATGTCCTCGGCGGGCCGCATGTGGCCCGCGGGCTGTAGTTTGAGGACCCCTGGTCCATACTCTATGAGCAGAAATGGCAGCAAATCCATTCTGAGCCCGGGTGGGTCCCAGAGGCCTCACGCGTGTCCGCCTGTCCTTTCCCTCTTTTCCCACTACAAGGAGGACAAGAGAAGGGTTGTCCCAGCCAACAGATGCATGAGCAGTAAATACCCATTGTTATAAACCATGAGTTCTCATCGTTGCTTTGTTACTCGGCGCTAGTGTGGCAACAACTAACCAATACATCTCTTTTTATAAAGGAATTACTTGTTTTGGATTGCCAACGATCGCCACAAACTTAGAGTCTTAAAACAATACAGTTTGCCTACTCACAATCTCCATGGGCCAAGCGTCTGGGTACAATGAGCTGGCACCTTTTCTGAGTCTCACCAACTTGGAGCTGCTCTCTCAGGCCCCTCAGCCTCAGCGTCCCTGCCAAGCCCACTGGCTGTTGGCGACATTCAGTCCATTGTGTTCATGGGGCTTCGACCAAATCCTTGTCACATGCCCTTGCCCGCAGCTCCGATCACAAGGTGGCACCAGACACGTAGGAGCAGCTCAGCGTTTGCAAGCTCGCCTGAGCAGGTCAGCCCACTCAGGATAGTCTGCCTCTTGACCTAACTCAAAGGCATCCCATTGGGAACCTCCATCACAGCTGCCCAATCCCTTCACGTTGCCACGCGACCTACCCACGGAGGGACATTCGTGGTCATCACAGGCCTGTCTCGTCCCAGGGGAGGGCTCTGTGAGGGGAGCACCAGGGGCAGCAAGCCTGGGGCCCCTTAGACTTCTCATCACGTAGACGGATGCAGGCATGGCTTTTTGAGAATGTTGTTGGTGGCTACAGGGTACTTCCATTTCCAAATGTAAATAACTTTCCTAGAATTTTTCCTCCACCCCCATCCATGGAGAGTTTGACAGAAATTCAACTGCATGAACATCTAGGCAGAAGGAAAGCTCAGCGGCCCACCTCCCCACCGGGTACCACACCGCAGACCGCGATAGATCTTAGCGAGAGTGTAGAGGAAAGGCCAGCAGGTGGGGACAGCCTGCAGCACCCGAAAAGCGGGTATCTGTGAACATGGCTCCTGGAGTGCAGGGAGCCACGTCACCAGGTCCCTGCACTGGAGAGCCACGGCTGGGCCAGTACCAGCCCGCTGGCGTGTGCACTGCGATCGGCCACACGGAAGTGAGTAGGTACATGACGTAACTGCTTTCGGAGTCAGAGAGACGAAAGTTCCAATCCTGGCTTCGCAACCATCAGGTTATGGCCAATTGTACTACACACCCATGCACACAGGCATACACACACATTCCTGCACACATGTGCACACGCATGCACACACATGCACAACACAACACGGGCACACTTACACAAATGCACACATGCACCTGCACATGTGCATGTGCACACACACATGCACACAGATGCACACGATGGGTTCCTAACGTTTCTATAATGAGCAGTGATCCCTTTCCTTGGGTCTGAGTCCTGGCTCCACCGCTAGTGACCTTGGAAAGGTCATTTAGCCTCTCTGCACTTCAGTCTGCTCGTCTATAAGACAACAATAGCAATAGTGACAGTAACAATACCACCAAGACGAACACCAACTCCACGGGACGGTGAGGGTTAAATGGGACAATACAGACGGACCAGCACGGTGCTCGGCTGTCAGACACCTGATCGACGGCCAGAGTCCGACTCCTAGCACTCTTTCCTTCCTTCTTTCCCTCTGTGGTTGGTCACATTGTCACACTGCGGTGGACACACGGGAAACATGAACGCTGGGCACAGTCCCCCCTCAGGGAGATGCAGCCCCGTGGGAGAGACAGAGGTACGTGCTCGATGCAGCACTTTCAATTCTACTTTTCCCCAAAGAGGAAAAGCGCTTAGAAGCTTGGAAAGAGGCAAAGGAGGGAAATGGACAAGGATGGAAATGGGGGGTGGAGGGTGAATACAGAGAGCCCCAGGAGTGAGGAGAGCCCCGGGAGTGAGGAGAGCACGTGAGTCCTATATTTGCACCTCACGGGACACTGGTCCTGTCCCTCACTCCCGTTTTCCATGAAGGACAGCCAGTGGGGATTGTGCCACGGGCCTCGGGAGCACACGAGGTGGGTCATCTCGGACCCGTGAGGTCAGTGACGGAGGTGTCCCTCTGCAAGTGGGGGATCTGGGTCCCGCAGCCCACCGACCGACCCTTGTTTCTGGAACCCCTTTGTGTAGAACCACAGCACACAAACTCGAACTTTCCATGCAGGTTCAATTCCGATGCAAATGGCTCTGTCCAAGTGGTAAATGCGAGAGAAAGCCCAGGGTGACAGCAGGGACATCCATCCCTCCCGCGCCGCTTCACTGTGCTCTGAGTCGGCGATGGGAGTTTGGGGAGTGAGCTATCACCCCTGGTATGAGTGATGGGCAACCGTCCTCCATACGTTTTCCCTGCGAGCTGGATGGCAAATCCAATTAGTTATCTCTGAGGACAAACCGTAAATATTATCAGGACATAAAATATTGTGGGCATTTGGAAAGAAAATACAGTCATCTAAATATTGATGTTTTTTCAACGGAGCCTCGGGATGGGGATTTTAGAGCAGGAAGCAGCTGAAGACGCAGAGGTGAGCTGCCCAGGGTCCAGCTGGTTCAGCTTTCTTTTTTGTTTGTCTGTCCACTCATGCGTTCCTGAGATCAGCAAGCTCAGAGGCCGGGAATGCAGATAAACGAGATGCAGTGGCTGCGGTGGAGGACGGCACATTCTACCGTGAGAAACGGACAAGTACACTGGCCCCTTTCATTTGCGTGATGTCTAGAAAGACAGGTAAACCCAGGGCTCCGGGCAGGACCGGGCCTGGGCCTCCAATCCAGTCAGGGCTATCCAGGTGGCCTCCCTGGAAGAGGCCACATCTGGAATGAGTCTTGAAGGCTGAGTTCCTCTGTGTCTGTCTCCCTGGCACCTAGCACGCGCACATGACAAGTGTGCTCCGCACATGAGTTTGTATGAAGAAAGGGTCGTGTAGGGTCCTTCCATAACCGCTGTATCCCAAGCACCTTCAGGGGCCTAACTGGTATTTTCAATGAGTACAGAGACCAGATGTGAAGCAGTGGAGGGTGGGGACCATGGTGACCTGCAAGGCGCATGCCCCATGGAACAGCGTCCAAGGTTTCCGTGCACTGAAGTGAGCTCAGGGCGGCCAAGGCTCTCCGTGTAGTCCACAGAGACGAGAAATCCACATTTATCTTGTGAAATCTCCCAATTTGTATATGTCAGCAACTGACTCAAACTTTTAAACGCCTCCTGGGGGCTCCACAACGCGCCTCAGTGGTCCTCTGTGGCCCAGGGCTGCCAATCGGCCACGTGGCTGTATGAAGGCTGAGGAACCACAACAGAAGTCTTGCCACACGATTCTATTTGGTCTCCCACTGAAGCTAAGGGCAGAGACGGGACAGTGAGGCGCTGGGGGGTTAATAAGCGTGTCCCGGTCCTTCAACATCCTCCTCACCGAAAACAACGCCTGGATGGTGACCGTACGAGCCAGACGGACACGGAGCCGAGGAAGCCAGAGGAAGCCAGGCAAGTGGATGGCAGCGGGGAGAACCCAGACACGGCCCACGTCGGGGCGCTGAGGGAGCGGTGGGATTGAGGTCAGAAAGAGAGAGGGGGGTCGGCCCTGAGCCTTGCACGCCAGGCCAGGGAACGGGACCTTTATTCTGAAATGAATGCCCAAGGTCTAGGCAAGTTTCTCAGCTGTGCCGTGACTCAGTTTCTCCAGCCTTGGAATGGGCACAGTCGGAGGCCCTACTCTCCGGGGGCCTCAGTGAGAACCCCAGGGGCCGATCCGCTGAGAACGGGGCCCGAGGCGCGCTGGGCACTTCACACTGCACGGTCATGGTCACTGTCACGATTATGTCACCATTGTGTCTGCACTGGCCTTCCTCTGGCCCAGGACAGACCGGACCCCCAACGCCCAAGGCCGCCGGGAGTGACAGCACTGTGGCTGTGGGGAATGTTACCGGGGTGCCGGGGTCTTTGCGAGGGTCCCCTCCTCGCCTCGTGCTCCCGGTGAGCAGCTGGTAGGGACAGGCTGCTCTGCCTTCGGTGGCTCTGTTGCTGGGATGACAGCCTGGAGGTCTGTGGGGGGAGGAGGCGCCACCCGGTCCTGCTCCAGGCACGTGGGGACATTTTAACGTGGGGATTGAAATTCAGGGATCACAGGTGTCTGGGGGTCCCAAGGGCTCAGACGTAAGTGAAGTGAATGCCTCTGCAGTTGTGACGGGAGCCCAGTAGTCATGGCAACAGCAGGGACCACCGTGTCCAGGGCCCTGACAAACAGCACCCGTCCCAGGCCAACACCCGCCAAGAGGCAGCGCCAAGGTGTCCACTGCCCAGAGGAAGGGACCGCGGTTCCTAAAGGTCTGGGAGCTGCCCGCGGCCCCACAGCCAAGGGGCGGTGGGGAGAACTCGGCCGCCCCGCTCCTTCTAGCTCTGCAGCTGAGGGCAGGCCCCACGCACCCTGACCTGGCCCTGCCTGCAAAGGGCTGAGTGCGGGGCTTGGATCTCGGGCAGGAGCAGGTGGGGAGCTAAGGATCCAGGGGAGACCCCCACAGAGCACATGGTGGCCCCCTCCCCACCTGCGTAGGCTGCTTTCACCGCCCCCCCTTGCCCCCCCGAATACATACCTCAGCCGAGAGCCAGAGGAAGGAAAGAGAAGTTTCTGACTTTCCGTAACCTTTTCTTGGAGTTCAGGAGATTTCTCTAATGCATTTGTCTGCTTTGAAATTGTCTCCTTCGCCTCTCAAGGGAAACCAATATAATACACCGTCACATTTCTCACCGGAGGAAAAAAGAACACTTACTCTTAATAGGTGGCAATTTTGCCAGATGTTATTGACATAGTAAGTGCGAAATCTCCGCGCGAGTCACTGCCGAGCAGGGCAGATGAGAGAACAATGAGCCACGGTGCAAAATGAAGTTTCCGAGGCAGCGGCAGCAGAGGCAAGGGAGGCGTGACAGAGTACCTCTCCCCGCACTGCCAAGAGCAAGTTCGCTAATTACTCCCACCCGCACATCCCCAGCACATCCCCAAGGCCAGGGCAAGTTTCACAAGGGCATGGCTCCCCTCCCTGCTTGTCAGCATTTCTTGGAGGGAGAGAGGTGGGGAGAGAGAGAGAGAGAAAGAGAGAGAGAGAGAGAGAGAGAGAGAGAGAGAGAGAGAGAGAGAGAAGGGAAGGGAAGGGAAGGGAAGGGAAGGGAAGGGAAGGGAAGGGAAGGGAAGGGAAGGGAAGGGAAGGGAAGGGAAGGGAAGGGAAGGGAAGGGAAGGGAAGGGAAGGGAAGGGAAGGGAAGGGAAGGGAAGGGAAGGGAAGGGAAGGGAAGGGAAGGGAAGGGAAGGGAAGGGAAGGGAAGGGAAGGGAAGGGAAGGGAAGGGAAGGGAAGGGAAGGGAAGGGAAGGGAAGGGAAGGGAAGGGAAGGGAAGGGAAGGGAAGGGAAGGGAAGGGAAGGGAAGGGAAGGGAAGGGAAGGGAAGGGAAGGGAAAGGAAGAGAGAAGAGAGAGAGAGAAGAGAGAAAGAGAGAGAAGAGAGAGAGATGAGAGAGAGAAGAGAGAGAGAGGAGAGGGAGAGAGAGAGGATGGAGAGAGAGGGGGGAGAGAGAGAGGAGAGGGAGGGGAGAGAGAGAGAGAAAGGAGAGGGAGAGAGAGAGAGAGAGAGAAGAGGGAGAGAAAGGGGAGAGAGGGAAGGGAGAGAGAGAGAGAGGACAGAGAGAGAGAGAAGAGGCTAGTCATTGGTTCTTTCCCTTCTGGTGGGCCAACTTCGAAAGGCAGGCTGGGACCACTGACCGGTCATGGTCACCTGGACACCCTCTGGCAAACAGCAGAGCCTTGTCCAGTTGGAGCATTGCCAGGCCGGGCCCTGGGATGGCAGGGTGGGCCCCGCACCCACAGGCGCTCCTGTGAAGCAGGGATCCTGCCTCCCCTCGCACCCGCCCCCCCAGAGAATGGAATTGGAGATGAGGAAACCGAGGCTGAGCGACAGACATGACACAGCCTGGGGTCGAAGGGGCAGGCCCTCGGTCCGTCAGATCGCCTCCTCTTCTCTTTCTTTCTCATGCACCCGTGGGCCGTACGTTGTCTTTGAAGCAGTGACGATCCCCGCCCAAACAAAATCTTAAACAAACACCCGCATCCAAAGCAGAGCGCACAGCCACTCTGCATGGCGGGGGGTGGGGGGGGGGTGGGGGCGGCAGGGTCACCCGGACTCCCAGGCTCCCTGCTCGGTTTGTCTCTGTTCTGTGGGGTCCTGGCATGCACTCCACCCATGACCCAGATTGGAGCGTGTGCGTGTGTGTGAATGTGCACACACTCGTCCACAAACGCAGGAACACACACACGCACACGTAGGGCATGCATATGCACATGCATATACACGTGCACACACACACACATACGTGAGAGGAAAGAGCACAAGGCACGTAACAGATTTCCAGAGACCCCGACTCACTAACAGCCACATTCCGGAGTATACAGTCAGCACCAACTTACTGCTCTAAGGGGACTTTTAATTTTGAGAGCATTGTGATTTACATGCAACTGTAAACGTGTGGCAGCGTAGTCCGAGACCCTCCACTCCCATTCTCCCCACCACGTGCACGCCTGTAGGCTCAGCCCGCAGGAAACGCACTCAACCACCGAGCTGCGTCTCCCCATAAGGCTCATCTGAGTGCACGTGTGTGCACGCATGACTTATCTCTAAATGACATGCTCCCCCAAGGAGTGAGTGCCCGTGCAAAGCGCCTTCCACTTGGGGAGACCTCGATGAGAGGAGTGACCCCCTGTTCTGAGCGCAGAGGATCTAAGCAGGGGTCCTCAAACTTTTTAAACAGGGGGCCAGTTCCCTGTCCCTCAGACCGTGGGAGGGCCGGACTATAGTTTAAAAAAAAAACTATGAACAAATTCCTATGCGCACTGTGGGCCCGGGACGCGTCAGCTGCTAAGCAGGACAGGCAGCGGCACCCGGCGGGCCGGATACATGTCCTCGGTGGGCCGCATGTGGCCCGCGGGCCATAGTTTGAGGACCCCTGAAAGGCATCTGACCCCGGTGAGCGGACGCAGTGGGTGCAGAGCTGAAGGCGGCTGCAGGGCAGCTTCAAGGCCCAGCCCGAGGTGGCTGCGTGGACAGGGGAGCAGCAGAGGCGGCCAGAGCCCGCGCCCGGTGCACAGAGACCCAGCTCCGCGCCTTATAGGTGAGGGCGCCGCCCAGTGTTGCGGGGAGGCAAGCAGTGGGAGGTGCCCACCAAGACGGCGTGAGACAAGGGACTGCATTTGTGGAGCCCGTGGCTCTGGAGGTGGCCTTGCTGTGATCCCAGGGACACACTCCCTCTCACAGCCAGAACGGAAAAGCACATGATACACGCAGTGCCTCCCCAACCTCCTTGGGGAGATCCTCCAGTGGGCACCCCTGGGCCCCACCTCCCCAGCGGGCCGCTGGCCTGTGTTCCCCTAAACTGCCCCGGCCCTTCCAACGCACAACCATGACAGAACCCCTCAGTGCTGGCTGGGACAGAGGTCATCAGTCTCACCCCTTTATCTCACAGGGGGCCACTGTGGCCCCAGCACAGACGGGAGCCCTGCACCCCCAGGGGGAGCCTCAGGAAGGAAGGACAGCTGGGACATCCGGAGGCAGCGCAGAGGCCCAGGCCGCGGACCTGGTGACCTCTTGGAGCCTTGGTTTTGCCATCTGGACCAGAGGCTGGCGAACACATTTCTAAAAAGCCGGGGGTCTCTGCAGCCATAAGGTCCCCACGACTGGCCTCAGTGTTGTCGCTGGAAAGCAGCCATAAGCAGTGTGTATGTCACCGTGCGCGGCCGCCCTCCTGAGCAGCGTGACTGACAGAGCGGGTGGCGGGGGGAGTCAGCCCAGGGGACGTGGGCGGCGGTCTCTGAGCCTTAATCTCTAACCTACCTGTCCCCTCGTGGAGCTGTGGCGGGGAAAAGAGAGGGTGCACGTGGAATTCTCTAGAAGAGTGCCCGATTCATAATTGGTGCCCAAGACACGTCGGGGATTGTGTGTTTTCTACATGATGTTCAGTATTCACACACAGGACATGGGTCTCATCTAGAGTGAAGCATGCTTGAATGATGCTCAGGCCTGGCCATGCATCTTTCTCGAAGCAGAGACCTGGTGCAGGGAGCGGGCGAACAGTTTTAGACAGGTCTTCCGTTTGCATTTCCAGGGGGATTGACCCAGCAGAGGAGAAAGCACGGCAAGTCACTGCGTGCGATGTAACCAGAGCACGTCTCTCCCTCTGCAGAACCCGAGGGGACCCACCGCACATGGACCTGCAGGCACCACCCCCGGAGGGTGGGCCCAGGCTCATTACCTCGTGATTCCCCACGGCCTTGGGTTCAGCAGGACAAAGACGGGCTGTCATTCGTGTCCCTGGTCCTGTGCCTTCGACTGTGCCTGTCCATAACCTAGCAGGGAGGTAGTACCTGTCTGTTGAGTGAATACATACATGGACAGACACATTCAAAGACTCTACATGACATTTCTCTGTAAATGTCCAGATGCAAAAAGTCTCCCTCTGGCACCTGGCCGGTGTGGCTCAGGTGATTGGAACATCATCGCTCCAACTGAAGGGTCTCCTGTTCAATTCCCAGGCAAGGGCACGTACCTGGGTTGTGGTTTGGATGTACTTCTCTCACATTGATGTTCCTCTCTCCTCTCTCTCTCTCTCTCTCTCTCTCTCCTCCCTGTTTCCTTTCCCTCCCTTCCTTCCACTCTCTCTGAAAAAGCAATGGGAAAATATCTTTGAGTGAGGATTAAGGAAAAAAGTGTGGAGGGTTCAATTCCTGGTCAGGGTATAATAGCTAGGTTGTGTGTTCCATCCCCAGTTGAGGCATGTACAGGAGGCAATTGATCGATGTTTCTATCTCATCTCTCTCTCTCTCTCTCTCTCTCTCTCTCTCTCTCTCTCAGATCAATTAATAAATAAATAAAAATAAAAGAACTTCCCCAGCCTTGAAACTGTGCAAGGGAAGAGTTGGTAATAACTTGGACCAGATGGGCGTGTCGCAACATGTACATAAAGACATCGCATGCGTGGTTTCATGTATGCGAAACATCTTAACAAGCCGGTCACTACACAGCAAACCAGGCTGAGACACACACACACACACACACATTCACCCGCCGCACGGCGGGGCTCCACAGAGAACGTGTCTCCTCTCTGCCTCCCAATGTGTTATGAACTTTCAACTTCGGGTCTCTGTAATTTTTAAAACTAAGACAAGATAAATAAGTTTTTGCATAAAAATTCTTATAACCAGGGCTTTCTAAGGTTAATAAAATAAAAATAATAGAATGTAGGAATGTCTGCAAAGGTCACCTAATCTAATCCTATAATTTCACAAATAAGAAAAGAGGGAAGGTGTCTGCGTGGCCTAATTCACTTAGCTAGTACATAGCGACCACATGGCGACCACAGAGACTGCCTAGCAACCACATAACCAGGTAGAAGCAGAAATCGTCCGAGACGCAAGGTCTCCGGACTCAGCGGGGCTTTCTCCACCCAAGAATGGTGCGGTGGATACACCTGGGAATTCTCGCTTTCTCATCCTACATCCCCAGGTCGCCAAATCTCTTTCTAAATCCTTATGAGAACATTCCCTCATGGGTGGGCTGCTTAAACTCAGCCAGCTGCTAATTTCCCATCTACTTGGCCACTTTTGACACACCCAACAGTTGCACTTTCCCTGCTGAGGTCCCCTCAGAGCTCAACCTCCCCTCACAGCAAAGCGCTCCGGGCTCCCTGGCATCGCTCAGACTTTAGCTGCACAGCGTGGCTGGGCTCAGGCCCCCGCTGTCCAGGGAGGGAGGGAGGCCTTCAAAGAGGAAGATGAGCAGAGGCTGGGCTGGGGGAGTGTCCCAGGGCCCAGGGCCCCCTGTAAGATAAGAAGGGAGGCCAGCTCGATGGGGACGCACTCGCACTCGCGTGGCTGAGAAAGGCTGGGAGCAGGAAGAGGCTCCGAATAGAGAGACAGAGATGAGTCAGAGAATGAAAGGGGGTGGCAGAGGGCAGACGACGCCCACACAGTGGCAAATGCCCAGACTTCTCAGGTGGAAAATGTCAGCCTAATGTGGGGACCCACGTTAGGGGTAACTGGCAGTATGAACGCGCGTTTTGCATTATAAGGAGCGGGGTTTGGGGGGAGACAATGAGGATCATGCTGGCTCCCCCCTGAGCCGCACATCGGCTCCAAATGCAGGCCCCGTGGCTGGTGACTGCATCAAGTTCCTGAGTTTAGTTTCTTAGTCTCTGAAGTAGAACAAAGGCACAGAATCGAAGCATCTCTCCGAAACAGCACAGGGGAGGGGAGGCGACGGGGCGCCTGGGCTCCGAACTCAGAAACCTGGTTCAGATCCTGACTCCCTCTCTGTATGAATGTGGGCAAGGGGCCTCATCCCTTCCACCTCAGTGTTCTCATCTGTAAAATGGGAACGGCGATGGCACCAATCTCATAGCGCTACGGAGAAAACGAATGGAGCAGCAAAGGCCCTGGAGTGATGCTTAGCAAGTGGCAAAAGCGATCTAAGTGTCTATTTCCGCTGTGCTTATTCTCATGGCTGTACTGACCACAGTAAAGTGTAATGGAATCTCTTATGAATGGAAGTGGGTAGAAAGAATCCAGGGAAGGAAGGGAATACATTGTATTCTAATTTAATGGCTTCTTTGAACTGTTTCTATGGGGCTGACCAGCAGACCTGAGCGACGATTGAATGATTACTCTGACACACGGTTCTGTGAAAGAGAGGGCTAAGGGGCTTGTTTGCTTTAGGAGCAAATAGCCCTGTTCGCCGGCCTCCTTAGGCTTTTATTGGAACAACAGCTTGAACTAAAATTAACTATTAGACACAATCAGCAGGGCAAGCATCCCTGAGAATGCACATGCTTCTCCAAGGTTGGGCTTAAAGACGAAACATCGAGATGCTAGAAAAACACCTGGGGGGATCGGACTTGTTTGGAAAAGTCAAGGCAGGGGCTGCCGCCTTCGGCAAGGTCCCCCTGGAGGCCCCCGACCTTTCGGAGAATCCTCCTTACAGACATTCCAGCCAAGTCCCGTGCTTCCCCACATTTCTAGAGATGCATGCTCCCAAAGGAAGGAGTCAGCCAGCCTACCCGCGGGCCGAAAACACCGGATCCTGCGGCTTAACTTGTCCCCAGCCCACCCCCCCGGTGTCAGGCCCCTGGCCAGGGCGAAACATGCTGTGCCCCCAGAACAGCCATTCGGGCTCCCCTCCCCAAATGTGGGTTTCTTGTCCTGGGCACCTACTAATAATAACGACGATGACCATAAGAGTAAGACTGACGATGACAATCAGAAACACTCGCAGCTGCTAAATGCGTGGAGATTCCTGCCTCTAAAGCAGTATTTGTATTCCCTCTAGCACCTCCTTTCCGGCTTTTCCAGCATGCGTGATACTGTGCGGAAATTTTTTCCAAAGTGGCCTCCCCCAGACTCCCAGCCTGTCTCCTGACTCCACCCCAGCTGCCCTGTCTTGGATGCTGGCTCACGCCTGCTTGGTCCCCACGCCTTTCTTGCTTCCCTGGACCAGCCTCGCTCGTTCCTTGTCTGCGAACTTCACTAAACTGTAAGCTCCTTTAAGCGAAGGGACGGAGTCTTATTCATCTCTCTGCTCCCCACCCCCCCCACACCTGGTACAGTACATGTTGGACAGATGAGTGGACAGTGCTCATGGATGGATAACGGAGTGAAGCAATTGGTTGCCAATAAACAATGGCACTCCTGAGCCCGAAGAAGAAGAATCACACAGCCCGTGGGTTTAAGGAAACGTAAGTTAGAGGCCGCGATGAGAGGTCAATGGCTAAGGGGGCCGAGAGAATGGAGGTGCCAAGTGTTTGACGACAGGTGGTCCGCACTTTGATCTAGTGCTTTCCTCTCTGTGGGTGCAGTGTGAGTCCCTTCAGTGGGAACCCTGAAAGGAGCCAGGCGCTAAGCCTGCATAGAACTAAGTTCTGTCCAGCCCGGCTGGCGTAGCTCCCTGGTTGAGTGTCGACCTAAGAACCAGGAGGTCACAGTTCGATTCCTGGCCAGGGCACATGCCCGGGTTGCGGGCTCCATCCCCAGGGTGGGGCATGTGGGAAGCAGCCGATCAATGATTGATTCTCTCTCATCATGGATGTTTCTGTCTCTCTCTCCCTCTCCCCTTCTCTCTGAAATAAATTATATAAATAAATTATAAACTATATATATATATAGTTTTTGTTTTGTTTTGTTTTGTTTTTAAATATATTTTATTGATATTTCACAGAGAGGAAGGGAGAGGGATAGAGAGCTAGAAACATCGATGAGAGAGAAACATCGATCAGCTGCCTCCTGCACACCTTCCACTGAGGATGTGCCCGCAACCAAGGTACATGCCCTTGACCGGAATCGAACCCGGGACCTTTCAGTCCGCAGGCCGACGCTCTATCCACTGAGCCAAACCGGTTTCGGCTATATATAGTTTTTTAAAGAAATAAGTTCTGTCCAAATCTATGACAAAGGAATTTGGAAACTCAAGATGTCAGAAAAAAAAAAATATCATGCCTAAAATCCACCACGAACCCAAGATTCCATGGGTTGTCCAGTAGTGACCTCATTGCTTCCCTGGAGCCTTGGATAGGAACATTATGCCATATACACACTTGGGCAGCATACATGTATCCCCACTGGATGCGTAAAGCTGTATATTTCATGGAGTCAAAAACCCCACCGCTATGCTCATTGTAATATTTGTGCATAATTTTCCATGAGATCTTCATGCTTCCCAAATTACCCATTTATAACCCTTAATGCAAATGCCATTTTTAAAATCAATGCTTTCCTCTGTTAATTTAAAGACTCCAACATATGTCAAGACCATACAGGCAATTTCAACCAAACGGCGGCTGGTAGGAGCCAAGATTTATGATCTGTTTACATCATATTGAGAGACAACAGCACCCGAAAGAAAAGGGAGAGAACGACAAACCCATGGGAAGTTGATGAATCATTTTGTCGTCGAACGATACTCAGTAATGTGGGGTCAGGACAAAACTGCAGCTTGAGATGTGTGTGTCCCCAGTGAGTCCACCAGGGCATAGTGTGGTCAGGAGGGCTGCTGTGCAGCTTTTCCTCGGCCCCTCTCCCTGGTGTCCCTCATCCAATGACCTCTCCTACAACCGTACGGAGCACGCTCTGTGTCAGGGTCATTGCTGGGCGCTGAGAGTCTTGGGTGAATGACAAGGCTGTGCATCAGCAGATACAGAGCCTAGCACAGTACTCAGGACAACCGGGTTCTAGCGAAGGTGCCATCATGGATGCAAAGCAATGGCCTGGACAACCCATTCAGCACCCTGCTTGGAGTCTGGTGAGCCCTCTGACAACTACTCCAGTCATCTAAGATTAAGTATGCATGAAATTGAAAAGATCTGCCCTAACCGGTTTGGCTCAGTGGATAGAGCGTCGGCCTGCGACTGAAGGGTCCCAGGTTCGATTCCGGTCAAGGGCATGTACCTTGGTTGCGGGCACATTCCCAGTAGGGGATGTGAAGGAGGCAGCTGATCGATGTTTCTCTCTCATCGATGTTTCTAACTCTCTATCCCTCTCCCTTCCTCTCTGTAAAAATCAATAAAATATATTTTTTTAAAAAGAAAAGATCCAAATTACTGTGGCCTACGTAGAGCTGTTTTCTCTCTCTCACTTATGGGGCAGTGGTCAACAGTCAGAGACTCCATGGAGGCAGGACCCCGGGCTCTTTCTGAGATTCCTCCATTTCTAAGGCCGCCACCCCATCTTAGGACGTGAAAAGGGAGGGGTGTTTCCCCGGAAGTTTCACAAGCCACTCGGTTTATATCTCATTGGCCAGAACCTTATCACATGGCTCCCCATAGCTGCAGAGGATTATGGGAAATAATGGTCCTTATTCAAGATGCCCTTGCACTAGCAGGATTCTGTAAACGATGGAAAGCAGGCACAGATATTGGGGGGCAATGATAGCGGCCACGGTTCTCTTTTACCTTCATCATGGAATTCTGGGCTGAGTTTTCCCCATTCTGAACCTTCTGTTGCTCATCCCTAAAATAACAAGTCAAACTAGATGGTTTCAAGGAACCTGCCCAGCGCCCAAGAAACACCAGCTGGAAGAATGCCTGGATTAAAAAAAGAAAAAGAAAAAAAAAAAGGAGTATCTCTTTTGACCTTGTGAAGTAGCACAGGAAACAAACACCACTTTCCGCTTGTTAAAAACACAGACCACCCATCCATGCCGGTGCCTATTAGTTCTTGTACATTTGAATCAAAATTTCCCTGACCCCACAATCCTGGCAGCATTTTCACTGTAAGTCTCCCGGCTCATTCATTTTCCATACTGACTTATCACCCAATGTGACAGAGGTATTTTCTTGCCTCTCTGTGACTTCCTTGAATTTCAAAATTATTCCCATCAAAAGTTGGCATTGCCTTTTCGCGGTGAAGCCCAGCCGAACCTGAGAATAACATAATCAGCGGGTTTCAGGGAAAATGAAAGTCAGATCACTGCCTCCTGCGCCCCATCCAGCTGCAAGGAGACAGGCCTTATCAGTGCTTCAGGTTTTAACGTCCAGGCGCGTTAGGTTAAGCCAGCTTGTGCAAGGCTCCGATTGACTGATTAGGTCCTGATTTGGCTCATAATTGTCAATGGCAATGACTTCTGCAATGGTAGCTACATTTAAAGAGAAAGAAAGAAAAAAAAAGCTTGCAGGTAATTTGTTGCAAGACGCTCGGCAGAGATATAGGTCCCATTCCATAAGAAGCCTAGTTAAACCTAATCCAGGATGACCTCATGGAGATTTTTTTATTTATAGCTAATGCAAACGTTAAAAAAGTGCAGCCGCTAATTATTAGTAGGCTCTTCTTCTTCTGAAGCAAAGTACCAGTTGAACAAACGTACTTTAAGACACTTAGCACCGAGGCATTCTTTATAAAGTGACTAGCTAAAGAGTCCCTTGGGCTGCCTTTTAACTGCTTTCAAAGCTCTAATAGCACTTTTCCCACCAAAGACACACCCCTTGAATCCTCTGAGAGATACAATAGCATAATTGTTCTTTTAGGTTTCAAGGCCCTGACATATCTGTCAGGGAAAGAATAGTGAATAATAACACCAGAACTATTTTATGCAAATTCCACTTTGGAGGTTTCGCAAGTTCTCTGAGATGGATCTTGCCCCCTTGTTGACACTGGCTTTGTCACAGTAGCTTTGCAGAAGAAAGTGGTTCAAGTTTGCCTTTTGTTAAATAATTCTCATGGGGGGCGGTTGGGGAGGGCGGGGAGGGGGAAATCTTTAGATAAAGTTAAAAAACAAATACGAAAACAATGAGATGGAAACATCAATTTGGAGAGGGAGCAAAAGGAAAAACAGTGTTCACGGGGATGGTGTGTGCCCCCTGCAGCTAATCACTTTGCCGATGGAATTCTGCTCTCACATAAACCACGAGGGGAGGGTGTGAGATGGATGGTTACAGAGATGCAATACATGTGATGGCCCATGTCACAGCACCCAGCCCCGAGGCCACAGGGACATGTCCCCAAAGGCCGGACTTTGATTCCCACATCCTGCAGATGGAAGATGCTTATAGCGATCATGGCTTCAGAGCAGATCCATAAACATGGTGAATCCAACAAGCAACTCTGGGAAGTAGATCACAGATCCTTTTTTTAAAAAAGACACCTGCAAGTTCGTCAACCCCTCCAGCCCTCCAGCAACTCAGAAAATCCCCATCAGGCTAGTTATCCTAGTAAACCACAAATAAGGTTTCTCTCTTCTGAAAAAGGACCAACAAAAGCCGTCTACGCGGAGAGGAGTCAAAACTATTAGCAACTGGGTTGCTCATAGAAAGAGGTCGTCCCAACCTATCCATCCATTCATCCACTCACTCATTCATTCATTCATTCATTCACTCATTCTTTCATTCACTCATTCATCTACTCATTCATTCATTCATTCATTCATTCATTCTGTCTTTTTCTGTCTTTACTGGTCACCCTCCCAGCGCTAGATCCAACCTTGTTCTGTGAATTTAGACATACAGTGGTCATATCCCCTGCCTTCTAGGACTTATAATCTAGTGAGAAAGGGAGATGGATCAACAAATAGAGGAGTGATAACAGAAGAAATTGAATATCAAAAACGTCTTTGCATATAACAAGTTTTTAATTTCCTTTGAGCGAGAGGATGCCAGCCTCCCCCAGGCTTCTCTTGTGCTCTGGGGGTCAGAGCACGACCGACTTCGGCGAGGACCCCAGGCTGCAGGGCAGGGAGGTTCAGTGAGGAGCGCCGCCCTGCAGAGCAACCCCTTCTGGATGGTCAAGGGCACCTCACCCTCCCAACTGGCTGTTGGCCTGGGCTAGACCTGGCTGCTCAGAAAGAGAAGATATTCCTTAAGGTTCTCAGCCCAGAGCGGTCACTCACTGCTTGTGTGACTTCGGCCAGCCACACCCTTTGTCTGGGCTTCCGTTTCCTCATCAGTAGCACGGCTTGCCCCCCAGAGCTCTTCTGAGAAGCCAAGAAACTGTGCACACAAAAGGGCTGCGCACTGCCTTTGCCTTGTCAGCGCAGGTGGCCATGACAAAGTGTCATAGGCGGGGGGCGGGAGGAGGGATGGGGGCGGGGGACACACACACACACGTGTTGATTTTTACACAGTTCAAGAGGCTGGAAGTCCAAGATCAGGGTGTCAGCAGGCAGCAAGGTCAGGTTCGGTGAGAGCTGTCTTCCTGGCTTGCAGGCAGCTGTCATCTTGCTGTGTCCTCACATGGCAGACGGACAGAGGGACAGCAAGTTCTCTGGTTCTCCTCTTATGAGGACAAATCCCTGGTCAGGACCCATCCCTTAGGACCTTACCCAGTGGGCGGCAAACTGCGACTCGCGAGCCACATGCAGCTCATGAGCCGCGGTTTGCCACTCTGTTGACGAATGAGTTTGCCGACCACTGACCTTACCTAATCCTAATCACCTCCCAGAGGCCCCATCTCCAAATACCAATTCTGGGGGTACAGAATTCAGGTCCTCACAGTCTCCATCATGCAAGCGTGGTGTCTGTAAGCAGGACAGTGAGCACAGAGGCGGAGAGTGTGCAGATGGGCGAGGTGCTGTGGAGACTCGCTCCTGGAACAAGTAAGGGCACAAACAGCTCCATAAGTGAAATTGGAGACAATAATCTATATATCTATATATATAAAAGGCTAATATGTCCCCTCGGGAGTTCCATCGCTCAGTATGACGTGCTCTGACCGAAAGGGGGTGGCCCGGGATGAAGGAAGGCCCCAGCCAGCAGCCAGAGAAGGGAGGCCCCGATCCACCCTGATTGCCGGCCAGGCCTATGGACCCTACCCATGCACAAATTTAGTGCACCGGGCCTCTAGTATATGACAAGTATTATATGCCAGATTCTGTACCTATTATTGTATTTGGTCTTCCCAAGAGATACATAAGGTTATCCCCATTTTACAGTTGAGAAAATTGAGGCTCAGAAAGGTGACCTGCCCAAGTCACACTGCTAGGAGATGCCCAGGCTGGAATTGAAGCTAGGTAGGCCCCTACAGGGACATGGGGCCCAAGCCCTCAACCCTGGGGGAGCTCTCTATAATGAAGAAAGATCATGAACAGGTTTGTGCTGCTCAAAATATGTCCTCAATTCTTTGTCCTTCCTCCCAGTGGGGAACCTGGGGCCCCGTGTTCATGCAGGACCTTGGAATGTTTGGACTAAGGATCTTTGAGGTGTAATGAAGGAAGGAACTTGAGACGGGAACACCCCATATTAGAATGGGCCCCCCATCCAAGGATGAGCACCCTAAGGAGACAGAGAAGACGACGAGGTGTGGTACCCCAGGGCAGGCTGTGTGAAGAAGGGGACTGGAGTCACACAGCCCCAGGAAAGGAATGCCTGGGACACCGGAAGCTAGGAGAGGCCAGGAAGGAGTCCCCCGCTAGAGCCTTTGGGGGAGCTGGCCCTGCCAACACCTGGATATTCTAATGGGCTGGCCTTAGCCACTCACCTGTAGCCAACATTAGACCACAGGCATGATCCCATGTGATGGCCATGGTCCCCGGGCCCCGGCCTCGCCTGCATCATCTCCGCCCATTGCCCATCTCGGACTCTCCTTTCCAGTGGTTCTGGTGAGTGAAGCACGCTTTTCCGTCGTGGCGTGCTTTCTCCCGTGGGTGCCCGCTGTTCTCTCTACCTGCCCAGAATTCCTTCCAGCACTTTCCTGCCCAGAGGTCCTCTCTGCGTCTGTGACCATTCATTCCGAGCTGACGTGCTCTCAAGAGTTCCCTGACCTTGGGCCTCAGGCGCCCCACAGCCCTCCCCTCTTCCACAGCCTCACCCGGTGCTGATGTTGCTGCTTGGGGGTCCCCAGCGCTGATGTTGCTGCTTGGGGGTCCCCGGCCTCCACTGGATGCCTAGTGGCTGGAAGGTAGGGACCATGCTCCACTCCGTGTCAGTCCTCAGCATCCGGCACTCAGGGGGCACCTGCCAGCCCTCAGATGTTAAAACCACAGGCACCGCTCAGCTGGTGGGCCCCGAGGTCAGTGCTCCCCTCCACACACACACACACACACACACACACACACACACACACACACACTGTGTAGTTGCCCCTCCATTTCCACAAGCGCAGGAAGTGGAGCCAAGCTCCCCGCAAGCTGTGTACCTGAGCCTGGTACCGGCGGGGAGTCCTCTGGCGGGGTTACATTTTACATTTCTCCCTTTGTCAGAGCCAGCTGGACTTTCCCAAGGCGGAGAGGGTGTGCATTTCCAAATCAGCGGCTCCCAATGGGGCTCCCCAACCTCCTTTCCCTAACCTGCCTGTGCACCCCCAGACCTTGTTTGCCTGGGGGGCCCTTCCTTCCCTGCGGATTTCGAAGCTGCAAATAGACATCTCCTTGTAAAAACACACCTCTCCGCAAAGCCACCCACTGTCTTAGCTCATTATCTTAAGACACCTCCGTGGCCAGAGGTTCTGTTCTCCGGCACTGCATTCATCGCTTTGTCTAAACAGCGCGGGCCTAATTGGTTTAGATCCGAGTTGTACTGTTTCGAGCAAAAGGGTGTGATTAATGTGAGCTAAAGACGGTTGGACGGGCGCAGACTAATTCACTCGCATACACAAACCTATTATCCCCAGAACCCTGCGAGCTTGGGAAACCTGCCCCGGCGAGCAAGTGTTTTCCTCAAGAGAAAACACAGAAATCCGCGAAGGCTGTGGAGACCCCGGAGCAAGTGGGGTACCACAGACATCCTCCCTGGCCCCTGAACTCCCCCTGCGGGCCACTGCCGTCCCAGGGGGAACGTGGGCACCGTGTGCAGTGCGGCGTGATGGTGCCCAGCAGAGCGGAGAGCCTGCCAGGGGAGGGCCGTGTGGAGGAGGCAAAAGGCAAGTGGAATAAAACGTGCAGGGGTCCCCAGATGGGTCCTGCGGGCGCGGAGAAGGGCGGGGGGGGGGCTAGTGGTCGCTGAGGTCCCTCGATGTGGATGCGGAGCCACGGCGAGCGCACAGGCTGCGTCTTCGGCTCCTGGCCTGTTTTCTCTCCCAAACTGTGAGCAGATGCAGGTTAAATTAGGATTAATGGGGCGCGTGGTGGTGCACTGAGTCTGAGCCGCGCACCGTAATAGCTTCATGACACATCGCTCAACCTTGAGAAGAGGCTGAAGATTATTTTCTTAAAGCGGTAGCATATTCGTCTGCCGTCCGAGTGATGCCAACGGGAGTGATCAGCCCACTTTAAACCAGCAACGCTGCTCTACAGAGTCGGCAGTGGGCCTAGTGCCGGTTAGAGCCCAGAAGCGTTTTAAACGTGACCATCCGATTCTTCCTCTTTTTTAAATAATGTTTTAAAAATATATTTTTATTCATTTCAGAGAGGAAGGGAGAGAGAGATAGAAACACCAATGATGAGAGAGAATCATTGATCAGCCGCCTCCTGCACGCCCCCTCCTGGGGATCGAGCCCACAACCCGGGCCTGTGCCCTTTACTGGAATAAGACCCGGAACCCTCAGTCCGCACGCAGGCCGACACTCTATCCAATTCTTTCTTAAGAAAGGATGTTTTTATTGATTTTAGAGAGACAGAGAAAGAGAGGAGAGAGAGAGAGAGAGACAGACAGACAGACAGACATGGATCGGCTGCCTCCTGCACACCCCTACTGGGAAATGGGCCTGCAACCCGGGCATATGCCCTGACCCGGAATCAAACTGGCAACCTTTCAGTGCACAATGCCCAACCAATGGAGCCGCACCAGTCAGCGCACAAACATCCGATTCTTGGTAGAACTGTCCGGACTGCCCGCCCTCACGGCGGCCACGTCCTGGTCCCACACACTCGGGCTGGATTCTTTGCACGTTACTTATTTCCTGGGAAAAGCTTCAGAGAGGCCTGGACTACATGGTTATAAAAATTATTGCAATGTATTTTCCGTGCATATGAAATGAGCTTCCCAGACTGATAAAAGGTGGAAAAGCTATTATTCTTTATTCTTCCGTTTACTGCAACCCTAAAGTAATAGGCTTCTATTAACGTTTATTGATTGCTCCCCTGTTAACCAGCAAGTTGGTATATAAAAATAAAACGGAGAAATCTGCCACTTCTCCCCTTGCCCTTCCCGCAGCACGCGTCCCCGGAGCGGGATCTCAAAGCACCATGTTGGCTGTACTGCAAGGGATGCCTGGGGTTGGGGGGGGGGGGGTTGTGTTCAGTTGTTTTGTTTGTTGCTTGTTTTTGAATTTGCCAGACATTGGAAGTTTGAGAAAGATTCAGCATAATTTCTTTCTCTCGCTCCTTATTCAAAGGAAAGCACAAGAGGTCTGGTCTGAACGAGCGTCCCAGGGTTAGGACTCCTGTTGGTGGCAGGGATGCACCCATTCATGTCGGTAATAATTCTTGACCACCTACTATGTGCTGGGCCAGTTCTAGGCACTGAACAGTGAGCATCCGGACTGAGGGCCACCCACTCCAGTGCTCAGGTCACTGATGCTAAGTAAAGAAATAAAGGTTCACCTACAGATGGCGGCCAACGGTACAAGGGAAACCCGGGGGCATCTCCCTGAGCAGGTAGCGGTCTCTGCCCCCGCCCCCCCCCTGCCCCGCCCCCTCAGAGCTCTCAGGCCGGAGCAGAGGGAAGAGGGTGTGCTCCAAATAACTACAGGGGCAAGTAGGAGAGAGTGCGCTCCCCCATCACACAGGGAAACCAGAGAGGCTTCCCGAGGAAGAGGCTCTCAGGAAGGCTGCCTGGAGGCGGCGGCGCTGCAGCCCTGAGATTGCAGGAGGCTCCCACCCACATCTCCCCTCAGGGAGCAGCCTCAGGAGAGAACGGCTGCTGGCCCGGGGGAGAGCTTCCCTACCCCACCCAGAGGTGCAGACCCCACTCAGCAGGGCTTCTTTTCTTCCCCCCTCGCCTTCTTTTAGGCTTAAAGAAAGACTATCAAAGCAGAAGCGAGCCCAGCCACAGTGGCGCAGTGGGTGAGCATCAGCCTATGAACCAGGAGGTCACAGTTCGAATCCGGGTCAGGGCACATGCCTGGGTTGCGGGCTTGATCCCCTGTGCGGGGTGTGCAGAGGCAGCCGATCAATGGTTCTCTCTCATCATGGATGTTTCTATTTCTCTCTCTCTCTCTCCCTTCCTCTCTGAGATCAATTTTATATATATATATATATATATATACACACACACACACACACACACACATATATATTTAAAAAAAGAAGGGAAGAGAAGAGAAGGTGTGGGGGGGAGATAAGGAGGAAGAGAGGGAGGAAGCCCTCCATGCTGACACAGCTATCATTCATGTTGATGTCAACATCTCCACGAAGACAGGTAGCAGGAGGGCCGCTGGGGGAGACGGGAGGTGGCAGCGGGCCGGGTAATTGCCGCGGCCCAGTTTCCTCTCTGGGAAGCGGGAAAAAGTCCAGCACCCGAGCTGGTTTTTCCTTTTCTGCATAGGTGAGGTTGAACCCAACGCTCTGTAATTTTAATCCAATCTCTCCCGTCTGCGTGGCGTGTCTCTGAGACGTTGAAGGTTTAAGTGCATGTTGTAGGTAGGGCATGCAGAATCGTCCCAGCGGGGTGGGGCCACGCAGGGTAATCAAGCTCCATGGAGAGGTATTTTGGTCGCCAGGGAGGCGTTTTCCCTTTCCTGTCCCCTCCCCGCCTTGAGGCTGGGCTGGCGTCCTGGGCAGAAGAGGGGAGAGGGACTGTGGCAGCCAGCACCGTGACAGGAGAGGGAAGGCAAAGGTGTCGCTTTTGGTTTGGGTGAAGGTTGCAAGATTTTAGAAACTGGGAATGGGATTCTCTGAAGGGCACAATCTAAGGTAAAGACCAGCTAATGTCTTTAACACACACGCCCCCCCCCCCACACCCCTAACCAAACAAACACGTACCCCACACTCCCCAGTTAGATGCAAACACACATGTTTCCAGCATGCTACAGGCCCCACTCACCCTGCACACAGACGCAGGGCACACACATGCATCTGTGAGCAAACACATGCGGGACGAGGCTCTCACCCCCAGCACACACACACCGTGCCCACGCATGCCTGTGCACGGGCCCGGCACCCAGAAATGGGTGCAGACAAACATACACAGTAAACTCAGCCCCATCACATACAGACACGCCACCAACACACATGTACAGTCTCAGAAACATCAACAACACAGCCAAGGACACGAGAATTCCCCGAGCGAATCAGAAACCACCAAACCGAGGCCCGAAGGGGTGGGGCCTGGGTAAGCCTGGGTGCAGGTGAAAAATGGGGGGTGTCCCTCCCCCCCGGCTTGTTGGCGAGCTTTCCCTTTTAGAACAGGTTCGGGATTAGAGAGAAGCTGAAAGGACAATGCAGAGACCTGGGTCGCCCACACCCGCTCCCCCGGCCACTGGCCTCTTACATTAGTCGGCCCTTGGTCGCCATCAGCGAGGCAGTATGGACGCTGGGCTTGGGTGTCGTGAGGAGGACCCCTGAACCCTCCCACTGCCGGGACACGATGGTTTCACACTCAGCGATTCCCAACAAGCAGTCATGGAGAGTTCTCTTCAGAAACTTGTCCTGGAACGGACGGCCTAGGATGCCGTTGTCCCTGGCGAATGCACGCCAGCGACATGCTTAGCGGAGGACCGTCCCCCCCCCCCACACACACACACACACCATCAGGGCCGAACACCAGCCATGCTAGCCAGGGTGGAATTCCTACAGGGACCGACCACTCCCGGATTCTGGCCCCAGAACACGTGCTCACACTCTCAGCTTCTCCTCGGACAGTGGGCTTTTCCAGCCCACTCCTCCCACGGGAAGACCAAGCTCGCTTGCATCAGGGAATTCCAAGGCGGAAATGAGGTGCTTTCTTTTATAATGAGACTTCATCACCTAATTCGACAAATAAATTCAAAAAAAGGCAATGCCATCAGAAAAACTAGTCAAAAGGGCCTATGTCTCTCTCAGGGTCCTGCCTCTTCCTGCTCAACTCAGTCCTTATCTCTATAGATCCCAATGGTACCAACCTTCTGAAACCCACCCCATGCCACCTCCTCCAGGGAGCCCTCCTGGGTGCCACCTTTTCCCTCATTTGCTATTGGAATGCTTGACCTCACACAGTATTTAACACCTGCCACAGGGCCTCAGGGTGTGCTGGGCCTTGTCTCACCTCCTGCCTTGGTCTCTTAGGGCTGCTGTAACCAAGTACCACCAATGGAGTGGCTCAGACCACAGAAACCTGGAGGCCAGAGGCAGCGATGCAGGCATCCACAGGTGGTTCCCTCCGAGGGCAGGAGGGGGACCCAGTCCAGGTGTCCCAGCTCCTGCAGCGGGTGACCTACTGTCCCTCCGCTTTCAGACGCACCACCTGAGCTCTGCCTCCATCCTCACCCGGCTTTCTCCTGGGTGTGTGTCCGTCTCTGTGTGCACATCTTCATGAGCACAGCAGGCAACCCGGCCCAGGGCCCACCTTGCTGGCCTCACCTCAACTAGCTCACCTGCAAAGACCCTCCTTCCAAACAAGGTCAGGTTCACAGGTACGGGGGACGGGGCATCAACATCCTCTGGGCGCACACACTCAAAGGGATGACGTGCTCCCTGCCGGGCCCACGCACCATCCGTGCCTCCTCTCCGCTCGCCGTGCGGCACATGAGATCCGGATCCGGGCTGGACATCCAGACAGCCGGCGCCGAAACGCTCACAAAGCGCTCCACCAAAGTGGCCGTAGCCGGCCAGATGGACCAGGAGGCACTGGCATCTGAGAACTTAACTCGGAGCGGAATCCTCTCCAGACGAGAGCAGGACCTCTCCGATGCGGTCCCTTTAAAAGACAGTATTTGGACAAGTCATGCCGTCCCGCATGCGGACACCAGTGGCCACTGGCCTAGCCTCCGGTCCCTGCCACCAACCCGCCAACGCCCGGCAGCACGGGGACAGCCAACACTGAGCGGGTCAGAAAGCGACTGCAGCCGCGGAGCCTGCAGACCGGCCCGGGGAAGGGCACGGCCACCCTCCAGCTGCCCGGGGACTCGGAGCCACCGGAGGCACCGCGGTCGTCAGCTCTGCCCACGCCGCTCAGCAGGTCGGTGGCCTTGCAGGCGGTGGGCATCAGCGGTGGTGTCTGCAGTCAGCGCACTAGCCCAGTGGTCGGCAAACTCATTCGTCAACAGAGCCAAATATCAACAGGACAACGATTGAAATTCCTTTGGAGAGCCACATTTTTTAAACTTAAACTTCTTCTAACGCCACTTCTTCAACATAGACTCGCCCAGGCCGTGGTATTTTGTGGAAGAGCCACACTCAAGGGGCCAAAGAGCCGCATGTGGCTTGCGAGCCGCCGTTTGCCGACCACTGCACTAGACCACTGGGCGAGGCTGCAAGGAGTAAAGACTAAACCTGGGTCTTGAAGGAAAATTAAAAAACAAACAAACAAAAACCCCAGGTCCCTGGCAAGGAGAAGGAGCGGCGTCCCTGGAGGCCGAGGAGCTGGGGGAAGGGGCACTGGCTGGAGACTGACAGGGGTGCCCAGGGTCTGGGCCGGCGCCAAGGCCTCAGGACACAACCATGGCTTTGTCTGTGCCCGGCACGTGCAGAATCGAGGTTCAGGTGCCACTAGCCCCTGGAACCACTCAGGGTGAGTCTGAGCTGCCGGCCCCGAGCTAGACCTTGGACCTTGCTTGGCACAAAGAATCCGACAGGGAGGGCTGAGGGGCACTGTCCCTTAACCCATCTGGGAGGTTGGGTCAAATCCACATGACCACAGACTCCAACAGGAAGAAATTTAATAAAAAAAAAAAAAAAAAGGAAGGAAAGCCCTCCCACCGAGCAGCCAATCCGGAGGAAGGGGGCCCTCCGCGGCGTCCCCCACAAATTGATCCGAACTTTCTCGCCATCGACAGTGCAGGCAGCTGGCCCCATTGTCTGCCTCTTTACAGAATTCAATATTTCCCCTTCTGTTATCCTTGGCACAATGACAAGAAAGGAAGAAATAAAAGTTCCCCTCTCTAATGAAGCTGTTGGAGGAGCCTTTTTTTTATGGGAATTGACATGACCATTACCATTTTGATTCCGGTTCTGACACGAGAGTCACATAGCAACATGAACCTCTCCATGGCAACCTCCCCACTCTTCACACAAAGACCATCTTGACAGTTTAACATTCAATAAAAAAGTACTTTTAATTAAAAGATGACTAAGAACTGGCAGCACACAAAATATATATATATCTATCGAACAGATATTTTCAACTGTGATTAGTAGCCATTGACAAAGGAAGCTACCAACCTAAGCTTGCTTCTTGAAAAGAATGGTCATCGAGCCGAAACCGGTTTGGCTCAGTGGATAGAGCGTCGGCCTGCGGACTGAAGGGTCCCGGGTTCGATTCCGGTCAAGGGCATGTACCTTGGTTGTGGGCACATCCCCAGTGGGAGGTGTGCAGGAGGCAGCTGATCGATGTTTCTCTCTCATCGATGTTTATAGCTCTCTATCCCTCTCCCTTCCTCTCTGTAAAAAATAAATAAAATGTATTTAAAAAAAAAAAAGAATGGTCATCGGCCTTGGATGAGGCCTGCAGAGAAGCGCTGAGCCCATTTACGGGTAATTCCATCCAACAAACGTTTCATTGTCCGCTAACGGCGAGGTCTTACCCGGGTCTTGTGGGCAAAGGTTGGGATAAGGCGTTGGCAGGGCGCCGTGTGAAAGTTCCCACAGCCAGGGCAGCATCACGGCGATGCCCTGCCCGCGGAGGACTGACTGCTCGCTAGACCCTGCGCCAGGGGCCATGCCTGCGTTCCACGCCACGTCACCCTCACAGCGGTCATGATCCTCAGGTGACACCTGGGAAACGAAGACTCAGCAGAGCCGCTACATCCTTGTGGGACACATGGTCCCCTCAGAACGTCCACGGAGACACCCCGCCCACACCGAGAGGTCCTTGACAGTTGGTCTGGCCCAAAATGCTCAGCTTAGAAAACGTCCCTGGGTTCAAATGGCCTGTTTTGTTCACATCGTTTGTTTACAGGATGAGCACATAAAAGATACCATCATGGTGTCTGGGTCCAATAACTGCGACGTGTCTGTATTGCCAATACTAACCCTTCTTGCCTCGTAGACTGGCTGGTCAGGGCCTGTGGTGTTAGGTAGGTGGGCTGGGGTTTGAATCTTGCCGGAGAGCAGGATTTAAATTTTAAGGGCCTTTGGGGGTGGGGGTAGGGGAGACGGACACGGAATGCCTCCATGGGTGCTTTGGATAGCACCAGATATCAAGGACCTTGGCACAGACCAGCTGTCTCCGGGGACACTCAGGACAGGACCAGTGTCCCACCGGGGCAGCGAACACAGTGGCTTTCCTAGACAGGCCTGGAGTGTGCGTGCAGAGGTGGCGGCAGGAGTGTGGCTCCTGAGGGACCATGAGTAGGGAAAGAGGGTTCATCAGGAATCGGTCCTAATCTTAGATGTGGGTTGGGGTGACCCATAATACGCATGGGAACTGGGAGCAGGTAGATGTTTGGGGGGAGCAGGGCTGTGTGGTCCTACACGACTCTGTGCACCCGGGTCCTGGTTTTGTTCTTCTCTCCGCTAGTGCTCACCAGCTGTGTCACAGGGATGAAGGAGGTGCGTGCGAACAGGAAGACCACGCTGTGTCCCACGGCTCCTTCCCTGTTCGCTGGATCATGTGGGGCAAACCGACATTTTTAAAACAAGCATGGAAGCACACTGGCTGTATGGTCTCATTAAGTTCTCACCGCAACTGCTTTTCTAGAGGAGAAAACAGAGGGTCAGGGAAGGCCTCTTGCTTGTCTGCCACTCACTCAGGAGCAGGGTCGAGGCTTCTACCCGCCTCGCTGCATTTCCCCTCCCCCGACGTGTAGAAACGGTGGCTGCTCCCTAGCCCTGTGTGGAGGGGCCCAGGCCTCTGGCCCAGGACCGGTGCGAGAAGATAGACATTGCACTGGCTCCTCGTCAGAGTCGGCGTCCTCGTCCAGCTCTGCCCCTGGTCATGGGAAGGAAATTAGCATTTCCTGAGCCCCACTCAGCCGGGCACCGGGCATAAGGAATCTCAAAACAGTCAAAGCATCCTAGGGACCCCTCTCCCATTACGCTTACTGGAGAGATGAGGAGCCTGAGGGTCAGAGAGGTGACCGCCCTCGCCCCAAGTCCCACAGCAAGCAGGGAGCAGAGCAGAAGTCCCAACACAGGCGTCTGGGTTCCCTGCCATGCCTCAGCTTCCTGTTTGAGGGAGGCCGTCGGCTTGGTCTGGCCCCACCATTCCCCCAGGGACCCCTCATTGTACTCAATAGCCCTAAGGCCCCATGGCCTTTAGCATCCCTGCGGAAGGGCCAGGCCGTGTCCCTAGTTAGGAGTGACAGCCTGGAGGTGAGGGCTGGACCTATGCCTTCGGGTGGGAGGCGGGCCACCCGGCCACCGCCTCCCCGATCACAGGCAGCTGTCCCCTCTCCTCGCTGTGTCACCGTAATTGACTATGGTTTGAGAGCATCGCCTTTATTACCTTTAACAGCCCCATAGCCACTGATTGCCCGCACTGATGGCTGATTTAATTCCTGTCAATACAGCGCTGAGTGGCTCTAAAAGAACCATTATCCGCAAAGGGCGGTGCTTGAGGGGGCGTTAGTGGGCCCGTCAAACAGAGCGCTGGCTTTTATCTTTGGGCCATAGCGCGTTGGAAGCTGCATGGACCCCAGAGGGGTCCAGTTCAGCCTCCCACCTGCCAGCTGGGGCAGCGAAGGCCTGGACTGGCTCAGGACTTGGCCCAGGGCCTCACAGCGAGGGACACCCTCTCCTCCTATGTGGAGGGTTTCTCCCTGTGGGGTCACCTGGGAACCTCCTCCTTCTTTCCTCCACTCCTCCCAGGAGGACATGTGGAGAAGGTCCAGCTACAGCTCTCTATCTTATTTAAAAAAGTTCCCAGAGAGATGCCGTCCGGCCTCCCAGGGGTGCTTATTGGCCAATGGGCCCCGCCTGCCGGTCCACCCCTGTGCTCCTAGCCCAGTGGTCGGCTCGCAAGCCGCGGTTTGCCGCTCTGTTGACTAATGAGTTTGCCGACCGCTGGGATAGGGGCTTCATCACAAGGAACAACAACAGCCTGTAATTATTGGAATCGAGTCTAGGTCATTGGTCGGCAAACTCATTAGTCAACAGATCGGCGAGCCGCAGTTTGCCAACCACTGTCCTAGCCAATCAGAGGAGTGCACTTCCCTGAGCTCACCAGGCAGTCTCCCTCCAAACCTTCCAAGCTGCGGCTTCTTCTACCGGGAAAGTCCTTTCTGACCCTGGTCCCTGGAACAACTTTTCTTCATCAGCAAGAACGCAGCTCATCTCGGAGAAGCGCCCCATGGATTTTATTCATTCAACCCATCAACCATTGTTCACTGGTTGAAAACCCACCATCGGTCAGACACTGGGATTGATGCGGGGAATAAATGCTGAACAAAACTCCCATGGTCCCTGCCTCATGAGGGAGCTCAACCTAAACAAGGGGAGACAGATGCTGAACAAAATCACAGCCCAGTGCCAACAGTGGCAAACCTCAGAATGTGATGCCATGAGAGGCACATCAGGGGGAGCATATCCACCTGCAGGAGCCAAAGATCCCCTTCCATGACTACCTGCACCCCTGACTACCTGTGCTCATGACTACCTGCACCCCTGACTACCTGTGTCCATAACTACCTGCACCCCTGACTATCTGTGACCATGACTACCTGTGTCCATGACTACCTGTGCCCCTGACTACCTGTGCCACTGACTGCCTGTGTCCATGACTACCAGTGCCCCTGACTACCTGTGCCCATGACTACCTGTGCCCATGACTACCTGTGCCCATGACTACCTGTGTCCATGACTACCTGTGCCCATGACTACCTGCACCCCTGACTGCCTGTGCCCATGACTACCTGTGCCCCTGACTACCTGTGCCCACGACTACCTGTGTCCATGACTACCTGTGCCCCTGACTACCTGTGCCACTGACTGCCTGTGTCCATGACTACCAGTGCCCCTGACTACCTGTGCCCATGACTACCTGTGCCCATGACTACCTGTGCCCATGACTACCTGTGCCCATGACTACCTGTGTCCATGACTACCTGTGCCCATGACTACCTGTGCCCATGACTACCTGTGCCCCTGACTACCTGTGCCCATGACTACCTGTGCCCATGACTACCTGCACCCCTGACTGCCTGTGTCCATGACTACCTGTGCCCCTGACTATCTGTGCTCATGATTACCTGTACGCAGGACTACCTGTGCCCATGACTACCTGTGCCCATGACTACCTGCACCCCTGACTACCTGTACGCATGACTATCTCTGCCCCTGACTACCTGTGCTCATGACTACCTGTACACAGGACTACCTGTACACAGGACTACCTGTGCCCAAAACTTTCTGTACCCATCACCACCTGGATGGCCTTCCTGTTTTGGATGCTGGTGTGAGGACATGAAGCCTTGGGGTGGCGGGGGAGGGTAGCAGAATTTAAAACACAAGGTGATAAACACAAGGATGAAAACCAACCAACTTTGGGTCTAAGATGGCACCACTACTCCGCAAGCAAGGCCAGCATCTGCTCAGATGTGTCTTATTCATCCTAGACTGAGTCACTGTTCATTGGCTAATCTGTTAGTTACCTGTGAATGTCTCCTCAGCTGACACAAAACCCAGACTTAAGGGGCAGACAGAGAAAGAGGAGCCAGAAAAATAAGCAAAGAACATGCCCCATGAAACAGGAGAAGGTGACACCCCAGTGGGTGAGGAAATAGAGAAGGTGAAGAAGGAGAATGTCCAGTGACAAATGACTCAGGAGGTCAAGGAAGATGATGAGCAAAAAGAGGGTTCTTCAAAAGGGAGGTGAGGGGGTGATGGGAGCTTAGTGGCTGCTCACTAGAGTTGCCCGCTGGAACCCTCAATGACCCGTTGGATGAGGTTCTCTATGCCAGAGAGAAAGGGCTTAACCAAAGGAAACAAGTTGCCAAAGAAGAATGAAGAGTCTGGGTCAGAAACACGAGGGCAAGACTTGGTATAAAAAGGGGGGAAGAGACCCCATTCTCAGAGACAAGGGAGAGAAGATAGGGAAAGCTGCAGAGAGAGAAAATGAGGGTCGAGGAGAAGTCGGGGGGACAAGGAATGGGTCAGAGGTGACAACTTTCTGAGGGGAAGAGTTTGAGGGAGGACTTGAGGAGCAGCATCGCTTACTTAGGACGGCTGCTCCCTGTTCCATCCAAAGGAATGAGGCTGCCAGCTGCCTGGGCAGGCCAGGTGGTTCCCAGCAGGCAGGTGGCGAGAGGGCTCTCCTGCCTTCTTTGTACCGACATCTTGTCAGCACTTGGCAACGTGTCTACCTTCTGCCTGGAGAGAGAGGGCCTACCTGGCTGCTGATCTCTGTTATGACATCCATCTCCATGGAGGAGGAGAGGGAAAACTCACCAGCGACGGAGAAACCGGAGCAACATCCTGTCTTTCCTCGTCGGGGAGGAAGGATGTCACAACAGAGCATCAGCTGTGGCCTGACGTCCGTGTGCGCAAACCTGCCGTTCGGCGGGGCAGAACCTTCTCTGGGAAGCTGTTATGGGAAATGAAAGTGCTTGTCACGTGAGCTCCGCTGTCAGTGCAGGGCTATGTGGACGATGCTTGTAAGAAGGAAATCGCACCTGCACAGGATCTCCTGCTTGATTCTGTATTGGCAGCCTCGCTGGCCCAGGCACGCCACGGACGCCTATTGTGTATGTCTTTGTACGTGTGTGCATGCCTATTTAATATTTTAGAAACCCCACACTTAACAATTTGGGTTTTCATCAGCAAGTGAGGTCACCAGCGAAGCCAGGGTCGCCTGCAACAGAGAGACTGAGAAGAGAGAAGCTGCATGTGGCTTTGCCCTGTGAGGGTGTCCAGGACTGAGTCCCTGGCCTCCCTGCAGTGGATGCCAAGCTATCTGTGCCCATCTCTTCCCAATATGCATCCGGTGACCTCGTCCAATAGGGTAAAGTCAGCCATAGTGGGAGAATTTACACCATGGAAATGGGGAAACCACCCAACAAAGTGAGAGTTGTTAAACACCTCCCAGCACACAACATACCTCATGCCAAAGAAGAGAGGAAGAAAAGAGAAGAGGGTATCAGGGACACGGCTCTGTGAGCCCTCCCCTTCCACTGGGCCCTAAAGTCACCCCAGATTGTTCTTTCCATCCAGAATGTTACCTGCCTGGCTTCCCAACAAATATAAGGGATCAGCAAACCTTTTCTTAAAAGACCAGATAGCAACTATTGTAGGTTTTTTCTGGGCACTGCCACACTATTCAACTGAGCTGTTATATCATGAACACAGCCACAGACGATATGTAAATTAACAGGAGTGTCTGTGTTCCAATAAAACTTTATTTATAAAAACAGACAGTGGGCCAGATTTGGGCCATAGGCTATAGTCTACCATCCTCTGGTCTAATACATGAATCCCAACTCTGCATCTTGACAATCAGGGACCACTGGGATTCATTCCCACACTTCCCAGCTGCTTTCACACTTTCCCAAGCACACAAGGGCTCTTGCTAAACTCTCCTCTCTAATGGGACCACTTCGTGTTTTCATCCCTGTGGTCCACAGGCCTTCAGGCTCACCTCAAAACCAGTTTACATGCACTGACTAGATTTGACACACCCCAATATCTCCAAATGCATTGGACTCTCTTCCCTTCCATGGAACCCCACTGCCGATCAGACACACAATGATCTTTTCTGGTTACAACGATGTCGGCAACATAAACAAACCAGATTGCAGCCTTCCTGACATCAGGTATGGCTGTGTTGATTTCTCCCAGCATCCCCTGAGCCTCCCACATGTAGTCACATAGTAGGTGCTCAGTATTGGCTGGAAAAATAAACTGAGATCATTCGATTATGACCTGGAAGATCTTTCTAAATGTGTTACCACAAGGAGGTGTGGGCACACTGCCCTGACACCATCTTCCTGAATCATCTGTGTGGCCCTAGACACGTCCTCTACCCACTTCGAGTGTCATTTGCTTTATTTGCCAAAAGACAGAGTTACACTCCTTGATCCTTGAGGTCTCCACAATCTAGAAAAACTCTGTGTGGACCCCTTTAGGGCATTATTTCGACACTCAGACCCCTTCATCAGTGGAAGCCAATGGACCATGTGAAACTACCTCCCCATGATGGCCCCTCCCATGGCATCCGACTGATATTCTTAAGGGTCCAACATATTGTCTTCAAATGCATTTGTTACCGACAAATACCAGTACTGTCATCATGTTCCTTTAATATATAAAACCAAGTACCCCTTTGAGTTGAAGATCAAACCGAGTTAGACTAATAATTATATCAATGTCACAAATGTTTTTATTTTCTTTAAGGTTTTAGTTGATCGTTCCTTCATACATCATGAGAAGCTGAGGTGGTTTAAGGTCACGTTCACACGGCTTTGCAAGAGAAAGACGGAAGTTAGATCCTTCCACTCAGAGCTCCAAGCTGAATCACAAGTGAAATTTCCAGTCCGATACCAGCTCGAAACAGCACAGTTTCTGCTGGGAGCGTTGTCATAAACCCAGAGGTCCCCAATCACTCGAACTCCCTTTTCTAAATAAAACGTCTATGTTAAGGTCATTTTCCCCAACAGGACTTTCACTGGGGAACAGCCATGCCTAGAATTGAAGTCATACCACTTTTTTTTTTCTTCAAGTCAAGGATCCTGAAGAAACTCAGACCAAATCTCAATGGGCAGCCAATCTCTATAGACACGTAACTGTGCATAATAAGCAACATGAAACTGGGATTAGTCTAAAGCAGTGGTTCTCAACCTTTCTAATGCCGCAACCCTTTAATACAGTTCCTCCTGTTGTGGTGACCCCCAACCATAAAATTATTTTCGTTGCTGCTTCATAACTGTAATTTTGCTACTGTTATGAATCGTAATGTAAATATCTGTGTTTTCCGATGGTCTTAGGTGACCCTACTAGCGGTTCTCAACCTGTAAATATCTGTGTTTTCTGATGGTCTTAGGCTCTACAGCAGCAGTTCTCAACCTGTGAGTTGCGACCCACAGGTTGAGAACCGCTAGCAGGGTCACCTAAGACCATCGGAAAACACAGATATTTACATTACGATTCATAACAGTAGCAAAATTACAGTTATGAAGCAGCAACGAAAATAATTTTATGGTCGGGGGTCACCACAACAGGAGGAACTGTATTAAAGGGTCACGGCATTAGGAAGGTTGAGAACCACTGGTCTAAAGAGACTGAGCGGTGGGCTCATTATGATACACTCCCAGCAGCAAGGCCAGCCAAGGTCAGAGATGCTCTCTCCACTGCTGCTAGGCCCTCCACATAGTCCGGCACTGGGCCAGGAAAGACGGATGCGAATTCCCTGTCAGGGCCCTGGGCACACCTTCAGGTCGGGGGAAGGGAGCTCAGGGCATGAAGCGCTGCCATCCAACAGTTGTCTCCCAGGTCCTCAAGGAAGCCGATGCCACCTTCCTTTCTGCCCACCCAGTGCCGCTGGAAGGACCAATGTCCTGCTCTCCTCCCACCTCTTGCTCTACCACTTGGGGCAAGTCCTTGGAATTCTCTGGTCCAAGTTTGTTCACCTGTTAAAGGGGCTTCTTTCATTAAATCGTCTCCCCACCCCTGGTCAGCTGTGGGAGAAGTGGATGAGAACACTTTGGCCTGGTTTGTCCAAGTCTTTATTCCCAGCTTTCTTCAAGAAGCCTCCCTTGACCTCCTCCCAAGCTTAACGCCCTTCCTCTGACCTTGGAAATGACCTTTGAGCTCTGCTGTCCAGAATTCAAGTATCCTGTTGTCCATGTGTTTCCGGGCATGGCTCCTCTTTGAGATCGTAACCTCCTGAGGGCTGGGACCCCCCTCTGTCACCTCTGTATTCTCAGTGCGTTGCAGAGAGCACTTGGGAAAAAGAGTCCGATGACATATTCTCAAGGGCACTTCCTTCTCCAGGGTCTGCCACCCCCGTGTCCATGATCCAACAGGTGGCAATGGCTTGAAGGACATAGGCTCACCAGGCCCAGAAAGCACCTTCTTCCTGCACTTGAGTTTCTATGGGCAAAGCCGAGAGGAAAGAACCCTGACTTTGTCACGGAGAGCCAGCAGAAATGCCACCTCCTGCCCGCTCTGGGCCAGCACCTGGTCCCTGCTTCCAGTGAAGCATGGCAGGGACAGAGGGCTCGGGCAGGGGCAAAGGGACGCATCCGCGTGGACAGTGGCACAAGCTGCAGAAGGAGCACTCTGTGACGTGAGGATGCCGGGGCCCTAGCTTGGGCTTCTGGAGTCCCTACCCCTCCATGCTCAGTCCCCTGAGCTGGATCATGATGGCTCTGTTCTACCGGTGTTCTTCAGGCTTATGTTTGCCTTCTTTGCTTTGTTACTCGTCAAAAGCATTGCTCAAAATGTAGCCCAACAGAGCAGGCCACTGGCTTGAAGCAGGAATGTGGAGCCAAAGCTGCTCCCCCAGCCTCCACCTCCCTAGGGCCCCTGCGGGCTCCCCTGCCATCCTGAGGTTCCTGGAAACCAGGATGCCCAGTGGCTGATGGTCCGCTGGGTCTAGGATGCCCATGGCTGATGGTCCACTGGCTCTAGGATGCCCATGGCTGATGGTCCGCTGGCTCCAGGATGCCCAGAGACTGATGGTCCCGCTAGCTCCAGGATGCCCATGGCTGATGGTCCCACTGGCTCCAGGATGCCCAGTGACTGATGGTCCCGCTGGCTCCAGGATGCCCAGTGGCTGATGGTCCCGCTGGCTCCAGGATGCCCATGGCTGATGGTCCCGCTGGCTCCAGGATGCCCATGGCTGATGGTCCCGCTGGCTCCAGGATGCCTATGGCTGATGGTCCCGCTGGCTCCAGGATGCCCAGTGGCTGATGGTCCCACTGGCTCCAGGATGCCCAGTGGCTGATGGTCCTCTGGCTCTAGCAGCCTCTCCTCTGTGATTGCATGATGTGCGGCAAGAGTGGTCAGCTATGTAACCTTTCCTGGGACTGGAGAGGTTCTGGGGACATAAGATGCTCAGTGCCCAAACCAGGAAAGTCACAGTCACAGGCAAACTGGGTTGAGTGGGCCACCTGCCTGGGGCCCAACCAGCCCATTCCCTGCCCTCGGGGGAAGGGCAGAGCCTGTGGCTGCACAGTCAGTGGGCAGGGGGCCCTGTGCCTGCGGGAGGGAGGACACACTGGACATCACTGAAATCTTCTACCAGGAGCTACAGCTGGGCAATACGCCAGAAGGACCTTTTACAGGTTGGCTAGATTTCCCGTTCCCAGTTCTCTTTCCCAGTCCCACAGTGACCTCCCCGCTCAGGAGAAGGATGATGTGGCAGAAAGTCAGAGGGAGCTCTGGTTTCAAAGGCCAACACTTCGGATTTGTAAGCACCTGGGCTTTTGAGTTTAAAACATCGAACGCATGATGGACTTGGTCACTGTAGTGCATCTAACAAACACGCGGTTTAAGCAATATGTGAAGAGCCATGCTAATTCCCCTTTGCTCCCATCACAAGTTACCAGAAACTTGGAACACAAATGTTAGAGGTCAGAAGCCTGACTCAGGTTGCACAGGACTGGAATCGAGGTTTCGGCAGGGCCATGGTCCCTCAGGGGAGCTGGGAGGGGCTCCATTTCTCGACTGTCTGGCTTCTCAAGGCCACCCACATTCTTTGGCTCAGGGCCCCTTCCTGCACCTTCAAAGGCAGCGGGTGGCAGCCTCCAATCTCCCTCTGACTCTGAGCATCTTCACTTCCCCTTCTCTCCCTCTGCCTCCTCCACTGCTCCCCCTCTTCTCTCCTACTCTCTCTCTTCCCGCTTAGAAAGACCCCATGATGACGTGAGCCTGCCCAGATCACCCAGGACACGCTCCCCATCTCAAGTTCTTCAACTGCCAAGTCCCCTGGCCACGTAAGGTAACATACCCACAGGTTCTGGGTATCAGGGAATGGACATCTTGAGGCGGGGACGGGGAGCAGGGAATCAATATTTTGTCTCTAAAAAAATCCAAGTAACTTTTCCAACTTCAAATAATCTCCAACCTAGAGGAAGAGGAGAGGCCGAAGGTCACGGAAGGAGAGGTCCGCGGGGCCTGGACCAAGAGGACCCAGGGAAACAGTGGAGACAGACGGAGCCGCCCGCCAGCCCCATCCAGCCTCAGTTTGAGGTGTCACCTGATCCTAGCACCAGAGGGCCACCTGGGAGCCACGTGCAGGTCTACAGGTGGTCAGTCTTCAACCGAGAACTCTTCCCAATGCCATCCTTGGCCATCGTTCGGCTGAAGTCCAGCCAGAACCGCTTCCCATCGACCACAGCCAACGTGGTGGCCATTGACCTTCAGTGGGGTCAGATCCTCTGGAACCTGTGGCTCAGCCAAGACAATCCCACATGGACAGCTTCTAAGCTCCAAGGCTGAGCATGATTAACCCCTCTTCCCCTCGCCCCCCACCCAAGAAGGAAGGTGGAATGCTAGACACAAGATGGAGGGAAGGAAGGAAGGGAAGAAGGAAGGAAGGGAAGAAGGAAGAAAGGAGAAAAAAGGAGAGAACAAAACAAAGAAAGAAGGAAATGAGCCCCCACTTGATGCTACGTCTGGTGGGGCATTGAATTAAACCAGCTCAGAATCTGCCCCAGATTATGGTAAAACGCTGTCTCATTACAGCATCACTGAGCTTATTAAACAAGAATCTTTATAAGTTCACAAGTATTACATCTCTTTTTCTTTTGGTTTCTTTTTTACCCTGACACTCTGCCTTCTTCACATTGTGTCCTCACAGTGTACCTGTGTCTAGGGCACAGTGTTAGGACACAAAAAAGTAGGGCACCAGAAGTCAAAACAGATTACCAAGGTGTCTTCAAATTTAACATACTATAGCCCTAGCCAGTTTGGCTCAGTGGATAAGAGCAGGGGTGGGCAAACTTTTTGACTCGAGGGCCACAATGGGTTCTTAAACTGGACCGGAGGGTCGGAACAAAAGCATGGATGGAGTGTTTGTGTGAACTAACATAAATTCAAAGTAAAGGAGCGGAGGGGAGAGCAAGAGAACCAGATAGAACAGCCGAACGGGCCGGATCCGGCCCGCGGGCCATAGTTTCCCCACGGCTGGGATAGAGTGTAGGCCTGCAGAATGAAGGGTCCTGGGTTTGCTTCTTGTCAAGGGCACATGCCCAGGTTGCAGGCTCCATCCACAGTAGGGGGCGTGCAGGAGGCAAATAATCAATGATTCTCTCATCATTGATGGTTCTATCTTTCTCTCCCTCTCCCTTCCTCTCTGAAATCAATAAAAATATATTTTTTAAAAAAAGTTGAACCCACTATGAATCCTGGCTACCTCATTTTCTCTTACCGGTCAACAAAAAGAAAACACGCGGTGGAAGCCACACGTGAGAACGCATCTCGCGCTCTGCAAACTCTGGAGGATGGGGGAGCCCTCGCTACATCCGAGGTGCTACTCTCTTGTCTTATTTTCATCGAAATAAAAATCTCACATCAAAAGCATTTGTCCTCTCCCTTGTATATGTCAAAATGTAATTGGCAACGGTTGGGGTTTGTTGCCTTTATTGCTTTTAATAGCTGTATAGCCACTGATTGCCCACGCTGATGGTTAATTTAATTTCTGTCAATACAATATTGGAGCTGTCTGCATATTCAGACCATGATTAACTGCTGGGGAGTCCATAACGCTGGCGTTATTATTACTGCATTTAACTACCTCTCGGGAGAAGGCAAATTAAATTATGTTGAAAATGCTGTTGATTATCATTACGAACTTATTTGTAGAGCACAATTACTGATCTGTTGTAAAATAAATCAAATTTTTTATCATCTTGGTATAAATTAACTTTACTGTAGGAGAACAGAGAGGAGCCTGGAAGAGTTGGGGCCTCCTTGTGTAAGTCACCGTAGCACTGAATTAAAATAATAAGCACACACGAACGCAATATTCTATTTTAATAATGAGCTACTTCACGACCGAGAAAGAGCGTCTCATAGATTATGGAATTCCGACAACAACGCGGCGAGCTCCGCACGCGTCACACGCTGCTGACTCCCATGCAGGTTGAGACCTGGGGATGAATTATTCCTGGGCTGCGACTCCAATTCAATCTGAAATCACCACTCGAGTAATTTAAGGATGGCGGCTTTAAGAACACAATTACATTAATGGCTGACATGCGATCATCGTTTAGCGTTGGCCGTTCCCTGACAGTTTACTAGGTGCTGTTACCACGAGGCGCATTAGACCAAATCCAGGGTGTGGGGCCAGGAAGCCAGAGCTTGTCACGGTTGGAACTGCAGGGCGAACCAGAGACGCTGGGCCTGCGGGCCAAAGCCTTTTAGACTCTCGGTCCCGTAATTAACGCTAATACGCAAGTTTCATCGTCAGTTATCCGTTCAGGCGCAGGGGGGGCGAGGACATTCCCGGTGGCTGTGTGGCAGGACAACAGACTGGGGAGTTAGCAGAATTCAGTGCAAGTCCCTTCCCTGCCACGGACAGGCTGATCTCGGACAAGATAGCCAACCACGCTGGGCCTCAGTTTACTCTTCTGTGAAATGGGGACATTTGGCGTTCGTGGTGTATCTGATGTATTAGCTTACCTATATGGTATAACAAATTACCACAAACTTAGGGGTGAACCAAACACCCATACATGAGCTCAGAGTTTTGTAGATCAGAAGTTCAAGTGAGCAACCAAAATGGCAAATATTCTCAGCAGTGACCCAAAGCTGCCACTCCATGGAGAAAAACACGGACAGGGACCGCGTGGAAGGAAGCCACTGCATGCCACATAGCAGAGTCCTTTGTTGGGCATCCATCTTCCATGTCAGTGGAGGGAGCTTTTCTCAGCGGCCAATCCGCCCCTCGCCTCCTACCCTGTGGCGGGGTCGGCGTAAGGCAAGAATGTCCGTGGTCCACTTTGTACAAACGGTGTCGGATGTTGGGGAGTTTGTGTGGTGGTTATCACTCTTTCCTGGAGACAGATGTGTCCTTCAAGAAGCATTCGGGTAGGGTGCCTTCAGTTTCATGGTCCTAAGTTGTTCCTCAGTGGTCATCAAGGTTATGGTCCCAAGTGTCCCTCCAAGGTCATGGTTTCAGGCTGTTCTTCAGTGGTCAAGGTCATGGTCTCAGTCTGTTCCTCAGTGGTCAAGGTCATGGTCCCAGGGTGTCCTCCAAGGTCATGGTCCCAGGGTGTCCTCCAAGGTCATGGTCTCAGGCTGTTCCTTGGTGGTCAAGGTCATGGTCTCAGGCTGTTCCTCAGTGGTCAAGTCAAAGTGAGCTGGTCGGGGACAACAAAGGAGCTGGTGACTTACTAGAAACTCCTGGTCAGGTGGGCAGAGCAGTACACAATGGAAACTCCTGGGAGAGTGCCTTGAATTGAAAATGGTACCATATTCGGATGGGGACTGCAGCTCCTTCCAAGGCTGAGTTCTTGATGTAGGGGCTGGTCCTCTGCTCCAGAATCTTAGTGTCTAGCAGAGGAGGGGCTTTGGGCTGACTGTGATTCCCACCAAAGAGGACTAGAGTCTGAATTTGTTTCCTTGGGCTTCTCTAACAAGTCATCAGACTGGAAGCGAAGGCCACATACAACCATCCTCTCACAGCCTGGAGGCCAGCAGTGTGAGATGGAGGTGCCAGAGTTGTCTTTCTCCCAGAGGCTTGGTGGGGGTCTATTCCGTGCTGCTCTCCTGGTGGCTGGTGGCTTACAGCATCCTTCATGCCCCTTAGCTTACAGCTGTGTAGGTCCGACTTCCTCCTCTGCCTTCAGATGGCCCTTCCCGCCAGGTGTCTTCTCCCCTCTTCCTTTATAAGGACCATTGACAGTGGATGTAGGACTCTCCCTAATCCTGGATAATCTCACCTTGAGATCCTTACCTTAATTACAAGTCAACAATGAATGAACTCAGGGAGAGCCAGCTCCCCGGGAATTAGGAATCGACCACCAGACGACTCTGCCCTCTGCCCCCATTCCCTGCGAGAAGCTGTAAAGAACAGGTCCAGGGAGCCTTGTCTCTTCAACAGCATCTTCTTCATCGATGGCACAGAAACCCAACAACACACGTGGACAGCGCTAACCCCGCCCATGGTCCACCCCGGGCCCTCCCACCACTTCCAGGGTGTCCTCTGCGTCTCAGAGGGGGTGCCCTTCTGCCCTGGCCTGGGCTCGACCAGCCTCTAAGAAGGCGGGAGAGCAAGCGTCCATGTCCCCGATGCCTGGCTGCAGGTAAATGTGAGGCAGCCTAGAGGTCAAGGCTGCTTCAAGTGGATGCAGCCGATGGGGAGAGTCGGTGGGCGCTTTCCTGGCATTCTGGAGATTTACCGTGGCCTCTGGGTCGGCTTTCCGAGCTTCCTGCTTCAACATGCCGTCTAGACCAGCCGTGGGCAAACTACGGCCCGCAGGCCGGATCCGGCCCGTTCGGCTGTTCTATCCGGCCCGCAGAGCCGAAAGAGCGGAGGGTTCTCTTGCTCTCCCCTCCGCTCCTTTACTTTGAATTTATATTAGTTCACACAAACACTCCATCCATGCTTTTGTTCCGGCCCTCCGATCCAGTTTAAGAACCCATTGTGGCCCTCGAGTCAAAAAGTTTGCCCACCCCTGGTCTAGACGGTCAGAGGCAGCTTCACGGCCTTTCATGCCGCAGCCCTCCGAACGGTTGGATCTGCCTCTAATTCCTTAGAACACCTCTTACATGCATTTTTTTAAGACATCGGCAAGCAAATTCTAGGCTGATGTAGAAACACAGGCCCTAGAATAGCTAAAACAATCTTAAGAAAGGAGAAGGAAGTGGGAGGAATCACTCTACTCCACACTGAGCCTCACTCTGTACCTAGAATAATGAAGACAGCGTGGAATGGTCTGACAGGGAACACAGATCAACGCAACAGAACAGAGAGCCGGAAGTAGGATCCCACGAACAGGCCCAGATGATTTCTGACAAAGTTGCCAATGGCTCTGTGGAGGAAGGACCGTCTGTAGCAGATGGTCCTGATCTCATTGAACGCGTACCAGCAAGTCAATGAACCTCAGCTAAACCTCACACCGGATTTAAAACCCAACCGAGTGGGTCATGGGCTTAAAGGAAAAACTAGAAAGTTTTTAGGGGGGAAAAAGAGACAATCTTCAGGAGTCTCTATGCAAAGCGTTCTCAGATTTCACACACACACACAAATGTGATTCACGAAAGGAAAACGGGATCAATCACATCTCATCAACATGAGGCCCTTCTGCTCTACAGAACACACCCCTGAGAGCACAAACGACAAGCTGTCCACTGGGAGGACCCGTTTGCAAACCACATGCCCCACCGAGAACCAGCTATGTCGAGAATACATAAGGAGCTTTCAGAACGCAACGGCGAGAAAATAGACCCTCCGGGTACAAAATGGGCAGAAGACACGCACAGACATTTCACCGAGGAAGATACACGGACGGCAACTAAGCAGCTGGGGAGATGTTCAGCAGCATCACCACCGGGAGACACCTCTACGCGCCCATCAGCGTGCCTGCCCTAACGCATGTTGGCACCCCCGTGCCGGTGAGGCTGTGGAGAAAGGGATCGCGCCCGCGCGGCCGGCGGGAAGGTGAAAGGGGATGACCCTCCGGGAAACAGTTCGGCAGATTCTCATCAGACTAAACAGGCATCACTGTAGGAACCAGCAATCGTGCCTCTGGGCCTTCATCCCACAGAAATGAAAACTGATGGTCCCCCGAGGACCTGCACACAGGTGCTTAGAGCAGCTTCGTCCCCGATCTGAGAAGTCACCCAGAGGTCCTTCCATGGAAGCGCTGGTGGTTGGGTACACGCTCATCCATCCAGATGACGGAATACTACTTAGCAAAATAGGAAAGAAACCGCGGATACACACAGCAGCTCGGATGACTCTCAGGGAACTGGGCGGAGGGGGGAAATCCAGTCCCAAAGGTTACATCTGCAGGTTCCACATACATCACACCCTTGAATTATGAAAGGGTTCTAGAAACAGAGCAGATGAGCAATGAGCAGGCCTTAGGGAAGGCGGGGTGGGGGAGGGGCCGGCGATGGGGGCGTGGCATTACAGGTCAGTGTGGGGACCCCTGTGGTGAGGGAACGTCTGTATCTTAATTCTGGTGGTGGGTACGTATGCTATAAATTCGCACAGAATTAAAACACACACACACACACACACACACACGTAGGTGAGTGCACATGAAACAGAAACTCTGAATAAGACCTCAGGATTGTATCCAGATGCCTTAGCTCTAGGTTTGCAAAATGCTACCCTGGCAGGAAACGGGGCGAGGTGTACGTGGATCTCTCCGTATTATGTGTCTTCCATAGGAATCTACAATGATCTCAAAGTGAAAAGTGCGATTATTCAAAACAGCTCTTCATACCTGGGATTCACAAATGGATGCTGTTTTCTAACTTCTGCAGAGAGTTCTCCACAACCACCACCCCCCTCCGCCCCCGAGGAGAGCCTTGGATAGATACAGGTAACACATCAGGGTGGCTCTCCATGCCAAGGACTCCCGTACCATTAGGAAGGCACTGGATTTTTTTTTTCTAGAACATTCCATCAGTGGAAATGAATACGCGGTAGCAATTGCTTTCTTCTCTTGGGCCGATGTGCTATTTACTGCGTCTGGGCATTAAACACACACGGCGAGGCAGGGAGAAGAGGACGGTGAAAGGCTGCGGAGGCCTTTCTCTCCGGAACGCGGCAAAGAATATCAGTCAATACCTGCTCCACGCAAACCCCAACACTCTGCTTCTCATTTCTCTGTGCGCAACCTACTGAGATGCAAAATAGACGCGAACAAAGTAGAGATGAAAAGCGGACTTTGAACTGCGTGTGGAAACTTAAATTGGATTTCTTTCTGATTTAAGACACGTTAGGTCATTCATAATTCATCACAGGCGCATCTTCAGCGGAGGCGGTAGACCAGTGTCACCAGCCTTTTCTACTCTGTGTGGTGCAAGAAGGACACACCTGAGGTGCGTGTGTGTGTGTGTGTGTGTGTGTGTGATGTGGTGTACACACGCGCACATGTGCACAAACCCTACAAACTAGCACAGGCCTCTGACCCCCAGAGTCCCTCAGGGTCAGCGTGGGTTGGAATTCATCAGCATCGCGTGATGGTGCACCCTCACAGGAGTCTCCGTAGATCAGGCATCCTCAAACTAGGGCCCACGGGCCACATGCGGCCCGCTGAGGACATTTATCCGGCCCACCGGGTGCCGCTGCCTGTCCTGCTTAGCAGCCGACTCGTCCCGGGCCCGCAGTGCGCATAGGAATTTGTTCATAGTTGTTTTTTTTTAAACTATAGTCCGGCCCTCCAACGGTCTGAGGGACAGGGAACTGGCCCCCTGTTTAAAAAGTTTGAGGACCCCTGCCGTAGATGCTCAGGCTGAGAGCCAAGCATGAGCTTTTGCTTCCTGGGCACAGGGATGGGTTGTCACTGGGCTTCATGGCTCTGAGCATGCCATCCAGGTGGCTTCTCCACACGTGGGGAACCTGAACGAGGGAGGCAAATGCTGGCCGGACCCGTCGATGCGGCTGGTGGTGGCAAGCCCGCAGCCGGCTGCGAACGCACCCGCCCACCCCACACTGCGGACACACCACCCACCCAGCTGCCTGCTCTCTTTCAGCTTCACTGAGGTGTCACTGTCAGATACGGAAAGTGCCCGCGTGACGGTGGGATATACGTACACCGATTCCCCGGTTGTCCTTGGGGCCATTTGCGAGGCATTCGGGCTCCCTATCCTGGCACCACTCAGGACTGAGCTTCCTGGCTCCTCGTTCTGGGGGCCCATGCGACTCGGCTTGCCACACCGGTTGGCAATGAAGAGCCACCAGAACTTTCTGTGCCTTTTGTCACAGCGCCCAGGGTCATTTCCTGCAGAGAGGGGTTCCCTCCACCCAGACCCCGAGAGAAGGCACAGACAGGATCGTGTCCTAGGCGTGCAGCGTAACAAGAGGTCCCCGGAGGTTTCGGGGGTGCGGGGGATAGTGCAGGGTCGTCTCACTGGTCAGGACTCACAGAGACCTCCACTCTGACCCTCTCCCTGACCCCTGCCAACAGCCGCTTCATCGGACGGCCTCCTGTTCCCTCTGACTGTGACGCCCCCTTCCCGCTGAGACTCCGTGAGAGTGGTCTGTTTTGGAAAATTTGGTAAGTATAGACAAGTCTAGATAAACAAACACAATAGCCAAATGCCACCACTCAGAGGGAACCAGGATACATATTCCGGCACATTTCTTTTCAGTCTTTTATCTGTGAGTGTGTGTGTGTGCTGGCTGGAGAGAGGGGGGGATGTGTGTTTCTATGTGTCTGTGTTTCTATGTGTTGGTACATTATGGAGATTAAAGTATACTCATTGCCCTGCCTATTGCTGCCCGACGTGTCCCAAGAAGCTAAACATGTAGAACAGTAGAGACAATCCCTTCAGCCAGCAGAGCGCTGACCTTGTTTGACTGAATTGACGGCTGCCTCAGAGACAGACAGCCGAGCAGGGCCAAACCACACAGTGATCCGATGGCCATTTCCCGAGCCACGTGCGCGGCGCTGTGTCCGCCAGGCTCGCCACGTGGGGCAGAGAATGGAGGAAGTGCTGCCAACAGGAAAGAAAGCCTCCGACCCCAGGAGAGCGGCACAATGGCTGCACGGGTAGGAAGCACGCTATGCCGTGTCAACAAGCAGAGAATGAATGGGGCCTGTCAGGAAGCTGGAATTCGGGGAAGGTCTGCTTTCCAGGCATTTCGTGGCGGCAGGGAAGACGCGGGGATAATTCCTGTGCACTGTCAGGGCCACGCGGCACGGGGAGAGCGCACCCTGCAGGCCACCAAAGCCTGCGGAGCCCGGGGGAAGGCCGGGACTGGAATAAACCAGACTGGAACCTAAGGCTGTCTTATCAAGGTCAAGAGTTATCCAGGTTACAAAATGACCAGGGGGTAGATGAAATTCAGACTCCATTCTCTGGGATCCCAAAGCCCTCTTGTTTTTGTTTTTTCACAAGACCAGATGGCGTCAGGGGGCAAAGGGAAATGTAGAGAGAAAAGTGTTCTGCCTCTAAGAGCTAAGGCTTTAGTTGGTATGGCAGAGTCTTCCTAGGTGCTTGCCAGTCCTTTCTCTATTTCCTGGGTACAAGAAGACTACATTTCCCAGGGTCCCTTGCAGTTACACTGTGGTCACGTGACTAGTTCTGGTTAATGAAATGCAGACCTAAGGAATGTATGCACTTCTGTATCTAGGCTTCAGAACCTCCCTGCAGGGCCTGAGGTTATTCTCTCTCCTCCTTCTGTTTGGCAGAACCAGGTCTTGTGGAGCACACAGATCTCTGAGTTACTGATTAGGGAGAGCAGCCCAGCAAAGCCACCTGACCCACCTAGGACTGAAATGAATGGGAAATTAACGTGTGTGTGTGTGTGTGTGTGTGTGTGTGTGTCTACTTTCATTTTGTTAAACCTCAATTCGGGGCTTGCTTGTTACAGCATCTACCATATATTTCTCTGACTAAGACAGTTTCATACATGAGACAGACACACACACACAATGTGTCACTGTTACAATATATGCTCAGGTGACTAGGATGCAGGAAAGGTCACATTCAATGAAGGCATGTTGGGGAGGCAAACATATTGTGTGCCCCTCCCATACCCTGAGTCTTATAGGATGCTTTCATAGTCATACTTCCACTCATGGAAAAAATACTGTGTGTACCCTGGAATACCAGATGTCACGTCAGAAACTGGGAGTTTATTTGTTCAACAGATGCTCATTAAGTCTCCCCAATGACAAGGTTCCAAGAACTGTGCTGGGTGACGGGGATGGTATTATTGAACCCGTACATGTCTGTGTGGTCGAGGTGCTGAGGCGGTATGTGTGACATGGCTGGAATTCACTTGTAAAACATTATCCTAGGTGCATTGTGAAGAAGCATTGATGAGGCTTGATGGGAACAAGAACAGACCATAGTTTTAGAACAGAAAGCTCGGGAATAAATACACACAGATCTGGGAACCTGCCAGTTGACTGATGTTGTTGCAGATGGGGGAGGAAATGAGCAAGCAATCTCATCAATAGCACTGAACCAATTGATGATTCACATAGAGAAAACTGGAATTTGATCCCTTACCTCACACCACACATAAAACCTGGTGAGAGATGGAACCAAGACTGTAAGACAAAGACAAAGGGCGGTGACAGTTTCAGAAGAAATGGTAAGAGAATGCGTGGCCTCGGGGGAAGGACAGATATTTTAAAACAAAACATTAAAAAGTGCAAATCATCAAGGAAAATATCGATCAAATGGATGTCATTAGAATGAACAACCTGCATGCAAGAAAAAGGCATCCTGGCCAAAACCTAAAAGGCCCCCCACAGTGTGAACGATCCCTACAAACACAGAACCAGGACGAGATCCGTAATCAGGACCCCGGGAACAAGACACACCTATGGAAACACACCAGGGAAAAGCCATGAGCCAGCACTCACAGCAAGGACCACTGCCACCAACAGGCCGGTCGCAGCAGGGGACATAGAGTGGTGAGTGGTGTGCACATTCTCACGCTCTTGAGTAAGCGGGGAACGGTACATTGATATTCCAACAAGATATCATTTTATACCAAAGAAACAGGATGCAAAAGGAGGAACCCTTTTAGTCTCCTTCCTGGGCGTAGAGTGGAATGTCATTCGTCAGCTGCTGGCGTGGGCAGGCGGGGGTGGGGGGGGGTGTGTATTGGGTTCTAACCAAGGCACTTGAGTGAAGTCCTTCTCAAACATGTCTTCCACATGTAGACCCGGACAGTGACTCTCAGCATGACCCTGAAAGCCAGGGATTAGAAATGGTAGCTCTAGCCCAGGTCTCTGAATGAGCAGGGGAACGAAGTGGCCCCAGGCAGGGAAACCCTCCCTGGCCTGCTGCTGGAGGGAGAAATGAAATAAACGGTTGTGTTTGAACCATTACCCATTCAGGGGCCATGTGTCCCTGCAGCCCACCCCACACGCATGAACACAACAATGTGAGTGACTATTTAGAGTGCCGGGGCTCATGCAGCAAAGTCGAAGGCTTGCATCACTGTTGATCAAGAAATTCCCCCTCTCCTGAAAATCCCAGAGAAACACGCGTGTACCAGGCACGTGTAAGAGTCCGCAGGCAGCGCTATTTTGTAAACACAAACACTGAAAACAACCTGTCAACAGTTTTGGTGATGCCCTGTTGCTTACCCTCAGCCTGTGAGTCCATGTGTATTGTTTTAATCATTGTTCTTTAGGGTGTCTAGATGCCTCACACATATTCGTGAATGAAATCATTCATAATAGATAAAATCAAAGAAGAGAGAGTGAAATACACATATTATTTGGGTACAAGATTGGAGGGGCCAAGGCATGCAAACCAGGAGGCCATTGCTGTGATCCGGACCAGAGATGGAGTGCAGCGGGTCTGCCCGTGGGATTTCAGGGTGATCTCGGTGAGGGGTACAGACAGGGTGGACGTGGGTGCAGAAGGAAAGAGTGGCTGAGGTGGCTCCCAAGTGCCTGACGTGCATCATGGGTGGGTGTCAGTGTGACTCAGTGCACTGGGAACATCCAGAGCATGCATTTCAGGTCCGTGTAGACCAGCCTTGGGCAAACTACGGCCCGCAGGCCAGATCCGGCTGTTCTATCCGGTTCTCTTGCTCTCCCCTCCACTCCTTTACTTTGAATTTATATTAGTTTACACAAACACTCCATCCATGCTTTTGTTCCGGCCCTCCGGTCCAGTTTAAGAACCCATTGTGGCCCTCGAGTCAAAAAGTTTGCCCACCCCTGGTGTAGACACAACTCAGGAGGACTTGGGGGGTAGAGACCGAGATGGGGAAGCAGGAGCGGAGACATCAATGGATGAAGGCCGTTTCTCCCAGGGATTGCAGCAAGGTGGACATGGAGGGCTGGGCAGAGGAGCAGCGCCTGTGCTGAAGAAGATGAGGTGGGGGTGATGGGCTGGAGGCAGAAGTGGGCCTCCCCATCCTGAGGCACTTTGGGTCGGAGAGGATAAACAGAGGTGGAATAGTTAGAAACACGCCCTGGGCTGGGAGCCATTCCAGCTGATGCTAGGAGGTGAAGGAGGGGGTGCCCAGGAGAGGTGAGGATGGGTGGGCTGGCATGGTGGGGGGAAGCTTAGAGAGCTCCAGGAATGGGGCGGGGCAGAGAGGGGCCCCGGAGAGCTGGTCACGAAAGACAAAGCACAGAGCAGCATAGCCACGTGGGGTCACATGGCATGGGGGCTTGGATTCGGAGCATTGCCCAGGGCGCAGGAGAATGAGATCGATGGTGGGGAAGGCATGGGTCTGGGAGGGCTGGCGGGAAAGGGGCAGGGTTGGTGGGCTAATGCCTGGACAGCTTGGCTCCCATGGGGTGGTGGGATATAGACTGGAACAATGACGACAGTCCCCGCTCACCTGGTCTTGAGTGTCACCCGCCAAGACTCAGCGCCTGGACTCCCAGGCCTGGGCCGGAGTCTGCCCCGAGGCCAGCGGAGGTGTGGCCTGCAGGGGAAACTGAGGCTTGGGCATTTAGGAGGCTTGACCAAGGCTACTAACAAGAAGCTAGCAAAATCAGCCGTCAGTCTGCCCGACTCCACGCTGCGCCCTCCAGCCTCAGAGCAGAGACAGAAGCCCCTGGCCGAGCAGAGGCGCTCAGGCTGCGGCCGGGCTGTGGGCAGCAGCAGAAGGCAGCTGGGGTTCTATTTGGCAGCGCCAGCCTAGGATGCCCTTCCCTCCCCCACGGCCACCCTCACGACGCTGGAGGCGCTGACACTTAGGTTTTTAAACGCTTTTCCTCCCAAAATGAGAGCTAGCATCCCCAGGTGCGGTGTTCTTCCCCATGGAGCACCTGCAGAAGCAGGAATACATGGTAAACAAAAGCCCCTGGTATTACATAGGCCATTCACATGGGGACAAAAACACGAATGTCCATCGGTTCCGTTTGCCATCCCTAATAGCACACGCCGAACGATGGAGAAGCCCTTCGTCTACTCAAAGTCTTCCAAGAACAAAGGGAATTGCCCCCCAAGAAAGCAATGACCTGATACCGCATTAATAATAGCCTCACCTTTGTCTGACCTTCTTCACAGGGCGATTTTACATCTGCCGTCTTGTGGGGAGATGGCGTCGGGCACAATTGTAGTTATTAAACAAAACCCCGAGTCTATGATAAGGTTATGTTTGGACAACCACCCACCTACCTTGCGCACTGCAGCCAGAGTTAAACTCTCTCTAAAACAGTTCTGTGAAGATGGCTTCTGAGGCTTAGGCCATGGGGACTAGCCAAGCATTCATTTATGAAGAAGAATGTAATATTTTTGCACTCTAGAATCACCATCATTTTTCTATCCTTTGGCAGACGCTGTGTACAGGTGACCCAACACCCACCTCTCTGCTTCTTCCTGTCATGCAGGACCCGATTTTACACGGGGTTGCAAGGTGGCCAATGTCACATGGAGAATGAAGATCAGCCTAAGCAGTGGTCGGCAAACCGTGGCTCGCGAGCCACATGCGGCTCTTTGGCCCCTTGAGTGTGGCTCTTCCACAAAATATCACGGCCTGGGCGAGTCTCTTTTGAAGAAGTGGCGTTAGAAGAAGTTTAAGTTTAAAAAATTTGGCTCTCAAAAGAAATTTCAATCGTTGTACTGTTGATATTTGGCTCTGTTGACGAATGAGTTTGCCGACCACGGCCTAAGGCAACCATGGAGCCACATTCCTCCCAACCCGATATTCATTTTCCCAGACTCCCTTGCAGCAAGGGATGGTCATGTGATGCAGTTCTGGCCATTGAAATTCGAGGAGAGCTCTTTCGGGAGGCGTGGTTTTGAGAAAGATTTTTTTTCCCTCCATTATAAAGATAGGTGCAAAAAATGCTCTTTTTTTAAATGTTTTCATTGATTTCAGAGAGAGGAAGGGAGAGGGAGAGAGAGATAGAAACATCAGTGATGAGAGGGAATCATTGATTGGCTGCCTCCTGCACACCCTACACTGGGGATCAAGCCCACAACCCAGGCCTGTGCTCTGACCGTGACCTCCTGGTTCATAGGTCGATGCTCAGCCACTGAGCCACACCGCTGGGCTGCGAAAACCTGCTCTTCTCTCTCCCTGTGGACTATGGACTCGCCTCCTGGGATTTCAGCAGCCACTCTGCAGCCATGAAAGAATGTGCATGACGCTGGGAAGCTAAGACTGCGGGCTGGACGGATCGAAGGGGTCCGGGTACTCAATGACGTCGCCGAGCTGCCGCACAAACCCTGAAACTGTGTGGCCGTAAACCTGCACTTTCAAACCTCCGTGGGCGGGTTGGCTTCCACCAGCAGCGAGGTGCGCCAGCTGCTTTCAGTTACACGGAGAACGTGGGTGAAGGCAGCATTCTGTGGCTGAGACGGCATTTGCAACGCACTGACTTCGACCATCCCTGTCTTTGCAGATGAGGAAGATGAGCCTGAGCGACGTGTCTCTCACAAAGTCAGGGCAAGCTCGGTTCCACTAACAAAACGCTGGCCTTGACTCTCAATAGAGTGCTCATGCAATTCAATCAGTGTTACAGCAAGCAGCCTCCGCGGGGGCTGGAACCCTGCCTCCCACCCTCTACATTGGTTCTAGCCACCAGAGACACGGAAACCTGGGGTCCCGGCGTTCCCCAGGGCCTCCACGTACAGTGTCCATTCACCAAATGGCAAAGAGGTTACACACCCCGCACTAACCCCTCAAAATGGGGAGTGGAGACTCTTCTCTGCCCTCGCAGGGAAAGGAGAGCCACTGTCAGTCCAGCCCAGGGTCATGTGTGAACTGACGGGGACAGAGTTCAGAGTCCTTCCGAGGACCTCTTCCTGCAGAAGAGGCATCTGGCCGACTATGTTGGCAACAGATCTCTGGAGAGCTGCCGGAGGATGTGTGGCAATCAGTCCACAGGAAACAACATTAACACAGGTTACAGGTTCTTGTCGGAAAGCGAACGTCTTGATGTCTGGCTTTTAAAAGACAAACCTGCTTCCTTGGCCATTTGGGCATTTTCAGATTCTGGGGGTCAGTTGTGCCAATGTTTAAAGACACAGCAGGTGGCATATCCCACATCATCATCATCATCGCCGTCGTCATCGACACCTGCCCATGTGACATACCCAGGAGGCCTCGTCCTAGGTGCTGTGCCTGCACCCTTCCTTCCCCCTCACCACCGCTCCAGGGGGCGGCTGTGCTGGTTATTCTCATCTTTTACAGAAGACATGGTCAAGCTCTAAAATGAATGGCCAAGCAACTTCCTCCTGAGGATAAAGCTCCACCGTGTGATGTCCTGGAGTGAAATCCAGGTGAGGTGAATGCAGAGTCCCCCCCCCCCCCCCCGCTTGGCCAGCCTCGCATGCTGTGTTGACGGAAAGAACACGGCTCAGCCGGTTCTGATTTCCACGCCGCGGAAGCCACCAGAGAGGGCCTCTCCTTCCTTCGTGTAGCGTTATTACTGCACGTGGCGCGTGCCCATAAAGCAGAAGCAACGGGTGTCGCGCCCAGGCCACGCTGGGCGAAGCAGGTGCGCCTCCTCCCTGCCACCTCTCCTTTTTGTCTCCCTGGAAAGCCCTGCCTGGAAAATGTGGAGCCCTCCCCGCCCCCCCTCACCCTGCACACTGGACGGATGGGTAAGAGATAAACTGCTGGGTGTGTGTAGCCGCTGACCTGCTAAGGCTTACTTGTCACAGCAGCGAGCATCGCTTGACTATTGCTCACACGCTCATTATTGCTGCTTAACCTCCGAGTCCCGTTCCCATTTCTCTGTAAAATGACGCTAAGAACATGTATGCCCCAGGGCTGCGGTCAGATTAGGTGTCCCAAGCCTCACGGTCAGATTGTATCCTGCGCCCCGCAGGCCCTGGTCACGTTGGCGGGCATGACACATGCAGAGCTTCTGGAACCTTCGGAACTGGCACCCGCTATTACGTTTACATTTTTGTACCAAGTGCAGCCAACTTGGTTTCAGGTCACTCTGGGTTTGAAGCAATCTCTCCAGGTCAGCTTTGTTTATCTCATGAGACACAGGGACGGGACTGTTACTGCATTCGGGGTCTGTTATAGCCAAAGCAATGGCAGGCCTGGTTTTCTGCCCGCGCGATGCACCGAGACCCCAGTGCGTTAGCAGGTGCGCTGACTCCCTGCTGGCCCTGCACATAGAACCAGAGGAGGGGAGGAGCGCCATGGCCTTCCTTCGGGGTTGCTTCTGCGACACCCATCGCGGCTGTCGTCCGGATCCCTGCGGGCAAAAGGTCCCGTCTCAAAGGTGAGTCATGGTATTGACAAAGACAAGTCCAGGATTTTCCTGGGGGAAAAGAGTCCTGTCCTCAGGCCAGAACCTAGTGTTCAGGGACTGATCCAGCGTCTATAGCATCACGGAGCTGACTTAGGAATGAAGAAATAGGGATGCATCTATTCACCCGTTTGTCCATCCATCCACTGAGTGAACTAACTTTGAGTGGCCACTCTTCAATCCCCTTCAGGTTAGTCTGATAACGTAAATTTGTTTATTTCTTTAATTTTTATTTTGAAATGTGCATGCACTCACAGGAACTTGCAAAAATAGTACCGAGAAGCCCTGTGTCCGCCCCCTCCTGCACCGCCCCCCCCCTCCCCCCCGCAAAGGGCAGCGTCTCACCTAACTGTCAGACATGCCCAAGCCAGGAGAGAGCAATGCAATCTACACGCCCCGTCGGTCTGACTTCACCAAGTGTGATATGTACTCGTGTGTGTGGTTCTGTGTGATATGATCGCATGCACAGGTCTGTGTAGCCAACACCGAGCTCCGGGCTTCATTCCAGGGTACAACGCGGAGCAGTGCCCTCGGGGAGCCCTGGGAAAGGAGAACTGAGTCCACCACTGAGGGAAAATGCATCCAGGTGCGCTTTCTCTCCCAGTTCTCTGCATGGTTCTCTGTACTTTCTTTTTAAAATATATTTTTATTTATTTCAGAGAGGAAGGAAGAGGGAGAGAGAGATAGAAACATCAATGATGAGAGAGAATCATGCATCGGCTGCCTCCTGCATGTCCCCCACTGGCGAGTGAGCCCGCAATCAGGGCATGTGCCCTTGACAGGAATCAAACCCGGGACCCTTCAGTCCGCAGGCGGACGCTTTATCCACCGAGCCAAACAGGCTAGGGCATCTGTATACTTTTTCTTTTCTTTCTTTGTTTGGTTTCAGCTCATGTTTGAGCACCTGCTATGTGAGCGTTACCACAATCCTTTGCTGGTTTCATTTCACCGAAATCTCAGACCAGACTTGTGAGTCCGACGCCAGGATCTCGTCTCTATTTTGTGTGAGAAAAGACGGAGCCTCCCGAGAATAAAGGCTTGGTCCCCGTCTCGCAGTCACCGAGCGAGACAAAGGGTCTGACTCTGTAACCCACGCATCCCGCTCCAGAGCCCCTGATTTCCGCTGCATCCACAGCTGCCAAAGCGCTTCCATGGAAGAGAACATGCACATACGTCATCCCGTGGCCTCAGGTCCCACAGACACAGCGAGGCCAGCGCGTGGACAGGACGCCCGTTTGACAGAGAAGGACACAGGTTCTCACGTTTAGGGAGTAACACACACACCTCGCGAAAAGGAAGCAGGACTGGACCCAGAGTCCCTGCCCCCTCGTTCAGTGCTGACTGCACCAGAGCAGCAGGAAGAGGCCTCGGGAGTCCACCCCCACCCTCGTTTGCACCCCTGTGCCCACGGCACATTGTCAGCTCACTTGTTCTTGCCAATCCTGGTTGGAGCTCAGAATCCTGCATTAGCACCATCACATGGCTTCATGGTTGAGCATCGACCTCTGAACCAGGAGGTCAGGGTTTGATTTCCACTCAGGGCACATGCCCGGGTTGCAGGCTTGATCCCCAGTAGGGAGGCTTGCAGGAAGCAGCCGATCATTGATTCTCTCTCACCATTGATGTTTCTATCTCTTCCTCTCTGAAAGCAATCCTATCTAATAAAAGAGTAATATGCCAATTGACCATCACTCCAACACACAAGATGGCTGCCCCCATGTGGTCAAAGATGGCTGCCCACATATGGACACAAGATGGCCACCACAAGATGGCCAGCAGGGGAGGGCAGTTGGGAGGGACCAGGCATGCAAGGGAGAGCAGTTGGGGATGATCAAGCCTGCAGGGGAGGGCAGTTAGGGGTGACCAGGCCGGCAAAGGAAGAAAGTTGGGGGTGACCAGGCCTATAGGGAAGGGGAGTTGGGGGGGACCCAGGCCTGCAGGGGAGAGCAGTTGGGGGGAACCAGGCCTGCAGGGGAGGGTAGGTAGGGGAAAACAGGCTGGCAGGGGAGCAGTTAGGCATCAATAAGGCTGGCAGAGGAGTGGTTAGGGGGTGATCAGGCTGGCAGGCAGAAGCGGTTAGGGGCAAACAGGAAGGCAGGCAGGTGAGCAGTTGGGAGCCAGCAGTCCTGGATTGTGAGAGGAATGTCCTACTGGCCGGTAAGATCGGGCCTAAACAGGCAGTCGGACATCCTTCAAGGGGTCCCAGATTGGAGAGGGTGCAGGCTGGGCTGAGGGACACCTCCCCCCCATGCACGAATTTTGTGCACTGGGCCTCTAGTGTATATATATTTATATACACACAGACACACACACACACATACATGTGTATATGTGTGTGTGTGTGTGTGTATACATTTTTTTTTTTTTAAAGAATCCTGCTTTACCCAAAGCGCCAGATGGCCAGGCTCAGCCCATGCATGTGGTGTCCAAGCCGAGCTCTCCCCAGCTGTACCTCTGACCGGACCCTGCACGTGCGATGTGACCCATCAGTGGTCAGAGCATGTGACCCGGGCTCCTCCTCAGTCTCCTCAGGGCACTCCCAGGGGGTAAGCAAACAGCCTTTATTCTATTATCAACGCGACCTGAACACTGACGAAGGCGCCCATGCTGTCCAAGCGGACCCTTAGCGACATCAAAGAGCGGGATTTCAATAAGCGCGTGGCATGAAGTCTGAGCTGGCAAGAGCTTATAATAAAAGTACAGTAACGAGCAGGCTTTATGATAAAATTAATGTAATTAATTAGTGTTTGTAAAGGACTTGAAGATCACAGGGTGAAAGGTGCCGGCTAGAGGAGAAGTCGTCTCAGGAATTACCGCTATTACCATCGAAGACGCGGCATACATTACGCACTCTCTGAGCATCGCCCAGCAGATCTTCCTGTCCCGCTCTCACCACGTTAATTTATAGTAATTTGCAAATCAGCTCTCTCATCAGCCCTGGGAACCCTTTCTGGATCTCTGAGTGGATGGGGTTACGACTCAAGTGGTATTTTAAACTCTTTCCTGTGATAACCTATTAGAGAGAGCAGCTCCGTACCCGGGTGCGTGCAAATTACAGCTGACGCGCACGAGCCCAGAGGTGCGTCCTGCGCTCCATGGCAGGTCTTCGGGGGTTTGGTTGGGGTTTATTAGAAGTCGGTCTATGAATATCTCTTTGTAGTCCTTAATTTTGTGGCTTTTCAGCATTCACACGTTACAGCTTCTCTCTGATCCAGTCATATCCCCAGAGGCCAAGGCCACCCTTTTGCTGTCACCTTGTCCCCCAGAATGTGTGCCGTGAGGTCTGACATGCTGGGGATCCCAGGGAATGGGGGCTGATGGACGATGCTCAACGCAGAGGTCGCGTGGCCCAAATAGCCTTTTTATGTCTAACCGTCCCAAAGGACGATCCCATCTGAAAACAGAATATTGTATTTATGAACTGGACAACACAAGGTCTACTGGGCTTTGGGGCCCACGAATAAAATGTAAGCTAATTGTCTGACAGGAGAAGTCGTGCCAGTAGGGAGTTTGGAAAATAAAGGGAAGACCAGAGTGCAGAATGCTCTGGAGCGTTTCAGACGCTGCTTCCGGGCATCGGTACATATGGGGCCACCACAGCTGTCGGCAGCGCAGCCCCAGCGTCCTTGACCCACGTCCTGGCTCCAGGCTGCTGGCAGGGGCACGTTTCACCACGCCCACTCCGCAGGTCACTTTCTTGTTCACAGAAGAGCACAGAAAAGATATTCTTCCTCGCACGAAGGCCACGACAGGGAGTTTAAGGAGCACTTGACCCCCCGACAGATATTTGGGGTTCGGTTCAGACCCTGCCACTTACTCCCCGTGGGATCCTGGGAGAGCCACTTCCTTTGTCCACCAATGGGCTTCCTCCATTGTCCCAAGGGCAGAGAGGAGGTGGACAGAGATTTACCAGCTCAGAGACGATCATTACCCCTCCTGCGCAACACACGTGCGCACACGCACACACGTGGGCATGCATGCACACAGGCACGCGCACGCACCCACTCCAAGGGTGATGCGGCAGACATTGCAAGCGCATCCCAGAGCCCTTCCCGCTGAGCCCGCACAGCCTCAGCACCCTCCACACAGCCCTCAGGTCCCGCCCACTGCCCAATTGAGAAGAAACCTCAGTGTCCCCAACCCCAAAGATGCAAATTGTGCTGTCATCTTGCAAAACGCTGTTCCCACAGCCTTGCAAAAAAGCATCACTGTCTAAGTACATTTATTTTTTCATGAAAGCTTGTCTGCCACATTTTGTGAAACTTTACAGAGATTATAATAACCTTTAAAAACCAACTAAAAAAAAACATCCTTATTAGAATTTTCAATTAGAAATGCACACACACTCTGCTCAGCCACCTCCAAATGTAATTGTTTAATAGCAAAACAGAAACTGAACAGGAGAGTGCACCACTTAGCTCCCAGGATGCGCCGGGGAGAACTCGGAGTGTTGTCTCAGCTGCCGACTCCAGCATGTGGAAACCCGCAGGAGGACTCAAAGGGGTGGCTCCAGGGATTATGCCAACATGCTTGCTGAAACCTCCCTTTTGTCTAGTGTTTGTTTTACAAAGAGCATTTCCACACCCGTCACCTCTCGTTGCATCTCTGCAATCATCTAGTGAACCCGTGTGACCATCATCCCGCTCAGAGACAATGGGGAGATGGGGTCTGAGTGAACGTGACTCCCAGGCGCAAGTCCCGGGGCAGGTGAGTCTAGACACAGGGGTGGGGCCACAATGGGTTCTTAAACTGGACCAGAGGGCCAGAACAAAAGCATGGATGGAGTGTTTGTGTGAACTAATATAAATTCAAAGTAAAGGAGCGGAGGGGAGAGCAAGAGAACCGGATAGAACAGCCGGATCCGGCCCGAGGGCCATAGTTTGCCCACAGCTGCTCTAGACCTAGGATGGAGCCCAGAGCTGCGTCATTCCAAAGATCCCTAAAGAGAAATGCATGAGGCCGAGCCTTGCCGTGACCTCTGGAGTCTTCATTCAGTCCCCTTGACGTACAGATGATTCATCTGAGGCCCGGAAAGTGAAGGAACTCACCCAAAATCATGAGACAAGATTACGCTAGACCTAAAACATAAGTCAACAGACTCCTCATTGCTAAGAGGAGCTAGCGAGGGCCCCTGGGAAAGGGAGCTAGGATGGGGATGTTGGATGTAATGAATGGAGACCTGTAGGCAGAGCAATGGGAGCTGGGAGGGAAGCGACTGGGGAGGACCCCCAAAGACAATTCCATTGGGGCACAGCCACGCCCATTATTTCCGTATCATCTCTGCTGCTTCCTGCTGCTGCAGCCGCCGGAGTCACTGTGAGGCCGTCAGACCTAAAGAGCTACTCGCTGGCCTCGTACAGAAAAGTTTGCAGCCCCCTGTGAGCGATGAGGCTGAAGGCTGCCGCCCTGGCATGGCTTAGCCTCAGATCAGGTAGGTGACCGCAGGCAAGGTCCCTCTCGCAGCCCAGGCCTCAGTTTCTCCATCTGTATCATGCCTGACTTGGGAGGAATCTCCTCCAGGGCCCGTAAAATGTCACATTCTGTAGCTATTCTACACGCTTCTCCCTGTGTGAATCTCATGCTCTTTCTCTGGTTAAGAGTCCACGGGCCACATCGGTAATGTCAGTGGTGACTAGACCCAGGGGGAAGAGAAACCAGCATGGAGCCAAGCTTAGGCCCTTTCCCCAGGCTTAGACATTCTCGTGTTGAAGATATTGGCAAGATCAAGGTTTCTGGGAAACTTGGATCTCTCCCTCCTATTGAATAAAAGTCACTTCGGAAAGTGTTTCCATTGTCTATCAGGGGTCCTCAAACTTTTTAAACAAGGGGCCAGTTCACTGTCCCTCAGACCATTGGAGGGCCGGACTATAGTTTAAAAAAAAAACTATGAACAAATTCCTATGCGCACTGCGGGGCCGGGACGAGTCGGCTGCTAAGCAGGACAGGCAGCGGCACCTGGTGGGCCGGATACATGTCCTCGGCGGGCCACATGTGGCCCGAGGGCCGTAGTTTGAGGATGTCTGGAAGACCCCCGACTCACCCCAAACCACCTCTACAGCCCCCCTCTGCCTCGCAACCTCGGGGTCCCGGGTCCCATCCCTGGGGCCTCTGTGGAGTCACTGACAACTATGTCAGGAAATATTGCAAGGTTAACAAAAAAACATATATCTGAAATCTGCTCGTATATTTTATTCATATTATAATATAATACATATTATAATTGATCCGCAGATATACATTTAGAATTCATAATTATTTAAATCACGTCTTGAGATGACCATTTATTGCATTTAAAAATGTCGCAGGTTACCCGAAATAGATGTCACTTTGACATAAACTTCCCGACTTTCTAAATCTTGCTTCCATAACGCTCGAGGCGAAAAATTTCATCTAAATATTATTGAATTCCAGCACGACATTAGCATGCAGAGATATTTACAATAACAGAGCCATTACAACTCAATCAAAAGCTGATTTCAGCCAGAATTATGCAGAATTAAATCTTGCAGGATTCAAATTATTAAAAATCAGAGACTCAATAAAGTGTGGTCTGGAAGTCCCATTTATCAAGGGAGCCGCAGTGCCTCAACAGCTACAGTGACTTTTTCATATCTCGTCTGCAGGAATTTGCATGCATTTTAAAGGATCAGAGTTTCATTCTTATGGAATTCAAGTAACGCTGCTATATTTACGAGGCGATGGAGGCCAGCCCGGAAACCTTTCTCTGCGTTTGCCTTCCACGTCTCACATGTGAAAGGCACTGGTTTTTATTTCTGATTCCCACTGGCTAGAAAGACCCACAGTGAGACCACAGCAGAGAGAAGAGCTAACTCCCATAAAGGCCAGATCTGGGCGGCAACAGAGCTAGAGAGGGGAAACCCAAAGCCATTATAAAGCTCTTTGTGCAACCAGCATGCTAGAAATGCCCCTCCTGGGCTCATTTGATCATCCCAATATTTTTTTAAATATTCTTTATTGTTGAAAGTATTACCTTTTCCCCCATTGACTCCCTCCAGCCTGCCCCCATACCCTACCCTAGGCCTTCACCACCCTATTGTTGGTGTCCAGGGGCCATGCATATATGCATACAAGGTCTTTGGTTGATTACCTCCCTCCCACCCACCCTCCTCCACCTTCCCTCCAAGATTCCACACTCTGCTCCATGCTTCCATGTCTCTGGGTCCACACTGTTCATCAGTTTATTTTGTTCATTAGATTCCACATATGAGTGCGATCATGTGTTATTTGTCTTTCTCCAACTGACTTATTTCACGTAGCATGATACTCTCCAGGTCCCTCCATGCTGTCTCAAAAGGTAAGAGTACCTTCTTTTTTACTGCTGCACAGTATTCCATGATATAAATGTGCCACAGCTTTTTTATCAACTCATCTCCTGATGGGCACTTGGGCTGTTTCCAGATCTTAGCTATCCTATCTAATAAAAGAGAAACATGCAAATTGACCGTACCTCCACTACGCCCACAAGCCACGCCCATGAGCCAATCAGGAGCGAGTATGCAAATTAGCCCAACCAAGATGGTGGTTGATTTGCATATCCAGGTGCAGAGTGAAGACTGAAGACAGGGTAGAAGGAAGCCAAGTGCTGCAGAAGGGAGTGAAGCTGTGGAGAAGCAAGCAAACAAGCGGGGCAGGGGAGAAGGGAGGGAAGCAGGCGGGGCGGGGGAGAAGGGAGGGAAGCAGGCGGGGTTCGGGAGAAGGAAGGCAAGCAGGCAGGGCAGGGGAGAAGGGAGGGAAGCAGGCGGGGCGGGGGAGAAGGGAGGGAAGCAGGCGGGGTTCGGGAGAAGGAAGGCAAGCAGGCAGGGCAGGGGAGAAGGGAGGGAAGCAGGCAGGGCGGGGGAGAAGGGAGGGAAGCAGACCGCACAGGAAGCCCTATTGCAGGAATCTTCCTGCAACGGGCCTCTAGTTATAAATAATGCTGCTATGAACATAGGGCTGCATACATCCTTTTTGATAGGTGCTTCGGGTTTCTTAGGATATATTCCTAGAAGTGGGACCACTGGGTCAAATGGCAGTTCCATATTTAATTTTTTGAGGAAACTCCATACTGTTTTCTATAATGGCTGCACCAGTCTGCACCCCCACCAGCAGTGTACTAGGGTTCCCTTTTCTCCACAGCCTCCCATTTGTTGATTTGTTGATGGTAGCCATTCCAACAGGTGTGAGGTGATAACTTGTTTTCATTTTAATTTGCATCTCTCTGATGATCAGTGACTTTGAGCATTTTTTTCATATGTCTCCTGCTGATATTTTTAAAATATAAATTCCCTACCAGGACCCTTTCCAGAACACTTTATCTACATAGAAAAATAATTGATTCTAACGGAGAGGTAGAGAGAGACACAGAATAGAAACAGGAGAGAAAGGGAAAGAAAAAGAGAGAAAGAAACCACAATGTAGAAATATGAAACTTTTCCATGAGTGTGAGTCTTCCTGTCCAGGAGTCCAGTCCTCTTGACAAATGGCATTTACTTAACATCTATGCTATGCCAACGTCAGAAATGATGGATGCATAGCTATTGTCCGCCAGGCCCCACCCAACCTGGTTGGAGTGACTGAGGAATCCATAGACATTGGCAATCTGGGGTTAAGGGCGACCCTAAAGATATGGATAAACATTCACATAAGTCAGGAATGCAATTCGCTGCAGTATAGACGAATATGAACACAGTCTGTCATAGGCTGTGCAGGACTACGCTAGGGATTCAGTACTGCCCTTAAGAATCCAGCTGCCTTCCCTCCATCTACTAAGCCATTCTTAGCGTGTGGATTTTTATTCTCACGTATATTGTCTCTTGGCTACAAGAGGGCTGCCATTTTCCAGAACATGTCCTGGGTCACTGGTCCACGGAGGCTGACAGACCTGTGGCTCAGACCTGAACACTGGGAGCCTGCGGCCAGACTCAGCCACCCCACGGTCCAATGAAGAGATCCTCCGCCCCCACCCTTGAAATCTACAGACAGATGAGCCAAACAAAACAAATGCTTGAATGCTCGAAGCTGTCAGCATCAGAGTTGTGGGGTGGTTTGTGATGGAGCCATACCATGGCAACAGGTAATACAATTATTACCACTGTCTTTATTATTGTACTTGCCCTCCCCACCCCCCAATCAGAGCTCTCTGAAGAATCCCTTTTCTTTCATTTATTTGTTCGTTCCTCCACTAATTCAACTAACACTACACCAGGCGCTGTCCTGGGTGCTGAAGAGACCATGGGAGGAAGAAGGTAGGCAGGGCCCCCTGTCTCCCCACGTTCCCTTTAGGGGGTTTGCATGTGCCATCAGCTTATCTTCCAAGATCCCTGACACTTATCATCATAAATGCCTTCACTTCCCCATCCTGAAGAACCCACTTAATGGGGGGGAAAAAAAAACACAAGGAGGTTGGTCCTCCAAACAGCTGTGGAAGAGACTCGGCAACTCACAAAGAATAACCATGAAAACCTCCTTCATTTCACAAAATAACAAAATAGCAAACACTGAGCTCTGGCCGGCTTCTCTCAACCTCAGAGCACAGCCATGGCTATATTTTAGGCCCAAAATAATTTCAAGCTGCTTTGTGTGAATGGAAGACTCACAGAGCACCACAAAGAAAAGACAGGGCGGGCTTCTTTCACGTTATAAAGCATGACATCCACATTAGGGTTTCATTGGTTGTTGTTTCAAACACAGAGTGATTAAACATTGCTCACTGTGCATCTGAACCCACACCACCGCGGCTCCAGCCTCTGGGCTGCCCACGCTACCCCCGTTGTAACCTGAACTCCCCCAAGTGCAGGGACTCAGAGGATGCGTGGTAAACAACTCAAAGAAAAGTGTCTGAGAATTTGTAAACCACCTGGTTGGAAGTCAGCACACCTGATACCCTTGGGCCAGCAACCTGAGATGTGCTTGTCAGAAGCCTTGCTCTGAAAGGTGATAAAACAGGTTCCTTGAAAGACACTGAGTAGTAGGAAGTTAAATGGGAGTCTTTGCTGCAGGACTTACCAGAGCCTTTACTAAACGAACATGCACAGGAGCCCCCAAAGGGAGGTTCTGTGAAGAAGTGTCCAGACTCCCCTGGCCTGGCCAGCCCATGGCTCCTGGGGCAGCTCGCAGGACTAGCAGCCCAGAAACTCCTGCGGGAACTCCTGACAGAGCACCCAGGCCAAGGCACACATCTCAGACCTCTCGGCACCACCAGAGGACTTCCAAACGCCCAGAGTCCCAGTAAATGACAGCTGGCAGCCCATTGATCAACATTTCTGTAAGTTCACCTGTAATTCCGTCTTTCTTAATAATTAAAAAAAAAAAAAAAGGCAGCACTGAGGAGACCAAATGGTGGCATAGGCAAACGCCTATACTCACCACCTCCCACAACCACGTCAAAATTACAACTAAAGTACAGAACCACCACCATCCAGAACCCCTGGAAAGCTGGCGGAATGGAAGTCCTATGGCTAGAGAAGTAAAGAAGAAAGCACTCCGAGACTGGTAGGAGGGGCGGAGGTGCGGAACTGGCTGGTCCAGCACCCACATGGGCCACGTTTTTAATCGGGAGGGAGATGGTCTCTGCTGAGGCAGCCTGGAGGAGTAAGGGGTCCCAGCCCCACACCAGCCCCCCAGCCCAGGGTCCCAGAGCCGGAAAAGAAGTCCCTACGGGCAGTAAGAACTACAGGCTGTAAAAGCCAGTGCGGATTGGGGCTCAGGGACAACAGAGGCTGCTGGAGACCCAGCTGCTCCTCTTCAAAGGCCGGCACACAAACTGAACTTACCAGGTTCCGCTTCCTCTGAGCTCCAGTGCCAGGGTGAGGCTGTGGGAGATCCAGACACATACGAGGAGGAACTGGATTGTCTGGCATCTGGGCAGGAACTTGGGGGCAGCTTTCTCCCAGACGGAGGTGCTGGCAGCGGTCGTTATTCCTATTCTGGGATCTCCGTGGTCGCAGGGCTAACTGGCAGACATTGCTGTTTGCTCCTTCCTGGTGACTCCCTGAGACCCCACCTCATCCAATTTACAACCCCACCCAAGCAGCCTGCAGCAGCTTTTGCATATGAATGGCCTTTCTCAGGGTAAAACCTGTCAAACAAGCTGCAGCTGGGTCAGGGAGCCCCAAACCTATGAATAAAAGGCCCAAGACCCAGCACCAGCACCAGCCTGCCTTGCTTCACAGCTGGGCCTCATCTGCGCATAAAGAGGAGGAATTTGCAGATCTCTCTGTAGCTTCTGCTGGGTGGCCCCAGGCAGTGGCTGACTTTACTCCTCCTTGGAGATCCAAGAGCCAGTGTACCCAGTGGTCAGTGTGAGACCATACCAGATTACAACTCTTCACATCCATAAGTGACACACTCAAGGGGCAGACTCATTGAGCACCAAAGCCCCACTGAAGCAAGTCCTGCCCCATAAGGGGCACAGCTGGTCCTCACAGCCAGTTGGCCTGGAGGTCAATTCCTCCCAGTGATACCAACAGCAATCAAGTCTCAACTACAATAAGACTGCTCATAGCCCACAAAGGGGTGCAACCAAGAGCATCCACCTCAGGTGATTGGAGAGGCCAAGCCACTGGGCCCTATAGGACACCTAGCACACAAAGCCACTCTATCAACACAGGGAAGCAGCCAAAATGTGGAGACAAAGAAACAGGTCACAAATGAAAGAAATGGAGGAAAGTAAACTACTGGATATAGAGTTCAAAACCACGGTTACTCAAGAATCTTCTAGAAACCTCCAAGGGACTTAGTGAGACTTTCAAGGATCTTAATGAGAATGCCAAACACATGGAAAAGGACCAGTCAGAAATTAAGAATACACTGACTGAAATAAAGAATAGTATACAAGGATTCAACAGTAGACTAGAGGATCCCAAGGATCAAATCAACGATTTGAAATATGAGGAAGCAAAAAACACCCAACTAGAAGAGCAAAAAGAAAAATAATTCAAAAATATGAATATAGTGTAAGGAGCCCCTTGGACAACTTCAAGCATACCAACATCCGAATTATGGGGGTGCCAGAAGAAGAGAGAGAGTAAGATATTAAAAATCTACTTGAAGAAATAATGACAGAAAACTTCCCCTACCTGGTGAAAGAAATAGACTTAAAAGTCCAGGAAGCACAGAGAACCCCAAAAAATAGGAATCCAAAGAGGACCACACCAAGACACATCATAATTAAAATGCCAAGGGCAAAAGACAAAGAGGGAATCTTAAAAGCAGCAAGAGAAAAGCAATTAGTTATCTACAAGGGAGTATCCATACGACTGTCAACTGATTTCTCAACAGAAACTATGCAGGCCAGATGGGAGTGGCAAGAAATATTCAAAGTGATGAATATCAAGGACCTACAACCAAAATTACTCTACCCAGCAAAGCTATCATTCAGAATTGAAGGTCAGATAAAGAGCTTCACAGACAAGAAAAAGCTAAAGGAGTTCATCACCACCAAACCAGTATTATATGAAATGTTGAAGAGTATGCTTTAAGAAGAGGAAGAAGAAAAAGATAAAAAAAATGAACAACAAAATGGCAACAAATACATATCTATCAACAATTGAATCTAAAAATCAGAATAAATGAGTAAGGAATCTAATGAACAGAATAAACTGGTGGATAAAATAGAATCAGAGGCATGAAATGGAACAGACTGCTGATTCTCAGAGGGAAGGCGGGGTGGGAGGCAGGAAGAGATTAAACACAGATCTTATATGCATATATGCATTACCTAGGGACACAGATAATAGGGTGGTGAAGGCCTGGGGCAGGGTGGGACCCGGGTGGAGGGGGACCATGGGGAGAAAAAAGAGGGACATCTGTAATAATCTCAACAATAAAGATAAAAAATAAAAAATAAATTTAAAAAAGCAGCACTGTGAAATTTATATCCAAAGGCCACTTGCAATAAATTTGAAAGGCCTTTTTCTCTCTTAAGACAAAAAACCTTCTGGATTGCAAAATGAGATTCAACAGCCCCCCCAGCCCCCCGTCCTCTAAACAACCCCCTAAACCAACACAAAAACGCTTTGGTTATTTGAAAATCACACTAAGATCTTGAGACTATCCGTGCTTGCGATTCTGAGGGATGATTTTTGTGTCTTGATAGAGCAAATGTGGTGAAGGTGCGCCTATATTTGTTTTTGAGAGGGTTTGAGCTTTCTGTTTTCAAAACCAGCCGCTCGGTCGGAGCGGGAACTATTAATTTTGCACTGACTCGCCTTCTGCAGGTGTGACATGCCCAGGTTGATGGGCCTTAAATACAGCCCTTCGGGTGACTTCTGTCACAGCGAAGCAGATTAAATTACGAGCTGTGCAGTGCCGGTGTATTTTGCTGTGTTATAATTCTTTGAAAACCGGTAATTCGTGCGTGGCATATATGAGAACTCTCTATTAACCAGAGTCTCTGATTAACGGGCCCCGCGTGGGCCTCTCTCACGCTGAGTGACCGCCTTGGCTCAACCTGGATGCGTGCAATATCCCGACTCTCCCGCGTTCTTGTTTGTTTTAAAGGGTTATAACAGCATCACACCGAACAGTAACTGGAGTCAGAAAACATGGTCTGAGACCCGACTCCGTGCCTGTATTGCTGGGAGAATGCCCCGTGTCGAGCGGGTGTTTGGTGGGTGATTATTGGATGAATGAGCTGAGCGGGCTGGATGGTACATACACAAGTGCACACATAAAGGACTGGGTGAAAGAAGGCTTCCTGACGCCTGCTCTGAGCCAGAGGTCTCTCTGGGCTACTTCCCTCGCCTCCTGTGCTGACCTCTGACACCATCCGTGACGTCCCATTGTAAATGCCCTTCACTGGGTCTTTCCATTCACGGGCACTATTGGAGGACCGCGGCTGCGTCTTCGTCCTCCTATTTCCGGGACTCAGCCGCTCCTGGCCGTTCGCTTAGCACTCAGTAAATGCAAAGTGTCTCTGTTACTCAATGAACATACATGGCTTTACGTCCACAAAAAAGGAAATGGGTTCAAGTGTATATAGGAGTCACAAGAAAGAAGCCATTAAGTGAAATAAGTCAGGCAGAGAAAGATAAATCTCACATGATCTCACTCATGTGTGGAATATAATGAACAACATAAACTGATGAACAAAAATAGATCCAGAGACAGAGAAACATCGATCAGACCATTAAACCTCAGAGGGAAGATAGGGGACAGTGGGGGTAAGGGGGAGAGATCAACCAAAGGACCTGTATGCATGCATATAAGCCTAACCAATGGACACAGACACCAGGGGGTGAGGGCATGAGGGGGGGGGGGTGAGGGGTAATGGGGGAATAAGGACACATATGTAACACCATAATCAATAAAGAAAATTAAAAAAAAAAGAGAAAAAGAAAGAAGCCATAATGGTGGGGCTCTGGGCGGGAGGTGGGGGGATGGGCAGAGGCTGGTATCATCGCGGGGTGTCCAGGAAAGGGCAGGTAAGTCCAGGTAGTGGAAAGGAAGGGCAGGAAGCACGGAGGAAGGGGGAAGAAGCCGCTCCCACGAGGTCTTCTCAAAGAGGGGTAGGTGCGCCCTGACCGGTTTGGCTCAGTGGATAGAGCATTGGCCTGTGGACTGAGGGGTCCCAGGTTCGATTCTGGTCAAGGGCATGTACCTTGGTTGTGGGCACATCCCCATTGGGGGGTGTGCAGGAGGCAGCCGATCGATGTTTCTCTCATTGATGTTTCTGACTCTCTATCCCTCTCCCTTCTTCTCTGTAAAAAATCAATAAAATATATTTAAAAAAAAAGATGGGTAGGTGCGTGGAGGCTGGAGGTAAGATGGGAGGTCGCCCTTGCACTGCCCGGGTGCATGGTTCTTCACTGAGAAGTGGTGATTAGATCAGAAAATTGCCTCCTGGCCCAGAAGCAGGGAAAGACGGAGGAGGAGCAGGAGGGCCCCGAGATGCCAGGAGCCTGTTCAGAAGCCACCCCTTTGGGACCAAAGACTAGAGGGTACGTCTCTCAAACATCGGCGAAGTCAGACACAGTGGACATGCCTGGAGCCTCCGAGTCTCAGCCCAAGTCCCAGGTTGTTCCAGCGAGGTCAGCCGGACACAGCGAGGGCAACAGCCTCAAGGTCAGACTCTCGACACTTGCCCATTTTATTTTTTACTTTATTTTTTGTTTTTTTGTTTTGTTTTCTTGTTTTTTGTTAATCCTCAACCAAAGATATTTTTCCATTGATTTTTTTTAGAGAGAGTAGAAGGGAATGTTGAGAGACAGAGAGCGAGAAACATCAATGGGACAGAGACACATCAATCGGTTGCCTCCTGCACAAGTCCCGACCGGGGCCTGGGATCAAGCCTGCAACCGAGGTACATGCCCTTGACGGGACTCGAACCTGGGAAACTTCAATCCTTGGGCCGACACTCTAGCCACTGAACCAAACAGGCGAGGGCTCTTGACACGTTCCCATTTTAATTCTCCTGGCCGCAGAGGAAGTGGGAGGAGAGGAGCTTGCGCATGTGAATTTGTGCCTGGAACAATGACAGGATGATGGGAGGAGCTCGGTCCATCTGTGTTTGATGAAAGAAAGTCGTGGTCCTTCTACAGAGACAGAGGAGGGGGAGCAGGACCAGGTGATAGAAGAGCAAAGGAATTGTTGGGAAGAACATCCCATTGGAAGCAACTAGACTCCGAGGGGGACCGTGGGCAAGTCACTCTCTCCCTCGGAGCCTCAGTTTCCACAGACGGGACTAGGAGACCTGGAAGATTTCTTTCAGACCCAGGGTTCTATGACCTCAGGTTTCAGGATAGTTTAACTATGGCGCATTGGTAAAAATATGCATATACGCGATTCATAATCGCATGCTTTGGAATCCTTCCCAAGGAAATAATCCATTATGCAGACAATGATACTCATATCCAGACGGTTACTAATAGTGACAAAATGGACATAACTCAGGTATCCACCAGCAAGGATTGGCCTGGAAATGACGGTGCACACTGACGGTAGACTACCAGGCTGACCTTCAGATTTATGTGTAAGCCCAGGCGTGGCTCCGTGGTTGAGCGTTGACCCATGCGCCAGGAGGTCGCCAGTTCGATTCCAGGTCAGGGCATATGCCCGGGGTAGTGGGCTGGATCCCCAGCAGGGGGCGTGCAGGAGACGGCCGATAAATGATATTTCTCTCTCATTGATGTTTCTATCTCTCTTTCCCTCTCCCTTCCTCTCTCTTTAAAAAAAAAAAAAAATCAATAAAAACATATACATTTTTTTAAAAAAATTTATGTTTAAAAGAAGAAATGCCAGGTGCAGCGTTGGGGGACTAATAAAGCTCGTACTCCGAGGGCGGATTCGGAAGTCAAGTGCCTGCCTTTGCTTCCTGACTCTTGTCACTTATCTGCTGTGTGACCCCAAGCAAGGTACTCACCCTCTCTGTGCCTAGGTGTCCCTATCAGAAAAGGAGCCCAATAATAGAATCCGCCTCACCGAGTAACTGCGAGAAATGTGTGACATCACGCTCATAGAGCGCATGGACTAGCATCCGGCAGGGAGTACATCGTTCATGCTGGCGACGACTCCGTGCCATACGGTTGCAGTAATAGCTGGTGTGGAAGAGCTATCTACTGTAGGATCCCAAGGTTACGTGGACCGGACCAGAAAAAGGAACATATCAGTGACTAACCTTCGATGGTGGGATGTCGTAGCTCCTTTCATTTGTTTTCTTCATACCATTGCATTTGTTTCAAAACTTTCGCAACAAACGTGTGGCCGTTATAACCAGGAAAACCAAAATAAAACTGACACTTTTCAAAAGCCAGTCTCTCCACAGCCACACGCTGCACAGGCGTTGGGGATGGCGTGTGCTTGCGTTGGGACCAGCCTGAGGGAGGTGTGACTTTGCCCCTTGGGAGAGGTGTGACTTTGGCCAAACAGAAACCTCTAGAAGCCTCAGTTTCCTTAACTGGATATGGGGGCAGCGGGGACAATATCACATATTTACCAGCTGTTTCTGTCACCACAGACACATTCCTGGCCCCTCAGCATTCCTGGTGCCGTGGGTGATATGAGACATTGTAAGAGAGGACTTCGGTCCTTGAAGGGCTTGAACCAGGGGTCCTCAAACTTTTTAAAGAGGGGGCCAGTTCACTGTCCCTCAGACCGTTGGAGGGCCGGACTCTAGTTTTAAAAAAAAAACTATGAATAAATTCCTATGCGCACTGCGGGCCTGGGATGAGTCAGCTACTAAGCAGGACAGGCAGCGGCACCCGGCGGGCCGAATAAATGTCCTCGGCGGGCCGCATGTGGCCCGCGGGCCGTAGTTTGAGGACCCCGGGCTTGAACCCTTACTGTGGCCCCACAATAAGGAACTTAAGGGATGAGAAGGAGGACAGTGATGGACTGGATCCTGGTGTATAAGAATTCAGCGCTGGAGGACACAGGGGCGTCTGGAGTTACCTGGGAGGACTTCCTAGAGAGGGAAGGACTGCAAATGAGCTTTGAAAAATGTGTAGAAATTTGCATCTGTAATGAATACTGATTAGGATCATACTCAGCTACCAGACACAAATTCCTGACTAGAGTGACTTAAGCAGGTAGAGGCACATTCTGTCATGTAAACGAAGCCAGGCTGTAATAAAGCCACTGCATCTTCAGGGGTGCTGTCTTCTGTCTATATTTCCATCTGCAACGGAATGTCACTTCGCGGCCCACAGTGGCTGCTGGCACTCCAGCCATTGTAGCAAAGTTTCAGTCCAGCCAAGAGGAAAAGCAGAAGAGCGCATCCCCCCTGAGCTGGGTCAGCAGCTTCTCCAGAGCTGTTCTCAGGGTCCCCCCACCACGACACACATGACTGGCCACATGCGTTGCAAGGAAAGCCGGGAGATGTTGCTTTGCATTCTGGGGAGGGGGGTCTAGCCAACAGCGGAGATGGTGCTACTAAAGACAGAAAGGCAACCAGGGGAATGCCAGTGCGGAGGGAGCAAGCATTTGGAGGACAATTAGATGCCAGGCCCGTGCCCGTGCCCGTGCCCTTAGGGACTGTTGGGAAATTTTCGCAAATACTGCCGGGCTCAAGCCCTGCCCGTATCGTTCACGCCGACCCTGCACAGCACAGGCCCTCTCTGCATGTCCTCTCTCTCCACAGGCCTCAGGAGGGTTGCTACGTCCATTCTGAGGATGAGGAAAGGGAAACTGAGGTTCGGGCAGGCTTCAGCCACGGCCAGGGCTCTGGGGGGTTCACGCCCGCTGCCTCCTGCGTTGAGGGGCTTGTCCCCAGGGTTGCTCCCCTGGCCCCCCTACCCCAAAGCCAGAGCCGTGTCCATATGAGACTCCGTCCCTTCTCCTCTGCCAGTGACACCTCTGAATCGCCAGCCTTCTCGTCACACAGCCAACAGGCTCAAACACGACAGGCAAAGAGGGACAAGACCACGATTCTGGATTTGCACGTGAGGAAGGCCTGTTTGCTTGGAGGGTCCCCAGGATCCGCAATGCATTCAGATCCCAGCGCCGCCGACACCTTTATTCATCTTCCCGTATTCAGAGCACCTGTGGGGCCCAACCTACCAGCAGGCGCTTCCGATTACTCACCCAGACATCCGATTGAAAGAGGGGGGAAATGAATTGAGGCCACAAGGCCCCAGGCATCCGGGGTCTTTGCGTGGATGCAAATGGACTCATGATTGAGTTATCACAGCAAATTCCAGCCGCCTCCCTGGTCCTCCCCCCGCGGGGGCTTTCCAGCTCGCCTTCCAAGGATGACATTGTTCATTCCCCACCCGGCATGTGTGCGTGTGCGTGTGCGTGTGCATGTGCGTGTGCGTGTGTATGTGTTTAAGGAAAGAAGCACTCAGAAGATAATTTTGCAAAAAAAAAAAAAAAAGAAGAAGAAAAGAAAAAGAAAGTGGATATAATATCCAGTTGCTTTTTCTTAAAGATGAACAGTGCCAAGGAGGGATCAATTGCATTTGCTGTGGAAACGTGAATGTCCAGAAGTATATTATGTTCTCTCTGAAAAGGAAATAATTTATTTCTTGGGGAGCACGCTCTTGTGGCCTTTTAACTTTGACGACATTTCCGATTTGGGATGATGGGCCTCTCCACAGGAGAGGACACGTGTGCGTGTCCTTATAAATTACTCCGCCAGCCGGGAGGTGGGGGGAACGTCTCCTAATGTGGAGGGGGGTTTCCTGCCGAGAAAAAAGTTTCCTTCCCCGTTTCTGGAAGGCAGTTGCTGATGGAGACGTGCATCCGGGGAATACGTTGCACCCGATCACTAATCACCTGAGCATAAGCTAAAAGGGGTACCGTCTTTCCTACAGACGGAAACCATTCCCCTTCCAAAAAAAAAAAAAAGTGAACAAAGACACATTCTACCAGGTGCAATTAAATATAATTGTAAGGCTCTATTGAGATCCGAGTCGGATCTCGCCCTGGCGTGACAAGCCCTGAGACACCGGGGCGCCCAAATGGATCGTTTAAACCTTTGGAGGAAATTCGGGTTCCGTCTTCCTTGAGCATGAAACAATGCCTTGCGAGGGAAACGCGAAGCAATGATGTTTATTTAGAATTAGAATCGATTTTCATTTTACATAACACCTTGCATTTCCAAGCCTCCCAGAGTACTTTACAAAGCAATAAGCGAGACAGTAATATTGCTATAGACAAGTGTAGCCGTCATTATGCTTTCTGTAATAGCTCGCAGGCTTGGAAATTAGAAATCGAGGGAGAGAGATGGAGAGACAGATGAAGAGGGAGTGAGGGGCGAGAAGGGGGATGGGGGCGGGGGGAGGCGAGGGACTGAGATGAGAGACCTGGAGAAACCACGGGAGGCAGAGAGAGAGGCGAAGCCGGCACACAGCCCAGGGCGGGCTATTCTGGTGCCTGGCTGTTTTGAAACGTTTCCCAGAAATGCTTTCTTTCCATCTCTGATGACAGGCAGCGACATCCTCAGCCTCCCGGGACACAGAGGGGTTCGGAGTCAGAGAGCCCCAGACTCACGCTCTCACCGGCTGGGTGGCCCTGAGAGACTCACTCAGCCTTGCTGAGCCTCATCGTCCTCATCTGTACAATGGGGTCATGAGACCTATGCCACAGAGCAGGGGAAGGAGGCCGGTGCCCACGGGGATGGGAGGCAGGAAGGTCCCTCAAAGCTCTCCACACCCTCCTCCTAGCCTCCCTGCACGCTGCGAGTAGGAGGTAAGCAGGTGCCGTTGGATTTCCAGGACGTGGGAATTTAATCAGCTGCAGAATGCCTCGTGGTCTGCAAAGCCCATGATGTCACGGATGAAATGAAGCCAACCGGCCGGAGCAAGGGTTTCACAAAGCACCGCTGACCCCCCTCCAGCCTCCCCACAACCTTGAGAGTCTAGAGTCCCCATCACCATTTCACAGAGAAAGAGACCGAGGGCCCGAGAAGCTGAGGGTCCCCGGGACCAGCAGAGCCAGGGTCCAGCCCAGCCAGGCTCTCCGAGCTGAAGCCCAGCATTCTTTCCACCAGGCCAGGCGCCACCGCCTCCAGCAGGGACGGGGTCCAGGGGACCACCCCCCACTTCTCTGCGATGCCCCATCCAGACCCCAACACAGTGGAGAGCCATTGCAGGTATCCAATAACCCTTTCGAAAACTGATTTTACTCATTCTTTTTTTCTTTTAATACATTTTCATTGATTTCAGAGAGGAAGGGAGAGGGAGAGGGGGAGAAGAATAGTAACATCAATGATGAGAGAACATCACCCATCAGCTGCCTCCTGCACGCCCCTCACTGGGGACCGAACCCACAACCCGGGCATGTGCCCTGACCAGGAATCGACCCGTGACCTCCTGGTTCATAGGTCGATGTTCAACCACTGAGCCACGCCGGCTGGGTATGATCGTGCTCACTCTTTAGCTGCCACCCCAACAGGCTGCTTCTACACAGAGAAAATGTTTTGACTTTGCATCTTGGTGCCAGCCAAGGGGCGCAAACTCTTCATTACCGCGGACCCCGCCGCGCAAGGACGGGCAGTAAACAGGTGTGGTGAGTTTTGCACTGATGCTGTGGCTTACTCACAGAAACACGCTCACTGAGAGCCCGTCGCGTCGGCACGGAGCCGGGGGAGGCCTGGAGGATGAAACAGAGACGATGCTGACGATCACTGGGTCTGACAGGCGGGAGCAAGACGGCCGGAGCCGTCTGGGGCACACATCCTACCTGTCCCAGGAGGGGGCCGGGGTAAGTTAGGAACGGCTCCTGAGTCCAGGCCAGGGCACTAGGACGCCCTGTGGTATATTCTAGAACAAATGACGGTCAGGACCAGGGAGGGTGAGAGGAGAAGGCATGTGAGAGCTACTGGGGGATGTGGCCGCTCCAGGAGGGAGGAGAACTCGTCCCTTTTCTTATAAAGGCCTTGCTCTTCGTATTGACGAAGAATTAAAGGGCTGGTGACTCGCACCCATTCCAGCCCCACCTGTTCGTTTCCCTGGCTTCTTGACCTCCGGCTCCCTCTCGCCACGGCAAACCCAGGCCTTGGCTCCTGGCTCCTGGGGGGGAGGAATTTCTCGGTGTGATATATTCCTGATTCTAATCAAATGCCATTTTTTTCCTAATTGTCACGGCGCCGGCAGCCTCGAGGGGGCTGGTCTGACTTGTGTTCGCCCGTGACAGGGGAGCGGTCCCAGCAGCTGCTGCGCGCCAGCCCGCCGTGCGCGGCACCTCGCGCGCCTTGTCACTCACATCTCCCCTAATTACGGAACATCTGCTTGCCGCGGCCATTAACACCGCGCTACCAGCTTGTCTCGTTTAATACCAGTGACTCCTGACCTCCCCCAAGGAAGGCGCTTTCTGTCAAAATGTTCCCCCAAAGAAGCCAATTCTCCACGCGAAATTTGCACTTTCTTCCTTCCTCCTCTTTCTTCTCCTCCTTTTGGTTGAAATGCTACCTTACCCAGACGTCTGAAAGGGAGGGGGTTGCATGAGGCACCCTGGGGAGAGTGGGGAGGGAAGAGTGAGAGCCACGGGAAATCTTCTCCCTGCGCTGATTTGTTTGGTTCGGGATCTTAAAAAAAAAAATAAGACTGGAAATCCTTGTCAGGGCGAGGAAAGCCGATGCCTGTCCAGTCCCCTGCACGCCCCGCCCCCCCCCCCCCCGCAAGTCCCCCTCTAGGGGCAGCCAGCCCCCTAGTCCAGCTCCTCTCTGTAAGAACCTAAGGGCAGACCTGGAGGACAATTCCAACTGCCCTTCTTCTTCTTCTACTAATAGGTTCGGTGGTGGCGCTGTGCACCCCAGCACACCCAGCACCCTAAAAGCGGGGCAGTGAGAGCCCCCCCCTCTCTCCAGGGCTGACCCTGGGCATCTTGTCCTGGGGACGTCAGGCGGTATTTACAATAGCTCACAGCTTCCCGCTCTTTCCCAGGATGGAAGTGTGATAGAAATGCGAGGAGGAGAAGGCAGAAACAGCATTCCCTTCAGAGCATAACAGGATCGCGGCACCAACAGCTCCCAGCCAGGGCCGAGGCTCCTTAAACCGGCTGGCAGCCCAGCCGGTGTGGCTCAGTGGTTGAGCGGCAACCTATGAACCAGGAGGTCACACGGTTCGAGTCCTGGTCAGGGCACACGCCCCGGGTTGTGGGCTCAGTCCCCCGTGGGGGGAGTGCAGGGGGCAGCCGATGGGTGATTTTCTCTCATCGTTGATGTTTCTGTCTTTCTCTCCCTCGGCCTCTTCCTCTCCCTTCCTCTCTGAAATCAATCAATAAATATTTTTCCCCAAAAAACTGCCATCAGAGGGCATAGGAAAGCCTAGTGTGGCCTTGGGCACGGCACGGAAGGGGAACGGCTGCAAGCGTATGCCCATGAAAACAGGGCATGGGAAGGAGCTAGTTGTAAAATCACCCCCATCATGTAATGTTTGGACTGTTTTGGGCATTCAATTCTTGCTTCTGCTTCCTGTTCTGACACACGAAGACCCTCTCCCTTGCAGGAAAGCGAGAGCGCGGATGGCTTGCAGGGCGCAAGCAAACAGTGGACGGTGGCTCCGGCTCTTATCCTGCAGGTGGACTTCGCTCCTTCATGGAAAAGCCTTGTCTCCACGGAAGCCTCCTGGCAGAGCAGGGCCCTTTAAAAGGCATGCAAGCCGGCCCAGTTCCCCGGGGGAGGGAGGGAGGGCGGCTGAAAGCTGATTTTCACTTGCTTTTCCTCTCAGAGCGTCCGAAGCGATCACTGACCCGCGCACACATGCATTCCGACGAGAGGGATGTCATTAGAGAGCATAATCCCGGTGAAGCTTGTTGCCCCGCTCGCTGCATCCAAAACCACTCGCCGTCCTTGGCTGCGGGGACTTTTCTGCCGCAGTCGCCCGCCCGGTGCCTACGGACCCTTCCCTGGGTACAGGGGCAGCCGAGGAGGCATAAAAGAGGGAGAAAGGTGGAGGGATAAAGGGGTTAAAGATGCTGCGGGGAGTGCCTTAACTACATTTCTTAAACGTGCGTTCCCAGTACACAGCACCTCTTAATTGCCGACCTCTGGGGCACCGCTCGGCAAACGTTTTAACAAGGGGGGAGAAGATCTTGTAATCGCCACAATAAAAGCGCGTCCCTCCTTTGTATATGCTGACTTACGAAAAAAGTGCTTTCCTCCCACAAAAGAGGGAGCGGTAATTACATAAATCTCTCCATTCTTGATGAAGACACAATGGAGTATGAGCAAATCAATACTGCGGCGGCGGTAATGCTTGTTTTTATTATGAGCCGCGCGCGCAAACTTGTTAAAATGGAATTCTGCTCCTTGGGTATAAAAAAAAAAATTTGAATTTGCACAAATCCGGAGGAAAAGAACACATGTTCTGGAAGGGTTTGATTTTTTTTTTTTTTTTTTTTTTGGTCTGTGCTACTTAGGAGATTTATGATAAGGAAGAATCAGATTCACATATGAATGTGACACCAATAATAGAACGTCACTGCCTGTGTCTTCAAAAACGGGACCTGCCACCCCCCTTCCGACATCTCAGTTTAGCGGTCGTACTATATACCTATTCAGGAGGCCCAGAAATTACCTCCTCAATTTTTAACCCCACTGTTAAATAAACTAAATGCACCCTAAAGTCGAATAGCTCCAACTGAATGCCAATAAACTGGCTGCAATGGTTTTTCCCACAACCTACATTTGTTACATTTCCCATCGAACACTAAGTAATCGTGTTGATTTTCCAAAGAAAAGGTGAAAATTGTTGCATTTAAAAATAATTAATAGATGGGCCTGCCTACCTTTGAATTAAATTAAAGGAAAAATATTTTCCTTTTTTTTTTCTTTTTTTGTGGAGATGATTGCATTCATATCCTGTTTGGCGTGAAAAAGTAGATTCCAAAAAGCTTTTAACTAATTTGTTCAATTTGTTTCAAAGCCAACATGAATAGGCTTGGTGCAAATTCAGATTCATTAAAACTTAATTAATATGCATCATTATGCAAATGAGGTTGCAGTTAATGAGTTCTTAAAAGAAGCTTTCTTTAATTAGTTCAGTTTTAATGGCATCATCATTTATCTGACTTGTTTTTAAAGCCACATGACATGCAAAAAGTGACCATCCCCAACAATGGGCCGCCTCGCTGCGTTTCATCCTCACCGTTTAATGTGGAAAACTTTGAAAAAGTTAAAATGTTTTGATATTCGGTTCTATTAAATGGCTTTCACAAACTTTTCCATTCTGGTGACGGAGACGCTCTTCCGTTCCTTGGCTTTTGTTGCTTCTATTGCTTCCAATTTTTTTTTTTTTTCAACATAGCCATTTTGATCCCCTACGAGCACTTTTGATCATTAGACTATTCTGCCCACGCGTGTATGTTCACACACGGAGGAGTCCTTCCAGCGGCACAGGTGAAGCTGACTGGCCCCCGCTCCGCCAGGACGCTGCCCTGCGCTGCGCGTGCATCGGTGTGGCTGATTATACTTACGCACTTGAAAAATTAAAACGCGCTTTCTGGAGGCCATCTGCTCGCTTGGGGAAGCTCGGTAACATGTTTTAACGCAAGATTGTAAAACGTAGTAATTCATAAGAATTACAGCCCCTGCTATCGGCAGCGTCTACATCAGAGATGCCAGCCTGGGAGATAAGAACGCTTAATAATTATTGGGGAATATGGAAATCAGAAAGGGAAAGAAAAAAAAAAAAGGGCAGGCTTCGTGCAGAAAAAAAGCTAACCCAGGAAATGACATTGGAAGCTTCCAAATACAATGGGTTTTTTAAAACATTTCCAGACTTATGAAATATGGTGCTACACAATTACCATCGTGTATGGACATGCGGTGCCGAATGTAGTTCTCTGGGGGAAAGAAAAGGGAGGTTTTTGTTTGTTTGTTTTTTCCACGGGGCCCTAGCGAGGGATGCAGCATGCCGGGTTACACGCTTTACACCACAGTCGGTTCTAAAACGGAGACAAACGGCTTGCACGGGGAGCTGACAATGACGACAGGGCTTTGCGCTGGGTGACGTGAAGTTCGATGTTTTGTTTCAGCCAGGATCGAGCCGTGTGTGCGCTCCCCTCGTTAACAAAAATCGCCGCGTAAGCCTAGCATTTATCCAGACACGGGCCAACACCACATACATCGTACATGTCACGTAGAAAAGAAAAAAGAAAGAAAGAAATATCCCAACCTTTTTTTTTTTTTTTTTTGACACTTTGTCTTTTGAGTAGCACCTAGAATATCCTGATTAAATAATTGGGAAAAAGAAGCCTCCGGGAGAAGGGACCCGAGACACCGTGATTTGGGGGAGCTTTCTAATGAGGGTGCCGTCCTCGGCTGGGAGAGGGTCTCCTTTCTCCCACGTCGGCTGGCTACAGCGATGTAATCGGTACCACCGCCATATGGCGATTGAGATCATATTAATAGAGCGACATGAAGAACTGCGGGGACGTTCTGCTCGCAAACAGGACGCCGCGCACCGGGGTGGCGCGGAGCCACGGCCTGATGGATGTCTCGGAGCCAGGAGGCTGCGACGGACGCTGTCATTCACAGAGGCGGTGAGGACGTGGCCGAGGCGGTCAGCTCCACGTAATAAAAACAGAAAGTGGTGCCATCGAATGTGTAGGAACATAGACTTTTAAAGATTTTTCATTTGGCGTTTTTTTTTAATGTAACGGTGTCCTCTTCTGGGCGGGGGGGACTGTCTTACGCGTGTCTGTCCCAGCAACCCTGCGCGTGGCGCCTGGAAGAGCTCGATGCTCTCTCCATGTTTACTGAGCATGTGGCTGAATTCATGACACCAGGTCCGACTTGGCTCATAAACCCGCTCTCGAACGTGTTCCAACGAAAACGGTGCCTTCCCAGGACCCTCGTAGGGAAGAGGGGTAAACAGGCCTGGTCTCCCCCCGGCGGCGAGAAAGTGAAACATTTGTCTGTGTGGAGTGCAAGCGCGCCTCTGTTGGCTCACTGCGTTCGAGTTTACAAGGCAATTTCCTGTAAATTATCTCCTTGTCATTTCCATACATCCCTTTGAAATTGGCAATGCTATCTTTTTTTTTCCTTTTTTCTTTTTTTTTTTTTTTTTGAATGGGGGTAAATATCCCATCCCAGAGACAGCCTGCGACTCACTGAAGGTCACGGGATTAGAATCCTCGGTGGGGAGCCAGGAGGTCCATGCACGACTCAGGGCCCCTCTCCCGAGACTCCCACCCCTGCCCGCAGCGGCCTTTCCATGGCCTGTGTCAGGACCCGTAGGAAGAACTTGGGGACTCCGAACCCCTCACCGGGAAGACAGAGGGGCAACAGCCCTGTCTCTGCCCCCGCCAGGAGTTTTAATAGAAAGGATAAATGATCCGGATCCTCCGTGCCAAGAAGCGTTGGAGTTCAGGGCTTTCGGAGACAATATGCAAAAGGATAACGCTGGTGGCCATCAATCACAATTATTTTAAAACTCAATAAACATTTAGCGAGCGCTTTCTCTGTGTCGGGGCACCGTGCCAGGTGCGGAAAAGCCTTCCTCCATTTAATCCTCTCTCACGGCGGCTGTGTGTTGGCGGGGGAGGCAGGCGGGGGTGCGTTTCGGGGGAAGCGGGTGTTGGGAGAGGGTGAGTGATGTGGGCTGGATCCCCGGGGTCGGGGTGAGTGGGAGCATCCCCACGGGGTTGGCGAAGGCTGTGTTCTTTCCTCTGTCATCCGGTCCGGAACTCCGAGCGCAGTCACTGAACACTGATTAATCGGGGATGGACGACGCGGCCTAACAGTGGCATGTAAAGCGCGCGTCAGTTTCTCGCGCAGAACGGTATCCGAGGGAGCGTGTTGGGAGCAGGCTTGGTAGATGCAGGGGAAAAGCACAGGGCTGAGGGTAACGTAGACGATGCCATGGTAACAAGCGCAGCAAGAGGCTGTGTTTGGTGGGTACGTGAAACGCACAGGGGCGCTTTGAGTCTCTTACAGGTGCCGACGCCTTTCATCCTCAGGACCCTTAGGAGGTGAGGCAGCCCTGGAGTCCCATTCTGTAGGTCAGAAAACTGAGTCCCAGGATGGGTAAGCCAGCAGTGCCGGGCAGAGATGGCTTTCCTCCTAGAGCTGGATTGATCCTGTCTCTCTCTCTCTTTCTTTTTATATTTAGAGAGAGAGGAAGAGAGAGGGAGAGAGAGAGAGAGAAACATCGATGAGACAGGAAGTCATTAATTGGCTGCCTCCTGCACGGCCCCCACTGGAGATGGAGCCCGAAACCCGAGCATGTGCCCTGACCGGAACTGACCCAGTGACCTTTTCATTCCAGGGTTGACGCCCAACCGCTGAGCCACACCAGCCGGGCTTATCCTCTCCCTTCACACATGAGCACTTTCACCATTCCCATCACGAGCGGGACGTGCAGCGTGTTTGCAAAAGCATCCAGCTGAAAAGAACGCGGTTCTTTGCCTCTTTTCCAAATGCACAGACCCCACATCCCAACAATGTGAGTCGTGCCCACGGCTGGAAGAACACGTGGCCACGGTCCCCAGGCACCGAGAGCTCCTAACAGATTTGCAGATTTGAGAGCAACGGAGACATTTCTGGAAGATTCCGCAACGGCCATCTCCGAAAGCTAAACTGGAACTGGAACTTGAGGATCAAAATGGGTTTTATCTCCAAGGTCACCGAGGAAGAGGGGGGAGGTGGGCACATCAAAGAGAGGCCCAGAGATGCCACCCAAGCCCGGGGCGGGCTTCCTCCCGGGCTCCCCCGTCCGCCCCGCGGGCGCCCCTGGAGCATCCTGGCCCCGCTCTAGCTCTCCCACGTGGTGACCCCCTGGAGCATCCTGGCCCCGCTCTAGCTCTCCCACTGATGACCTGGAGCATCCTGGCCCCGCTCTAGCTCTCCCACGTGGTGACCTCCTGGAGCATCCTGGCCCCGCTCTAGCTCTCCCACTGATGACCCCCTGGAGCATCCTGGCCCCGCTCTAGCTCTCCCACGTGATGACCTCCTGGCCCCGCTCTAGCTCTCCCACTGATGACCTCCTGGAGCATCCTGGCCCCGCTCTAGCTCTCCCACGTGGTGACCTCCTGGAGCATCCTGGCCCCGCTCTAGCTCTCCCACGTGACGACCTCCTGGAGCATCCTGGCCCCGCTCTAGCTCTCCCACGTGACGACCCCCTGGAGCATCCTGGCCCCGCTCTAGCTCTCCCACGTGATGACCTCCTAGAGCATCCTGGCCCCGCTCTAGCTCTCCCACGTGACGACCTCCTGGAGCATCCTGGCCCCGCTCTAGCTCTCCCACGTGGTGACCCCCTGGAGCATCCTGGCCCCGCTCTAGCTCTCCCACTGATGACCTGGAGCATCCTGGCCCCGCTCTAGCTCTCCCACGTGGTGACCCCCTGGAGCATCCTGGCCCCGCTCTAGCTCTCCCACTGATGACCTGGAGCATCCTGGCCCCGCTCTAGCTCTCCCACGTGGTGACCTCCTGGAGCATCCTGGCCCCGCTCTAGCTCTCCCACTGATGACCCCCTGGAGCATCCTGGCCCCGCTCTAGCTCTCCCACGTGACGACCTCCTGGAGCATCCTGGCCCCGCTCTAGCTCTCCCACGTGGTGACCCCCTGGAGCATCCTGGCCCCGCTCTAGCTCTCCCACGTGGTGACCCCCTGGAGCATACTGGCCCCGCTCTAGCTCTCCCACGTGGTGACCCCCTGGAGCATCCTGGCCCCGCTCTAGCTCTCCCACTGATGACCTGGAGCATCCTGGCCCCGCTCTAGCTCTCCCACTGATGACCTGGAGCATCCTGGCCCCGCTCTAGCTCTCCCACGTGGTGACCTCCTGGAGCATCCTGGCCCCGCTCTAGCTCTCCCACTGATGACCCCCTGGAGCATCCTGGCCCCGCTCTAGCTCTCCCACGTGACGACCTCCTGGAGCATCCTGGCCCCGCTCTAGCTCTCCCACGTGGTGACCCCCTGGAGCATCCTGGCCCCGCTCTAGCTCTCCCACGTGGTGACCCCCTGGAGCATACTGGCCCCGCTCTAGCTCTCCCACGTGGTGACCCCCTGGAGCATCCTGGCCCCGGTCTAGCTCTCCCACGTGGTGACCTCTGGTAGACGGCACCTGTCAATGCCACCGACAGGGCCCTCGGCTCTCTCTGCCATTACAACACCAAGACCTTCCTCTCCTTGTCCGGCCTCCTTGCCTTCTGTCTCCAAATCGAGGGCGCTGTCAGTGCTGTCACCAAAGAACATTGGACTCCGGAGTCTGTCACTGCCTTTCTCACCAACATCCGTGGCTCCCCTTTGTTTCCTCACAACCTTCCGGACCTGGCTGCCTGGCCCTTCCGTGGTTTCGCCCAAACCCTGTCTCCAGTCTGATTTCTCTCTTCCTCTTACGGGATCCCTCAAATCAAACCAAATAACTCTCCCCCTCCCTTTCACCTAGTCCAGCATTGGGCAAACTATGGCCCGCGGGCCGGATCCGGCTGTTCTATCCGGTTCTCTTGCTCTCCCCTCCGCTCCTTTACTTTGAATTTATATTAGTTCACACAAACACTCCATCCATGCTTTTGTTCCGGCCCTCCGGTCCAGTTTAAGAACCCATTGTGGCCCTCGAGTCAAAAAGTTTGCCCACCCCTGATCCTAGTCAATATCGAAATATTACACTTATTATATATACATTGTCATGGGAGACAATTTGTAGCACATGGAAGAAGAGATAAAAAATAAAATGCCCTGCGATCTAAACACCCAGACAGAATCCCTCCGCTAGAGTAACTACGTGGGTTTAGTTTTCTATGTAAATAATATATAATAGATGGAATCATGGTATATGTCAAACCTGAGATCGCCGTGTGAAAACCATTCTGTACTCTACCCTTTCCTCCACTGAGCAGTATAGCGTGAGCATCTTGTGACATGCTAAATATTCTTAAAACTCCTAATTTGAAGGAATTAAATAGAGCAGGGCCTGAGACATAGCGAGTGTGCAATAAATGTTAGAATGACAGCTCTCATCAGTAATATTAGCTGCTATCCTCTGAAAATGTGGCGATGAACAAGTGCATATTTGATGGCATAGATATTCAGCAATTGATTTGAAATAGCCATTAACGTCAAACATTTAGCTGGTCCCTAATGTCACACTCTCATAGCCAATCCCGCCATGACTATCCACATGCATGAGTGGATGCCTTCATATGTGCGTGTGTACTTACATAGGCATGACTACGTATGTATGTGTGTATATGTGTGTGTGTACATATGTGCCTCTCTCTGTCTGTCTGTTGTCTGCTGACCACTCTGGAATCGCTTCCTATGGCCTATAAAGGTTCTCTTTCTTCCTTCTTGAGCTGTTCCGAGTTTATTTTCTGTCACTCGCAACTTAAAAGAGCCCCAACCCCCGGATTAGCTCCAAGTCTGGAGTTTTGTGGTCAAGGGCAGAGCTGTTCTTAGGAAGGCTCTCCTGGCGCACGCGGGACTGGCCCCTTGAGAAGCCAGGGTCCCGGAGCCTTGGCCTGGGGCTGGGTCCCACGTGATGAGGCTGACTGAAGGCGGGGGCCAGTGGGGGAGGTCAGGGCTGCCTCCTGCCTGCAGGGGTGGGTCCTCAAGAAGAAAAGAATTGCCCACAAACGGGAATGTGTGTGGACCGGCAAGGGCTGCCCCGGTGGTTCTGGACGTGGTTCTGGAAGGTGGCTCCCGGAGGCACAGGGAATATTAGTTTTTTCAGCCGAGACTGTGTGGAGAGAGGGTGCTGGGTCGGTGCCAGATGATCACCCTTGCCCTCGGGGTGATCATCCGGCCAGTTTGGTCAATGTAAATTGGCCTGTCCCAATAATTCCATTTGTATCCCTTTGACTAATAATGATATCGTGGCCCTAGCCAGTTTGACTCGGTGGATAGAGCATCAGCCTGTGGACCGGACCGAAGGGTCCCAGGTTCGAGTCCGGTCAAGGGCATGTACCTCGGTTGCAGGCTCCTCCTAGGCCCCAGCCCTGATCAGGGCTCGTGCAGGAGGCAACTAACCGATGTGCTTCTCTCACATCGATGTTTCTCTCTGTCTTTCCCTCTCTCTTCCACTCTCTCTAAAAATCAATGGAAAAATATCCTCAGGTGAGGATTAAAAAAAAATAAAGGTATTGTGTGAAGGCCTGGGTGGGGAGGGGCGGCAGTGGGGCAGGGGAGGGTCAATGGGGGAAAGGGGACATTGTTAATACTTTCAACAATAAAGATAAATTTTAAAATATAATGAGTTTTCTCACTATATACGTGTTGTCTCTGTGTTTCTTCACTGCAGACAGAAGCAGCCACATAAACTCTGGGGCTCAGGGCAAAATGGAAGTGTGGGTGCCACTGGATCAAAAACCATCAAGGACTCCAGGATGGTGACAAAGGGGCATTAGACCTTCTAGGTGCAGGCCCCGGGCGCCCGCAGGCTGCGCACCATGGAGCCACCTTCACTGTGGATCGGATCCTCGGGGTTGTGAGAGTTTTTACGTTAGTGTTCTTTTCCTCCTGATTTTTCCAACCTCTTTGTATAGCAAGTATAACAATGGTTTGTCCTATTCGCCGCAAAAATCATCTGTCCCATGCGGTTTACAAGAACATAAAGCGACAGGAAGCAGCGTTTCTCCTTGCGTGGCATCCATGTTGCTCTGGGTACAAAAGCCGAGGCCAGCACCCATCTCAGCCTCCAGTCCAGTCGCCCTACCTCTGCCCCCTCTCTTTCCGCCCTCTGCCCGCCGCTCCCTGCTCCTCCCCTCCATCCTGTGTCCTCTCAGCACCCTTCAAGGTCAAATGCTAATGTCCCATCCCCCAGGAAGCACCCCTGAGGCGTTGACCTGAAAGTCACCCCCACCCCAACTCCAGAGTAAGCCGTCGGGTTGTCAACCAAGGCCACCAGCTCCCCGTGTTCTCGAGGGTGACGTCACTGGGAGCCCCTCATCTGAGCAGGAGGGAGGTGGCCGACAGCTCCGAAGGAAGGGGACGAGTTTGCACCTGGAGTAGGAGCCACACAGCAGCAGCCTCTTGTTTGGGTCGTGGCTGTGCTCGGTGCTCACCCTCGGGCCCGCCGTGTGGATGAGCCGAGAGCCTGCTGAGTGGAGAGGAACACGGAGGGATCGCAAAGCTGCTTCTCACAATGCCAAGTGCGGACAAGACGTCAGAGACCGCCGTCCACGGCCATGGCATGCGTGGCCCTTACTGAAACAACGAGCTAACAGTCACTGAGCTCCCTGGATGCCGGGGTCAACGTGTTCGAAACAGGCGAGGCCCCGGGAATCGGAGGCATTGAGGCGTTTGTCCGAAGTGACAGAGCCAGTGCGTGCCAACGCTGGGCCTGGCCCTCACTGGTCTGACTCTACCGCACGCTGGGCAGGGACTGTCCCCTGAGCGATGACAGCATGCCAGGCGCCCCACAGACAAGGCCCTGGGAACGCACCCAACACCAGGGGCCGCTGCTCTTCGGGGCTCCGAGCCTGGGGAGGAAGAGTCCCATCAGCAGAGAGTTCCAGTTGGACCAGACAGGGGCCGGGGCAGAGGTCAGGCCCCGGGCAGCCACTGAGGCACAGAGGAGATGGGGTGGAGGGGCCGGTGGGTCAGGAACAACCTTCCCATCCACCCACGCGCCACGCTTTTCACTCATTCCCCTCCTTGCTCATTCATCGCTTCCTCGATTTGTAAAATGTGTGCTGGGTTCCCACTCCAGAAGAAATTGGTATGAACACCGGGGAAAATGGACAGCTGAAATTAACACTTACACTACACCGATGCCGGAGATAAAAGAAAGTTCCTGCCCGCTCAGATCTCTAAGGTACAGATCTCGGTTCATACCACTGGATCCAGCAAATTAAGGGAGTTTTCAACACTGCAGCTGAATCAGGCCGGGGAAGTCCAGTCTTGGGCCAGCCAACACTTTCACAGAACGGCCCCCACGATGTTACGGATTTCCCAGCCCCAAACTCATGCTCTCTACTCCGCACGGTGTCTCGCAGTGGCCCGTAGACTAACATGTCACTGTTTTTACAAATTACCGTCATTCAAACACAAAAGAGACTGACAAGACTCACCCAGGTGTAAATCTTTAACGTGAGCTATGAAATGGCTTTAGATTACATATCGTAAAATAAATAAAAATATTTTAAAGGTTGCCTCTCCGCCGCTCTTGTATGCACTTGAACATATACCAGCATTAACCGGGTTGCCTGTGATTCAATAAAGGAAGAAACGGTTCAAACATCTCTGATACTCCCTCTCAACATAAAATGAGGAGAGAAATAGAGCAAAATGTCGTCTCACCCTCTTTTAATTGATAGCTTGTCCTTCGCTTAAATGACATGTCAGAACCAACTGCCTATTTAAGGAGAACATTGGTATTTTATTCCCATCCCTTTTGCCCCCTGTGGAAGGAATAAAACATTAACACGGTGGTTCTATAGGAGTCACATTTTATCCAGTGGAGGTACAGTATAATTAGAAAAATAACTGTTACCCCTTGTAACGCAGGCCTAGGAAACAGATCCGTTCTTACTCCCGTGCTTGAGCTGCCGGCTCAGCGAGAGGGCCTGTGGGAGAAATGCAGCGAGACATCGCCCCCACGAAACTCGTCTCCTGGGCTCCCTGCAAGGCGGCACCACCTCGAACCCGGGCCCGTCTCGGTCCCCGCCTTACTCACCAGGACGGGGAAGCTTGCACCGGGCAGCTGGAACGAGATGCCCGCAGGCCACCGGCACGCAGGCGAGGGCTGAAAAGAACGGAACGAACAGAGGCCCAACCGAGCGGCCGGCTGGGAAGTTGGGGGGACGGGGCATCACCTCCCTCGCTGTGGTCACGTGGGAGGAAGAGGAAGCCCTGAGAAAGAGGAACAGCTCCGGCTCCTCACCCCGAGGGCGATGGGTCTCACTCCCATCCACCCACCCACCCACCCCTCATTCCCACAGGCACCACCTCAAAGCTGTCCATTTCTTCCCCATACCGTTGGCGTTTTCCAACGCGTGGTCTTCATTCCGACGGAAATCACACAGCTGTTTTGGTCCTTTCCTGAGAGTAGAGAGAGATCAGCAATCAAATGACACCGAGCAAAGGCCAATGGGAACTCTGGCCTCCGGTGAGGGGAGGGTGCAAACCCATCGGGAGGAGGAGAGGAGCCTGAGGCCAGGAGAAGAGGGGGGACATCAGCGAATCCTGGCCCCGGGTACCCCCCTCGCAGCCGTGCCCTCTCCTCACTGCTGCACCCACAAGGCCCAACGCAGAGGCTCCTTCTAGATGTGACAGGCCCAGCCCCTCGGCGTGGGCCCAGCAGCTTGACTGGAGCCTGTGATGGTCTGTCTTGCACTATGGTTAGCAATACCAACTGTACCCCATCCCGCACCTCCCTCCTCCCCCGCCCCCGCCGCCCCGACATTCCCGACCACCGTGGAGGCCAGGTTTCAGAGTCGGAGCAACCGAGTTTGAGTCCACGCTTCTCCTTTGGGGGGTGACTTTGGCCAATTCATGCCCCGACCTCCCTGAGCTCCGTCCCCTCCGTGCACGTGGGATCACAGTTACCTGTAACCTGCCTGGGAGGGTCATTGCGTGTAAAACGCAGCGTGGCAACGGGCGCATCATCGCGTGTTTACCGGGCGTCTGCTTCTGCCCTTCGTTTCCGAACCCCCGTACCCAGCACCATGCCTCGCGCGGTGAAGGTAAACAACACATGTTTGTTGAATTTACTTGACTAGAGAGTGGATTCCATCGCAGAACCCTTGCAAAAAAGATACCCATACTATTTAAAATTCAGACTTTATACCATCTGTCAAAAGACAGGCTTCCTGCATTTACTCGTCAAATACATATTAAGCTCCTACTGTGTGTCCCATGGGGTGCTGGGGACACAGAGACAAAGGAGTCCTCAGTCTGACTCCCCCTAGAGCAGCCTTGGACAAACTATGGCCCGCGGGCCGGATCCGGCTGTTCTATCCCTTTCTCTTGCTCTCCCCTCCGCTCCTTTACTTTGAATTTATATTAGTTCACACAAACACTCCATGCTTTTGTTCTGGCCCTCCGGTCCAGTTTAAGAACCCATTGTGGCCCTGAAGTCAAAAAGTTTGCCCACCCCTGCCCTAGAGTCACAACTGAGTGGGGACAGCAAACGTCCAAATGGCCTCATGTCTTAGACGTTTCGAGGAGGAGGTTTGAAGAGGGCAGGCAGGGTAAAGAAGGCCGGGGTCAAGTCCCTCTGAAATCAAAAATCCTTCCCACGGCCCCAAGGACTTGACCTTCCCCTCCCCCACCACCTCTAGGACCTCTTCTCCCACCACCCTGCGCTTTGAGCGTGATGCTCCCCCTGCTGGCCTCCCTCCGGGCCCTCCAGCACACCTGCCTCAGGGCCTTGGCACCTGCTGTGCTCTCTGCCCTCAACGCTCTCTCCCTCAGACCTGCATGCCCCCTCGCCCCCCCGCCCCCCGCAATGGTGAATTTTACTCAACGTGACCGGCTGTCCAGATATTTGGTCAGACATTATCCCAAGTGTGCCTGTGTGTTTCCAGGTGAAATGAACGTTTGAACCTGTGAACTGAGAATAGCAGACCGCCCTTCCTCAGGGGCTGGGCCTCCTCCAATCAGTCGCAGGCCTGCATGGAACGAAGGCTGCATGAGAGGAAACGCCGCCTGCCCGCCCGACGCCTGGGCTGGGACACGGGCCTCTCTCCTGCCTTCGGACCTGACCCTGAAGCATCGGCTCTCCCCGGGCGTCCAGGCCGCTGGCGTTTGGACTGGAACTGCCACCTGGTTCTCAGGCCTTCGGCGCCTCTGACTCTCCAGCTTGCCAACTGCAGGTCTGGGGACTTCTCCGTCTCCACAATTTTGGGAGCCGATTCCTGACAATATCTATGTCTAGTCCAGCCGTGGGCTAACTACGGCCCGCGGGCCGGATCCGGCCCATTCGGCTGTTCTATCCGGTTCTCTTGCTCTCCCCTCCGCTCCTTTACTTTGAATTTATATTAGTTCACACAAACACTCCATCCATGCTTTTGTTCCGGCCCTCCGGTCCAGTTTAAGAACCCACTGTGGCCCTCGAGTCAAAAAGTTTGCCCACCCCTGGTCTACACGCATTGTGTTGGTCTTGTTTCTCTGTGATACACCCACCATCCTCCTTCAGGTCCTGTCTGGTCTCCCCTGCTAAGTCCATCCGAGAGAGCAGCCCCGCCCCCATTCCCCTCCTCTCCCTGCTCTTTCCCTTTAAACTGGCACAACCCAACATCGTATAACACGTGTATTTGCTCATCTGTGATGGTCTGGTGCCCTGATTGCAATGTCAGCTCTGTTAGGTTTGTTGATATGTCCCAAGTGCACACTATAGACATTCGTAAATGTGTGACGAATGAAGAATGAATGAATGAATGAATGAATGAATGAATGAATGGCGTTGGGGGAGCTGGGATCAGATATGTCTGCCCTCCGTGTGCTTCCAAAGGGGGATCCAGAGAGAAAGGCGTGCTGTTGTTTTCATCCCGGTCCCCCGTCTCAGGAAGAAACGGAAGTTTGCCAAACAGAACAGATTCCTCAGCCATGAAACGGGTTGTGGAGTTCGGGGCCATTTCTCGTTCTTTCTTTGGGAAGCTATAAGGAGAATGCCGCCTTGCTCCCCAGCGCCGCGAGGGGTAGGCTGCAAACAGGGAAGAGGACATAAAGTTGATGAGTGCCCACCCTCTCTTCCCCGCCGAGGCTTCTACTCGGGACTACTTAGCATTTCAATCTGTATAAACCCAATGGGCCATGGCACCCTCTTTTATATCCACTCAGCAATTAACATGATTCTTTAATAGGAAGAAGTTTAGGGGATTGTTTTTAAAAGGTGGGTTCAAGGGGACACGCTTACACGAAAGCCTGATGCTAATGAGTACAACGGGATCGAAGGCAGTTGGGGAAGTCACATTCAGCACTTTTATGCTCGCTGCTCAGCAACCTTACAGATGCCTGTAAAAGAGCCTCCTTGGACGGCACGTAAGGCCTTCTGTGATCTGACCCCACACCATCTTTTCCAGCTTTCCCCTGCGCCATCTCTCCGGGCTTCCTGAGTTTAAATCCTACTGAAATTCTCAGGCTCTGCCCTGTCAGGTCTCTGTCATTTTTCTGAGACTGTTCCTTCTGTCAGGGGGCACTTGCTCCCTCTCTCAGGCCACCCACACCCTGTTTACTCCTCCAAGATCCATGCTCCGTGCAGATGTCGAATGCCACCGTCAGTCCTGCTAGCTCCCCCAGCATGACTCCTGTGCCTTTATTATACCCTTCCCTTTTCACGGCAGTTCCTTATTTCCTGGCCTGCCTCCTGTATACAGTGGAGATACAGCCTTCTGAGAACTGCTGTCACCAAACAAGAGCCCTCACCCGCCCAGCCTTCCATTCACGTGCTCTGGGGGGGCTCCCCAGGCCTAAACCAATCAGTGCTCAGCAGTACCCAGTCCCAGGGATTGGCTCAGGGGTGGACATGTGACCTAGGCTGGTCCAATCCTAGAGAGCCTCAGAACTGCTGCAGAAGCCGCCAGAACAGCAGGTTGGTACCTTTCCTTGAAACTGGAACTGGGGCGGTGAGACCTGCTGGAACCGTTGCGTCACCCCGGAGGGGCGGGGAGGGGGAGCAAAAGAAGGACCCGCAGAAAAGCCTCAGAGCCCAGAAAATAAGCAAACATCCAGGCCCTGCCCACCACAGTCGGAGCCCGAATCCAGCCATGCCGGCTGCCAGGCCTGCCCTTGAACCTCTCAGTGAAGTCCCATATGTGATGTCATTCGCAACAGGAATCGTACCGCTGAGATGCCCACCTCCTCAACCATGAGATCAGAGCGTCTAGAAGACGCTGCTCCACATCCAGGTGACCAGCCACTGAGTGCAGCACCTGGCACTTTAGTAAGTGCTCACTTAATGCTTGTTGAATGTGCTCAATGAAATGAAAATATTACTTTTTAATCACTTGGCTGTGCTCACGGGGCTAAATTGCCCAGGTTTTTATTTGATGTAATTATGAAACAGCACCTTCAACCCATTTAGTGCGTAAAAAAAATTCCGGGGCGGGCATTTGTCTTCATTTACGTATTTCTTGATATTACTGGTCCTGCTTGTGGGAGAAAAATATTCAACTGCATTAACATGTTTGTGTTGAATATGAGATAAAACTCCTAAAGACTAATTTTCCAGATTACTTATTTTATGTTTAGTGCCATTAATTCCACACGTGTGAAAAACATGTAATTATACCCACACTATTAGTGCTGAATAAAATTCTGTATTATTCAAGTGTAGTAATAGATAAATTGGCACCAGACTCGTGTACACAAATGAGGCTTTTGAACTCTGGTGTAATTTCCGTTCTCTCGCCTCAACATCAAAGGTGCGGAGCAAAATGCCCAGATTCTGCCTCTGCTCAATATGTCCCCACCGCTACCCTGATTCCAGGAGAACACACCGCACGACACACTTCTGTGGACACGGGGCTCCCGAGAGGTGTGCATGCTTCCCAGGAAAAGGGTGGCCGTGGGAGCGTGGTTCCCAAACACTGTTCCAGGGAACCCCAGCCTGTTGCATTGAATAAAGTCTTTCATTTCTCTTATTGTTTTTCACACACCAATGGGGAAAAACCGTTTCTCGGCCACTCCCAGTGTGCCAGCGAATGCACTGGTCACCATGTGGCGGGCCGTCCCAGCCCCCGCAGCTCAGGTCCATGAGTTTGAGCCCCATCCTTGCCCTGTGTCCAAGCGCTGTGTCTTTCGCACTCTGATGCAGGACTCAGCTCTTTCACTGCTTTCTATTTTTCAAAAAGCCCGCCCGCAGCAGGCACCCGTGAGGGCGGGGGCCTGGCCAGGCTGGCATGTGGCCCGGGTGCGTGTCCTTCATCCATGTGAGCACTCACAGGCAGCCCTCCAAGCAGGACGGCCGTGAGCATCACGGGACACACGGGGCTGCGGGGAACTCTGGGAGGGGAGCCCCCTCTGACCTGAGGGGCAGCCAGGGGTCTTCGCACAGACATCGGAGCCTCAGTGGACACGCAGGAGTTCGTGCTCCTTCAGAAGGGGTTGGAAGCGCCCCGGATGGAAGGGAAGGCCCGGGCCAGTGGGTGAATGGCTCCCCCTCGCTGCATCGTAGCTTCCTGCCCTGTCAGACGCCCAGGCTGGTGAGAGAATCCAGTGAGATCAGACCCGTGAAATGCCTAACCCTGCGCTGGGCGCAAGGGAAACTCCAGCAGATGCCGCTGCTACGGCGCCATCCTCACCCTCGCCGCGGCCATTGCCTGTGGCCAGAATGTCGCGTTTCTGAAAGGGAATGGGAGGAACAAGTCGGAAAGGGGAATATCGCTCGGGAGGAGGACCCCGGGCTAAGCTCTGCGGGATTGTAAGGAAATGGGGGCCCCCTGCGATGGGAGGGAGAGTCTGTCTCCTGGTTCCGGGAGGTGCTCCGTCTCTCTGGAATGAATGGATGAGCTCCTGTGGGCTCGCATCGGCACCCGCCCTCGGAGTCCACCCTCGGAGTCAGGAAGCGATGTCCAGCCGCAGACACTGGCATCGGGCGTGGTTTGCAATGCGACGAGGAGGACGGGGAAGAGAAGAGGTGGAACACTGGGCAGGTGGTTCTTGCTGGAGGGGGTCAGGAGACCGTGTTCCTCGGGAAGGTCGTTCCTGGCATGTGCCTGTGGGGCGGGGGGGGGGGGGGGTATTCTCTCATTGAGCCTGAAGACCACGCCCTCACCTGCTAGATTTTCCTCCCGAGAGAAACCCCACTGATGTTTGCGCAGACCGTGAGTCAGCGCCTTTTCCAGCTCAGAGGCCCGATGGCGCATCCTTCGCTTGCCACCTGCCCCTTCCCCGGCTTCCTCTGCCCGCCCCCCTGCAGGCACCACCTCACACTCACCGTGCACCCCCGGAGGAGATTCCTGGAGCTCTCTATGGATGGAGCCTATACGACAGCACAAGGTCAGCACCCCCATCCCATCCCTCTCACAGCTCCCCAAACCTCTGCCCTGCACTGCCTGTGTGTTTAGCTCTGAGCAATTTCATGGTGTTCAAAACAAACACAGGACTCCACAGGGCACCACAGGTCAAGAGGTGGCATGACCATGACAAGCTTCACACTGACCTGGTCGAAAGCCTGGACAGCAGAACCGGCCTCTCCAGAACTTACCCCAAGCCCAGCGGCGCCTATAACGCCGGGCAGGGCGGCTCCTCCTAGCAATAACGGGGAATGAAATGTAGCGGTGCTTCTCCATCTCCCATTGGCAGATACATTTCCAGGCATAAAAGCTCAACTGGGATATAAAAGTTTATGAAAATCGTTCAAAAGCTTCTCATGCATTCACTTACTCACGGCGCGTTTACACCCTGCCAAATATTTGTTCCAAGCACCGCCACCCCCCTGGAATGCTCGTAGGCATCATCGTGTGGCTCTGGGTAAAGGAGGGGTGGGGGGCTGTCGGAGAAGGTGGCTCACACAGCAATCACCGGTAAGGACTCCCAATCTCAAATGTGACTTCTGTGGAACTGGCTCTCCTCTGGACACAGCGCTATGGAAGGATGAGCTATTGCTCCTTTTAACACAAATCTCAACATCGAGGACAATGGTGGTGGGTCAAGAGGCCCCACATATGCTGAGTCTCCTTTTCTTCCTTCGATGGTGTTATTGCCCTAACCCAGTGGTCGGCAAACTCATTCGTCAACAGAGCCAAATATCAACAGTACAATGATTGAAATTTCTTTTGAGAGCCAAATTTTTTAAACTTAAACTTCTTCTAATGCCACTTCTTCAAAATAGACTCTCCCAGGCCGTGGTATTTTGTGGAAGAGCCACACTCAAGGGGCCAAAGAGCCGCACGTGGCTCGCGAGCCGCAGTTTGCCAACCATGGCTCTAACCCATCCCTGCCACCCCAGTGACCCCCCAGCACCTAACACCTCAGTGTTTATTTCTCTTTTTTTAAAATATATTTCTATTGATTTCAAAGAAGAAGGGAGAGAGATAGAAACATCAATGATGAGAGAGAATCATTGATCCTGCATGCCCCACACTGGGGATCAAGCCTGCAACCCGGGTACATGCCCTGACCGGGAATCAAACCATGACCGGTTCATAAGTCGCCACTCAACCAGTGAGCCTCGCCAGGCAAGCCTCAGTGCCTGTTTCCACTGTCATGTCTCCTGCTCTGACCCTGAGCCTCCCGCTTCCCTCTCCAGGGACCTTTATGATCACGTGGGGCCGCCTGCATAGCCGGGGATGATGTGATTAATATCCTTAGCTTAATCACATCTGCAAAGTCCCTTTTGTAATGTCACGTAACATATTCACGGGTTTGGGGAAATGGGACAGACACCTTGGATAGGGGGTGGCATTTTTCTACGGACCATATGGAACAAAATAAACAAGGAAAATCCATGTTTTATAGATGGAATGTGTCCCTCCTCCCTTGCCCCACATTCTTAGGTTAAAACCCAAGCCCCCACTGTGAAGGTATTCAGAGGTGGGGTCTTTGGGATGTGATTAGAATTAGATGAGGTCATGAGGGTGGGGCCCCAGTAAGGAGATTAGTGCCCTTCTAAGAGTTGTCGTGGAGTTTGCTTCTCTGCCCTGCTCTCCACTCTTGAGAAGTTGGCAATATGGAACCGGAATAAAGGTTCTCCCCAGAATTCAGCCGGGCTGGCACCCTGATATCGAACATCCAGCCTCCAGAACTATGAGAAATAAACATCTGTTGTTTATAATAAATAAACAAACATCTGTTGTTCATGGTGCTTTTCATAGCAGCCCGAACAGATGACACACCGTTTGTGCGACTGGAGGGCCCTCTCCTTCCTCTCAGCCAGGAAGTGGGCCTGGCCTTGCATGAGCTTCTCTCCCTCCTAGCACATCGCAGGACTGCACTTCTTGACCCCTTGACCTTGGGTGGAATCACGTGACGAGTGCTGGCCAATGAGTTGCAAGCGAAATAACACGCATCGCTTCCTGGCTGGAGCATTAAGGAGCCAGCGCAAGACCTTCCACATGTCTCCTCTCCCTCCTACTTGGTGCCCGAGTGAGTAGGGGCCCCTCAGAACCTGGGGAGTATGCAGCAGGAGCCGCCCCGCTGGTTAAATACAGGGTGCCCAGTACGTTTGGGCTTTCCATAAACATGTCTTTGTAATTATTACATGCGGCATTCTCATACTAAAAAGGTCTTTGCACATTCACCTGGGCGCCCTGTGCTCTTCCTGGGTAAGTCCGCACTCCCAGGTGGGAGCGAGGAATCAGCCTTTGTTAAGGCACCTCGATTTGGCAGTTATTCACCCCCACAGCGGGGCCTAAGGTTTCTGACGGCCACGGGCCACCTGCCTCAGTGGTGACTGTCAGGACTGTGAGGATCTAAGCAAGTCGCGCCACCCTTCCGAGAGACGAGTGTGCCAGCCGGCGTACAGGCCAAGAGCGCATCTCCCTCCTCAGCACCCACAGCACCCTGAGTGGCAACACAGTAGGCAGGTCGGATGCCTCGGAGCACTTGCCTGCATTTCTGTCCTCCCACGAAGGCCACACGGCGATGCTCGTTCCTCGCTTTGCAGAAACAAAGGGGGCTTTCTCTACGTTCAGCCTTCTCCCGTGATGCTGACCTAAACCTTCGGTGTCCACTTCTGCTTGGCAACGCTACAGCCACTTAGCAGGTGAAATGTGATTTAGCCCAGAGGTCGGCAAACTCATTAGTCAACAGAGCCAAATATCAACAGTACAACGATTGAAATTTCTTTGGAGAGCCAAATTTTTTAAACTTAAACTTCTTCTAACGCCACTTCTTCAAAATAGACTCGCCCAGGCCATGGTATTTTGTGGAAGAGCCGCACTCAAGGGGCCAAAGAGCCACATGTGGCTCGCGAGCCGCAGTTTGCCGACCACGGATTTAGCACAACAGGATATATTTTGTCAGCTTCCATTTAACCCATCCCACATCTCGTGATGTGTGCGAAGGAGCCCGGTACAGTGCGTGGCATCCGAAAGCCCTTTTTATAGTCACTGCATGGTGAGCCCTCTGGGTGACACTGATGATGGCCAGACGAGATGCATTTGGAAGCCCCTAGAATTGCATCTGACAGTCAACATGTATAAGTGGATTTGCAGCGATTGTGGTCAAAACAACGGCGGCAAAGGCGTGGGTTTCCCAGTGAACCTTGGAGACAGGCTGCGAGCTTGTCCGGGTGCTCATTTCCCTGGAACCCGGAGAGGCTGGCGGAGGAGGCTGGGTTTAGAAAAGCAATGGAGAAATGTTTACAATAACCGGACCCAGGACCTCACATGGAATAGCGATTGCATAGTTGTCACTTGCCTCCGTTCCTTTGGAAAACTTCCATCGGATTCCGTACAAAGACATCGCTCTGAATCGTGCACCTGCGGAAGGACATCCCCCGGGGACTCTAAATGTGGCCTCCACCCCCTTCCTGGAGGAGACATCCAGCCACGTGCGGTGAGCGCTGTTACCACTGAGTCTCCTGCCCCGAAGACGCGCACAGCCCATTTGAAGAGATGAGCAAACACACAAGAGCGCATGGCAGGACCACCCCTCCCCCCGGAGAACAGAGCAGAGTGGCGGGCTGAGTGTGACAAGTAGAAGTGGCAGACATTTAATGAACAAATAAGCCCATGAGGCTGGTGCAGGCAGAAGTGACTTTACAAAGGATGAAAGGCTTTCTCTGGCTCCTGGATGAAACCAGTGACTGGGGGAGAAGAGAGAGGAGAGGGTACCAGTGGGGAACCCACAAAGGTGCCAGGCAAGGGGGGCGGACCACAGCAGCAGTGCTGTGTTCTCGGGCCCAAACGCCAAGGATTATAGGACCTATCAGAAAAACCTAGCACATATTCTTGGTGTTCCCACAGATTCTTGGTGACCACCTCTCTCCTTCCCATGTCACCAACCATCTGGGAACTAATTCCTTCTTGAACTTGGCCAGGCACCCAAGTCAGGTCCACTTCTCTGAGCTCTTCGGTCTGAAGGTCAGGTTCCCCTCCAGTCTTCTTGGGTCAGTTCTCGGTGGCACGCTCCCAAGATGTCAAAGATCTAGACCTGCCCAGCCCGTGTGGCTCAGTGGTTGAGAGTCAACCTATGAACCAAGAGGTCACAATTGGATTCCCAGTTAGGGCACATGCCCAGATTGCAAGCTCGATTCCCAGTGTGGGGCGTGCAGGAGGCAGCCGATCAAAGATTCTCTCTCATCATTGATGTTTCTATCTCTCTCTCCCTCTCCCTTCCTCTCTAAAATCAATAAAATATATTTAACACAAAAAGATTGAGACCCAAGCACTTTAATCTTTGGAGTCAGGGCTGGATATCAGGGGAACCCTGTGGAGTCCATCATGGCTGGCCAGTGCCTTCCTGCCCAGACCTCCTGACTCAGAATCTGTGGTTTAAGACAATTCCCGGGAGGTGTTTACACACATTATAGACCGAGAAGCGCTGAACTGGAGCAGCAGTTTGCAGACTTGGCTGCATTTAGCTTTAACGGGGGAATTTCCCAAAACACCCCTGGCCCAGCCCCTCTGCCTAGACGATGTGATGTAACCTATCTGGATTGAGCCCAGGAGTGGGCACTTCCGAAAAGCGCTCACAGTGAGTCTAATGCACCACCAGGTGTCGACTCCCCAGGCCAGAGCTCCCCATTCCCATGGGCTGGCCCTGCACCCCAGGACCACGCTGGGCCCGCAGTGGGAGGGCAAAGGGCCGCAGCTGTGGCAAGAGGAGAGCCCCAGGAACGAGGGACCCTGAGCGGCTTGATAAATACATCCTCGTAAACATGCGGAAGTGTACACAGTCTTATTACAGTGCAGTCACATGCTGTGTGTATAACGACAGAGTTGCCAAAAAAGGGGCGTCAGTAAAACAAACCGGATTGTCACAGTGGTTATTATTATTGTAAGGAAACTTTAACAGTCCGTACCCCGCTCCAGTGCAATCACAATGCATAATGCATTCGCGATGGCTTCCAGCTGTCTCCCACTCCATGAATGGGGACACTTCCGTGTGCACGGCATGCAGACACTGCGCGCATTTGCATGTGGCACAGCCATCTCCCCATTCATGAGGAGAGGCTCATCACTGGGGATGGCCCTTCAGCGGCCACACGATGGCTTCAGACTTGGACTGAGGCCCTCTTCCTGAGCCTGGCCCGTCTGTGCTTGGTGGTAAATAAATCTGAAGACCTCATTTCAAGTTCCTGCTGTGCCCCCTAGGTCCCGGTAAGCACAGTACATTGCATGTCCTATGTAAAAGTGCAGAGTATACCTGTCTTGCCTACCTGAAGTGCTATTGTCAGGCTCAAACAAAACAGCGCTTAGAAATGAGCTGTGTGACAGAGGAAGGCTATGCTAACCAAGGGAGTGGCTCCTGAGAGCTGTGTTAGCAGCAGGAGGAATGGCAATAGCAGACACCACCACAAAGGGAGACTTGGTCTCTCCTCAAAACCCGCAGAGTTTCCTGTTTTGTTTTGTTTTTGTTTTTTAAGAGAGAACGGATGGATGAATAGATGGAAAAAATAAATGAATAAATGATGGATGAATGGGTGAATGGATAAGTGGATGGATGGATGATGGATGGATGGATGGATGGATGGGTGGATGGATGGGTGGATGGATGAGTGGATGAATGGATAAGTGGGTGGGTGGGTAGGTGGATGAGTGGATGGATGGATAAGTGGGTGGGTGGGTGGATGGATGGATGAGTGGATGGATGGGTAAGTGGGTGGGTGGGTGGATGAGTGGATGGATGGATAAGTGGGTGGGTGGGTGGATGAGTGGATGGATGGATGGATGAATGGATGGATGGATGGATGGATGGACAAATGGATGGATGAGTGGATGAATGGATGATGGATGGATAAGTGGATGGATGGATGATGGGTGGATGGATAAGTGGATGGGTGGGTGGATGAGTGGATGGATGGATGGATGGACAAATGGATGTATCAGTGGATGAATGGATGATGGATGGATGAGTGGGTGAATGGATAAGTGGGTGGGTGGATGATGGGTGAATGGATGAGTGGGTGGGTGGATGGATGATGGATAAGTAGGTGGATGAATGGATAGATGGGTAGGTGATGAGTAGAGATATGGATGGATGCGATGCAAACTTGACATGCAGCCCACTCCCATTCTTACTACCTGGCCTCTCATAGCTCCGGGTCAAAGGTCTGAATGGCTTCTGGGTCAAGTTCTATCACATTGGTGGAGCGTGAAAGGCCTTTTTTATCTGTCCAAAGATGTCCTTTCACTCACTTGGTTCTATTCTCTATGCTCTCCCACCACCCTATAGCCTATGCTCTCTCGTCTCCCTTCCTTGGCCGTCACTGACTCCATATACCAAGCTAGGTGCCAAGCCCAGCTCCTGTGACTTCTATGTGGAAGCCCTCCCTAGCTCAGTCAGTCCCAAGGAGTCACTCTCTTCTCTCCCATCAGAGCGATAGCCTTATTTCTTTCTATCGTATAGACTGTATACCTTTTGACACACCTGAATTACCTCCCCTACTAAAGGGAGAGGGACAGAACTAGCATTTGCTGAGCATCAACCCGGGCGCCCTCATGCAGTCCTAATAACAACCCTGCACAGAGCTTATCATTGTTCTCATCTTACCAAAGCAATGCCACAGGCTCTAAGAGATTGGCATACTTGCTTGAGGTGTATCAGTGGGGAAACTGGAATTTGAACGCAGGTCTTCAGACTCCACACGTCTACCATTCTCTCCACGGCAGCCCTCCAGCATGGCCTGCACCCCTGGTGGACCCTGTCTGCATCACGGCTGAGTCCTCTGTCAGGGGGAGGTGATGACAGCAGTGGGGCTGCAAACCGTGAGAAGACTAATTGGGCGGTAAACGTTGCTTATCACATTAGCACTTCTTCACCTGGGACTCCCACCTGCCGATGCCTGCGCAGGGCAAGCCGCCAGTGGACGCCCATCACGGTCATTTCTGAAATTAAAGTCAAAGCCCTGTGATCTGGTTCTATGGGGACCACTAGCCGGTCTCGTTGGCGGCAAACAGAACCAGGTGTCGGACGAGTGGAGTCAGACAGGACCTGGGTTCCGCAGCCTGGGTACTTGAGTTCTGGCTGAGAAAGTGTTCGGAGCTGTGACCCAACCTCTAAGAGTAGGTTTACCTAGAAAATCACAGAGGGAGAAGTGAGCTGCAGGAGGCATGGACTTAGGAACCGAGTCCCAGAAGCCAAAGAAGGGCCCCCAGAGCTTGGGAGACAGAGAGAACGAGGAAAACCCCTGGGGGCGGGGGGGAGGGAAGGGAATGGGAAAGGCAGGGGTGTGCTCCCCAGAGAGAGCCCTGCTGGGTCCTCTGTCCTAAGGGTTTTAAGGGTGGGGGACTGGAGGGGCATTCCCAGAGGAGGAGCTAAATAGAATATTCATCAGCTTTCAGGCCTGTCCTCCAGGTCCTGGTCTCCACGGATTGGTCGGCACCGGGGCAGGGGTCATTAGTCAATGCAGCTGGTCCTGAGGTCACCCTGGCATCACTTGTCTGGTTTTGCTGCTCTTCTGGGCCTGGAGCCAAAACACAACTGAGGCCCAGATGTGATCTCTAGGGGTTAATCTAAGGGAGTGGTCGTGCCAGGGCTTGTATGGGGGTCTCAGGAGGCCACTTTTCCACCCCTTTTTCCTCTTCCAAGGGGGTCTGAACCGCATGACCTGTGATAGGAAAGGTCAGGGGTCTACACCGCATGGCCAGCTGCATGCTAGGGAAAGGAAGGTCACCCTGGGGGTGAGGCCCTCGTTTTCCCAGCGTTGCCCCTTCCTGGGCAAGCGGGATTTGCCCCCTGGTGACCTCCCGTGCTGGCCTATTGTCCTGCTCCGAGCAGGCCTGCCTCGCTGCTCACCGTTGTCAGTTATCAGAGAAGTTCATTAAAGAAGAAAATCACATATCCCTTAAAATCTTCATTTCCACTTTAAACATTTAACGCACACGCTTCAGACCCTGGCCTTCTCCGTGAGGATGGGGCGCCGTGACCTAGTTTCCAGAAGCCGCATCCTTAACGTGATGCCTCCGATTCCCAGTTTGGGTTTCTTTCCAGCGTAGCCAGAACATGAACACACCCCAAGCCACCCGCGTTCGGTATCCTTCCAAAGTGAGATCATGCCCCCCGCCCCCTCCCAGACCTCGGGCCTTACCTGACAGCAGTTCCCGCAGTGACCTCCCTTTAGAACGTCTTTGAAAGCCTTCATCTGGAGTTTCACAGCTACAGGGCCTCTCTGTTTACATTATTCCATTGGCTCACATGAAATATATGGCATTTCACCCCATTAGCTAGTTATAATAACAGAGACCTGAGGCCAGGAGGACTGGGAACAAACTAAGCGGCTCTTGGGAAGCAAGCAGAGGACCTGGTGGGTGCACCTGAGCAGGTGTGGAGAGCCAGAGTGGCCAGCAGCCTCTGTGCAGCCTCCGGGGGCGGAGGGGGGGGGGCGGTGCCCAGAACTGAGAAGCCGCAGTGGATTCAAAAGAGAGCATCACCTGTGGTTTCCTGGGATGCAGTGGAAATAGCAGGAACTACGGATTTCTTCAGTCCCCCCGGGGCACGCTGCCAGTGTGTGCGCCAGGCTTAGAAAGGGCCCTGGCCTGCGTCTCTTATCTCCACCTCATCTCTCCTTAGCTGGGTGACCTTGAACATGCCACGCCCTCCTCCCCCTGATTGAAATGGTGAGGTCGTCAGTGAGATGTTACAGAGAAGACACATAGTAGGTGCTCTCCAAACAAGCTGACACTGTGATGTGAACCCTTGGGGGTTCTGAGCTCTCAGCTGTCATTAAGTGGGTCAAAAGGAATGTCTTTGCTCTCTGCCTCCCCAGCCAGCACAGGGAAGCCTTTCCAAATGAGCATTTACAACCTCCCTCCACCCCGCCCCCCCCCCAAGTCTTCCCACACTGAGACTCACCACTTACCCTGTTTGCACTTGCAAATTGTTTCCCTTTGCATTGGAAACAAATCGCACCCATGCACGTGTACCGGGAGGACCTCCCACCACAGACAAATGGAAGGTCAAACCCCACCGCCCCCTCTCTGGTTTCAGGCAACCTGCCATTTTAATTGCAAATCCACAAGCCTTTTCTGTGAATTGCATTTGGTTTTTAAAGGAAGAGGGGTGCATAAGTCACAGGATCCTTTGCAGAAGCCAGGTCGACGCAGGCACACGTCCTAATGCACATAAGCGGATAGCATGGTAATGCAGCCAAATTGGTGGCAAAACGCTCCGGAATCCTAAGTAAGGTCTAAATCACAATTGTTGTAACGTTTATAGCTGATAGACTCCTGTCGCCTACGTTGCACTGACACGTATTCTCTTTGTTTTTCGTGTTGGCAGAGACAGGGAGGGACTTGCCAGCAATCTTTTAAAAGATGTCCCATTGGAGCAGGTTGTAATAAAATATGCTTAAATATGGACTTAATAAAATGCAACGCCTCTGCGATCAATTGCTTCGTTGAGATACAGAAATTTATTGTAACCCATAAAATGCACACAAGAAATGGCATGAAGCCGAAGTTACCTTTATTGTCAGTTATTTCTGAACAGGACTAAAATGGAAGATAATGATTACTCATGGAAAAAAAAAAAGCCTTTATCAGATGCGATGTCAACATTGTTGGCGGCATTTTCCCATGCATGGGTGGGATTTGTGGTCCTGGAGAGGTGCCTACACATTATAATTCGCAAGAATTATAATTAACAAGGATAAATTACTCATTTATTTACATTCCCATTTGAACACTAAATAATTTGCTGACAGTCTTTTAATGATCCCAAAAGTACGTTATTCTCTAGTACACTGGTCCGACTTTCAAAAGATAAAAACTATAGGAAAAAAAAAAAACGTATTCCCTCCAAAACTATTTCTTGACAACTCTTGCTAGACATTTCTTTTATGGTTTTTAAAAGTTATATTGGTTTTTTTTTAAAATATCAAAATATTTTATGCAAAATATTTCATTTAAAAAAAATCCCCTCTCACTCTCGGGAGAATGTATGTGCAATTGTTAAAGATATACTGCAGATTGCAATAAATTCTGAAATTAACACTGAATATATTTTCATATTCTGTTTACATATGGGTAGGTTTTTTTTTAGACTCCCTATCTTTTTTGGATTTATGAGATTCTCTACAATAAGATTTTGTGTGAGTATATTTAAATTTCATATGTGTATATATTTATACACACACCAGAGCAAGATTACATACTTGCTTTAATTTCTCCCAATCTGAAAAACTCATAAAATATTTAAACTGTTTCAGGACCAGAATAGAAATGCCTCAAACTGTTGTTTAAAATTACATCCAACCTTCACCTCCCCGTGCTAATGAATGGGGCAGGGTGGCCAGGAGGACTATTTATCAAAGGGATCCACACACCACCGCTCAGTGGTTAGCCCTGTCCTCAGCCCACTCCTGCCCTCCTTCGACCTTAACCACGGCTGCTCCGAAAATGACTCATTGGTCTCTTTCCTGCTCGCCCGTCACGCAGCTGATGAAACCTCCAGTCGGGAACGCGACGATCGAAGGGTGAGTAGAATGAATAACCCGGACACGGTGGCAAGCAGCCAGGGGTCAGCTGACTTAGAGGCTTCCGTGGCTTCATTCATCCATTCCACAAATACGTATTGAGAACTTCGTATGTGTGACGCCTTGGCTAGCGGTTGGGGCCTGAGGAGGAAAGCGGGGAACCTTTTCCCTGCTTTTGTGGTGTCTGCAGGAGAGGAGAGGAGGCGGCTCTGAAACGTAGAGCTGCCGCATCAGTCCCAGCCCGGAAAAGCAGAATAAGAAAACACACACTATCAGGGGTGGGCAAACTTTTTGACTCGAGGGCCACAATGGGTTCTTAAACTGGACTGGAGGGCCGGAACAAAAGCATGGATGGAGTGTTTGTGTGAACTAATATAAATTCAAAGTAAAGGAGCGGAGGGGAGAGCAAGAGAACTGGAAAAAACAGCTGGATCCGGCCCGCGGGCCGTAGTTTGCCCACGGCTGCACTATGCAGTGAAAGCAGATACCCGGGGTCCTCACCTAGACTGCCGCGGGCGTGGTCAGGGAATAGGATCCCGTGAGAAGTGACCCTCCTGCTGATTAGAACAAGCAGAGGGTAGGCGCCGAGACACAGCTGTGCAGAGGTCCCGTGAGAAGAAGAGGCTCGTGGCATCACAGGAAGGACAGTATGTTATGAGAAAGCACATATTCACTATGGACCGGGACTGGGGACTGGTCAGTGTTAACTGGGTGGTTTAATGCAGATCTGAAGACGGAGATGGGAAGAGAAAGAGAGTACATAGAGCCAGCCAGGCCAGCCACTTCATCCGCCCGGAAAGAGAGATGAAATCTTAGAGGAATCGCCACGGTTGGAGTGAGCGGTCACGTGGCATGGGGCCGTAGGCTGGGCGCAGACCAGAAACCAGGGCCAGCTTTTCAGACTCTGTAGAGCATCTGGATTCTAGAACAACGGGAACTCCAAGCGGCCAGCACAAAGCTGGACTTGATGCAGACTTTAAACCCAAGAAGGCGCAGTAATCGAGTGAAACGCGCCCTCGCCGTGGGCCTCTCTGTTTCTCCCGCGGCCTGTCTGTTCCGTTCGGTGCCTTTATGGGGTCCCCTGCAAGCCTCGCTTTGAATTTTTATGCATTAGTCTCGGCTTAGCCCCTGGGAACCTGTGGTTGTTAGTACATTACCACGGAAACGCCTCTCCTAGTGTGGGAGCCACCTCTGTCGGCTATAAATACCAGGCAATTAGCCTACCAAGTGCCTTATTATGAAACAGGAGAACAACACCTACTTGGACCCACAGATTAGCAGATGGGGTGTCTGCAGAGAGGCCTTTTCTTTAAGGTTGACTTTTTATAGAATGCAGCGGGGGGAAAAGAACAAACCCATAAATAAGAAAACCCGTTTCTTAAAAATACATTTTTATTGATTTCAGAGAGGAAGGGAGAGGGAGAGAAAGATAGAAACATCAATGATGAGAGAGAATCATTGATCGGCTGCCTCCTGCACGCCCCCTACTGAAGATCGAGCCCACAACCCAGTCATGTCCCCTGACCGGGAATCAAACCGTGACCTCCTGGTTCATAGGTTTGAAGCTCAAATGCTGAGCCACACTGGCCAGGCAATAAAACCCGTTTTAATCAGCAAATGTGGGCATCACTTGTGTTATCCGATTCTCCGTTCTCCAGATCCTGGCTTCACCACACATTCCTTTTGAGAGCCGGGCCTGCAGGCGTTACCCAAATGCGAGCACTGAGGTGTTTTGGTAAAGAGAGATTTGTGGAAACAGGTGGTTCAAGGGAGCCCCGATACTGCAGCCTTTGGGGAAAGTAATCTGGGGGCATTGATGACATTTCAAAATACACGGACTTCCTGATCCAGAAATTCCACGTTTGGGAATCCATCCTACAAAAACGGAAGAAGGGATTTACAAGAATACAGGTGCCTAAGGGACTGGTTAATGCAGAACTGAGTGTTGTGGCAAAAAATAACAACAAAAATAAAAAAACAAAACAAAACAAAGAAAACTCAGCAAGCTCTAGAATATCCTCCAATAGTGAGGTGGGTGCATGTCCTCGGGTAGTCCACAACGTGGAAGAGTGTGCTGCTGTTTTTAAACGGAGCTAAACTGTGTGAATTAGAGTTGCATGTACTGACTTCAGAGGCAGGGTCATCAAAAGGCCATTCGGCATCTTCTCTGTTCGCTGGAACGGTCACTTTTCAAGCCGCAGGCTGCCCTGTGAGAAGTCTGACTAGTCAGCAGCCGCCATGCTGGGAGGAAGCCCAAGCTACATTAAGAGGCCAAGCATCCATTGCTTCGGCCGACAATCCCCACCCAGGCACCAGACACGTAAGGGAACAGCCTCCAGGTGTTTTGACCTCCCCGCTGTTTGATTCTTCCCGGCTGAGCCCCAACAACACTGGGAAGCGGAGAGAGAGGTGTCTTCTCCAGAACGTTCTGCTGACATCGCAGACTCGTGAGCAATGAGTGATTGGTTTGGATCACGGCATATCTATTTATGATCAGAGCCAGCACCAGAGCGACACCGCTTACCCCTTGGGCTCAGCAGGGTGTAACCTGAATCCTAGGTGGCTTCGGGCAAGTCCTGAAATGCAGAGGCTTTCAATAACTCCTCTATCGAGTAAACGAATAAGAAATACAAATTTTAGTCCTGTCTATCCATAATGCACGCATGGGAAAACACCTGGTAAATTGCACAGCGCTTTTTAAGGTCAGCTTAAAGCAGGGGTCCTCAAACTTTTTAAACAGGGGGCCAGTTCACTGTCCCTCAGACCATTTAAACTATAGTTTTAAAAAAAAAACTATGAACAAATCCTTATACGCACTGCGGGCCCGGGACAAGTCGGCTGCTAAGCAGGACAGGCAGCGGCACCCGGCGGGCCGGATACATGTCCTCGGCGGGCCGCATGTGGCCCGCGGGCCGTAGTTTGAGGACCCCTGGCTTAAAGGAACCGCCTGGGAGAAACCATGTGCATTGCGATTCATAGCGTTTTCAAGGGAGAAAGGGCTGGAAGGGAGCCATTGCCCCTTTGGGAGCTCAGCGGGTGGAGAGAGAAGAATGTGCCTCGGGAACTCCCTTCTGCCGTCTCATTGGGATTCTGGGTGGAGAGGAGCACCTGGGAGAGAATGCCCTTCAAAGAGCACAGAGACGTGGAGGTCCCGGCCAAGTCTACCCCCACTGCAGGCAGTCATCTGGTGTCTGGCGAAGTGAGGGCTCCTGGTACAGCAAGCGCACAGATACATTTCACTGGGTAACTAGAATCATAGCTAGAAGTTGGTAAGCTCTCACCATGCTCTGTGCACTGACGGGCACTGGTCGGCTGGACGGGGCCCACGGTATCCACCAAGCTCCATGCGCAGCCAAGACGCCCGGGACAGGACCTGCGGGGCCTCCGTCACCCAGAGGCTCAGGACGCCGGCTGCTTGGCCCTGGCCCGTCGTGCGGATGAGAACCGTGTACGGAGGGTCCGCTGTGTGCCAGGCAGGCCCTGTGCTGGTGTGTCACCCGGCAGGGGTCATTACCCCTTGGGAAGAAGGAGGCCCACAGGGAATGTCCTCAGCAGCAGCAGGGCCGGCCTGGGAGCCCACCTCGCTGCGGGCCCTGGGCCTGGGCATCGGCCCTCCGCTTGCTCTCCGGAGGTGGCGGTGCGTTTCCACACGGACGCCGGCTGAGCCCAGTGTCACTCAGCGCCGTAAGCAGTGTCACTCGAACGGAGGCTGTTTGGGGACAAAACGGACACGTAGCCCCTCCTCTCAGTGTGTCCTGGGCCTGACGACCAGCAAGGGTGGCTCTACAGACAGGAGACCGGAGGAAGCCAGACTGCAGCCGGCTGCCGGGAGCGGGGAGGACGGAATGTCGGAATGTCGACGACTCTTTCTCAGGCTTCGGCCGGAAAAGGACGGGAAGCATCGGGTGCAGCTGCAGGGCACGTGGAGCAGAGAGAGACCCTGGGTTACTTTCGAGAGAACGTGGGAGGGCAGGAAACACCAGCTTTGGACCGCGCCGGGCGGCTCAGGGCTAAGATATGGCCATTTCACAGGAGAGAAACACGTGCAGAGAGAACCGTGGGCTGATCCGGCCCCACTGCTTCCTTCCCTTTGGGCACCTCAGGTCCACCGGATTCTTCCATTTAAAAAACGTAAGTGTAGAGGTTTAGGAATACAGTGAGCATGACTGTATTTAACCTGTAAGTGCTTCCCTTTTATTCCCCGGGAAGTCATTCTTAGGGTCCCATTGGCTAGCAGTGTAAGTTCTCAAAACAGCCTTGAGACCTATCCAGGCTGCCATGAAAGGCTGTTTTCCTTGTAAGTGGGCATTTTTTCGTGTACACCACGTGCGGGTCGCACAGCCAGACAGGTGCGCTGCCATGCCCGGCTGCCTGGCCCTAGAATCGCACCGGGATCATTTACCAGGGAGACGGCCCATCCCAGCCCCAGTGCAGAACCTGGGGGGATGGCGAGCAGGAAGTCCTGTCCCACCCGCTGCTCTCTGCCGACCAAAGCTCTAGAAGGATCCAGAACTCTTCCTGGTGTGGCAGAGCCCGATCTGGAGGCAATGCCGGCAGCAGAAAGCGCACAGAGAAGGAGACCTCGATTCCAGACCTGCCGTGGCCACTGAGAGCATTTCCTCGAGCTGCTGCTTCATCCTCCGAGTCTCCACTGTACCAGCCGCTGAGTGGGGGGAAGCCACAGCACTGCCCTCCTCCCCGGCTGGCATTAGAGAGAGAACGAGAGAACGAGATCACAGCCGGCAGCCCAGTGCCAGGGCGGAGTGCACACTCACCAACGGCCATGGTAGTGACTTCAGTTCACCTGGACCCAACACCCACTCTACGCTCGGTACGAGAGCTCCATAAGGAGTCCCGGGGAATGAAGGAGTGAACAAAGGGATTGGAAGCTACACGTCAACCTGCCGGGCCCACCGGCCACAGCGAGCAGACCTGGCAGAAGGCTGAGTCACGTGGGCGCTTGGTGGCGGCGAAACACGTCATGGAAGAAATGTTCCTTCCCAGTACCACCTTCTGGGAATTCCAGAATATTCTCCAGTGTCCTCGCACCCCTCCGCTTTCCCTATTCCTAATATGCTCCAAAACGGGCATCATCATTTCAAATTAGATTACCAGACAGGTAGGGGGTTTTTTTTTTGTGTGTGTAGTAACCAAATAAAAGAATAGCTGTGAATATATGTTATAAACGTATTAAAAAGCTAAGGGTGAAATCTGCTAAACTAAACAGGAATTAATGCTTAGAGGTAGGGTAATGCATCACTGTTACTTTTTATGGGTTTTTGGTGTGCATGTGTGTGTGTTTTACCAATTTACCATCAAGAGTACATATTACTTTTATAATGAAAAGCAAAGATTCATTTAAAAGCACCTGCCAACAGGCAAATCCCACAAATATATAAACCCACTGTTTACACAGAAAAGAAGGTGGTGTTGGTGCTACAGCCTCACAGACTGTAAACTGCCCGTCGTGGTGGGCACCACTGTGCACAGGTGACGAGGTGAGCCCGTAAGCCTGTGGGACCAGCGGGGCAGGGTCCCCCGGGTGCTCTGCGTGTGACCGCGGCCCCAGCCTGCGCTGGGTCTGCCTGAAGGACACCTGTCTCCACAGAGGTCCCCGCTGCCCGTGACTCCATTCCAGGTCAGCGCTCTCCTTGTCCATTCTCCACTCGGGGCACAGGGACACTGCTACCTGGGTGGGTGAAGGTATTGGCACCAAATGTCAGAAAAAGGACAGGAAACGCATTGTCGGACGAGCACCATGGCCCAGACTGATCTTCCCCGGTGAGAAGGCTGAGGCAGGAGGGGAAGCAGGCGACAGAATCCCCAGTGCATGTGCAAAGCAAGGCAGGCCAGGGGCAGCGGGACAGCGAGGCCACGCCATGCCAGGGTTGCTGCCCGTCAGTTGCCGGGCTAGCCAGAGCGGGGCCACGAGGCGCTATGAGCAGGAGGCTGGAAGCGAGAGCTGGGGGCTGGCCGGGGGTTTTTGGGAGGGGTGCAATAACATGACTCAAACTTGGGGGACCAGGACGGGGGGCGGGGCCGAGGAGAGGGGTGAGTCGCTTTCCTGCAGGAAGGTCAGAGTGGGAGGAGGTTGACCAGCTGGCCAGCATCTTGCCTGCACACAGACAGAGCCGAGGGAGGGTTTAACCACGGCTGATGGGATGGAGATACCATTAAAAAACATTATAGATCATAAGTCATAAAAACTGTAAGACAGCAAAAGAACGTCATGGTGTCCCCCTATGGACACATTGTTTAGTCTGTATACTATCCATGAGGGTTTAGACAGAGGGATGACGACTTCAGGGAAATTGTCGCCCTGGGTCTCATTGGAAAGCCGAGACATAACCTGGGGACATTCTGTCACTGGTGACTGACCGGAGAACCGAGATGGGGACCAAGCCGTTTTCTGCAGCCCCCCACCACCCACCCCTTCCCTCCGAGGGGCTGTCCCTGCAGCCTCTATGCACGTGTTCTGCCTCGTGGTGGGTGGGCACGCCGAGTTTTCTATGCACAGGCCCAGTTCCCGGGGAGGCAGGAGGAGAGGGTCACAGCACAAGGGTCAGCAGGAGGAGATGCCCACGCCCTCTGCCCTCTAACTCCGATCCCAGGAAAACGTGTTGGAGGCAACTCCTGGGGGCACGTCTGTTTAGGGTTCTTTGGTGACGGGCACCAAAGGGCTCCGGGTGTCCCCCAGAGAGGAGGCATGGGGACCCGAGGGGCTGTCACCCAGGAAGGGTCAGACTCGGAGGAGAAAGGAAGCAGGGCGCTTGCGAGGACCAGGAGGCAGGGCCAGGGACCTGGTCATTAGGACGAATCCCCATTGGCCACTTTGTCCCTGTCTCGTCACCAAGAACAAGACTCAGAGAGAGAGAGAGAGAGAGAGAGAGAGAGAGAGAGAAGTGAATCTGACTGGCTGACTGGCTTGATTCACACATTCACACATTGGGGTGCGGGGGGAGGCCGTGAAGGTGTGGCCAGACCTCCTGCTGGGGTGGGGGGGGGCAGTTCTCCAAAAGGAAACAGGGGTGCTGCTCCCCAAAGAAGCAGAAGGCAGCTCCCTGCCCTCACACTGCAGAGCGACGCCCCGGGAGCACCGGTCTCAAAGGCTTGGGAGCCGCGTCTCTCAGACTGTGGCTGCCCTGACATCCATCACCTTCACGTCCCGACGCAGCGAAAGATCTCACTCATCAACCCCCTCAGCGTGCGTGGAGCAGCGACTCCACTCCTAGCACAAAAGCCCAAGGTCAGAGAAGGTACCAGCATCCTGGGCCCATGAAAGCGGGGCAATCCCCCGGGAGCGAAGGGCAGGCGCAGGCCCCCGGGGAGCCGGGCGCACTTTCCGAAAGGCGGTTGTCAGCTTATCCAGGGCACTCGCGCCCCTCAGGGCAAGACATTCAACCCCGATCTCCTCTCCGACTCTGTGCCTTTCTACCTTCATGCTGCAAAATCTATATTTGGATGTTTAAAAAAAAAAAACTAGGTTGGATGGGGAAAATAGGCACGCTGTAAAATAGCTCCTAATTTTAACACATTTTTTATAATGAAGGCGCTGCTTTGAAAGTCTGCTGCTTCCACATATGCGGATGATTTCGCTTGACTTATTAACTTCAGCGGAACCGAAGGATGTTTGTACTTCTGACAGCTCCTGCGTTCCCGCCGCACCACAGCGTGGCCCACAGCTGCGACGGCGTGGCCGCGGCCCGGGCCACCTTGAACCAATTTACTTCTGAAACCCAGGAGGTGCGCGAGGGGCTCTGCAGACACGGCTCCCCGACCCTCTCCCCGGGGCGGGCTGCCTGTCGGTCCCCTGGCGACGGACCAGGCTCTGGGACCCGCAGCCTCTGACACCCGAATATGAATGAAAAGGAAGAGCAGGGTCTGGCAGTGCCTGGTCGTGTCATAGGTTTCTGGAAGGATCCGCAGGGGCCTCGGAAACCTCCTGGGGTCTGGCCTCGCCTACGGGGCTGCGACCGAGGTACGCGGGTGCTCCGAGGCGGGAGTGAGAGAGAGAGGAGAAGACCCATTCCTAAAAATGAACTTGGCACCATCGTTTGGATTTCTGTCCCCGAGAACTCCCTGGGAAGCGGGACCCAGGGAAACGTGCCATCTCCCGTCTCGCTGAAAGTCCGCGGGCACCGCACCGCGCGTGCCTCCCCATCACGGGAGTTTTCACGGGACGGGAAGGACATGTTTGAGGGACACCCGTGTCCTCAGGAGCGAGCCCGGGGCTCCCGGGACATCATTCTGCCAGAGCCCACAGGTGCCGCCCGGATTCCCTGACCCCGAGGCAGCCTGCGTGATCCCCAGGCCACGCAGCGTCCCCGCTGTCCTTGCCAGCTTCCCACTTGGCCGCCCTTCAGCTAGACGCCCCGGATCAGCACGAGCACCCCTCGGCTTCTGCTTGCTGGGGGAAGGCTACCCAGGCCCTGGGGGACCACAGCAGGGTCCTGCTCAGCACGCTTCCTGCCAAGGGCCCTCCACAGGTCCTGGAATTTAGAGAGGGACGCGCCCTGCCTGCCAGGGACCCACCGATAGCCCACTGTCCGCAAGCCCAGGGGATGGCAATGCTTGCACAACTTGGGGGTACCCGGGGCAGGCACTCTCTCTCCAGGCCCAGCAACCTTTCCGGTCCAGATGGGTGAATTCCAGAGCGAGGGAGTGAACAGAAATGTGAAGGAAGGACAAGGCCTCGGATCCTCTCCGGACAGTGTCTCTGACTCCTGCGGAGACGGAGTTCTCGGGAGCCCCCTCTCTGGTGCTTCCTTCCAGCCCCGAGCCTGCCGCCCATGCCACACTGCTCCCCTGGGAAGCCTGCCCGCCCTCTGCACCCTCAGACTTCAAAGGCATCTCCTGTTGTCAGGGGAGAATTTAGGATCTCAAGATCAAACGCTAGAATCCAAAGCAGTTTGCAAAATTGCACACACTTGGCTACGTCCCTAGAGTTACTATTTCGGTCCCCCCACCACCTCCCCGAGACGATTACCCATAAATCTCAGGGAAAGGAAAGGGGTGTGCGGGCCTGGTGCCTCTGCGGCGAGGAAGAAAGAGCCGGCAGGAGGGCTGGGGATGTCACACGGGGAAAGAGAAGGGCTGGGGATACACTGACCTGCTCTCTCAGTGCGTAATGATGGGATGGAGGTCCCCGGTCACCGCCTCAGACGCACACGCCTTCGTGATGGGGCGCTGGGGCTCACCCCTCCAAACCGGCTTGCAGTATCCATAGTAGTCCCTGTAAGAGTTTGGATGAGATGAAATTACTGGTTCCTGGAATATTGGATAGAACTCTCCCCTCCAATCATCTGGTTCTCCCGCCTTCTTTGTGAAAAGATTTTTAACCGCTGAGTCAATTTCTTTAATGGTTATAGAACTATTTCCTCTCGAGTCAGTGATGATATTATATTTTTTTCCTCGTATTTTATTCATTTAATTGAGGACTTCAAATTTATTGGCATGCATGTTTTATTCATCATACCCTCATCAATTCAATCGCCACATCATCCTTTTATTTCTTAAATCATTCATTTGTATGTCCTTTCTCCATTTTTCTCAATTAACTTTGAAAAACGTTTGTCTATTTTATTCATCTTCTCAGAGAACCGGCTCTGTTTGTTCTCTCGTGTCGCAGCGTTATCTTCTGTCCTGCGCATTTCTTCTCTGACTTGTAGTCTCCCTGCCAGTTTCCCTGGGTTTAACCTGCTCTTCCTTTTCTCTGCTCTTAAATCAACTTCTCGTTCATGCTCAGTCCTTCTCTTTTCTATTTAGATTCCCTCTTTGGTCTCTTTTTTTTTTTTTTTTTTTTGTTAATCCTCACCTGAGGCTGTTTTCCCCATTGATTTTAGGGAGAGTGGAAGAGAGAGGGAAAGACAGAGAGAAACTTCGATGTGAGAGACATACATCGACTGGTTGCCTCCTGCACAGGGGCCCCGGCCGGGGACGAGCCTGCAATCCAAGTACCTACCCTTGGCCGGAATCGAACCCAGGACCCTTCGGTCCACAGGCCGACACTCTATCCACTAAGCCAAGCTGGCTAGGGCTAGATGGCCCTCTTTTTACTAGTTCCACTTCCTCCCACACACCTTGACATACACATTTGCTGTCAAACAGTTGTACCAAGTGTATTATTTCCTTTTTATTTCATTTGTGTCCCATACACTGCTTAGAGGGGTTATGTTGACATGTTAAATAAATGACTTTTTCGGGTTATATTTTCGTAATTGCTTCCTCGAGGCCTCACAGCCTGGCCAGCGCCCCTCTGGTGCTGCCCTGGGAATCCGTCGAGGGGACTTGTGGCTGGAGCAGGTCAATCTCACCGTATATGACAGCCATGGTGGCACATGGAGACGGCCTGGGGCCCCCGGTCCCCATTCCAATCACATCACAACGCCCGGCATGCCTCGCTTTGCCACACCCCAAGCGGTTCCAGAGGTCGCTGCACTCGAGAACCGGTGGTGCCCACATGTTAGATTTTAGAGCTGGTCTATATGCTTCAAAACGAGGTGTCCGTCCGTGTAGGTACCGAGCGGTACCCAGCGCTACATCTGTCCCTTAGATCCACGTGGGACTTGCTCACACTCTCTCTTCACTCTGAATCGATCGTGGTGGGTGGGAAGTGTCTGTGGGTTTGTCCACTGCTCCTTGCAGTGCCATCAAGTTCTTCACATGCTCCCGTTTGTATCTTCAAAAGCACCTACAAGAATTCTGTCCTGCATGAAGCTTTCCTTGTATGGAATGGCCTTCTTTTCTCTCTGCTCAGCCCCTCTGTCACGGGAGCCCAGCTCCATAAAACGAGCTCTTGTACAATCCTAGCTCATTCAGGATCCGTGTTGTCTGACATTAATGTCCGTGTTGTCTGACATTAATACAGCATATCGACTTGTTTTGGGGGTGAGTTAATTATTATTATTATTATTTTTTTTACATTTCTAATCCTCTGTGTCCTTGTGTCTATTTTGAACCTATAACTGTCTAACCTTTCCCAAACCTGTACCAAGCCTGAATGTCAGGTTAGTATTCATTGCTATCTGGTCACTAAAATAACAGTGCTAATCTGCCTTTTAAAAATCATCCTAGACATCAGATTCTTCCCTAATTTGAGCTGAATTGTTCTGAATAGTCAAAATTAGGAAGTGATAGTCAGGTTAAGACTTCCAAAACACATGGTTGCAACAAGCCATGTCCCCCAGTGAGAAAACGTGCAAATAATCACTCCGTTGTGAAACAATGCAAGTTTGACTGTCCGTCTCCAATCTGGGCCATGGCTCGGTCCTTCCCCAACTGCACACAGACGGGTTTTAGTAAGCAGTACAGACACGATGGTGCCTCTAACCCTCAGCCCCTGAGGAAACAAAGCAGAAGACGGACCTTTTTCGGGGTCCCCTTTCTGCATCAGGGTTGGCCACCTCTCGGGGTCCTGGTCCTGGTCGGTCCACCTGCTCAGCCCAGCAGGCTCCGCGGGGGGTGCCCGAGCTTCCCATCAGCTGCTCTGCCAGTCCCCGGGGGTGTTATCTTCAAGGATTCGATTCGTGGGCAGGCCTCTGTTTAAGAAGTCAGAGTTCAGACGATTCCCAACTTGCAAATGCTTTTACGTGCCGTCATTCAAATGCCTCTGTTTTTTACGATTAATAAATTGTTTGCAAGGCACCTGTTGCCAGCACCTAATTTTCATTGAACAGTTTTGCAGAGAACACGGCCGAGTGTCAGCGTATAGTTCCTGCTTGATGTTGCGTATAATTTTTAGGATATTCTGAATGGCATGTGCTAATTATTTAGTACAATAGCTAATTTTATGGAGCTGAAAGACTGTAACAGAAGGGCTGTAATTACGTAGAACAGGAATGTCTCGTTTCTTGTGAACACCCAAGTGTGGGAGGCAAGGAAGAAAAGGACGGATAATTTTGCACTCCCCTCGGAAGAATGAAATAGTTAATGTTTCCAGGACTTTGTGACTAGTAACACTGGAAGACCAACCATATGCCCTAGACTTCTCAGGAAAACACTGTAGCTTAGCAAAACTTAGAGCAATTTCTAAGATACGTGTTTAGATTTTATTTCCCAAAGGCAGATGAACATGCTTTCAAATTGTGGCTTATGTCACAGTCTCCAGCAGACCATAGGTCTCCTTAAGAAAGGGGGGAGCTTGCCCGGCCAGCGTGGCTCAGTGGTTGAGCATCGACCTATGAACCAGGAGGTCACGGTTCCATTCCAGCTCAGGGCACAAGCCTGGGTTGCAGGCTCCATCCCCAGTGGGCGGTATGCAGAGGTAACCTATCAATGATTCTCTCTCATCGTTGGTGCTTCTCTCTCTCTCCCTTTCTCTCTGAAATCAATCTATCCTGTCTAATAAAAGAGTAATATGCAAACTGACCATCACTCCAAGACACAAGATGGCCCGCCCCCATGTGGTCAAAGATGGCCTCCCCCATGTGGTCAAATATGGCTGCCCCCATGTGGACACAAGATAGCCGCCACAAGATGGCCTGCAGGAGAGGGCAGTTGTGGGCAGTTAAGGGTGACCAGGCCAGCAGAGGAGGGCAGTTGAGGGGGGACCAGGACAGCAGGGGAGGGCAGTTTGGGGGGACCAGGACTGCAGGGGAGGGCAGTTGGGGTGGGACCAGGTCTGCAGGGGAGGGCAGTTGAGGCGGGACCCAGGCCTGCAGGGGAGGGCAGTTAGGGGGAACCAGGCTTGCAGGGGAGGGCAGTTGGGGGGAACCAGACCTGCAGGGGAAGGCAGTTGGGTGGAACCAGGACTGCAGGGGAGGGCAGTTGGGGGGGGGGCCAGGACAGCAGGGTAGGGCAGTTGGGAGGGACCAGGACAGCAGGAGAGGGCAGTTGGGGGAGACCAGGCCTGCAGGGGAAGGCAGTTAGGGGTGACCAGGCCGGCAGAAAAGGGAAGTTGGGGGGACCAGGCCTGCAAGGGAAGGCAGTTGTGGGCGATCAGGCCAACTGGGGAGAGCAGTTGGGAGGGACCAGGCCTGCAAGGGAGGCCAGTTAGGGGTGACCAGGCTGGCAGATGAGGGAAGTTGGGGGCGACCAGGCCTACAGGGAAGGGCAGTTGCGGGGGGACCCAGGCCTGCAGGGGAGAGCAGTTGGGGAGTACCAGGCCTACAGGGGAGGGCAGTTGGGGGGGGCAGGCCTGCAGAGGAGGGAAGTTGGGGGGGACTAAGCCTGCAGGAGAGGACAGTTGTGGGGTGAGGGGACCAGGACATCAGGGGAGGCCAGTTGGGGGGAACCAGACCTGCAGGGGAGGGCAGTTGGGTGGAACCAGGACTTCAGGGGAGGGCAGTTGGCAGGACCAGGCCTGCAGGGGAGGGCAGTTGGGGGGACCAGGACTGCAGGGGAGGGCAGTTGAGGGGGAATGAGCACAGCAGGGGAGGGCAGTTGGGGGGGACCAGGCCTTCAGGGGAGGGCAGTTAGGGGTGACCAGGCCTGCAGGGGAGGGCAGTTAGGGGCAATCAGGCTGGCAGGGGAGCAGTTAGGCATCAATCAGGCTGGCAGGAGCGTGGTTAGGGGGTGATCAGGCTGGCAGGCAGAAGTGGTTAGGGGCAATCAGGAAGGCAGGCTGGCGAGCAATTGGGAGCCAGCAGTCCTGGATTGTGAGAGGGATGTCTGACTGCCCATTTAGGCCCAACCCACTGGACCTAAATGGGCAGTCGGACATCCCCCATGGGTCCCAGGTTGGAGAGGGTGCAGGCTGGGCTGATGGACACTCCCCTCCCCCCCCAGCATGAATTTTGTGCACCGGACCTCTAGTATATATATAAAATCCTAAGCAACGGAACAACCAGTCCACTGGTCACTATGATGCGCACTGACCACCAGAGGGCAGATGCTCCCACAGCAAACCTCCCACAGCCATCCTGCCCCGATTGGCCCCACCAACCTCCCGTGACCCCTCACCCCAGCCGGCCAGCCCTGATCAGCCCCAAGCCCCAATTGGGGCAGGAGACAGCCTCAATGGGCCCTAATAGCCGGCCAAGCCGTGGGACCCCACCCGTGCACAAATTCGTGCACTGGGCCTCTAGTAAATATATATTTTTAAATAAAGAAAAGGGGGAGGAAAGTTTTCCAGATTTTCGTGAGCTAGTGGCCTCCTCTGTGGGGCCTGGGAACAGTGATGACGCCCCCTCTGAAGGTTGCCCAGAGCAGCGACGTTCGCATGACGGAGAACTCCCAGGTAGGGTCTCCTTCGACCCTGGTGGGGAGGGCAGAGAGGGAAACTGAGGCTCCAAACCCTGTGACAATAGCGCTGAGAGCTTTAGACGATCCCACCTTTTGACCAGGAGGTCCACAGAACCTACACCTGCAAATGAACCACAGACGTGGTGTATGATTCGTGTATCGCCCAAGAGCGTTTCCCTCCACATCTGTGTAACCGTGAAAAATGGGAAACCGTCTAAAGACTGAGAGACACTTTATTAAATTATGACCTGCCCAACCCCAGGATCTCACGCTATCATTAAAATTCCATTTGAACACATATGCAGTGAGCCAGAACGAAGAGCCGCATATCCACACTCGAAGACTGTATCGTCTGTGAATACAGCAAGAAGACTATTTGAAGGAACACAGCAGCATGTTCATCATGATGTCTGGGTGGTCAGTTTACAAAAACACTGGAGTTTTTCTCTATATTTCATTGCATGGTTTTTATTCTACAATCAACTTCTTCTAGTTTATAGTAAGAAAAAATGAAAGTGTTTTAAAATATAAGCACTGAAGGTCTTCTTGGAGTTAGAGGCAACGCACTGAGCCCGACTCCCAGAACCTCCCCGCAGCCTTTCCTCCCGGAGGCACAAGGGCCCGTTCCTCCGGAGCGCACCCTGACAGCACCCTTTCTGTTTCTTGCCATTTCTCTCCTCACTCCCCGCACTGCTTCCCCTGAATCCAGCTCTCTTCCTCCGAATCTGCCGCTTGCTCAGTTCCTTGTTCTCTCCCCTCTCTCCACTCCGGTCTGTTCCCGGGCCTCCACCTCTAGAGTTCCTTTTCCGTATCTTCCCCACAAATCACAATCCTTGCAAAAATTACTCTGAAAACTTCCATTTTTCTCCCTTGCTGATTCCTCCCCGTGTCCCACAGTTGCATGACTAGTTGTTAATAAAATTGGTTAAACCATTCCGTTCACTGTTTTATTCTCAACTGCTATTGACTGCGAGCAAGTCTCCCATTATTGCGGTATTTGCAGAGCGTTCGGCAGTGCACTTCTGAACAGCGGCTCCACAGAATAGTTTATTAGTGGATTAATTATATGACTTTTGAACCCCACACAAACGCGACGATCCGATGAAATATGTCAGCCGGCTTTGCCAAATGCAGGAGACTGTGTTGTTGCCTGATCCGACGTGCCAATAATATAAATGTTTTGTTCGGCGGGCCTCTACACCAGCATCGTCACTTCTAGATAGCCTTAATATTTACTGTAATGCCAAAGTAATGTCAGCATTATTTACAGATTATGAGAAATAATTTAAGGCTTGAGCAAACTTGCTGTCGGACTGTAACAAGTTTCCTAATCACAGAAATATTTATTGCGCGGCAGTCGGCACACACACCACGCCTTCCAATAACGAGCAGATACCAGGAAGTTTTAACTGTTTTACGTCTTGTCAAAATATTTTCCGGTAGGACTGGAATCTTCCCGATGTGCTGAGTAACACTATTGATTATATTGTGTAGTCGGTATAACCTCACCTTTTGTATCCAAAAATCTTACGGTAAATTGTTAGCTTTCCGGAGCAGCAAATAAATCATTATACTAAATATAGGCTGTCAGGTGAGTTCGGTACTCAGCACAACCTTAGCAATTAGGCGTCTTATCTGTGCTTTTTGTAGAACCACTACTTTATTTAGCAGCACATTAAAATAAAGACTGTTTGATGGGCTCAGTAGGAAACAAAGAGAATGAAGCCGAGAGAGAAGAGGCATTAAAGTCTTTTTTTTTTTTTTAAATTACACAATTCCGTATGTTAAAAATGAGTCCTGGCCAGTTTGGCTCAGTGGATGGGGCATCAGCCTGCAGACTGAAGGGTCCCGGGTTTGATTTCAGTCAAGGGCACGTCTCCAGATTGCGGGCTCAATTCCCAGTAGGCGTCGTGTAGGAGGCAGCCGATCAATGATTCTCTCTCATCGTTGATGTTTCTATCTCTCCCTCTCCTTTCCTCTCTGAAATAAATAAAAATATGTATTTTTTAAAATACGAGCTCTTTTTAAATATTGTGGTCTTTCGTGTCGCGGGGCAAGTGGGGGAATGTGTTCCCTGCACAGTACCGACGACAACCTGTCCGAGAAACTAGCTCATTCCCAAGGTGGTTCCCACAGCATCTCTGCCCCAACAACTGAGCCAGCTGGCCCAGGCCAGGGCCCTGCGCACACGTGCCCTTTCCGGTGGGTGAGTCTGACTTGCTCAGGGCCATGGAGCCGGCCCGTTGACGTTCCCATCATGCCCTGCGCGTGTGTTTGTTTTGCTTCTCCCAGCCTCCAGCGTCACATTCCTCGGCATACAGTTTTCATTTGGTTCGATTCTTCTTTAAGACCGCCAACCTGCTGCATTTTAAAGATGTCTTAATTAGTCTAATCCTGACTGGGCTCTTTCCAGCTCCCGTTGGCAGCGGCAGATTTCCATTAGCATCCCGCTCCCCCGCTGCGAGTGCCCCTGCTCAGGCTCTCTCTTCCAATGTGTGATGTTGGGTGCCACCTCTCCTCGGCTTCCCTTCGCCTCCAAAAGGAAACGGCTCCTGAAACGTGTCAAGGCACCAGGCACACGGGAGAGTTCTGGCAAGGACTCTGCAAGGAACATCTCAAGGAACGCCATTCTGCTCAGCAGCCTCTGTTCCCAGGCCTGGAAGCTTCCAGAGGAGGAGGCGCGCACACCCTTCCGTCCCGTGATTCAGGCCTCGGGCCTTCTCCTCCGTGGACGATGGAGAGTTTAAACCACGGACGCGGTGATACGATCCGGGCTTAGATTTATCCGCAGCCAGCGATCAGGAGTTAAAGGCTTTCAAATCCGCGAATGCACTCGGCCTCCCCATGAACCCTGTGAGGTGGGCATCGTTGATGCCCATTTTATAGATGGCATTTGAGTGTTTTAATAGGGAGGCCCACCTGGCGTGGCTCAATGGTTGAGTGTCAACCTATGAACCGGGAGGTCACGGTTTGATTCCCAGTCAGGGCACATGCCCGGGGTGTGGGCTCGATCCCCAGTGTGGGGTGTACAGGAGTCAGCCCATCCATGATTCTCTCTCATCATGGATGTTTCTATCCCTCTCTCCCTCTTTCTTCCTCTCTGAGATCAATAAAAACATTTAAAAAATATTTCCGTAGGTAAAATATTTTACTATTCCTTTAACTCAGTAACTAGGCTGCTAGAGATCTAAAAATCACAGGTGCGGCTTGCAGGAGGCTCCGTGGGACCTGCCGTGCTAAAAGCTCCCATCTCCCCTCCAGGAATGACTCCAGATGGCTGTCTCCGCCTGGACCCTTGTCTCTGCTTGGCCACCGGACACCTCCACTTGTCTGCCAGCTCATCGTCAGGGTGACCAGGCTGGCCCCCAAACTCTCCGTCATTGCTCCATCCCACTCAGTCCCTGCAGCATCTTCGTCCTCCCAGGTGACCACCCCCTCCCCCTCTTCCTTCCCCCTCCCCCTCCCCCTCCCCCTAGCCCCCTCACCCCAGGCTATTTCCCAGGCTGCTCCAGAGTTTCTAAATGTGAACAGGGATTGTCAAAACAATGGACACAGAAACTGGAAGCAGCCTAACCGCCAACAACAGGGGGCAGATCCCTCTCCGTGACGCGGGGACAGCAGGTGAGGACGTGGGATGGCACAAAAACATGTCTACGGACCACAGAGGAGGGACAGAGCGGGACGCGCTGCAGGAAGGGCCATCTTACTCGGTAGCAGAAGTGCCACGCCGATGCCCCGTGGACGCACACGAGGAGGACGAGGTCTATTAATAGCGGCCGCTGACGGCTGGTGAGAACGCAGATGACTTTCAGTTTCGTTGTCGAGTTTTGTTTTGCTCCCAAGTTTTCTAAAAGGAACACAGATCGCTTCTAAAATAAGAAACAGAGAAGAAGTGCGCCTGGCTGTCTTTGTGGTCTTAAGGTATCATCCCTGTCCCACTCACCGGTTGCTTTTTATCAAAAACACTGTCTGTGATGCCACTTTGTAACGGCAAGGCGGATCCATGTCACCCGGAAAATGGCATTGATGGTCCACGGGAATGCTGTCCCCCAGGGGACACCGGGAAATGCCCGGAGACATTTTGATTGTCACAAGTACTGGCATCTAGTGGGTAAAGGCCAAGGATGTGGGTAAATAGAATTCACAGGATGCACCCCCGCCCCCGGCAAACAAAGAACCACCCAGCCCCAAAGTCAAAGTCAATCAGTGGGACCACTGTTGTTCAATATCACCGTGGAGAGAGAGTGGTCTCAGCCAACATTTGTTCAAGGGGCCGTGTTCAGGTGACCAAACAAAAAGTACCTCCTCGTGAGCCTCAAGTCCAGATCAGGCCCTCGCAGGGTTCCTGGGTGCAGCCGCCTGACACCGAACCCCCCAATTAAAATAGGAATTTGATTAGTTATCCAACTACGAGCTCGCCTGAGGTAAGACACTTTGCGGGAAATAGCGTGGTCACCCACAGGCGAGACGGTGACGGGGAAGGAAGAGAAACCCCCTCCTGGGCTGAGAGGCGGCGTGGGGGCCGCGGGGCGGGAGGCCGCGCCATCTGCCGAGCCTGCCCTGCTGGACCACCGCGCCGCGCGTCTGCAGTTCTGAGCGCGGTGTGTCTGGCGCCCTTCACAGGCACTACATTAACCGGAGTTCATTTGAAATTCATCATTTCCAAAGAGATCCAAGACACGGGGGGTTTCGCTTCCAGGTTTCCAAATGTCAGGCATCCAAAATGCGCCGCTGAGACGCAGCATCTGGAAGTCGACGCTTTTGAAATTTATCTACAAACAGGAGCAGCTCTCCACCCGGGCTTCCTCCAGAAAAAGCAAGCGTCCCTCCCAACACGCCTGGCCAGAGCCTCGACGGGCCTCCCCCCGGACAAGTAGGGCAGTTAGAGCTAACACTGAAGTATTCGCCCCGGCCGGCGTGGCTCAGTGGTTGAGCGTTGACCTATGAGCAAGGATCACCATTCGATTCCCAGTCAGGGCACATGCCCAGGTTGCGGGCTCAATCCCCCGAATGGGCAGTGCAGGAGGCAGCCAGTCAATGATTCTCTCTCATCAATGATGTTTCTGTCTCTCTCTCCCTCGTTCTTTGTGTGTATGTAGATTTGCATGTATATATGCATATGTATATAACATCCATGTATACACACAAATAACCATGTGTTATATGTAGCTAACATGTACCATGTTTATATGTAAAATATATATATATATATCTAACTTTTCAAAAGGATTTGAAGCTGTGAACATGGAATAGGACTAAACGCATTAAATGGGAATGAATACAGGTTCTTTCAGGACGTGCCAGGAAGCTCCCTTCTTTAGGGACAGCATGCGTTTCTGAGCTTTCCACTGGCCACGGCGGTCAAGGAGATCACTGTCTTACTAATTCTCATCCCCCAACCAGCCTACGAGTTAATCTGGAAGAAGAAACACCACCCTGAGAACATCTAGGGATGCAGAACCCCAGCTCTTCACAGGAGGCCGCCAAGGGCGAAATGAGCAACAGCTTCAGAAAATACGAGATATCCTGTAAATGGATTTTTTCAATATCAAAATCTTCTATAAAACTCCAGAGCAGGGGTCCTCAAACTTTTTAAACAGGGGGCCAGTTCACTGTCCCTCAGACCGTTGGAGGGCCAGACTATAGTTTAAAAAAAAAAAACTATGAACAAACAAATTCCTATGCGCACTGCGGGCCCGGGACGAGTCGGCTGCTAAGCAGGACAGGCAGCGGCACCCGGCGGGCTGGATACATGTCCTCGGCGGGCCGCATGTGGCCCGCAGGCCGTAGTTTGAGGACCCCTGCTCCAGAGCATGACATGAAATGAAAGCTCAGCATAGACACCTTCCCACCCTTTGCCCCAATCATCGCATTTTTGAAAATTATGAACCGGCTGCACTGTTTCCTGCCAGTGGTGTGATGGAGCCTCCGCTCGGGCCACCGGGGCCTGCATGCCCGCCGACACCATCCTCCGTAGGAGAACGCCTTCCAGCCGCCATTTCTCATTTGCCGGAGTCAGCTTTTCGTCCCTCGAGTCAGCACTTTGCATTGTGCAAACAGGCAGTTGGGCACACAGCCGCGTGTCCGTGCGTCCGGCTGCGGAAGTGAACAGACAACACCCCGCACCCACCTCCTGTGACTGTGGATTCTCCCGTTGCCTCGTTGGGCCGGCGGATGCACCGCTGATGCCTGGCGACGTGGGGCTGGTGCTCGGGGGACCTCCTTGCCCTCAGCTCGCTCCCAGTCTAGACCGGGCTGGGCAGAACGTTCTGGAATAATGGTCACAGCCACGGAACAGTCCGTCCCTGAGGGCGCTTGGAAGAGCAGCCCAATGCCCTCCCACGGGAGCCACCCATCACCTGGGGATGCGATCCACTGTAAAGGGCGCTGCCCCCCGCCAGCTCACCCCCCCCCCCCACCACACACACACACACACACACACACACACACACACACACACAGAGACAGCATCCTGAGGAGGAAACGCCACTTTGTGGAGTACAATGAAAAGAAACAACTAAATAGGCCCGTCCTGCCCCCTGAAAATCAGAAACCCAGACAGCACAAAGAATGACAGGAGTATCTCTCAGGCCCCGTGACAGACGAGGAGAGAAGGTGTGCTCCCCACGAAGGCGGCACACAAAGGCGGGCGCTCGGATGAATAGGCCCGCGTCTGCCTCGCTCCGCGCAGCGTGCCACACACGCCAAGTACCTGTGGGCGCTTAATACGTGCCTTTGACGGGTGATGAATACCATCATTATTACATCTGCCATTATGTGTTTTAGTGAATGAACCTTCCTTATCAATCTTTATACCCCCGATTGCAACGGTATTAATTCAACCGTCTCCGGGCCCAAGTGCTTTGCTAAATACCAGTCCTCAACTCTTGTCAAAAAACAATGCGCTTGATTTTTTTTTTTTCTTTTTGCGATGTCACATGCCAGTAGCAAAGAAAACTTAAACTCACACGCCATCTTCTCACACGGCTCCAGCGGAAGGTGGGTCCCAAGGAAAAGAAAAGAATCCTTCCCCCGTCCCTGATCCGCGCACGGCGGCGCTTTAATTTTCACGTGATAATTGAAGACTGCTTTCAAAATGCCACTTGGTATTAGCAATCTGTGATTTCCGAAAACAAAGAGCCATTGTTTCTGGAAGCCGTTGCTTAAGAAGTAAATACTTGGGTATGGCTGCTGCGCCACGAGCACTTCCATCTTATTTATTTCCGGGGAACAATCGCTGCTTAGAGGCGGGCGGGCACCAAACCCAACAACACGCAATGTCTTTTCATAAAAACAAGACGGCGACTTCCCCAGCGCCTCTGGCCGTGTCTCACGGGCCTGCCTCTCTCCCGCTCAGCCCAGCACCCTTCTCTGCCCAGCCCCAGAGTCTCACCCTCCTCTGAGACTGTACGCGCTGTCATGTTAACCCTCACTTGAGAAACCACGAACACTCCTCTCTCTCTCTCCCTCCCGTCTCCCCTCCCTCCCTCCCTCCCTTCCTCCCCAGATCAGCAGGCTTCCATGCTGTGTAAACAGGCATCAGGCTAAGGGTTCAGCCAGGTGACCAGGAGTAAGACTGAGTCCTCTAGGCAAAGTGCTGACAGTCAAGGCAGACAGCATCAGCTACAAAGTAAAACCGGGGGGCGGGGGGGGGGTGCATTGCAGCCACTGAGCACAGTGCAGGGGGGCGCCTTGGAGCGGGCGTCCCTAGTTCAGAGGGGCGGGAGGGACTGGGAATAGACTCCCACTGCAGGTCATCTTGACAACCACACCCCCAGACCACCAGCATGAAGCCGCAGCCTACAAACAGGGTGGCAGCGCGAGGGGGCGCACAGGTGGGACAGCCAACTGCTGGGGGTCAGGGATGGCTGCAAAGAGCAAGGCTTGCCGAAACCGGTTTGGCTCAGTGGATAGAGCGTCAGCCTGCAGACTGGAAGGTCCCAGGTTCGATTCCGGTCAAGGGCATGTACCTTGGTTGCGGGCACATCCCCAGTAGGAGGTGTGCAGGAGGCAGCTGATCGATGTTTCTCTCTCATCGATGTTTCTAACTCTCTATCTCTCTCCCTTCCTCTCTGTAAAAAATTAATAAAATACATTTAAAAAAAAAAAAAAGAGCAAGGTTTAAACCGAGTCTTAAAGATTCAACAGGAGTTCACAAGCCAGTGAAGAAGAGGACAAGCATCCTCGGTAGAGGGAATGTCAGATGTGAGCAGAGAGCGAACCCCACCGCCCTCCCTCCCTCACCTGTGCAGGAGGCAGGCTCACGGGGTGGGGGTGGGGTTGGGGGGGGCAGCTTTCCGCAGCAAACCCTCCAGGCCGCAATCCATGGCCCCAACAGGTAACGGTGGCAAGAACTGAAGGGGCTGGCGCTTCCCTAAGTCGACTCCCTCAGGAGCCCAAATGAAGCTAACAAAAGAGAAATTAAACACAACGCGGGGTCAGGCCCCTTGACATAAGTGTCGACTCAGACTTTCAAATAAAATTAGAAGACTCTTCTAATCATGATATAGAATGGCAAACAAGGTCCAGGGGCAGGCGCCTGCGGCAAGAAATGACTAATCGTATTTCGCACAAATGCAGCGGGCTGACCCTCCCCGGGATAATGGTGCGGGGAAGGCAGGCAGGGGGAAAGGTGGCCCGCGGTTAATGTTCAGCAGCGATCCATCTGCCCGGCACCCCCACCCGCTCCTCCATATTCATAGGAAGCGACGGCCCATCCATATTCATGATGTCCGGAGAGTTTTAAAGTAGCAAGCGCTTCCTGGGAAGATTTCAGCTCCGATAAAGCGCCTCTGGTGACGGACGCCATCCACTTGGCCCACCGACCTCACAGTCACAGTGAAGTCATAGAGGAAAAAGCCAGCGAGGGGCTGGGACAGGCCCGGTCTTCCTTCACACAGAAAATGCACCTCCTCCGATGGGCATTGGCTGGGTGCCCGGCATGGCGCCCAACAGGGGCCAGGTGTGGGCTCTGGGCTCCTGGGGCCTGGGTGGGATCCCAGCTACATCACTGCTCTCTGCCTCAGTTTCTCCTACGTCAACTGGCCAACATAACAGCGCCCACCTCCAATGGCGCCGTGCTCAGCTCCAGAGGCATTCCCTGCGATTCTTGGGTGCGATGCTTCCAACACAGGACAGAGGTGCCATCAAGCCCAGAAGAGGGGCGGGCCCCGGGGCAAGGTGGCTCATCCTGCCACACCCACCGCTCCAGGGCGCTCAGCTACGAGGTCTCAGGGTGCACCCTGCTCCACTAACGGGCTCAGCACAGCTCCCCAGGCCTCAGATTTCCTCGAGCGGACACCCCTCGGCCAGGCACCGAGGGGTTCAGCTTTTCATGTGTAATCTGATTTAGACTCATCTGGGAGATGCCTCGTCCCCGCACGGTTATGGGGCCCTGTCTGCACAGCAGCAGGCCCCCTCTGTCACCAAACACAGGGAGGTTCGGAGTCTTTTTAGAGTGTTTACCGATTCAGGACAGCCTCCCACCCTCCCGACGACAACCCCATTCGCCACGGCAAACGTCACATATTACTGGTGGTTTTTTTGTGGGTTTTGTGTGTGTTTTTTTCAATTTCGTAGAAAAGGAAAGTGAAACAAGGAACGCTAACATGGCCCAGGGCAGTGAGACACTGTCAGGCCAGGACTTCTGACGAGGGAGGGTCATCTTCCGACCAGTACGTGGGGCGGGACAGTGTGTGTGTGTGTGTGTGTGCGCGTGTGTGTGTGTGTGCGCGCGTGTGTGTAAGAACCTATGGAGAGATTATTCGTGGTGGTAGTGGCAGCTGCCCTACAGTCAAAACCTCTAAAACTCTGTCTACCCCACGTCCCATAAAGATCCCAAGGGCCTTGTCAGCCAGGCTGTGACGCCGGGTCTTGCGGGCAAGTGGGAGAGTGGGAAGGGCTAGTCCCTGGACCCACAGGAAGCGGCCCGGGCCCTAGAACTCAGGAGGAGAGCCCTGAGGTGGCCTCAGGCATGTAGGACTGGGTATCTGTGTCTCTATATGTCCCATGTGCAGATGACACAAACCAAACATCCAACACATGTCAATGTGTGTGGGAGGGATGTCCGGGGGACCCAAGTCACTGACTTCTCTCTCCAGGAGAGGTTTGCCAGGCAAGGTAGGCCCGGGGCAAGAGTTTGCCCCATCCCCACCCATGCCCCCCAGATTTAGAGGAAGGAAGGAAGGAAGGAAGGAAGGAAGGAAGGAAGGAAGGAAGGAAGGAAGGAAAAAAGGAAGGAAGGAAGGAAGGAAAAAAGGAAGGAAGGAAGGAAGGAAGGAAAAAAGGAAGGAAGGAGAGCTTAATCACTTCACCCTGAGGTGAAACCCACCCTGGGCAGAGACTGCGTGGACAGCTCCTGGGATAAGCAGTCAGTGGCCCTGTGGGACCTTGATCTGGAGTCCTGGCCTCATGTGGGTCCCTGAGGGCGCCCAGACCACCACCACATCTCCAACCCCCTCCCCAAGCGGGAGCGCTCCCGGGGCCTGTCCAGGAGCCCCAGGTTCTGGGAAGATTAGGGGGCGAGCAAGGCGGAAGGGCAGATTCAGAAAGGAAGTTCAAGAAGAGTGGGGCATGGGCGGGGGGGGGGGGGGGGGGGGGGGCGGGAGGAAGGGGGTAGAAATAGACTGAATTCAGCTAAACAAACGGGGGGAGCATAAAAACCTGTGCTCAGAAGCCAAAAAACGAACCCCCAGCCTCTGGGGCATCGCTGCGCCCCTTCCAGGAGCGGGATGCTATTCTCAGTCATCCGGTGGCCGGGACCCCGCGCCTCCCCAAACCCCTGGCCTGGAGGCGAGGGTGTGTCTGGGCAAAGGGAGCCGGATCTTCTCAAATTCTACGGCTCTTCAGAAAGAGGGAAATAGAGGGCAGTTGGGTTACATAATCTGGGTGGATTTCGGAAGGAGCACAGAGGCGCTTCCAGGCAGCACCCCTCCCCCCACCACCCCCGCGCGCCCCTTGGATGCCGCCCCTCCCCGCAGTGTGCCTTGGTGCCAGTTCTTGGTCGAACCCCGGGCGAGGGATGAGGGGGGACACCTGTCTGTCTCGGGGTCGAGGCCTCTCTGGGGGTCACGAGACAGAGCCTCATAAAGGTGCCCCTGAACCCAGACAGTTTAGGGCCGCCGCGGCGCTGGGGCACAGGCAATTTTAGCTCCCGGAGGGCGCGCCAACCCTGGCCACAGGCAGGCAGACAATGCGAACGCTGCAGGGCTGCCCCGTCTGGCCTGGCCCCCTGGCTTTTTTTTTTCTTTTAAAATTATTGTAGTTATTGTTGGGGTTCAGTTGTGCACCGCCACGAAGTGAGACCAAAATTCCGAGCCAAGTGTTTCCCCGGGACCCCTGTCACCGCGCCAGTCTGCAGCCGCCTGCGCTGGAGACCAAGTAACCTGGGCAGCCTCTCCCCCCCCCCCACCCCCCCCACCCCCCCCACCCCCCTGTCCCTCCGCGTCCGCAGGCTTCCTCTCCGCCTGGGCTTCCGAGCTGCCAGGGTGGGCACTTCCTCAGCAGGCACTGCCACAGGTGGCTACTGAAGCGGGTTGCCAGGGTCCCCTCTTCCTCCCGGTGACCCCGGCCCCGCCCCTGCGCGGGGCGGTGGGGCGCGGACGCATCCTCACTGCTCGCCCCTGCAAGGGGCGGGGCTGCCTGCTCGCTGGGCTCTGCAGACAGGGCGGCTGGTTGCCGCTGCCCCTGGCATGCTAATTCACAGCAGGAGTGACACCCACCTGACAGGAGACTGCACTTTGATTTGCACATACATTCCTGGTAAGGGCTTGACGTTTTTGGAGGGTCTTAGTATTTATATTTTTTCAGGAGGGAATGCCAAACCGGTAAATCAAGTAAGACAGAGTGCAATGGGCTAGAATCCCCAGCTGAGGACGCAATGAAGAGATTTGCACTGAGGAAAGAGTCACGGTGCGTCCCAGGCGGATGACTGCGTGTGGAGGCACCACGCACCTGTGATAGCGGGGCCTTTTCACCTTGGCGGGGACCGTAGGTCCCCATTTGGAGAGATGACCAAAGTCTAAGTGAAGACCTTGGGTGAGTATGAGGCCCAGCCAGCTGGCCCTCCTCATCGCCCAGGTTCCCCTCCTCCGGCCCTGCGGGGGGGGGAAGAAAATGAGAGGCCAGAATTCAACCTTCTCACTTACAAAATGGGTAAGCTGAGGCACGGATAGGTGAACAGTGCTGCCCCAGGCAGTTGAGGTGGTGGCTAACCCAGCCTTGACCCAATTCTGCGGACTGTTATGCTAAAGGCCACAGCGCACAAAACGCAACAAGCCCTTTTCGTGCGGTGATCTTACTCTCAGTTCCATTCTACAGATGAGGAAACCGAGGCCAAGAGCAAGTGGCCACATCTGGCATCCTGCTGGGGAGGGGCTGAACTGGGACACCCCCCACAGTGCTGCACTCCTTCCCCCCTCGTTTTTGGGGGTCCGAGAAACTTCCTCTTTGCGCCATCATTAGACTTGGGTTCTGTCCAGTTTGCTGTGCCTCCGCCCAGACAGCTGACCTCCACCCCTTGTGGAATTGAAAAGTGAATTATCTGAACTTTTAATGACATGCCCCAGAACTCCTTTATTCTTATGGCTCCAGAGCAGGGCTCCAGTGAGAGGCATCTTAGGCTGATGGGGGTTAAGCAGGCAGGTGTGCTGGTCCTGACACCTAAAGCAAAGCCACAGGGATGCATTGTTTTAAGAGGTTCAAGTTCACAGCTTCCTGTATGGAAGCCTCTTCATTTTCCTGGAGCCAAGCTTAAACGCCTCTAAAAACCTGGCCTGCCAATATCCTGTAGCCGTTAATTAAGCTTCCTAACTTTACCTGATGTTTATAGTGGCATGGTGTGAATTGCAAAATAAATTAGAAGCCTCAGCAAAGAAACTGAGGTTTCCCATACAATAAGAGATGCAAAACCCAGGGACAGTCTCCTCTTAGGGAATGTCCTCGCCCTGGCATTTCTTTCTAAGGGGGAACAGGGGCTTTGGGGAAAAGCCCCAGGGTTCATCAGTTTCCCCTGGCACCACAGTCTGGGCTGGTAATTCTGCAAAGACCAGGCAGTGAAAAAGAAGCAAGAAGAAAATAAGTGGAATGTGTGAGGAAGGCGTCCCTTTGTCATGTCGGAAACCGAAACAGAAAGGATTCGTGCCATTAAAAGCAACGACAGAAAACAGAATGAGGAGATGACGTAATGCGCGTTCAAAAGCAGAGCCCAGGTAAAATGTATAATTGCTTTTTTATTTTTTAAGCAACCTGTATGAATTTGGAAACAGAAAACATATTTAAGAGAAGGGCATTAAAAAAAAAGAAAAAGGAAGAAACCCACACACGGAGAAACAGCTGATGTGTTTCAAACCGCCAGCCTAGAAGGTGTTCTTAAGATAAAGTCTTTAGAACATTATTTCTCAATTTTAAAATTTACATATGTGCTTTCTTCCTCCCGTAAATGTCAGGCCTGGGAAGAAAGGGTTGAGGAGGCCTTGAAACCTGAGCCCAAAATTGCTGTTGTAAAACGCGGCAGATCTGCAAGCTTTGATGCACAGGGGAAGGAAACCTTGTGCTTCCCTCAGATAAATCCGTTACAAGGAAAAGAATCCTGCCAGTTACTCACAGCAATTCGATTCCTAAAATTTTGAGAGAATCAAGAGCCCAAGCTATTGAATGATTTGATCATTTGCTTTACCATTAGGGTTTTGCCGTCTGCCTCTCAAACAAATGCAAGAATGAAATACGTTTTCATCATCCTGGCTATTTATAGTTTTACTAGTGGCCCGATGCATGAAATTCATGCACATTAAAAGGGGATTAATTAGAGGAAATAATTTAATATTGCTATTTGCCCTTTCTCTATATTAGAAGTGTCAGAGATGAAAGAAAATTAGTAAAATGTATATGAAAACCTTCCTCCTGTCAGAGTCTGGGGCGCACCACGGGACTCAGAGTCAAGTCCCTGCACACCCACATGCACCTTAAAATTGCGTAAGACCCAGACCTGGCCGGCCCCCCGCCATTGGGCTAGATCCAGACCCAGCCAGTCCCACCCTTGTCAAGCCCTGCTGGGCAGGGGGCATAGCCTGAAGTCCCCCATCAAGCCCTGCCAGGCAGGGGGGCACAGCCTCAGGTCCCCCAGTCCAGCACTGGGAGGGGGGGGGCGCAGCCTCAGGTCCCCCATCAAGCCCCGCTCAGCAGGGGTGCAGCCTGAGTTCCCCCGACCCAGAACTGGGGGTGCACCTTGAGGTACCCTGTAAGCCCCACCTGGTGGGGGGCGTGGCCTGAGGTCCCCCAGCCTGATGCCAGGGCAGAGGGCATGGCCTGAGGTCCCCTGTCAAGCCCCATGGGGGCAGGGGAGGGCATAGCCTCAGGTCCCTGCTGATTGCTCGTTAAGGCTCTTTATGGGAACTTGGCCTCAGCTGTGGGTGCAGCCATCTTTGTGACAGAGTGATGGTCAATTAGCATATTCCCTCTTTATTAGACAGGATACTATTTTTTCATGTCCTGTTGTAAAAAGCTTGGCGTGAAGAAGAAACCGAAGACTTCCTTGCTGGTGAGTGGAAGGAGGCACACTTCTCCTCTGTCCCGGGACACTCAGCCGCACCCTCACCCATCTGGGCATCCCGGGCCCACTGTGGTCTGGGCATTTCAGCCCCTGGCTGTCTGGGCCCCGTGTTAACTGCACGCTGTCTGGAGTTCTCTCGTGTTTATGGGACTGTCCCGCAGCACAAATTATTATGGACCAACTCCAGTGGTTCTTTGTCTAGTTTTGTTTCCCACTCTGGCCACAAAATTGTGCATGACCTTCCTTGTGACTTGGGGCTTTTGATCTTTGACATAGACAGCCTTGAACTTTTAGAGACATCAAGAAATATTCCTCGCCCTGACCGGTTTGGCTCAGTGGATAGAGCGTCTGCCTGAGTAGACTGAAGGGTCCCAGGTTCGATTCCGGTCAAGGGCATGTACCTTGGTTGTGGGCACATCCCCAGTAGGAGGTGTGCAGGAGGCCGCTGATCGATGTTTCTCTCTCATCGATGTTTCTAACTCTCTATCCCTCTCCCTTCCTCTCTGTAAAAAATCAATAAAACATATTAAAAAAAAAAAAAAAGAAAAAGAAATATTCCTCACTGTAGCCGGTTTGGTTCAGTGGATAGAGTGTCAGCCTGCGGACTGAAGGGTCCTGGGTTCGATTCCGGTCAAGAGCACATACCTCGGTTGCAGGCTCCTCCCCGGCCCGGCTCTGGTCAGGGTGCATGCAGGAGGCAACCAACCGATGTGTTTCTCTCACACCAATATTTCTCTTTGTCTTTTCCTCTCTCTTCCACTCTCTAAAAAATCAATGAAAAAATATCCTCAGATGAGGATTAAAAAGAAAGAAATATTCCTAATTCTCCATGAACAGGAAGTGGCCCAGTAAAAATGAAATGCTGTTATTATCATCAGCTTTCTTTCTTTCCACACTCCAGACCAGGGGTCCTCAAACTTTTTAAACAGGGGGCCAGTTCACTGTCCCTCAGACCGCTGGAGGGCCGGACTATAGTTTAAAAAAAAAAAACTATGAACAAATTCCTATGCGCACTGCAGGCCCGGGACGAGTCGGCTGCTAAGCAGGACAGGCAGCGGCACCCGGCGGGCCGGATACATGTCCTCGGCGGGCCGCATGTGGCCCACGGGCCGCAGTTTGAGGACGCCTGCTCCAGACTGTTCGGGCACCCCACCATGTGCAAGGTCAATGTTTGTTTCCGTGAAAGAATGAGCTTTGGATCCAACGTGAAGACACGAGATCGAGCCCAGCCCCTGGCGCCGAGTCCCTGCGAGTAGGACACTACCCTCCCTCTCCCGCCTGTGACGTGGGGCTGTGAGGATCCGCCTCTGTTCACAGAGGTGTGGCGATGGTGGAGACGGAGACGATGGCTGGCATCCACTGGGCACTTACTTTGCGTCAATTCCGTCTTTACGCATTTGCGTCTAATTCTCAGCATGACCCTCGGAGCTAGAATTTTTGTGCACTCCCAGCCCACAGAGGAGGAAACGGAGGCACAGGGAGGTGGAGTGGCTGACCCATGTCACAGAGTAAAAGGCAAAGCCCTCGGGGTCATTTCACTCTGAGCCTCTGTAGGTCGAATTCGAAAGTGCATCCAAAAGATGCTTTGATGCTATTGAAAAAAAAAAAATGCGCCCAGTGCTCGAGATTATATGCACATGGAACCCTTTTGCGGTCGCGTGGATTTATGATGCTTTCGTAGGGGTCCAGAGGGCTGAACCCAGGTTTGCCACAAGTACCTGCCCTGGTTTGTGAACTAGCAATGCTTTCCACTTGTGACATTCTGGGCTTTCTTTACATAACCAAACCCTGCTCTTGGCCCCATCCCGGGAGGCAGGCAGGATGAAGGTTTTGGGGAAACTGAAATTCCTTTGACCATAAATGAACCACGTAGGGAAATGACGCTCACGTTTGCTGAGAGATTGGGCGTCATAATCGAGGCTTCCAAAAACGCCTGGCGCACGTGCAGGATGGCAAACGCCAACTCGGAAACAGCGCAGCTCCTCGCTGCACCGACTGTGACCTTGGGCAAGGTCACCTCTCTCCCCTCAGCCCAGTGGTCGGCAAACCGCGACTCGCGAGCCACATACGGCTCTTTGGCCCCTTGAGTGTGGCTCTTCCACAAAATACCACGTACGGGCGCGCACGTACAGTGCAATTGAAACTTCGTGGCCCATGCGCAGAAGTCGGTTTTCAGCTCTCAAAAGAAATTTCCATCGTTGTACTGTTGATATTTGGCTCTGTTGACTAATGAGTTTGCCGACCACTGCCTTAGCCCTAGGCCCCTCATCTCTAAGTTGGGAAGCTAAAACTGCCCATCGTGCCCTGGCTGGTTTGGCTCAGTGGGTAGAGCATCGGCCTGCGGACTGCAGGCTCCCAGGTCTGATTCCAGTCAAGGGCACATGCCTGGGTTACAGGCTCCATCCCCAGTAGGGGGCATGCAGGGGGCAGCCCCTCCATGATTCTCTCTCATCACTGATGTTTCTCTCTCTCTCCCTCTCCTTCCTCTCTGAAATCAATGAAAATATATTTTTAAAAAAATAAAATTAAATAAATAAAACTGCCCATCATGCCAACCTCACCGGATTGGATTAAGGACCCAGTGAAATGGTGGGTGGATGGGGACTTGCCAGAGAGCACCCGAAACACGGACAGGCTCCTGAGTTCAGTGTTCGTGCCCGGCCTGTCCTTGGCTCTCCAGGCATTCTTACTATGCACCTTTCTCAGTTCTCGCTCTGGATTTGTTTAGACCAGGGGTGGGAAAACTTTTTGACTCGAGGGCCACAGTGGGTTCTTAAACTGGACCAGAAGGCCGGAACAAAAGCATGGATGGAGTGTTTGTGTGAACTAATATAAATTCAAAGTAAAGGAGTGGAGGGGAGAGCAAGAGAACCCTCCGCTCTTTCGGCTCCGCGGGCCGGATAGAACAGCCGAACGGGCCGGATCCGGCCTGCGGGCCGTAGTTTGCCCACAGCTGGTTTAGACTCTACACTGAGTGGCCAGATGATGATGATCTCTGAACGCATGATAATCTGGCCCCTCAGCGTATATCCTATATAATAAAAGGCTAATATGCAAATTGTCCCCTCGACCAGGAGTTCGACCAGCAGGCAGGCCGGCCAACCGCCCATGTCCCCTCCCCCTGGCCTGGCTGGCCGGACCCCACCCATGCACAAATTCATGCACCGGGCCTCTAATATATAGAGAGTGGCCAGATTATTATGCGTTCAGAGATCATCATCATCTGGCCACTCAGTGTATTTACCAAAGAGGCAGGGCCCGCGTCTGGACTGTGGGTGGGATTTCAGTGCCCCCTTGGTCCTCTCACTCTGTGGATGAGGGTGGTTCTGCCCTTCCTCCCAGCTCACTGCCCCCCCCCAACCTCCCCACTCCCTCCGAGCGCCCGCACCTTTCAGAACAGACCTAGAACGGGAAAGTTCCTGAAGAGAAGGGCGCAGACTCGCTCCCAGCAGCTGGTCCGTTTCCCTGGTTACATTCCTGCGGCGTCTCGGTGAAAACCAGCATTGTCAGCCACCTGCCCGTGGGAAACACGAGCCCACCTGGGCAGTCTATGACCTTAGGTTTCAGGGAAAGAGTGGCTTTTCCCCGCTTTGACTTAGTACCTTGGCAAAAGGGTGGGTCCCTCGTGTTGACACCCACTTCTATCATGTGTATGTTCCTAAGAATCGTATTCACAGCGTCAGTGATGTGTGATTTTATAACTCAGCTGTTTTCCTCAAGTGCCGAGCAGAGCGGCCTAGAAAACAGCACCCATATGCCCTAGCTGGTGTCGCTCAGTGGATAGAGTGTCGGCCTGCAGACGGAAAGGCCCCGGGTTCCATTCCAGTCAAGGGCACGTGCCCAGGTTGCAGGCTCAGTCCCCCAGTAGGGGGCGTGCAGAAGGCAGCCAATCAGTGATCTCTCTCATCAGTGATGTTTCTCTCTCCCTTTCCAAAATAAATAAAAATATATTATAAAAAAGAAAGAAAGTGGCATCAATGCAATTACAAAGGCTTTTTTCTTGGCGATGCATTTCAGAGCTTCCCAGACATTGTTCCTGGATGGAAAGGGAGCTTGTCTTTTCTAAATGCACAGCCCACCTGCTAATAATGAGGCCGCACTCCCTTCCCTGGCTGATGTTATGAACCCAAAAACGACTGTGTAGGTGGGACCCCTCCTTCTCCAAAAGCCACCAGCCACATCCTAACTAAAGCCGCATGTTAGGAAATGTATTTATTTCACTTTATTTAAAATATTTATCGGTGCCTATGGCGTGCCCAGCGCTGGGGTAAGGTTTAACGACGCAATCTTAGTCTGCGCCTGGTGTGTTGTGGTATGAAGTCACGCCAGAGTATCTCTCTATTAAAATGTGTTTTCTAATATGTGCCCGAGTCTTTTTCTCGGGGCAATAAAACAATGTTTCATTAACGATGGACACACAGTAGGGCGTGTGACCCCAGTTCTTTGCGCTTTAAACATGAGGCCTCCTCTCCCCGAACATTTTCACAGCAACTTGATCACTATTTGACATGAATACAATTCAGGAGGATTGACTCATTATGCAATTTTTAAAAACTCTCGAATGGTGATTGTCAAATAATGATGGTTTGGCTGAGCAGTTTTGATGTTCTGAGAGTAGCCTTCTACATCTACCCCGCTGAAAAAACTCGCAAGAATTTCAAAGTAAAATGAAAGGATGGAGAATTCACAGAAACTCAGCACCAAAGAGTTCCACCAAACACTGATCCTACTCACCATGAACACTGATAACATTAGTCGATGTGTCTTTGTTGGATGAAGGGGTCAGAGCGAACAAAATCAACATTTGTTGAGTATCTGCTGTGTGCCAAAAACTGGGCGAGGTATTTTCACATGTATCAGCCGCCTAAGAAGCAGATAATCACTTCCCTGTATAGGAGTGTGGAGGAAGAAAATATTAACTCAGAGAGGTTAAGCTACTTGTTTGATGCCACACAGCATTGAGTGACTAAGGTTCTCATCACACAGCAATCACTCTGATCCCACAGCCCATGTTAATTCTCCCCTGTCCGCCCTGGGCTGCTGCTTATCACCAATCAGCTGCAAGAGCATCACTACAAATTGAAAAAAAGAAATACAGTCTAAAGGGAAAAGTTCATCCGGAACCGATACCCATCAAACAGTCACTTCTCTTTGCAGTCTTTTCTCCCGCCTGCTGTTCTCACCACCATCCTACTGGGCTGGAGAAGGATCGAGTCCGCGCACAAAGCCTCAAGACCACTACAATCGTCCATTGTCTGTGCTTTCTCCAGAATTCGGCATGTCAGTGTGTAGATCTCCAGGCTAAACAGGGCAGCAAGTCTACTGCTCACCTGACATCCTGCCCCACCCCAGGTGGCTCCGAGGGCCGCAGGTGCATGGTGCTGGCCGGGGCCATGTGGTCGGCCTCCCGGCTCATCCGCGTCTGTTTTTCACCGAGTACCACCCACACCCCTACCGCTGCGCTGACAATCCCCTGCCTGTTCTCCCCCAAACACAATGGAAAGTTAATTGAATGTTTTATGCCCTCGCAATATCAAAGAAATGAAAAGCACGTAGGTTTCTACCATATTTCAATAATCAGTGCATTCATTTTTACCTTTTAACTGACACTTGTACTAATTTCCTTAAATGCTCTCCCCGGTTCTCTTCTGATCTGTCTGCTTTGTCGGCTGACGAGGAGGGCCGACTTCAGATGCGGAAAGATTAGCTCTGGTTGCCTTAATAGCACAATTACGGGTCCTGTGATGTCTCTATCATAAAAGAGCGGGGACAGACTCTTAAAGTCACACGAGTTTATTACAAGAGTGGCAGGAATCATTTTAATTACTTGACTCTACAAAAGTTATCAAGATCGCCCTAGTTGTCTGGTGCCATTTAGAAATTGCTGTGGGTAGAATGGGAGAACAGCATTAAGTAACGCCCCCCCCCCGACCCCCACCCCTTTAATCTGTTCTACATTTTAACCTTGAGCCCACATTTTTACAGACCGCAGGTATAGGATGGTCTTGGGTAATGCAGAATAGGTTTGTTTCTCTGCGTAGCCTTCAAGATGAGCTAGAAACCATCACTCTAAGTACTATTTGTGGCTTCCTATTTAAAGCTCAGGAAAAACAAAGAAGAAACTCCTGTAATTTTGTCCAACGCGTACAATGTTTAAATTCAGCAGTGACTGCAGTTCAAAAGACCAGATGTTCTTGTGTATTTATATAATTATTTTGCACAATAGCTTACCACCAGCAAAAAAAAAAAAAAATCAAAGCAAATTGTTGTATTCGGCATTTGTATGCTTGACCAAAAAAAAAAAAAAATGTAGAGATTGCATTATATTGAATTAATTCTAATTTTATTAAACCCAAAAAAGAGGGGATGAGGGAGGAATAAGTGGAGCGGCAGGCATCTTAGTCTCAGACGGAATTAAGTCCGAGCATAAGCATTGATGGGAGAAGAAAGGCCCTCGCGCTAAGGCGCAGGGAGGGGCCGGGCGGGATGACGCACTGTCAGTCTATTTTAGGATGAACATTTGTTAAATTCTAATGAAAAATGTTGCACTTGAACGCTGGCAAAGAGACAATTAGTACTTTCCCCAGCCCTGCCAAGACGCAAATGAAAAAGAAAAAAAAAAAGAAAGAAAGAAAGAAGAGCAGAAAGAATTTTAAAAGTAAAACAACAGCTACGAGACAGACGCACTTTTAGAAGAACCTGGCCGGGGGCTGTGTGGTGGTGAAACCAGACGTTTCCAACAAAAATGAGCTGAAACTAAAGGGACCCTGAGTTACGTTACATGTGGACACTCAGGTGGGAGATGACACAGGTTCCCCTAACGAAGGGCTGTTCTGATGATGTGATGATTCATTTACAAAGCAGGTCCTGGCAAGCAAGGGTGCTCACCTCAGAGGAAGGATTCTGGGGTATCATCGAATGAGTAGCCTACATGGCAATTAAAACACGATTTCGATTCTTAAGTTTGTATCTTTCTCACTCTTTTTTTTTTAAATATATATTTTATTGATTTTTCACAGAGAGGAAGGGAGAGGGATAGAGAGTTAGAAACATCGATGACAGAGAAACATCGATCAGCTGCCTCCTGCACACCTCCTACTGAGGATGTGCCCGCAACCAAGGTACATGCCCTTGACCGGAATCGAACCTGGGACCTTTCAGTCCGCAGGCCGACGCTCTATCCACTGAGCCAAACCGGTTAGGGCTCTTTCTCACTCTTTGTTCACATAGATGATCAGTGTGAAAAAATGTGGGAGGCGGAGACTTGATATAAATAAGTAGCACATCATGAAAGAAGAAAACCTTTTCTCATTAAATATGATTCAGATTCAGTAACTATTTTTTTTCCTTATAGACAAAAAAAAATTGCTTTTAGTCCTAGCCGGTTTGGCTCAGTAGATAGAGCGTCAGCCTGCAGGCTGAAGGGTCCCGGGTTCGATTCCCATCAAGGACACTTACCTCCGTTGCGGGCTCCTCCCGGGCCCTGGTCAGGGCTCTTGCAGGAGGCAACCAATCGATGTGCTCCTCTCATATTGGTATTTCTCTCTGTCTTTCCCTCTCTCTTCCACTCCCTCTAAAAATCAATGGAAAAATATCCTCGGGTGAGGATTAAAAAAAAAATGCTGTTACTTAAGAGATATGAGACATAGAGGCCCAGAGAGGGGTTCCCTCTGAGAGCACAGAACAAGCCTCCTCTGGGCATCCACTGGGTACAGCCCCGAAGGAGGGGCAGGTGAGGCGCTGGGGCGGACCTCGGAGAAATTTCCTTTCGGAAGAAGTTGGCCTCAGACTGTGAGCCGGACCAACCACCTTTGTCAACTATAAACCACAGCTCTTTCGCTTGGCCCTCTTAGCTCCTGGGTGCTGATTTTACTCCCGTCAGTATCCCACGGGGATGGATGACGTCACAGTGCTTTGCGGAGGTGCGGGGGGGGGGGCGATGGGTTCCAGGAACATCACCCCTGAGGACTGGGTTTTGTTGTCCACGCTCATTGCTGCATCCTATACGTACGGGGCACACAGGAAGCTCGGTGAATAATTACCCATCAACTAAATATATACACTGCAGGCAGGCGATGACACAGACATCCTCCTCCTCACCGGGAAGATAACTCTCTCAAAACGAAGGGAATGCGCTCCCGGGTGAGTGACAGAACGTTCCCCTCCAAGGCCACCCGGCGTCTCCGTGCACTTAAGAACACATGGGCCTTCTTCCCTGGCCGCAGTGAGCCTCGCGAAGATGCCCCGGAGACTGTGCCACCCCAAAAGCGTTTTTGGTGAACCTGGGCACCGCCAGGCACCCCCTCCCCTGAGTTAATAGCGCTCCGAGGCGCCCGCCCCGTTCACAGGAGCGCGCTGTTCCATCAGCACTTCACACATGGTGGCAGGAGCTGGCGAGGCAGGCAGCAGCGTCCCTGCCAAAATCTCCAGCGTGTGACACCGCAAGAATGACACCGTCAGGAGCAGGAGCAGTTGCTACCGTGTTTTAAGTGCCCCCCTGAGCTTTTCATGGAACTAGAAAAATAAATAGATACATCCTAGGCGCCTCCGCCAGCGCTGGCAGCACCGGGTCTGCAGCGGTTTGTGAGTGACAGCGACGGCCACCCACGGGGGGGCCGGGGGGGGTCAGGGTGCTCAGCCAGCAAGGCCAGGCCGGCGCCCCCACTGCCCACTCGCGTGAGCTTGGACCAGGGGTGGGTAAACTTTTTGGCTCGAGGGCCACAATGGGTCCTTAAACTGGACCAGAGGGCCGGAACAAAAGCATGGATGGAGTGTTTGTGTGAACTAATATAAATTCAAAGTAAAGGAGTGGAGGAGAGAGCAAGAGAACCCTCCACTCTTTCGGCTCCGTGGGCCAGATAGAACAGCCGAACGGGCCGGATCGGGCCCGCGGGCCGTAGTTTGTCCACGGCTGGCTTGGACCCTCGCAATTGCACGGGGCCTACCTCTCCTGCTCCTAAGGTGGCTGCCGACGCACTTGCTGAGTTTCTGGGGGTTTTCCTTCCTCGGCAGATATTCCGCAGTCGCAAACCCGCAAACGGCAAACCGCAGGCTTCTCTCCAAGTCCTGAGTCCGTGGCAAGTTTGGGACATGATCCGTCCTGTTTAGAACCTCATCCTCCAAAAGCGAAAGCGAGGGGCCGGGAGAAGATCACCGGTTCAGAGATATGCAGATGTTGTTTATGTAAACAATTGTTTATTACCCCTTGTGTGTTCCTCAACGGGGTCATCGTTTTCCTACCGTTGGAATAGGATCTGACGTGTGTCCTGTTTTCCTGAAAAGCCATCGGGTTTCCTTTTCGACTTTCCAAAACCAAATCTTTGCGGTCATATCGAGCCTGGCCCGTTGGTCCTCTTTGAACCAACTCACAACTTGGGGTGGTTGGATCCACGAAGCCCAATGCCGTTTGGGGAGGGCTCCCTGCTCCCCACCCTGATTCATGGTTTCTGAGCTGGACAGCTAAGCTGGGACTCACACCGGGAAGATCTACGAGGAACAAGCAAGCAGCATTGGACGGGTGGAGTCGACAGAGTCCAGCGGGCACCACCGTGGATGGAGGGCACACGGCAGTGCCATGTGGGTAAGAACACGTGCAGCCAGTGGTCATGAGCCCCAGGGGCAGGACTCGGGCACTCAGAGACCCCCTGCTCCGTCTCTCATGGGACGAGCACCTAGTAGGACTGGAGAGGTGTGTGATGGACGGCGAGTCCAGAAACCCCAGGTGGACTGGTGGGAACAGAATGCGGGGGGCCAGGTACCTATCGCTATGTAACCAAGTATTCAAAACGTGACCGAAAACAGCACGCATTTCGCTGCCAGAGTTTCTCGGGGCCAGGACTGCAGACATGGCTCAGCCAGGTCTCCACCCCAAAGGCAGCCAGTGCCTGCCAGGCTGCAGGCACCTCAGGGCTCAGCCTGCACCCGATCCGCCCCCAAGCTCTCGGGTCCTTGCAGACTGTTGGACTGAGAGTCTCCCTCAGTCCTAACCACGTGGGCCTTTCCCCGGGGCAGCTCAGATACAGCCGCTGCTTCACCCCGAGACCAAGAGGAGGCCAAGAGACAGGCCTGCAAGGCACGAGGCACGAGGCACCGTCCTTTGCAACTGATCTCAGACGTAAGGTTCCTTCCCCTTTGCTGTACTCTACTGCGAAAGTCACTAGGTCCAGGCCACCCTAGACGGGAGGGGTCACCCAGGGCCTGTGTCCCGGGGGCCGGCCAGAGGCAGCCCTTCTGCCCGTGGGTGTACACCAGCCCCGCAGGTCAGGTTGAAAGGATGAATCCAAGCAGATCGCGGGCCTACATGAACGTAAGACATTGAAGTGAGACAACCTTCTCCGTAATCTAGAAAATAGTAGGACCGCCTACGAAATGCTCACTGGTCTTTCCCTAATTCATATATTCAGGGGCCTGGTGAAGAGTAGGCCAACATTTCTTCTGAAGCCCCTCAGCCAGAACTCTCTAAAAAGTTGCAATTATACTTTGTGTGGGGCCTCTTTGACCAACCAACGTTCACTAACCTCACCCCAGCACAGAACAGAGTTTGTTTCAGCTGACTGCTGCCCGCCCCTCCCGCCCCCTCCTCCCACGTCCTCAGTCACGTGTCTGAGGTCAGCATCTACTCCCTGTTGGAGTTCCAACTTTGTCTCCTTCAGGTTCATGACCGTGAGCCTCCCCAGTGCTTAAAATGGAGGTTTTGACATTTACCTTATGGGTCCGTTTTGGTCCAAAGTTGGAAAATAGTTACGAAGTTTCTAACATAAAGAGCTGGACCAGAGCAAGCATGTGGAGGTTGCATGCTTTAGGTCTCTCTCTCTCTCACCAGATGCTTGCGAGGACACAATAAAATATTGACTCCTATTCAGGGGGTCTTACTACGGAAGGAGACCCTCCGAGATATTTCTTGCAAGTTCCCGGGATCTGATAAGGTGTCTGTGATTCAACCATTCATGTATTCTTCAAAACAGGCGTGTTGTCCTTGAAAGTGGTTAATAAAGTGTCTCAAAATGTTTAAAACATCTGGTTTAGGAAGATCACTCCTCGAGCTCTGGCCCACTGAACATTTTTATGAGCAGGAGTACCTTAGCTACAGGTCACGGAGCGCTGTTTATGGTGGTTGAAAATGGAAAATAAGCAAAACAGCAACAAGGTTAAATATGAAATGATATTTGGCAGAAACGTCATGGAGATGAAGTTTTTAAGGAATGGACACATATGATGCACTAATACAGAGAAAAGATGCGGAATATGTACTGCAGATAGATGGACAAATAAGCACATTCACACACACACATACATTGACATCCATTGTGTCGAGTTGACCAGTCAGAAAAGAGAATCTGAACCAGGTGGCCTCATGGCCCATAACTGACAGGCGGTAGAGTCAGGATTGGAACTCGGGCCTGCCTGACCCTCTCCACGGACCGTGGGCCCTCTATTTGTCATCACCGCGTCTCACTGGGGCGGTCACGTGATTTGCTGGGCTGGCAGGCTCGGTGGGTGATCTCACATTTCCTGCAGATCAAGTCAGCTTACCACCCAGCAACTTGCGCATCGCTGTGAGAGCAATGACCGTCTCGGTCCCGAAAGTCAGCAAAAATCAAGCCATTTCCTTCCCTAGTCGTCCTCGCTTCCGCCCCAGACGCTCTGCCCTGTGGTGTCTCTGTGGTCCTCTGTGTCCTGTGCGGTGTTAGACCAACAGAGAGAGGAAGCGGGACGGAAAGGGTTACGTGTTTGATTATTCGGGCCACGTCCTAGTAAATTGTTTAATAGTTATCATGTCTTAATTACTTCAGTGCTAGATTGAGCGATAGTGATCGTCTCTCACTTCGTCCCTGCACCACTGTACTTTACAATCGCTTTTATCGGAAGCGACACGAGCGGAATGTAAAACGCACGCCCCACGCGGGTCACCTGTGCGTGTGGAAAAGAGGGCGCTTCTCCGGCGTTTGGCCTGAAGGTGCTTTCCTTTGTGTTGGAGGACACACCGTGGTTGTAGCAGGTGGGGACACATTCTTTTTCTTTTCTTAAAATACATTTTATTGATTTTTTTACAGAGAGGAAGGGAGAGGGATAGAGAGCTAGAAACATCGATGAGAGAGAAACATCCATCAGCCGCCTCCTGCACAACCCCTACCGGGGATGTGCCTGCAACCAAGGTACATGCCCTTGACCGGAATCGAACCCGGGACCCTTCAGTCCACATGCCGATGCTCTATCCACTGAGCCAAACCGGCCAGGGCAGGTGGGGACACATTCTGAACAGACTGGGAACTCGGGGAGGCCATAGAGCCTCCCTTTCCTGCTTTTCGGAACGCCCCCTGCGAAGAAGGGAGTGGGGTAGTCAGTACACCAAGAAAAACTCCTCCGCAAAAGTTATCTCGTTGGAGTCAAAGGCCGATGATACAAAAATATATATTTTTTAAACTGAAGTTTCCTTTCGGAACAATGGGGCCTGGTCTACGTACTAGAGAATTGTTGGGAAACCGGGTGTTAGATTACAATATCGTATGCCATGTGTTCATGGAGCAGCTACCTTTAATTCTGCAATCCGATAGCTAATAGCATGTGTGGCACATGGCACAAACGTGTCTCACTCCGGCTCCTTTATTTATTTATTTAGATATATTTTTATTGATTTCAGAGAGGAAGGGAGAGGGAGAGAGAGATGGAAACATCTATCTATCTATCTATCTATCTATCTATCTATCTAAGCCCACCAACCAGAACGGCAGAACGACTGGAACAACTGGTGGCTATGACACGCACTGGGGCAGCCAACCGGCCTGATCCGGGCCCCAGTTGACCTCCACCCCCAGTCGGCCTGGCCCCCAGTCAGTCCCTAATCCCCCAATTGGGGTCGGGGCTGGCCAGCCAACCGCCCATGGTGCCTCGCCCCGACCAGCCCAGTCCGATGGGCCCCCATCAGGGCAGGCTGGCCGGACCCCACCCGTGCACAAATTCGTTCACCAGGCCTCTAATCAATGATGAGAGAGAATCATGGATCGGCTGCCTCCTACACACCCCACACTGGGGATCGAGCCCACAACTCGGGCCTGTGCCCTGACTGGGAACTGAACCGTGACCTCCTGGTTCACAGGTCGATGCTCAACCCCTGAGCCACGCCAGCCGGGCTCACTCTGGCTCCTTTAGAAAGGCTCTGAGCAAGGGCGCTAGCACAGAGCTGACACGGCGTGGCTTTGTTTTTTCCCTTCTCCCTCGGTTGTTCTTTTAAGCTAACTCGAGAGGAATCCGTAAATCAAAAAGTCTTTTGCATATAGAAGCTCAGATAGAAAGGGGGTGAATCTCAACAAAGGATGCGCTGGGTACTTGAGAGTGATGGCTATAGAAATAAATGCGAAGAAATATTATAGATGCATATTTAATATTGTTGTGTTTATTGCTTCATTTATAAAAGTCAACCATCTAGAAACGGTGAATGAATAAACTCTTCACAGGATATAGGTGAGCTGCAGGGTAAGGCGCACCTTAACCCTTACCACTCCCCAAGTGCTTCCTTTGGAAAAGCATTGCCTCATGCTAATGACTGCGGTTCTTCTGGCTGGAAGACAAATGCAAAAGCCCTTGGCATTTGTTCTGGGCCAGGGTCTGCTCCGCCTTTCTGGTTATTGCGAGTCCCTCAAGTAAATCTTCCAGTGCAGCCCACCTCACCTCCTCCTTGAAGCCCCTCGGGCTTTTTTGGAAAGATGGCTCTCTCCCTATGTTGGCTCTCTCTGGCCCTGAATCCCAAGACAGGCTAGCTCTAGAGCAGTGGTTCTCAACCTTCCTAATGCCGCGACCCTTTAATACAGTTCCTCATGTGGTGGTGACCCCCAACCATAAAATTATTTTCGTTGCTACTTCATAACTGTAATTTTGCTACTGTTAATGAACCGTCATGTAAATATCTGTGTTTTCCGATGGTCTTAGGCGACCCTGCTAGCGGTTCTCAACCTGTGGGCCACTGCCGAGGGGCAGCAGAACAAGGGGAGACAGTTGCTCCATAGGGCCTGGCCCAGCATGTACTGCTTTTTTAAAAATATATTTTAATTGATTTCAGAGAGGAAGGAGAGGGAGAGAGAGATAGAAGCATCAATGATGAGAGAGAATCATTGATTGGCTGCTTCCTGCATGCCCCCTCCTGGGGATCGAACCCGCAACCTGGGCCTGTGCCCTTGACTTGAATCGAACCCGGGACCCTTTAGTCCACAGGATGACACTCTATCCACTGAGCCAAACCAGCGAGGGCCCAGCACGTATTTCTGAAGACGGATGTACTAGTGCTTTCTCATACAGCAGTCACATAAACACCTTAAACACCTTACTTCACAAAGGAGGGAGGAAGGGGAAGGAAGGAAGGAAGGAAGGAAGGAAGGAAGGAAGGAAGGAAGGAAGGAAGGAGGGAGGGAGGGAGGGAGGGAGGGAGGGAGGGAGGGAGGGAGGGAGGAGGGGGGAGGGAGGGAGGGAGGGAGGGAAGGAAGGAAGGAGGGAGGGAGGGAGGGAGGGAGGGAGGGAGGGAGGGAGGGAAGGGAGGGAGGGAGGGAGGGAGGGAGGGAGGGAGGAGGGAGGGAGGGAGGGAGGGAGGGAAGGAAGGAAGGAAGGAGGGAGGGAGGGAGGGAGGGAGGGAGGGAGGGAAGGAAGGAAGGAAGGAAGGAAGAAAGGAGGGAGGGAGGGAGGGAAGGGAGGAAGGGAGGGAGGGAGGGGAGGGAGGGAGGGAGGGAGGGAGGGAGGGAGGGAGGGAGGGAGGGAGGGAGGGAGGGAGAGAAGGAAGGAAGGAAGGAAGAAAGGAAGGAAAGAAGGAGAAAAGAGGGAGAAAAATACAAACACACCCAACTGCTGCCTTCCTTTCAAGTATCTTCCTTCCCACGATTTTCCAAGTCCCACCTCAAGTCCATTTCCAGAGACTGATTCCTTATCAGTTGCAGGCAACACCCCTCCCTTCCCTGGGATCATCCCTCTTGCCAAGTCCCTGCCAGCCCAGGTGGCCGTGCAGGTCTGCCTGCATCCACTCCTCCCGGCCCCGCCCTCCTTCCCTGCTCCCCATAAATCGCCACATCCAAGAGCTTTTCCAGCCTGGGATCTGATCTCTTCCACTCAGGTCTCCACCAGCGCCCGTGCCCACACTCCCCCCGCCCAGGGTTCCCTTTTATTTCCCTCTTCCTTTTATGAACATGTCCGCACCGTTCCCAGACATGAAGGGCTTCCTGAGGAACTAACTTCACCACATTGGTGTGGGTGTCACACGGATGTTCAGGATGGAGATCAAGAGGCACAAAAAGGTACGCCGTGGATTTACGAGGCCTCGCTGTTCCCATCCCCGTCCGCCTGGGCCACAGGAGGCAGCCCAGCGCCCGAGCATCTGCCTCCGCGCTTCGTTTGTGAACCTGAGCTCCGGATGTACATCACTCGTGAAACCCCACGCGTCTGAAGGCGCTCACCCCTCGTTCTCACAGGACGCCCGGTGTCTTCTCCCATTTGTTCCAAATGTCGGAGCAGAATCTCAGTGACTAGGAGTCAGTCTCAGCCGCTGGGGAAGACGGGCACGTCTGGAAACCCTAACGCGCCTCGTTGCTCATCCAAGTTCTTCTGGAAACAAAATGGCATCACGTTCGGGGATCACAATCCAACATCTCCTCCATAAACGACCAGAAGGGATAGACGATATATGGGATTGTGGCTGGCTGGGTTTTGTTTTGTTTTTAATTTTTTGGAGGGGAGGGGGGCGTCAGGTCAGTGCTAATGAAGCATCTCTCCAAGGCAAAGGGCTTTGCTTCTGGCTGAGCAGCGACCCCACTGGCCGAGCCCTTCCCATGGCCCTGCCTCCACCCAGATGTTGAGTCCCATTCCCGGGGCATCTGTACAATACATGGTTCTTCCTCTCACGGTGCTCACCGTCCTGCCGGGGAACGGGGGAGGGGAGCCCTGGGCTTCTCTCAGTTTCCGGTCCCCGTCTTTTGGGAAACAGAAAATCTGTTTCCTGTGGGGGTCTGGATGCAAGGTCCGTTGAGGAGCTCTGCCGTCTTCCGGCCAAGGAAAGGGAAGGTGACCCCAGAAAGAAAATGCTCAAAAACACTGCGCCCCCAGTGGCGGCTCCTGCTCGGGGGGGCGGGGGGGCTGGAGTGGCCCCGATTCCGCTGATTTGGGGTCTTTATCCCGCCCTTGCAATCAGCCATTTGCCATGGAATCAATCTAGAGTCAAGTCAGTCATCCAGAGTCAGTTCCCCCTTCTGGACCCTCCGGAAAACACTGCGGTTATTAAGGAAGGGCCGGGGTTCAGGGAGCACGGAGGGGGGCGTGACCAAGTTGGCCTAGGAGCGGGGAGGACGCTACCGGAGAATGCTTCACGGAGGAGGTGGTATTCAAAAGAGTATTAAAGGAAGGCTAGGAGTGCAAACGATGGACTTCAAACTCCTTTTGCAAAATACAGACCAAAGTGGGGAGGCCAAGGGCTCTGCCTCTAATTGCACAGAAGGACATGAATCCAACAGTCAGCTTCTACGGAGTACATTCTCAGTATGAGGAATTACACAAAACACACCGTCCCAATCCTCTCAGCTTGGCCTGAGCTCACACGGCGAGAAACTCCCAATCCTAGCGCTTTGGGAAGTCCCAGCTGCCTTCTTGGCTTTCTCATCAGAAAAATAAATGACTCCCTCCAAAAAAATAAATAAATAAATTCTATAATTTCACAGACTTCTCCGATAATAGTTACGGGGTGCAGGGCAGTTCCTGGGTGGCTCAGCCTTGGCATTCTCTCTCTCACAGAGACTAGAATAAATGGCAAAAGTGGAGAATGTGGAGACAACTTAAAATTCCTACAATAACATTTTTTGTTGTTGCTGCTTTCAGGTCAGCTGGAAGGAGAGGACCCAAGGGGTCCTGCCGTTAATAGCCGAGTTAAAATTTTAAGGAGAAATGCTTATTTTAATCTCTGCAAGAATCTACCCATTCATTGAACTATTCATCCATTTGCTCATTTATCAATCATCATCCATTCTTGATTATATTCTTTAAAGAGTTTTTCATTTACAGAAGAATAATGTCATCCTATATAATAAAAGGCTAATATGCAAATTGTCCCCTCGACCAAGAGTTCGACTGGGAGTTCGACCAGGGGATGGGGCCAGAGAGCCAACTGCCCATGGCCCCTCCCCCTGGCCAGCTGCACCCCTGATTGCTCCCCATCCTCTCCCCCTGGCCTGCCTGGCCCTATTGGCCCAGATCAGGGCAGGCCAGCTGGACCCCACCTGTGCACAAATTCGTGCACGGGGCCTCTAGTATAAACATAATGAAAAGTATTCATGGAGCGGGGAATAGGGGGTGACTGGCCCTAGAGCAAAGCAAAGCTGAACCCAGCACCCTGGTCTCCCCACGCATCCTTCCTCCTGCCCCCCTCCAGCTGGGAACAGGCACCCCAACCTCCGCAGGACCCTGGGATCCCTCCCCATTGGGCAGACTGGGCCCTGGGTGCAACAAGGAGGGAGAGAACAGTGGTTACACCCACCCCCATCCTAACTGTCTGTCATGATTCTGGTGGCAATGAAGTGAGCCTCTCTGTACCCCAGGCACTGAGCTGAGCTCTTTATCTGACCTAATGCTCCCGGCCTCCACATGTGGGAGGCCTACTGTGACCCCGGCTTCTCAGTGTGGGACTGAGGCTCAGCGAGGAAAGAAGGCAAAGGAAGGGAAACACCCCAGTTCTGTGGGGCTTGGAAGTCCTTGCTCTGAACCCAGCGTTCTGCTCCTCCTCTTTAAAACTCTCATCTAGTGAGACAGAGACTAGAGCTCCTATCAAGAGTGTAGGGAATAAGGCCACTCGCTCATTCATTCATTCATTCATTATTCAAGAATTTTTACTGGGTTTCAACTTGGTCCCAGACACCCTCTAGGCACAGGGAATACAGCGGCAAACAAAAGGAGAAAGTGGAGAAATGAAACCCCAGGTAAAGGCTAGGAAGAGCCTCTGTAATTAAATAAAGTTGAAGAAATTAGCGTGGTGACCAGCGCACAGTCAGTGGAAATGACATGGAAATTTAAAACGTTAGTGAATTTCCAAACAGACATGGGAGCACTGCCTTGATTCCCTCTCTCAGAACCATCCACTGTCCCCGTTGCCAGGTCAGGCGGGCTGGCGATGGGGAAGGGGCCTCCAGTGGGACCCTTGTCCTGAAACGTGGAAGCTGAGGCAGCATTTCTGGTCTCATGAAGATCCTGCCTGGATGGCAATAACTTGTGGCTGGCACCACCAATGAAGATGGCACTGGTAATATTAATGCCAGCTCTGTGACTGTGGCCCTGGCTCCCCTCCCTGCCTCAGCCTCTCGGCCTCCAGTCTGCCCAGGCCAAGTCCCCTCTTTCCATTGCCCAAGAGAACCACATCTACTCGCGCCCACACAGCGAAGCAGGTCAGGTGTAGAGGTCATTTGAGGTGAGAAGCAGGTCAGATGTAGAGGTCATTTGAGGTGAGAAGCAGGTCAGATGTAGAGGTCATTCGAGGTGAGAAGCAGGTCAGGTGTAGAGGTCATTTGAGGTGAGAAGCAGGTCAGATGTAGAGGTCATTTGAGGTGAGAAGCAGGTCAGGTGTAGAGGTCATTTGAGGTGAGAAGCAGGTCAGGTGTAGAGGTCATTCGAGGTGAGAAGCAGGTCAGGCGTAGAGGCCATTTGAGGTGAGAAGCAGGTCAGATGTAGAGGTCATTCAAGGTGAGAAGCAGATCAGGTGTAGAGGTCATTTGAGGTGAGAAGCAGGTCAGGTGTAAAGGTCATTCAAGGTGAGAAGAGGGTGAGGTGTAGAGGTCATTTGAGGTGAGAAGCAGGTCAGATGTAGAGGTCATTTGAGGTGAGAAGCAGGTCAGATGTAGAGGTCATTTGAGGTGAGAAGCAGGTCAGGTGTAAAGGTCATTCGAGGTGAGAATGCAGAAAAACAGATTTTCCCCCAAGAGAAGTCAGTAGGTTCATTTGCAAAGGGCTCAGATATTTTTAATGTTGGTCATTGACAACATCATCAACCATGACAGCTTGCCCTGTGTAGGGTGATGCTTAGGGGGACCCAAGCGCACCCTGAGCTTGCCTCAGGGCACCCACAGGTGGGAGAGCATCGTGGTAGTGATGGGGATCATGCTATGCAGCCCTGAGTACCTGCCAGTGGTGTTAGAGGCACTGACAAGTACTTAGAGGTGATGTTCCTCTAACAGACATGATCATCCTCACTGTCAAGATGAGGGGACAGGCTCAGACGAACCAGCCAGCTTCCCCAAAATCCCACAGCCAGCGGTGGCATCGCCGGTTCCAATCCTGGTGGCTGAGCACAGGTGTGCTGACGGCTGTCGAGACGTCGAGACTCACTGGGGATGCTCCACTCAGGTCTGGAGGCTGGGACCAGGCCAAAGAGGGGAAGAGTGCTCCAGAGGCTGAGGGTCCCCCGACCGGGGCCTGAGCATCCCCTGTGCGTCTCCAAGGCGGCCAGGACTGACCACGCCCCATCCACTTTGCTGAATGCTCCATCCATGCGTTTTATTCAGAGCCCTGGATGTGTTTGAAAATATTCCTCCTCGTTATTCGTATTGTGCCACAAGAATGATATATTTGAAGACATCATCATGAATAAAGTGGCCAATTTAGCAAGGGGGTTTACTGGGAAAAGGCTCAGTAAAAAATAGCCACCACATTTTCTGGGAGGGGGGGCGGAAAAATGCGTTTGGGCCTTAGTCGTTACCAAACAATGCTCATGGCTGCGGGATTCTATTCAGTAACGTTTCCTATCACAGTTCGCGGACAAAGAAAGAGAAATTTATTCTTAATAATGATAAAAGAGGAAATAAAACAGCTTCGGTTCTAATTAAACCTAGTGGCAGAAAAAGGAGCGGTTCTCTTTCCCCTGTCATTCTGGAAGTGTTCGGGGAGGGTGAACATGTGTGCGCATTAAAAATAGAACTGCTAATAATCCTGTGAGGGAACGTTCCGGGTTTGGGAGGCCAGATGGCAGGTGGGAGAGCTTCTTGACTGTTCTCACTCGCTGTGAAACCGGGGGAAAGTTCGCTGGCACGCCAAACCTCCACTTCCTGATCTTTACAATGGGGCTGTTATTATACCTAGTAAAGATAGCCAGCTGCCCCCCCCCCCAAATTCATGCTGTCCCTTCCATCGTGGGCCATTGTCCCCGGAAGGGGCCAGCAGTGGGCTGATTCTCTCACCCGCTGAAAACAAATGGAAGCATTTGCCAACCACGTGGTGCGAATACTGTCACTCTGGCCCATTTCAAGCTACCACCACCATGTCACTCACCGAACCTGGATTTGGGAAGAGACTACAGAGTCTGTTCTTTTACAAAATATATATACGTTTTTACTGATTTCAGAGAGGAAGGGAGAGGGAGAGAGAAATAGAAACATCCATGATGAGAGAAAACCATTGATCAGCTGCCTCCTGCATGCCCTCCACTGGGGATCGAGCCTGCAACCTGGGCATGTGCCCTGACCTGGAATCGAACCGTGACCTCCTGGTTCTTAGGTCAGCGCTCAACCACTGTGTCAAGCTGACCGGGCCAGAGTGGGTCCTTGATGGTACCAGCACAGCAGCGACCCCACGCGTCCCAGCCCAGCCCAGCCCGTCCTGCACGTAGGTGTGGTCTTGTGGTCATTTCTCAGTGGCCCGCTCACGGCCAGTGCAAGCCCTTTCCTTTCCGCCCGCTGCAGGAGGACTGGGAGGCGGTGGCCGAGGCCCAGGAGGCAAGAACCAGGAGCCCCAGTCACTGTCTGCAGGAAGCTGTTTCCGGAGAGAGACGACCAGCTTGAACCGTTAGGAAATGCCCTGTGGGGGCCAATGTGGTCCAGCAGCTCCAACCAACGGACCTGCAATTGGGGAGGCGGATCCAGGGCTTACCTGGGAGAACTCCGTGGGCATCACGGGGCCCAGGGCCAGGCGCATGCGGGCACGGAGGGTTCTTCCTGTTAGCAGGCCTGCACCAGGGATAGAGGGATTAGCAGGGGTGGGCAAGCTTTTTGACTCGAGGGCCACCATGGGTTCTTAAACTGGACCGGAGGGCCGGAACAAAAGCATGGATGGAGTGTTTGTGTGAACTAATATAAATTCAAAGTAAAGGAGCGGAGGGGAGAGCAAGAGAACCCTCCGCTCTTTCGGCTCCGCGGGCCGGATAGAACAGCCGAACGGGCCGGATCCGGCCCGAGGGCCGTAGTTTGCCCACGGCTGGGCTAGAGTCAGATATCATGAGACAGAGAGAGACACCCACTTAGCTCAGGTGCAAACATGAGGCTGTTAGCAAACGTCTATCCAGGGGTCCTCAAACTTTTTAAACAGGGGGCCAGTTCACTGTCCCTCAGACCGTTGGAGGGCCGGACTATAGTTTAAAAAAAAAAAACTATGAACAAATTCCTATGCGCACTGCGGGCCCGGGACGAGTCGGCTGCTAAGTAGGACAGGCAGCGGCACCCGGCGGGCCGGATCAATGTCCTCGGCGCGCCGCATGTGGCCCGCGGGCCGTAGTTTGAGGATGCCTGGATGCGTTCAGTAAGCACATTTATTGCGCATCCACTCCTGGTAAGCATGAGTGAAATTCTCCTTTCCTTACACGAGGCACCTGAACTCCAGGGTGGAGAGAGCCCATGGACACCCATGGTCATGTGCGATGAGGTGGCCGACTGCACAACGATAACAGAAATTCAGCCCGGCCGGCGTGGCTCAGGGGTTGAGCATCGACCTATGAACCAGGAAGCCAGGGTTCAATTCCCAGTCAGGGCACATGCCTGGGTCGTGGGCTCAATCCCCAGTGTGGAGCATGCAGGAGGCTGCCGATCGATCAATGATTCTCTCTCGTCACTGATGTTTCTATCTCTCTCCCTCTCCCTTCCTCCCTGAAATCAATAAAAATAATGATACAATAGTGACCACTCAGGAGCCTCTAGCACAGAGAAGGCACTGGTGCCTAAGGGTGGGTTTTAGTATTATTCCCATTTTACAAACCAAGAAACCAACTCTTGGTCAATGTCAGAGCCGGGAACTGAACCCAGGCCGTCTGAGTCCAGAGCCCACGCTAGGAGGCTCTGGGCGGCCACTCCCTGGCAGGCGTCTGGGGGAAGCACACGGCAGCCAGGGAACGGGGTGCCCTGAAGGAGCGGTGGGCCAGGCCACATGAACCTGAGGGCAGACAGGGTCAAGGCCGTGGGAATTTGGAAAGGAAGTAGGTTCTCGAATGTGGATGGCCCCGCTCGTCTGGTTAGAGGGTTTGGCATTGACTTCCAAAATCAAAGACCTTGAAATACGTTTTTTAAAAATAAAAACAGACAGAACTTGGATTATTCAGCTTCTTCCCTGCAAACCACTACTCGGCTGCCGCTCCGAGTGGCAGCGCGTTGGCCGATGAGCGCGGGTTCCAGAGAGGGACTGGGATTTGTGTAAGTTCGCTGCTAACGTGCGCGCTGGAATCTGCTCTCACATCTCCGTAGCAGCGAGCGGCCGCAGAGCCAGTGCCGGTGTTAATGATTACGTTGTCTCTATTTTACTTCTGGTTCTTGCATCTCCACATTTCCCCACCCTGGATGATGCTTTGACGGATTCCATTGCACTTTGCCAGCCCCCCTGAGGGGTCGCCCCCTCCCCAAAGAGATGGGTTCCAGCTGTAAAATAGAGAGTTGGACATCTCGAAACACCGTCATTTCAGAGGCTTGTGGGGCGTGGTATCCTGATCCTTTTAAACAACTTAAAACCCTGACACCCACCTCAGGACGTGCTGGTTCCTGAGGGTCCGGGTTCAGTGGCACTCCAGCCAGGATCACTGGGGAGGGGTGGGTGGTGGGAGCCCACCAGTGTCTCTTGCTGCTCACCCCCCCCCATCATTTTCATGTCCCCCTGTGTCCCCCCTCAGTCCTGGAGGGAGCCACTGCTTTGCCCCTCGTGGTCTGTGCCCTTGCCAGCTTGAAGGTCATTTCCCCTGGAACCGACGGGTCAGTTAGATCTGGGGGGGCCTGCACCGCCACGGTTCGGTGCCCAAGGCGGGAGGAGGGATGCCGAAGTGGGGAGGTGTCCATCCAAAGGCCCCCAGCTCCTTCTGCTCCAAGGCGGCCTCTCCTGGGCCTGGCATGGGATTCGGGGGTGGTGGGGGGGGGGCGTGTTCTGCTATTGAAAGGAGAGGGTGAGAATCTTTTCCTAAAATGAACAAAATTCCCTGGAAGGAGAAATCGCACTGCACATAACCAAACTCTCGGTTATGCACCCCACAAGCACTGACGAACACTCCCCTCGGCGTCCTCTGGAACAGGCAGGAGAGTCTAGGTACGTACAATGCGCAGCCATCCTCGAGTCAAGGGAGAGACCAGAGATTAACCACAGAGCGTGCCTTGACCCCGACCTTGTCCTGTGCCAGGCGCAGTCCTAGCACTTGGCTCTGTTTACTTTGCCATCTTCCTGTGTGGGTTTACTTTTGATATCACACTTCTCGGATGAGGAAACGCAGGCACAGAGCCATTAAGGGCCTTGCCCAAAGGCACAGCTACTAAATGGCAGCTCTGGAATTCAAGGCCGGGAAGCCAGGCTCTTAACCACTCCTTCCCGTAAAACCTGCCCCCCTCCCCCCCCGCCTCCCCGTCACAGGACAATGGGTTACCTGCTCCAGTAGAAGCATATGTAGACATTGAATCTGCAGGAGCACGAAAAGAGGGAACAAAACGCTATAAAGCTTTCTCCGGAAGAGAAGTCCTTTGGTTGGGGTTTTGAAGGGTGAATAGGAGTTGGAGTGGGCAAGAAGTGGAAGACCAGAGAAAAGTTGTCTAGGACTGATGTGGGCCAGGGGAAATGGAAGAAGACAGACTAAAAAGTTCATTTGTGGTCAGACTGAAAAGAACCTTGTATAAAATTGTAAAAAAACAAAACAAAACAAAACAAAACCTACTTATTCTACCAAACTTAGTAAGAGCTGATAACAATTGGTCTTTGAGGTTCTTAACCTTATTTCCTTTCCTTTCCTACCTGCCTCTTATAAGAATTGAAGAAACAGCCGAAACTGGTTTGTCTCAGTGGATAGAGCATCGGCCTGCGGACTGAAGGGTCCCGGGTTCGATTCCGGTCAAGGGCATGTACCTTGGTTGTGGGCACATCCCCAGTGGGGGGTATGCAGGAGGCAGTTGATCGATGTTTCTCTCTCATCGATGTTTCTAGCTCTCTATCCCTCTCCCTTCCTCTCTGTAAAAAATCAATAAAATATATTTTAAAAAATAATAATAATTGAAGAAACAACTGAAAAGCTATAGAGGGGGGGCAGGTCCATTCAAACAGTCTCCACGGCGGAGCATAGGGGCCCGGTAGGCACAGTGCCTGAGAGACCTGATGGATTTGGGCTCCTGCCACACAGTAGGGCAGAGATGGGCACGAAATGGCTTCAGATGTAGACTCAGTCTCCCCGCTGCTGACAATCAGGAAACCCCAGCAGCTCCTATGATCTGTAACCCAGATCAGGAATCCTGAAATAGCCCGCGTTATTCCTCCACGAGGTTATTTTTAAAATGTACTCGTTAGAGGTATTTATACTTGTATCTTTCTGTGTGTGTGTGTGTGTGTGGTTTTTTTTTTAAATGAGGCATCTTAAACAGCCAACATGAAATTACATTAATCAAATAGGAATAGAAATAAGAAAATGTGATTTTTAACAAACCAGGGTCAGCATAGTTGCTCTGACTGGGCTTAGAAGCAGGCTCTGAGCTTCCCAGTGGCCAAAGCAAAGAGGGAAACTCGGTATCACTTAGATTGTCCGAAAGCCACAAATAATGCTGGCGCCCCAGGGCGGGCAGACTTCCTCCTCGTTCTGAACTCTGAATGAAATTTCTCGAGTTCGGTGCTTCCCGGGAAAGGCAGGGAAAGCATCCTGTGGCTCGTAGGAGCCTGACGTGAAATGTCCACAGGTGACATGTAGAGCGAAGTGCAGGAGAAAGGGGTGTGGTCCTGAGACCCTCGTTTTCCTCCTGCATTTCCCCCTCAGCCAGTTACTAATGGCTGTGAAAGCCAGCCTGTCTTCTCTGCCCTGGGAAGGGGGGCTCGGCCACAGGAGGACAAAGAGGCTTCAGAGACACGTCACGTGACCACAGGACTTCCCATGCTCGGGGGCGGGTCCAGGGCAGAGTGGGCTCACGCCGGTGCGCGGCCATGACCGTGGCCGTGGGCAGCTCCTGGGTTTCTCACATGGAAGTCCCGCAGGACAGGTGGGAGAGCTGAGCCCAGGCCGCGCTCGACCCCGGCCTGTATGTGACGTGCGTGGCCCTCACCTCTCTGGGCTGACTTTTCTTCGCCTACAAAAACAGGGTCGATGCTGGAACACCCGCCTCTGCCTCTTCCAGCAAGAAAATTCCGGTTCCAGCCCAGCCAGCAGGCCTCAGCGGTTGACCGACGACCTCTGAACCAGGAGGTCAGGGTTTGATTCCCGGTCAGGACACATGTCCCAGGTGCGGGCTCCATCCCCAGTGTGGGGCGTGCAGGAGGCAGCCGATCAATGATTCACTCTCTCTCTCTCCCTCTCCCTTCCTCTCTGAAATCAATAAAAAATGTGTTTGTTTTTTTTTAAAAAGAAAATTATGGTTCCAGGTAGTGTCCTACAACCAAAGGGAGGAGCTTCTGTGCCAGTGGCAGATGAGTGGATCCTGGGTGTTTACACGATCAAAGGTGTTGAGCTCGGAGGCCTGGAAGGGCGGGGTGGGGGGGCAGGGGTGACAGGGAGAGAGAGTCCCTCCGCCCAGCCCTTCTCAACCTCACAGCCCTCTTGATGGAATGCTTTCCTCCCATATTAGATGTCCATACCCAATAACCAAAGCCTTTGATAAGTAGTCCAGAAACCAAAACAGAAGTGTTGCCCTAACCGGTTTGGCTCAGTGGATAAAGCATCGGCCTGCGGACTCAAGGGTCCCAGGTTCAATTCCGGTCAGGGCATGTACCTTGGTTGCAGGCACATCCCCAGTAGGGAGTGTGCAGGAGGCAGCTGATCGATGTTTCTCTCGCATTGATGTTTCTGACTCTCTATCCCTCTCCCTTCCTCTCTGTAAAAAAAATCAATAAAATATATATATATAAAAAAAATAGAAGTGTTGCACACTCATGGGGTGGCTTACGAGTGACTCTCGCCCGCATGTAACTACATCATTTCATGCTGGCGCTGCCTTCCCCACTGTCCTCGGAGCCATCTATCTTTCTAACAAGGTAATGTGATCGGTGACCCATTAGCCGCTTTCCGGCTGTCCGTGTGAGTGCCAGGTGGCCCGGAGTGCAGCCAATGGGCACAGCCCGGCTCCCCGCTCCTGGCTGCTTAGCCCGGAGACATTCCGCTCTGGTTTTACCCAGCTGGGGAGGCATCCATATATTTTCTGGGTAAAGGAGTCATCGCTTTGGTGAAATGGGCATCAAGATGCTCATTCTGTCATTAGGTTAGACGGGACAATGTGTAGGAGGGTCCTGGCACATAGTAGGCGCTCAATAAACAGTACTCCCTTCTTACGGTTGTTACGATGATCACTCATGGTCTCGGGCGTGTTTTCTGATCTAAGCTCCTTGTGTTTTAAGTTTTTTAAACAATGACCATGAGAGATGTTCAAGGTCACACAGCCCTTGAAAATCCAAGCACCCCCGTGCCATAGCCCAGGGTCTCCCCCAACTGCCCCTAAGCTCCCATTTGCAGATACCAGCGGGGTGCTGACCTACTGCATGTCCCCGGTCCCGCGGTCAGCCACGCGCTCAGGGTGGCCTCCGGGCCTTGGCTCTAAGGTCCCAGAGCCTTTGACACTTGGAAGAGATAAGAACTGGGAGACTGTGGTGCTGGAGGTGAAAGCCATGGCCGGCCTCCACCCACAGCCGTGCTGCCGGCGGACCACACCCTAGTCCAGCTCTCACGCCTTGTAGGGGCCCGATTCGTATAGTAGGTGCTCAGTCAATCCTCGCTCCAGCTGAACCCGAACGAGGAGGCGCTGGGCTCCGTGGTCTGTGCGGTTCCGATGGTAGGGATGAACAAAACGGGCTTTCTGCAGCAGCGGGCACCCCTCACTACGAAATTCACGTTCAGCGCCGGGAAAAACAGCCCTCCGCGCCCGAGATGGCCACGGAGGGAGATAAGGCTCCGCGCGGAATGAACTGCGGCCTGTATTTACGTTGAGGTGTAATCAGACCATCTCAGCAGAACAAGAAAGAGGGTGTGAAGACAAATGGATGTAAAAGCACACAATACCCGCTCCCCGAGTTGCTCCTCCGGCAACGGACTATTGCAGGAGATTAAAAATGGTTACGTCACACGCCCAGGATCCGCAATTGTCACGAAGATTTGTAACTCCATGTTTTCCTGCCCAGGTACCCAATGAAAGGCTTTCATCTAGGTTTTGATCACGGCAATTTTTTTTTTTTTCAAGATATCAACTATATTGAACTATTTAAATTGCTTGTCAAATATAAACTCGCCCCTGTCCTGACACGTTTAAAATATAACAGTGGCTTCAAACATCTCTTCTCCCGATAGGATTTTTTTTAAAGCCGTTTTATAATGCATGCGTCGTGAGGATCAGACGCCGAAAGACTGCTGCATTTGTAATATTCACTTTTTTTTTTTTCCCCTCGTCCCCTGTAACTTCCAGAATGTAATTCTGCCCCCAGCTGGTTAAAGAGCCTCTGACATCAGAGAGGAATGGGAAACGCCTAGCCGGCTCCAGGCGCCTGGACTCGCCTGGGGACGAGGACAAGGCATTTGGTCGCAGAAGTAACAGTTCCTTCCAGAAGGAGCTGCCCGGCTCCCGAGGGGTCTGTCTGTCTGTCTGTGCGAGGCGTGCACCCGGCCTTTCTCTTTGCACACGAGGACCCGGGAAGAGGGAGTGCGTGCCAGGGAGGCCCAGAGCTCCCCGCTAATGAGGTATCGACCGGCTGGCCTGGATCATTGTCGCCCGAGACCAAGCCAACGGAGAGTTAATAAAGATGACTATCCACGCCGCGGCCGCGGCCAAAGGCACGAGAGGAACTCCGGTGTTTTCTTAATGTGCGCGTTTTCCCCTTTTCCAGGACGTTTTCTAAAATGTGTCCTGCCCTGGTCATGGCGTCGCAGGAGCCGAGGGACAGGCGTGCCCAGGGTGGCACAGAGTCATCCCTCCCCCCGGCAGCCCGTGGGCAAGCTGCCACCCCCAGACCAGGGGCAACAGCAGGACGTGGGCATAGTCAACGCTACGTACGGTCTTCCTTTTTTTTACACACCAGAGGCCCGATGCACGAAATTCGTGCAAGAGTAGGCCTTCCTTCCCCCGGCTGCCGGCACTGCTTCCCTCTGGCACCCGGGACCCGGGCTTCCCTCGCAGCCCTGGCTTCATCCAGAAGGTCCTCCGGAAGGATGTCTGGTCTAATTAGCATATTACGCTTTTATTATTATAGTTTTTTCTATTGATTTCAGAGAGGAAGGGAGAGGGAGAGAGAGAAGCATCAATGATGAGAGAGAATCATGGATCAGCTGCCTCTTGCACGTTCCCCCCCAGGGATCGAGCCCGCAACCCGGGCGTGTGCCCTTGACTGGGAATTGAACTGTGACCTCCTGGTGCATACGTTGACGCTCAGCCACTGAGCCACGCCGGCCAGGAAAGATCACCTGTGGTATCGACGACTGGCACCGTGTTCATATATCCCTCTCGGGCCATCGGCCGCACATTCGTGGTGGGAGGAGAGAGGGAGGAAGCTTTATGCCTATCCTGACGATGTCTCTGAAGGAACCGGGGGCGTGACCTGCGTGGGCAACACCCCAGCTGGCGGTGAGAGGTTGGAGACCAAGAAACAGCGGAGGATTTCAGGTGGGAAATCGTAACAGCAGGGCCCGCGGATGCGTGCAGGGATCCTGGCTCTCCCTGTCTGAGCGTCTTCCGAACAACCTGGCTGGCAGGTACCCTGAATGGTGGAGAGGTCACGGGTGCGGGGCGGGTAGGGGGGGGGCGGGCTCCAGGGCCACTCTGGAGGCCATGGGACTTATCACACTGCTGCCCACCCTTTTATGAAACTTGCAAAGTCGTGGTCAAGGTTAAAAAGGTAAGGGCACGTCTGAAATCCTGGCACAGCCCTAGGCCCGCGGCAGGCACTCAGAGAATAAAAGGTGTTTTCTCTCTTTTTTTTTTAAAAAATATATTTTATTGATTTTTTTTTTTTTACAGAGAGGAAGGGAGAGGGATAGAGAGTTAGAAACATCGATGAGAGAGAAACATCGATCAGCTGCCTCCTACACACCTCCTACTGGGGATGTGCCTGCAACCAAGGTACATGCCCTTGACCGGAATCGAACCTGGGACCCCTGAGTCCGCAGGCCGACGCTCTATCCACTGAGCCACACCGGTCAGGGCAAAAGGTGTTTTCTCTTCCCGGAGTTTAAGGCAGGGGTGTGCGGTGTTTTCTGTAAGGGGCCGGAGAGGAGATGTATTCGGTTTTGCAGGCCAAGAGGCAAACTCAGAGACGCCCTGCAGGTACTCACACAGCAGGAGCAGAAGACATTTCTCTTCAGCTTCTTAGGGATGAAATTAGAAACACGACGGAGTGTACTTTCTTGTCATGCGGGTCTACACGTGACAGGAACGGAATTCTTCGGGGGGGATAACATTTTACGTGATGGACCTTCCAAGTTAGCGTTTCCTATCCCCAAGTCAAAAGTTCCCCGTGAAAATCACTCGTCGCTCCCAGACTGAGGCCGGGCTGACCCCTGGCCGCCAGCGCTGCTTTAAAAAGAGCCGGCGAGCCCAGCAGCCCCTTCCTGCTCGTCTCTGCTGAGAGGGTCCCGTGTCAAACTGTCTGCCCCCCTCCCTGGCCCTGCGGTTTGGGCCTGGCCACTTCACCTCTGAGGCTCAGCTTCCTTCTGGGTGGGAGAGCTAAGGGTGCTGCTTCGGCGCCTCCTGAGTCCATGTTCAAACCAGCAGCTGCTTGGTGCTCTTGCTTCATCTCCCGTCATCCTTCCCCAAGCCTCCTCCGTGCCCTCCCTGGGCATCCCTCACCCACCCCAAGGGGTCTGGGGGCTGCTCCCCGCTGGTGTGGGGTGCAGGGTGGACCAGGCGTAGTCTCCACCCTTGAGGGGCTCACCACCTGCAGAGGGCATGTCCCACACCCTCCAATGCAGGGGTCCTCAAACATTTTAAACAGGGGGCCAGTTCACTGTCCCTCAGACCGTTGGAGGGCCGGACTACAGTTTAAAAAAAAAACTATGAACAAATTCCTATGTGCACTGCGGGCCCGGGATGAGTCGGCTGCTAAGCAGGACAGACAGCGGCACCCGGCGGGCCAGATACATGTCCTCGGCGGGCCGCATGTGGCCCGCGGGCCGTAGTTTGAGGACGCCTGCTCCAATGGGTCTAATTTGGGGAGAGAGTGACCAGCAACACAGAGGTCAGCATATACTGCAGTGGGGGATTCAGAGGGCGACGTCTCTTCAAATTGGAGGAAGGTAGGAAGACATGAAGGCAGGCTCCCTGGAGGGGGTGGCATCTGAACTAGGCCTTGAAGGAGGGGTAGAGTATCCTTTGCGCTGTGGCTGAGTAAGAGAGGACATTGCAGGCCAAAAGGGAATAACCATTAGCAAAGTAAACTGGAAAAAACCCATTTCACAGATGGGCAAACGGACCCCCGCCAAGAGGTCCCCCATTTGCCTTCCTCTTGCTGGTGTCTCCCAGAGGGGCAACCCCGGGTGAACGCGTTGGGGCGGGTTGCTGCACGCCTGGGTCCCCAGAGCTCAGCCTCGGCCTCTTGCTTTGCTCTCCCTGATCTTCACGGTTTACTTAAGGTCCATTTGTAGAGGCCGGGACACCGTGAGGAAGGGGCCACCTGCATGAGGCTGCATGGGGCGGATCCTGATGTTCCCATCACTAGACCCCGGCTGTGGGCTTCGACCTGTCCCCTCCCCTCCAGCCTCATTTCCTCATCGAGAAAACCAGTTACATCACCGGTCAGAGGGGCACCACCACTGGTGGTCAGGATCAAAGGAGCAGACATACGAAGAGCTTTTGAGAATATACATCATTCGATAAAATTGAGACAGTATTATTATTATTATTCATGAGCTAGAGGCCCAGTGCATGAAATTCGTGCATGGGGAGGGTCCTTAGGCCTGGCCAGCGATCAGGGCTAACCTGTGGGGCGACCAGTGGGGTGGTCGGGGGGCCCTTGCTGGCACCTGCCTTGGCTGGCCTGGGGCCTGCAGGCTGGGGGCAGCTCCTGCACTGAGCGTCTGCCCCCTGGTGGTCAGTGTGCATCATAGCGGCCGGTTGTTTCGCAGTTTGGTCTGTTTGCATATTAGGCTTTTATTAGATAGGGTAATTAATTATTAATTAGCTGTTCATTCTGTGCTCCACCCCTTCTGACACTGGACAGCAGGGCAGGGGCTGCAAACAGCAGGGACGCCTGGGAGCTCAACAGGCCAGTGACGCCTCACTTACTCCTTCGCAAAGCCCTTGTTTTACCAGCAGAAAAGCTGCAGCTCGGAGAGAGGACGCCCGCCCACGGCCACCCAGCCGGGGTGGCAGAGACAGGCTTTGATAGTATGACCGGCTTCTCACTGCATCATGCTTCCCAATTGGAGTTCAAGCCCCTAGAACAGGGGTGGGCAAACTTTTTGACTCGAGAGCCACAATGGGTTCTTAAACTGGACCGGAGGGCCGGAACAAAAGCATGGATGGAGTGTTTGTGTGAACTAATATCAATTCAAAGTAAAGGAGCGGAGGGGAGAGCAAGAGAACCCTCCGCTCTTTCAGCTCCGCGGGCCGGATAGAACAGCCGAACGGGCCGGATCCGGCCCGCGGGCCATAGTTTGCCCACGGCTGTCCTAGAACATGACTTCCCCATGGCCTGTAGGCTGCCTACAATGACATTGGAAGGTCAAGATGCACCCCATTCAAATAATGAACAACACAAACTGATGAACAAAAACAGACCCAGAGACAGGGAAGCATCGACCAGACCATCAAACCTCAGAGGGAAGGTAGGGAGGGTGGGGGTAAAGGGGAGAGAGCAACCCAAGGACTTGTATGCATGCATATAAGCCTAACCAATGGACACAGACACCAGGGAGGTGGGGGCGTGCATGGGGAGGGGTTTGGGATGGGAATGGGGGGATGAGGACAAATATGTGATACCTTAATCAATAAAGAAATTAATAAAATAAAAAATAAAAAATAAAAAAAAAGATGCACCCCATTCATTCATTCATTCATTCAGTAATTGAATGTCTACTCCAGGGCTCTGCACAGGGCACGGGGTATGGAGGGTGATACCAGGAAATAGATAAGTGATGCCAATTTTTTTTGTTGTTGTTTTAAATATATATTTTATTGTTTTCAGAGAGGGAAAGGAAGAGAGAGATAGAGACATCGACGATGAGAAAGAATCATGGATCGGCTGCCTCCTGCATGCCCCACACTGGGGATGGAGCCCACAACCGGGGCATATGCCCTGACCAGGAGTCGAACCATGACCTCCTGGTTCATAGTCAATGCTCAACCACTGAGCCACACAGGCCAGGCAAATACCGGTTTTACTAAGAGCCAGTGTCAATGGCGCCGGAGGGGAGAAGTCTCAGGGCCAGCTGTCCCCGCCAGAACTGTACCCGTGGACCCTGAATGGTCTTAGGGGCCCCTCCTCCACTATTGTCACAGCTGGTCCCGCCAGCCCCGTGCCCTGCGACGCCACCTCCAGGGACGGCTCTTCCATTCACGTCTCCCGTGATGTCAGGTCCCCAGACCCGCTGCCTGGTCACCATCACCCCTTGGAAACCCAAGAGGAAGCTCCAAGTTCATATGAATAAAACAGAACTCCTGGTCCCCAGGCCGCCCCCACCAAATACAATGACGCCAAGACCCTTCCGTCCTCCCCTCTGAAGGCGGAAACCTGGTGTCATCTTTCATGGGTCTTTCTCCCTCGTGCTCCACGCGCAGTCTCTCAGGGGAGGTCCTGGCTCTACCCTCAACCGAGAGCCAAAATCTGACCCCCTTCGGCCTTCTCCTCTGCTGACACCTGGCTTTACCACCAGCCCCGGTCCCCTGGGCAGCGCAGCCACACTGCGGCCTTCCCCCACCTTTACCTGCAGACTCCTCTCATCCAGCCACTCCCTCCTGCGGGCCAGCCTCCACTTCCCACCGCAGGGTAAGCGCCCCGGAGCAGCCTGTAAGACTGACCAACCGGATCTGGTCCCTCAGCACCCGCCCCCCCCATCATTCCCTCCCACCCAGCCCTTTGCTCTCTCGGTTACTGGGTTAATGGTCTCCCCCTGGCATGGGGCGGCCATGAGGACAGGCCTCTGCTCTGTGTGTGTATTGCTATGGATACAGTGGCTACAGGGGTGCTTGCAAAGAGGGGGGGGGTGTTCCATGAACATTTGCTGGAGGAAGGGAGGGAAGGAGAGAGAAGCAGGAAGAGGAGGAGGAGGGGGGGGAGGAAGGGATCTGGCCACTTGCTCTCCGCATGGCTCATGAGAGCAAGGGGCCCTTGGGGGCTGGACGCAGTGTGCGCACTCTCTGCGGGATTTGCATTCCCGGCAGCGCTCAGACCAGCCGGGGAAACGCGATGCAGGGAGCCGGGGCACCAGGACCACCAAGGTGCTGTGGAAGTCAGCCAGGCCACCCTCCAGAACGGGAGGGTCCCGCCCTGCCTTCAAGGGCCCCGGGGCTCCAGGCCAAAGTCCCCATGCCTCTCCTCTGTTATCCGACCCCCAGCCCTTCCCGCCAGGAGCCAGGGCCCCCTCTCTCATGGGGCCGAACCTTCCCATGCAGCCAGGCGCGTGCCTGTGGGGGCCCCACTGCCTGGACTGGCTCCTGCCTCCCCTCCCTTGCAGCGAAGTCCCCTTCCTCCGGCCAGGCCCAGCTCCCAGCACCCAGCGCTCGCTCTCGGTGAGGGCCTGCGCACCATTCCGCCCTTGTCCGTCTCCACTGCTCCCGTGAGCCGCTCCCGCACACGCCCGGGGCTTGTCTTTTTCACAACATGTACCGCACGGAACGTGTTCAGTCGGGTGCCTGAGTGAAAGATTGTGGAAATGAGGGAGAGGGAAGAAAGAGAGATGGAGGCAGAAGGGGGGGGAGAGGAAGGAGAAGGAGGGGAGAGAGGCGAGAGTAACCAACATCAGGGAAGGAGGAAGGGAGGGAGGGAAGGAGGAAGGGAGGGAGGGAAGGAGAGAGGGCGGGAGGGCAGAGGGAGGGAAGGAGGGTGGGAAGGAGGAAGGGAGGGCAGAGGGAGGGAAGGAGAGAGAGAGGGAGGGTAGAGGGATGGAGGGAAGGAGAGAGGGAGGGAGGGCAGAGGGAGGGAAGGCAGAGGGAGGGAGGGCAGAGGGAGGGAAGGAGAGAGGGAGGGAGGGCAGAGGGAGGGAAGAAGAGAGGGAGGGAGGGCAGAGGGAGGGAAGGAGAGAGGGAGGGAAGAAGAGAGGGAGGGAGGGCAGAGGGAGGGAAGGAGAGAGGGAGGGAGGGCAGAGGGAGGGAAGGCAGAGGGAGGGAGGGCAGAGGGAGGGAAGGAGAGAGGGAGGGAGGGCAGAGGGAGGGAAGAAGAGAGGGAGGGAGGGCAGAGGGAGGGAAGGAGAGAGGGAGGGAGGGCAGAGGGAGGGAAGGCAGAGGGAGGGAGGGCAGAGGGAGGGAAGGAGAGAGGGAGAGAGGGCAGAGGGAGGGAAGGAGAGAGGGAGGGAGGGCAGAGGGAGGGAAGGAGAGAGGGAAGGAGGGCAGAGGGAGGGAAGGAGAGAGGGAGGGAGGGTAGAGGGAGGGAGGGAAGGAGAGAGGGAGGGAGGGCAGAGGGAGGGAAGGAGAGAGGGCAGGAGGAGGGAGAGGGAAGGAAGGAGAGAGGGAGGGAGGGCAGAAGGAGGGAAGGAGAGAGGGCAGGAGGAGGGAGAGGGAAGGAAGGAGAGAGGGAGGGAGGGCAGAAGGAGGGAAGGAGAGAGAGAGGGAGGGTAGAGGGAGGGAGGGAAGGAGAAAGGGAGGGAGGAGGGAGAGGGAGAGAAGGAGGGCAGGAGGAGGGAAGGAGGGCGGGAGGAGGGAGAGGGAGGGACAGGTGATTCTAAGCTCTGGAAGGTTCTTTGTTTGCAGCTTCTCAGGAATCTGGACGCTGACTTCAGACCCCCGTTAACTTTCCCTGGCACGGTGCTCTCTGCAATGCTTTCTCTTTGTTCTGTGTGTGTTCTCTTCGGAATCGCACAAACTTTCCATGTCCCACACTTTGCGTCAGACGAAGCCCGCTCCACTGCGAAAACTTCCCCTCGCGAGCTCGTCTCAAACTTCCCAAGTTGTGTAGTCACCCGGCCTCTTTGTTCTGGAGGCGAGTGCGCACAAAGAATCAAAGGAGCGGGCGGCCCGGAACGTTCCAGGCTATTACTGTAACAATCCAATTACAATGCCTATCAAACTTAACTTCACAGGTTACAGCTCCTAATTGCCTGACAAAAATTGACACTTCAGTCGCAACAGCATAATATCATCAGAGTCCAAATTAAATTTGATCGTGGGCAGAAAACGATGCTATCAGGCGAAGGCAAGGAGACGGATCAACTCGCGCGATACCGGGGATCAGAAATGCGAATTATTCATTAATGGCAATGCGTTTCCGATAATGGGAATGACACAGCTCAGGCGGCTTCGTAAAAACACTATTAATTACACAGATGATAGACCCAACAAGCCGTGAAGCCGGAGGACTGGCTTCGGGTGCGTGTGCAGGTGAGGGCTGGTAATGTGCATGTGCAGGTGAGGGCTGGTAATGTGCGTGTGCAGGTGAGGGCTGGTAATATGCGTGTGCAGGTGAGGGCTGGCGGTGTGCGTGTGTGTGTGCAGGTGAGGGCTGGCAGTGTGCGTGTGTGTGTGCAGATGAGGGCTGGCGGTGTGCGTGTACAGGTGAGGGCTGGCGGTGTGCGTGTGCGTGTGCAGATGAGGGCTGGCGGTGTGCGTGTACAGGTGAGGGCTGGCAGTGTGCGTGTGCGTGTGCAGGTGAGGGCTGGCAGTGTGTGTGTGCGTGTGCAGATGAGGGCTGGCGGTGTGGCTAGCGATGAGTAGGAGCAGGAGTTGGCGCACCTCCCTGAGGACCGTGCTGACGCGTGAGCCCAGATTACTGGCCGTTGCTCTGGGAAGCATCTTTCTCCAGGGCCCCTGTCCCAGGACTATAAAGAAAAGAGTCTGCCCGGCCAGCATGGCTTAGGGGTTGAGCTTCGACCTATGAACCAGGAGGTCACAGTTCGATTCCTAGTCAGGGCACATGCCCGGGTTGCAGGCTTGAGCCCCAGTGTGCAGTGGGCATGCAGGAGGCAGCCGATCAATGATTCTCTCTCATCATTGATGGTTCTATCGATCTCTCCCTTCCTCTCTAAAATCAATAAAAATATATTTTTTTAAAAGACATCTTCATTAAAAAAAAAAAAAAAGGAAAAGAGGAGGTGCAGGTCCTCTGTCACCATGGAATGTGCTGACGTGGTCCGTCCCGTGTTGGCCCCAGCAGTCCGAGCTCCATCGGCGTCTCTGCGCAGCACAGAGTGGCCTCGGCCATCCCCTCTCTGAATCTCAGGCGCCTTAGCTGGAGCTCAGCCTGTCAGCGTCCGCCAGGGGTGTACACAGCTTGCGAGTCCCCTTGTGAGGACACAGAGGGAGGCCTCATCCAGGGTGACCAGGTCATTCAGCCCCCAAGATTTTCCTGATCTATAAATTGAGAGGGTTAAACCAGCACAGAGCACAGAATACAGAAGGTGTTTAATTATTGTGGTGTTTGCTGGTTTTCATGAATAAGGCCTAAGACTCTCAGAATTCCTATGGAAGGCCCCCGAGAAGGGCTTGCAGAGCTGATGGTCATGAGCGTGATTGTTTAGGTTTTTGGCAGAAAGATCTTTGACCCAAATTTTAGAGGGATGGAAATGAGGCAGATATGGAGTTCTAAGTGGGGTGGGAAATGAAGGAAACAGCCTCAGTACATTTTAATATAACAGCATGATGGAATATAGGTAGTCATTAAAAATAATGTTGGGTCCATCAACAGATGCATAGATAACAGGATGTTGTTTAGCCTTGAAAGGAAGGGAATCCTGTCATGTGGCGCATCGTGGATGATGCTTGATGATATTGTGCTGAGTGAAATAAGCCAGTCACAAAAGGACAAATATTGAATGATTCCACTCATACGTGGTACCTAGAGCAGTCCAATTCATAGAAACAAAAAGTAGGATGGGGGTCCCCAGGGGCTGGGGGCGGAGGGATGGGGAGTTAGGTTTCATGGGGACAGAGTTATGGTTTTGCAGGATGGTGAGGTTCTGGAGATGGATAGTGGTGATGGTTGTGCAACAGTGTGAATGTAGTTAGTATCACTGAACTGTGCACTTAAAGATGGTAAGGTGGTAAACTTATGTTGTGTGTATTTTAGCACACTAAAAACAAACATTGCAGGATTTTTAGAAACAGGAAAAATGCAGTGTGTTCCATGCAAATAGCAGAATGGCATCAACCATGAAAACACACATCCAAGGGGGAGGAAGATGCCAGCATAAGAGCCACTGCATGGTGGGGCCTGGGATTATAATCATTTTATGATTTTAAAATTTATTTAATGTTTTCTCATTGTCTTCTAAAATTCTAAACAACAAAATAAAAATGCCAAAGGAATACCTAACAGGGGAAAGGAGCAAAAATGCAAATAGATCTGAATGAGATGGATAAAGTAGAGTCAGGGCTGTCTAAGGTTTCCAATACAGAAGGATGCAGAGCTCAGTCAGTGCCAATAGCCTCTTAATATGTTCCTCAGGATGATGATGATAGTGATGGTGATGGTGATGGTGATGGTGGTGGTGGTGGTGGTGATGGTGATGATGATGGTGGTGGTGGTGATGGTGATGGTGGTGGTGGTGGTGATGGTGGTGATGACGGTTGTGATGGTGATGGTGATGGTGATGGTGGTGGTGATGGTGGTGGTGATGGTGGTGGTGGTGGTGATGGTGATGGTGATGATGATGGTGATGGTGATGGTGGTGATGGTGGTGGTGACGGTGGTGGTGATGGTAGTAATGATGGTGATTATGATGATGGTGGTGGTGATGGTGATGATATAAGTGGTCTGCGCATCAATGGATTAACTAGATTAGAAATAATTCTAGAATATAAAGTTAATGCTGAAACATGAGGAAGATGGAATATCTAGACAGAGACTCAAAGAGACACAAGGCTAATATGGTATGATTCCATGTATATGAGGAACCCAGAGGTTGGCCATGAAAGTCGGAGGTGGGGTGCACATGTGTGTATCTAGGTTGAGCTGGAGTCTCACCCTGATTCCCAGCACACCATAAGCAAATCGGCTGTCTTCTGGTGGCTTCACTGTCCCTCTCTATGGAATGAAAAGTCTGCACCAGGAATCTCCAAGCAACTTTTTGGCTCTAACAGACATTTCCAAATGGACGAAGTTTATCAGTCCTTTAGAAGTTGGGAAAAAAGGTAGAAAGAATCCAACATTGACACTCTAACAGCCTCCTGCTGCAAAAGGATTTCCATGAATGTTATTTTTAAATTAATCGAATGCATATTGCAGGGCTCACAATAAATATATGAATACAAACAAGAGGAAAGCATGTAAATATATAATTACATTATGCACATTATATAAATGTCATATAAACTCAGAGAGGGTAGAAACAAACCATGACTACAGATAATCATGAATAAATAACTTGTTATGCTGAGCTGTTTCTTGAAGCACAAGGCTTGCGTTACGGAAAATGGCTGTCATCACCCTCCTCTTCTTGGTTGATTTTTATGTAGGTCTTATCCACCACAGAAGCCTAACGGTGGTCCAGCAGCAGTCGTTGCAATTGAGAATTTCAGAAGACGCCAAAGCCCAGTTCTTTTGAATTCACACGAACATGAGTAGAACGCCACTGTAACGGATTGAACCAAGGAGCCCAGGACGAGGGCAAAGGGGCCTAGGAGGACCCTGAGGGTACAGCAGAGAAAGGGGGGACAGTGAAACAAGATGGTGACCATTCACAATACATAACTGAGGTCAGCTTCTTCTGGCGCCGTGAGGGAGGTGGCCTGCATGCCTCAGGACAGCCTTGAGCTCAGCGAGCTTCCCTGATAAGCAGGAAGTTGGAGCAATCAGAGGCTGTGTGAGGACGTGGGCACCTGGGCTGACTGGGAGGAAGGTTCAGAGGGAATTCCCCTGCTCTTGCTCATCAACAGATGCCGAGAACACGTGGGGAGCTGGGGAGGCTGGACCAGGCAGGGGCATCTCTAGGTCTTGCAAGACTCGTTGGGGGAAGAACGCCAATGGCTGCAAATGGGGGGATGGCATTCAAGCAGAGGGCGCTCACAGATTCTCATACGTGGTGCTGGCTCTCTGAGAATGGTGGAGCATCCACTGGCCATTCCCCATCCCAACGTGATTTTGAGGACAAGCAATGGTTCTGTGCTTCAGGGATGCTCACAAAAGTTGGGGAAGGCCAGATGCCAGCGAAAGAGGGGTGGTTCCTTACTGTGGCTTTGTGTCAGGGTTATCGGTTGAAAATTGATCAACTAAGGTGAACCATTACCTGGCTTTCTGGACACTCGAAGGCAAATGACGGATCTTTTTTTTTTTTTTAATATATTTTATTGATATTTTACAGAGAGGAAGGGAGAGGGATAGAGAGCTAGAAACATCGATGAGAGAGAAACATCGATCAGCTGCCTCCTGCACACCTCCTACTGGGGATGTGCCCGCAACCAAGGTACATGCCCTTGACTGGAATCGAACCCGGGACCCTTCAGTCCGCAGGCCGATGCTCTATCCACTGAGCCAAACCGGTTTCAGCCAAATGACGGATCTTATCACACTGGCGTGACTGGTCCTCCAGGAAGGAGAAGGGAAATCTTTGGAGGAGGTCGTTAGGAACTGAATGTCTGTCCTCCTGTGATGTGATAGTTAGAAAGGGGACTTTTGGGGGGTAATTAGGGTTGTGAGGGTGAGCCCCCATATGGAATTAGTGAGGGTGAGCCCCCATATGGAATTAGTGTCCTTATAAGAAGAAGAGGAGAGTGTCCACCAGGCAAGAACACAGGGAGAAGGCAGACACCTGCGAGCTAGGAAGAGGCCCTCGCGGTGCACAGAATCAGCCAGCACCCTGATCCGGACGTTCCCAGCCTCCAGAACCATGGGAAGTAAATGTCTGTTGTTTAAGCCCCCCAGCCTAGGGCTTTTCGTTACAGCAGCCCGAGTGGACTAAGACAGATGCAATGACTCACCAGATTTACTTAGCAACTGAATAGTGATGGTGATAACTGGTGGCATTGTGTCCCTCCCTCCAAAAAAAAAAAAAATGTATTGAGTCATAACCCCTGGCACCCCAGAACGTGACCTAATTTGGAAATAAGGTTCTTGCAGATGATGGAGGCAAGATGAAACCATCAGGGCGGACCTTAACAAAAGGGGAAATTGGACACAGAGCCAGAGGGAGACCGTTGTGTGAAGACAAGGGCAGGTAACAAGGTGGTTCATCCTCAAGGAACCTCAGTGAACCCCAGCAGCTCGGGGAGGGGCAGGACACAGACTGTCCCTCAGCCTCGGAAGGAACCAGCCCTGAGGACACCTTGACCTCAGATTTCCAGCCTTCGGACCTGCCAGTCATTCGTAAGTTTCTGTTGTTTAAGCCCCCTCGTTGGTGGTACTTTGTCATGGCAACCCCAGGAGCTAAGTCAGTGGTGAGGATAAGGATGGCGACACCGAAGCCAAGGCCAACGCCAACACAGACCATGATAGTTGTACTTGAAGGTCATCAAGTACCACCACCATCTGAGTCACCTTGAGCAAGCGGCTTAGTCTCTCTGCTCTTCGTTTTCACCTCCAGCACAAGGATGACATGACCCCTGAGCAGTGCCACTTGCCACAAAAATTATGCGAAATAACATGTACACCCGCCCAGGCCACGCCCTTAGTACATACGTCACAACTACTAACAGTTACGTTTTTTTAAAAAAATACTTTTTTATTGATTTCAGAGTGGAAGAAAGATGGAGAGAGAGATAGAAACGTCAATGATGAGGGGGAATCATTGGTCGGCTGCCTCCTGCATGCCCCACACTGGGGACGGAGCCCCCAACCCAGGCATGTGCCCTGACTGGGAATCGAACCATGATCTTCTGGTTCATAGGTCGATGCTCAACCACTGAGCCATGCTGTCCAGGCTACATTTTTATTCCAGAGTTTCCACTTTATAAACCCTTAGCCGAGACGTCCCCTAATCCTCCATCCATCTTGTGCCCAGCGAACTGCTATTCTTCTTACCCTCCCCCACCCCTCCTCTGCAAGAACAGGGCAACAGCCATGTGGGAGAGGCCTGGCTGGATACCCCATAAATCCTTGCTCCCCAGCCCAGCCTGGAGTGAGGACCCCCTCTCCCCACCATCGCCCCCCACCCCCCTGCTAACACACACACACACACACACACACACACTCACACACACGCTTTCTCTAGCCCCTTGAGTCCTGCCTAGCCTGGAGAAAAATGTGTGGTCCTAAGCCATGGAACGTGGAGGTTTTATACCCTAAACAAAGATAACACTAATGAATTCACCGTCAACCTTTTCAGCCCTGTGATAGCAAAAGATTTTCAGTCACTTTAGCCTGAGTTACATCTGCACCCGGGGTCATCCGGAGAAAAGGACAACACATTAATCTTTGTCCCCCTGGTGTTGAGCCACCTCGCAAATAATCCATCGCACGGCATGCAGCGAAACTCAAAACCTTAAAACGCCATCTATCTGGGCCCCAATTAAAACATAATCTTTTTAAGCTGCCAATACCCACTGACCGGATCAATAGAGGGGACGATTATGAATGGCGTTTGCTAGTGATCTGGTTGGACGGGAATGGATCACCGTTGTCATATCCGGGGGGAGGGGGGAGGGGGGAAGGGGACAGTGGATGCCCTGGTCATGGCCAGAGAGAGGGACGGTGGCCGATAACCTGGCTCCCCCTCTGGTTTAAGTGATGTGGAAATCATGTCCTACGGGTACAGCCACGGAGGTGGTGTTTGTAAAATTCCTGTCAAGCCCCAGTCCAGTTTACAGGGCAGGAATGAAGCATCCATCTGGCATTCAGGGGGTATTTGGGACATATGTCTTCTGAGCCTGGAGCTGGGCAAAGTGGGGCAATTGAGAGGTTGTTGCTCGGGGCAGGGGGGTGGGTGATGATTCAGAAACCCTCGCTCTTCCTTCGGTCCCACCTTCGACACATGAGAAAATGAGGCTCGAAGATGGTGTGGGCTTTCCCACAGGGGGGAGGGGTCTGCACCTGCACTCGGGGCTCTTGCTGCTAAGGGTCCCCGTCCTTTCAGGTATGGAGGTTAGTTCCACATCCCAGACATGAGCAGCCCCTGGGTCTAGCAGCATCCGCACCCACAGCAGCCCCTGGGTCTACCAGCATCCGTACCCACAGCAGCCCTGGGTCTAGCAGCATCCACACCCACAGCAGCCCCTGGGCCAGCAGCATCCAGCATCCGCACCCACAGCAGCCCGCAACTTCTCTCCAAACGTGGGCCCCGCAGAATGAGGAGAAGAGATGTGGCTGAAGCGTAACCCCCATGAGCCAATGAGAATGAACTACAACGCCCTTGAAATGAATGAAAACACTGTCCTCTGGTCCCCAGGAGGCTGGATTGATTGGCAGCTGCCAATCTAAACATCAGCAGTCTCTTATAAACGGGCCCCTCCCCTCCATCTCTTTGAGATCTCCGCTCTTTCCGTTTTGGATGCCACCCTGATGTGGGAGGGGCTGTGAGGGGGAGGCTAACAGCCAGTGGGCATCCACACTGAGCAGGCACCATGGCACAGGTGACGATGCAGAGGGAGGTGAGTTGTGTGCGAGCTTCCCCGATCCCCCCACCCAGAGCCAGTGAGGAGCGGAGCCCATTTCTGGAAGATGGTTCTAGACCCCAGTGGGGGTGAGAAAATGGACCGTGGGAGCTACTGGGGGTCACGCAAAGTGGATCATTTTCATTGTTTTTCAAGAGATGCAGTTCCAGATGAGCATGATGTGCCTAGTGGTTTCTGTTGCTAAGTCCTGTGACGGTGATTGTCTCCATGGGGATTAAGATGTCAAACGGGTTCTGTCTGGGGGGCTTCTGGTTGGCTCCTTGGACTTCATGGCGGCCCTCAGGACAGAGACGGGGAGCCAGGTGGTTGGGGCGGGAGACTGTGTCCCAGGAAAAGGGGGTTGGTTTCCCTAAGGAGGTGCCAATAGATGAGGTGACAGTGACTATCCCAGGGTCACACCAGCCAGACGTGGCTGGGCTGGACTGCAGCCCTGAGTTCTGCTCCCTCTGGGATCGCCGCTCTTTGCCCAGGATGACTGCCTGCCCCCTCTGACCACCACGCTTTGTAGAAACACCCAGGGGAGTAGAAAGACCCATCTCACGAGGGACCCTTTAAAAAATAAGGCCCTGCACCCTCAGTGGCACATTTCCGGTGTCTGAGGAGAAAAGAGGGCCTGGCTTTCAGTTCTCCTTCCTAAGAACGAGGAGATTTATGTCCCGAAAGGCCCAGGCATGTCCCTCTGGTTTCACTGACCCCTACTGACGTGAGCGCACCCATTCCGAGGCAGCCAGGACCGGTGGGGCCTGGGGCAGCCACCGCCCTGTCTGCTGCGGACACGCTGCTGGGAGGTGTCAGAGACGCCTGGGTGCTGATGAGTCACCAGAAATTAATGATAAAATATGGAACATATGCGGCCATTGCTATGCGTGCTGCTGAAATGTCTGAAAGCACTCAGCTATTTCATTAATAGGGTTTTAAATACTGTTGTTTCTGCTTCACAAACAGGTTAGACATAAAAGAGTCTTGGACCAAAGGAAATGCCACACGCACACTCACACACACTCTCACACACTCACTCACACATTCACACACACTCACACACTCACACACTCACTCACACCCACAGTCACTCTCACACACACTCACTCACACTCACACCCACAGTCACACACACTCACACACTCAGTCACATACACTCACTCACACATTCACACACACTCACACACTCTCACATACGCACACACACAGTCACACTCACACGCACTCAGTCACACACACTCACACACACTCACACACTCACTCACACCCACAGTCACACACACACACACTCAGTCACATACACTCACTCACACATTCACACACACACTGACATATGCACACATAGTCACACTCACACACACTCAGTCACACACACTCACACATTAACATACACAGTCACACACACTCACACACTCAGTCATATATACTCACTCACACATTCATACACAGTCACACACACACACACTCACACACACTCACATACAATCACTCACATGCATTCACACACTCATTCACACACACATCAACTAATGCTCAGAAATAGAGCAAATAAAAACCACTGTGTATGCCATGGAATTTTTTAATGTAAACAAAAATCTTTTAAATCACATCTAATCTAATTTACTTTTTAAATACCGAATGGTGACGCAAACGTATAACTACTGAAATGTTAACGTGCAAACAGAAACAGTTCAACAACACGATCATGAAGAAATGACTTCGCTCAGCTGCTCTGCCTCACTAATTTTTAAGGGGGCAGTGTGGCTTACATAGGTGTCTAACATATTCCTTAATGACATTGATTGGAGCTCGTGAAGGAAAGACCAAGCCAGTACGTCTCCCGCATCATCTCATTAATCCGACGTGCCTGGGAAGGAGGTGCTATTGCCACTTAGGAATTAAAAACTATCCCCATTTATGAATGTGCTTCAAAGCTGGACCGTAGGAGAGTTCCTGTCATTTCCTAAGCCATCCGGTAATGCATGTCAGCTCCAGGGTCGGCTGGTCAACCCACAGGCCGCCACGATGGAATTCTCCAAAGCTCATTCAGCTAGACTCGGATCCTGGATTCATTCATTTGCTCAAGGGCTTAAATAAGTGAGTGAGTTCTGTGTCCCCACCAGGCACTGTGTCAGGCTCACTGGGAGCCCCACTGGGGGAAAGTGAGGCAGGAAGACTGTTCTGACATTCCATTTTTCCAAAGCACCACAACTCAATACAAGGGACAGTTCAGTAAGGTCGTTTGGGGTCCTGATTTTATCAATACTTTTTTTTTTTAAATACCTTCTTATCACACAAAAAAAATGTTACTTGGCACTAATATATTGGTATATGATAATTTCCCATATTAGGCTGTTACTGGAAATGCATGTTGTTTTCACAAATTTCATATTGTAAATATTATTGCATTAAATAATCCTATATAATAAAAGCCTGATATGCAAATCAACCGAACGGCAGAACAACAGGTGGAACGACCAGTCACTATGACACGCACTGACCACGGGGGCAGACACTCAATGCAGGAGCTGCCCCAAGCCCACAGGCCCCAGGCTGGCCAAGGCGGGTGCCAGCAGGGCCCCCCAATTTCCCCACCAATCGCCCTGCAGATGGACCCTGATCTCCGGCCAGGCCTAGGGACCCTACCTGTGCACAAATTTCGTGCACCGGGCCTCTAGCTTATAAATAACTGCCAACTAACTATAGTTCCCTAGGTAGGAAAGATAACTACACATTTAATCACAGTCAAAGGATGGGAACAGCTCCCGGGCTCTTAAAGATTTGAGTCCCGCAGTCTCAGGGGCGCATGCCCATTTCTGCACACGGAGTCCGCGTGGAGCGGAGCCATGGCTTTAAGTCTTTGGGGTTTGATGTAATGTACCTTCATGAGGTTTTACTCTAGATTTTACTCTAGGGTTTAGTTCTAAGCATAAGTTCTCTTGAGTGATGATCATTACTGGTAGAAGGACTAGCACTTTTTTTTAAGAAAGTCGCTGCCACATGCCCACCTCAGTGAATGACATTGCCAGGTCAACCGAGTTATTTGTCAGGACAGAGTTCGAAGGCCTTAGAGGTGACCTTCTGCGGGTGCAGTGGGATGGCCGGGTCTGTGCCTGGGGCCAACACTGATGAGGCCTGGCCTTCTCTGGGGCGTGTCTACCGCCCCTTCCAGTGGCCAGAATACAGAACGCGACAGATAGTTAAATTAACAACAAAAAGGACTCTCATATCCCTTCCTCATCGGCCACACAGTGCCTGCAGAGTGACAGGAGATATTTTGCAGGCCCCTCTCTACCTGTGGTGGGTCATACGCAGCACCTGGAGCTTCCGAAGGACAGACCAGCACGGAGCAGGGGCTCGGCACCCGGGGATGGAGTGGTCAGCTCCCATCTGGACCAGAACAGCCACCTAATGTGCAGTCTTTCCTGGCAGAGACCCTCCTCTATTTTCCTATGGAGACAGGTGTCTTGAGAGTCCACCCGAACCCCAATTCCCTTAAAAAGGCAGTGTCTTCTGCTACTGCATAAAGCAGGGAGGGAAGCTATGGCCCCAGGTCAATCTCCCTGCCCACAGCCTACTTCCGTGTGGGCGAGAGCCAAGAATGACCTTCACGTTGTTAAATATAGAGTCAAAAGAATAATAATATTTTTTGACGCTTAAAAATGACATAAAATTTAGATTTTAATGTTCATCAAATAAAGTTCACTTGGCCCACAGCCACGCCCATTCATTTACATCCCGTTCAGGGCTGCCTTCTGGGGAGCAAGGCCAGGCTGAACCTGCACCAGCTGGCCTTCTATGGGAAACGTTTGGCACCACTCCTCAGTAAAAAGATAGGGAAGAAGGGAGGGAGGGGAGGAGGGAGGGAAGGAGGGAAGGAGGGAGGGGTCCCTGTATCATTAAGAAGCCATCAGGCATTCTTTTCCTTGCTTTTTTTACTCTACATTTCACTTTTTAAAAATATACATATTCCAGACATTGCAAACAGAGCATTTCAGAAAGAGGAAGCTGTAAAGAAAGAAAGAAGGAAGGAAGAAAAGGAAGGAAGGAAGGAAGAAAGGAAGGAAGGAAGGAAGGAAGGAAGGGAGGGAGGGAGGGAGGGAGGGAGGGAGGAAGAAAGGAAGGGAGGAAGGAAGGAAAGAAGGAAGGGAGGGAGGGAGGGAGGAAGAAAGGAAGGGAGGAAGAAAGGAAGGGAGGAAGGAAGGAAGGAAGGAAGGAAGGAAGGAAGGAAGGAAGGAAGGAAGGAAGGAAGCGAGGGAGGGAGGAAGAAAGGAAGGGAGGAAGGAAGGAAGGAAGGAAGGGAGGGAGGGAGGGAGGGAGGGAGGGAGGGAGGGAGGGAAGAAGAGAGGAAGGGAGGAAGGAAGGAAGGGGAAAAGCAAATGCAACAAAATGTATCTGCTTAACGTGCAAAACAAAACAAAAGCACACGCTCTGAGAATCGCCAACATGATCACAGAGAGCCTTTGGCGGAGGTCAGCTATGACACAGGCTCACCCGGCGGGCTCTGCTGGGACTCGTTCTCTCATGGCAGAGGGGAGGTGACCTTCAGAACAGATGTAAATGGCCTTAAAAACCCATCCGGCAGGCCTTCCGCGCTAAATGGGTGGGAGAGGGCCCCTCCCACCTCCCTCCCGCCCTACAGGTTGCCCCTCAAAGTCAGCGAGGAGCGTACAGTAATGGGTTTCAAAGTCAAGGATCTAATGCAAATCTAAGCATTTGCTTATACACTCGCCCAAGTCCCGGCAGATTAGGTTTGGAAGTATTTTCATAGATCGTATCTACATAATCTAATGGAGGTGATTTCAGGAATGCGGGCGACGTGCTGCGTGGCGCTCGCCAAAGTGCAGCTCCTGGCCAGCAGCGTCCATCAGGAGGCGGTTGCGTTGGAATTTTTTTATTTCATCCAATTTATAGCGCCACGTGGAGAGGTTTTCAATAACGCTCTGCTGCAGCGAGGTCTTTGCCTTGGCCCAAGTACTGGGGGGAAATGGGTGAGTGGGGGTGAGGGGCCCTCGCCGCTGCTAAGCTCATGTTATGGAATTGACTTTGTTCAAGGGCGCTTAGGGGTCGTGTGATTTACATCTCCGCAGAGCTGATACGTCAGCCACACACACGGGCTTCCACTCGTGTCGATGTCGCCTTTGAAAAGGTGCGGCGGGCTTGCAGCTTCATTGGCACCCACCCTGGGGCTCAAACAGGTGCAGCACCCACCCTCCGGGCGGACTCGGACTCAGAAGCCCAGGGGTCACACCCAGGACTAGAAGCAGTGGTGTCTCTTTGCCTGTTCTCTTGACCAAGGAACCTGTGCTGTCACCTCACCTGCTTCCATCAAGTACAGGAGGCCCGGGCGAGACTGTCCCCGGCTAGTGTCTTTGGGGGGATCAGAAAAGATGGGACTCCTACATCCTCCATTTTCCTAATGTGAGTCATGTTTTCCCGATGTGAAGTGTGTCCGTACCTGCAGGGCCAGCGGGGAGGGACAGCGCCAGCGGGGAGGGACAGGGCCAGTGGGAAGGGGCAGCGCCAGCAGGGAGGGGCAGCGCCAGCAGGGAGGGGCAGCGCCAGCAGGGAGGGGCAGCGCCAGCAGGGAGGGGCAGGGCCAGTGGGGAGGGACAGCGCCAGTGGGGAGGGGCAGGGCCAGTGGGGAGGGGCAGGGCCAGCAGGGAGGGGCAGCGCCAGCAGGGAGGGACAGCGCCAGTGGGGAGGGGCAGGGCCAGTGGGGAGGGGCAGGGCCAGCTGTAACCACACCAAAGCTCACATCCAGTCCATTGCTTAGCCCATGTGCCCTTGGATATGTGGCTTGCCCTCTCTGAGCTGCCCTCTCCTCTGGGTTAAACCTAGGCCAGTCACACGACAACCCTGCCGGTGACGGCACGTGCCGGAGGAGGAGCACCACGCTGCCAGGGCTGCTGCCACAAGGACGCTGGTGCACGTCCTCAGGACGCTCCCGGATGCACAGCCTCCCCCGGGCCCTACAAAGGCACCTGAACCAGTCAAACAGGCCGGGATGCTGGGAAGAAAGTCCGATCGGAAGGCCTGGGCATGATGGTGACAGGGAGTCACTTCTGTAGAGGAGTTAGTGGACCCCTGAAGGAGAGAGGGGTCCTCCAGGCACAGCCCTGGGGACTGGCCTCCAGGTGCCCAGGGCTGAGCAGGCAGCGGGCTCGTGCAGGCGAGCAGATGGGACAGGCCAGAAGGAGACAAAGTGCAGACAGGGTTCAGAGGATGCTGAGGCCCATGGGCCTTGGAGAAGGGCTTGGATTTTATTCCCAGGGCAGTGGAACCCACTCAATGGTTTCAGAATACAAAGGACATGAATGAGCCCATGAATGGGTAGAAATGAATGAATGAGGCCCGTGAAAGACCTTTTTAACAGCCTAAGCAAATTGCCCTGGCCGGGTAGCTCAGACGGTTAGAGCACTGTCCTAATACATCAAGGTTGTAGGTTCGATCTCCGGTCAGGGCACATTCAAGAAGCAACCAATGAAGGCATCAATAAATGGAACAACAAATGGATGTTTCTCTCCCTTCCTCTCTCTCTCTAAAATCTACCTAATAGCCAAAACCGGTTTGGCTCAGTGGATAGAGCGTCGGCCTGCGGACTGAAGGGTCCCAGATTCGATTCCGGTTGGGGGCATGTAACTTGGTTGCGGGCACATCCCCAGTGGGAGGTGTGCAGGAGGCAGCTGGTCGATGTTTCTCTCTCATCGATGTTTCTGACTATCTATCACTCTTCCTTCCTCTCTGTAAAAAATCAATAAAATATATTTTAAAAAATCTACCTACTAAAAGAGTAACATGCTAATTGACTGTACCTTCGCAACGCTCACCAGCCAATCAGGAGTGAGTATGCAAATTAACCCAACAAAGATGGTGGGTTAATTTGCATACACAGGCGCTGAGCAGCTGGAGGTGGGGCCATGGCGGTGACGCAGGCATTCCACACCAACCCAGCCGCTCCGGGCCTCTGGGCAGAGTGGGAAGGCGGAAAGATGGCTCTGGCCAGAGCGAAGGTGGTGCTGGCAGTCAGGGGAAGGAAGGCCCATTCTTGCACGAATCTTCGTGCATCGGGCCTCTAATCAATCAATAAATGTTTTTAAAAAGCCTGTGCAAATATAATCACAGAGAGAGAGAGAGAGAGAGAGAGAGAGAGAGAGAGAGAGAGAAGGAGCTGTGTGCTTAGTGTCCTCTTATTCTGTGCAAACCCTAACACAAGGCAAAGTTAGGTCTGGGGCAGGGGCAGTAGAGACTGGAGAGACCTCGATCAAGGCCGTCTGGGGGTACTGAGAGAGGTCACCTGTAAGGAGGCAAAGTCACAGGGAGTTAGTCATCGCTCCTAGGGCATGAGCTCACAACTCCAATGGCCGAATGTCAATGTAAAGAAGCCCTTTGAAGACCGTGTGGGAAGAGCAGGTCACACCTACCCTCACAGGAGAGTTTTTGTGAAGGTTGGAATATTATGTGGATGAGCACCTGTGGCTTAGAACACAACTTGCAGAAAAACACAAATCTAAATGGTGCTGCACCTCAAACAGCGCGATGGCCAGGCCTCTGGGGTCACAGCTGCTACACAAGCTCCAGGTAACAAGCAATTAGCACATGTCAGTAATATGCCAACTTCCATGAAATTTGAGACAGCAAAATTTTTTTTTAATTTTTACTGTATGAGGGCTTAAATATATATTAACTAGAGGCCTGGTGCACAAAATTTGTGCATGGGGGCAGGGGTCCCTCAGCCCAGCCTGCACCCTCTCCAATCCAGGACCCCTAGGGGGATGACCGACTGCTGGTTAGGCCTGATCCCGCAGGGCCTAAACCGGCACTTGGACATTCCTCTCGCAATCCAGGATGGCTGGCTCCTAACTGCTCACCTGCCTGCCTGCCTGATCACTCCTAACCACTCTGCCTGCCTGCATGATCGCCCCTAACTGCTCTCTCCTGCCAGCCTGATCACCCCCTAACTGTTCCCCTGCTGGCCTGATCACCCCCTAACTGCTCCCCTGCCAGCCTGATCCCCCTAACTGCCTCTTCCTCAGCCCCCGCCACCATGGCTTTGTCTGGAAGGATGTCCAGAAGATGTCCGGTCTAATTAGCGTATTACCATTTTGTTAGTATAGATATTCAGATGAATTAATCCACTGTCCTGAGTTTATTTCCCCGATAGTCAGAACACTTTGTGGGGAAGGGATTCTTCTAATGGAGAAAATAAGGGACACCCTTACATTAGGGGTCATCACACCTTTAGGCCTGAGGAGCTACATAAGGTACTCAGGGTTGCCCTAGCCCCGTGGTCGGCAAACTGCGGCTTGCGAGCCACATGCGGCTCTTTGGCCCCTTGAGTGTGGCTCTTCCACAAAATACCACGGCCTGGGCGAGTCTACTTTGAAAAAGCAGCCTTAGAAGAAGTTTAAGTTTAAAAAATTTGGCTCTCAAAAGAAATTTCAATCATTGTACTGTTGATATTTGGCTCTGTTGACGAATGAGTTTGCCAACCACTGCCCTAGCCGGTTTGGCTCAGTGGATAGAGCCTCGACCTGTGGACTGAAGGGTCCTGGGTTTGATTCCGGTCAAGGGCACCTACCTTGGTTGCAGGCTCCTCCCTGGCCTAGGCCCTGGTCAGGCCCATGCAGGAAGCAACCAAGCGATGTGTTTCCCTCACATCGATATTTCTCTCTGTCTTCCCCTCTCCCTTCCATGCTCACTAAAAAATCAGTGGAAAAATATCCTTGGGTGAGGATTAAAAAAAAAAGATACTCAGGGTTGCTTTCATCTGTCTGCTCCAAGCTCCCTGATACAGGCCGTCAGTAGCTCCCTCTGATCCCGGCTTCCGCTGATCTTGATCTTGGTCTTGGCCTGAGTGACCACTCAGCACTGCCCTGCTCCCCTTTGGTAAACTGCATGACATGGGTCCGGGCGGGCATGGGAGAGTGAGCTCCCCATCCTTGGTGGTGTGCAAGCAAATGCCCAAAGGTCACTAGCAGAACAGGTGGTTCAAGGCACCCCGGAGGCAGAGTCATGCAGACCCGTGAGTGAGCGGGCTGCCGGGTGGTGAGACCCCGCAGCAGGAGCCGGGGCACCGAGGGGGCTCAGGGCCAATGTGGGATCCTTCCAGCGTCCTCCCTGGATATACACTTGCTCCAGCCCTGCCAATTAGCCGCCACTGCCAGCCCGGGGCGTCCGGGCCAAAGGAGTCCGGCCTGTGGGCAGAAGGAAATGAGGCCTGAAGCAAAGCTCAGCCGCCCCGCAGGAAGGGAGCGTAGCCTTTGCAGGCAGCCCTCGCTGGGGCCCGGCGCTGCTCCTCCGCGGGGAGACCTGGCTCCCTGGCTCCTCCCTCCCTGTCCGGCTGAGATTGCAGACCTTGGAGGGTGGGAAGTGGTTAGAGGGTCTGGCCTTTATTCTAAGTACAGGAAACAGCCCAGCGGGCGTGGCTCAGTGGTTGAGCGTTGACCCATGAACCAAGAGGTCACCGGTTTGATTCCCAGTCAGGGCACATGCCCGGTTTGCAAACTCAATTCCCAGCAGGGGGCGTGCAGGAGGCAGCCAATTGATGATGTTTCTCTCTCATCGGTGTTTCTTTGTCTCTATCTCTCTCCTTTCCTTTCTCTCTAAAAATCAGATTTTTAAAAAATTACAGGAAACAGTTTGCACGCAGTATGTGATCTTATACCCCATTATCCGTGGGGAAGGGCCCGCATGGATGTCCATGTCCCCCCACCTCACACCTGTGACTATGCTACCTCACAGGACACAAGGCTTTGAGGAGGGGTTAAGGGTAAGGCCTTTGAGATGAGGCAACTATTTGGGGTTGCCCAGGAGGCTGCAAGCAATCGTGTGGATCCCTAAAAATGGGCAAGTCCTTTGCAGAGTGGGTCTGTGTGTCTCTGCCTGCACTTCTGTTCCCTGCACGTACCAGTTGCTCAGCAAACACTCAACTACAGAATGCCCTGTCGAAGACATCCGTCCACTCTTTCCCCTTCTCAGCCCCTGTTGACTTATTCAACCAAACTTGATGGGTCCCCGACATACCCCAGCACGGACTGGCCCTGGGGAGCCCAGGGGGCCTCCCAAAGAACCCCTCCCTCAAGGAGGCCGCAAAGAAAGAAACTAATGGACAGTGAGCCTGGGTGGTTTTCCCCTCTTCCACACCCGTGCTTCGCTGCAGTCTGCCAAGGAGAAAGAAAGGATCCTCCGGGCTAAGGCGTCTGCCCGAGGCCACAGAACGCATGAGTGCTGGGGCTCCTGTTTGAGTCAAGGACTATCGGACTCCAAAGCCCCTTTCACTGGCTTTCTTATCCCAGGAAGTGGTAAAACCCTTTTAAAAAGAAAAAAAAAAAAATAGGAAGTAGATGGGTGTGGAACCACAAGACAGAAAAACGAATTGTTGCAAGTCACCAGGAGAGACACAGGTTGTCCCTGCCTGGACGGAGAGATGTTTGACCAGCAGGGAGAGGACGGGCAGTGACAGGGAGGGCAGAAGCAGGCAGCTCCCAGGCGGTGGGGAACAGCTCCCCCTCCCCAGCCCGCCCCCCCGTCCCCGACCCCGCCGCCCAGGCCATCACTCGGACTGTTCAGGGTGTGCACAGGGCCCTGTGGCAATGGTTGCTCTTCCCATCACAGGCAAAGACAACGTCTCCCTCGACAATCTCCGGACAGATGGACGTCCTGTGTTTGTGGGAAAGGGCCCTTTCCCCACATTCACACCCGGTACTCACCCGGCTGGAGGTAGCCCCGGCCCCGCTCAGACTTCACGGCCTAAAACATGTTTGCAATCGACGTTTGGCTCAAGAGTCTATCCACCACTGTCTGTTTTTCTGCAAGGAGAATCTCACTTAGCATTTTAATGGCTGCATGATATTCCACCCAATCCCACTCCATACGGTCTATGGAGCGTCTGCCGTATGCAGCACTGTGCTGGGCGTGGGGGGGGGGGGGCGGGCGGAGGGGGGACCTGAACGGACATGTGGTTGCATCCTGCTGCCTTGCACTGAGGCCCACACACCGGCATTCACAGAGTCGGAGGCTCGTATGCTGTCAGGGGGCACATACACTAACCCGCCCCTTTGACAGATGAGAAAACAGAGGCAAAGAAGCAAGTCACTAAGGGATCCCTGCCGGGTCCCCGGAATCCGGACCCACGCCCAGGCCTCTCGCCAGCACACGCCCCTCTCTGAGAAACAACAAACCGAGCACTCACAGGGTGAAGTTTGCTCAGCTGAGAAATAAGGCTATTAAACACGATTAAATACGATTGCATCGCAGGGCGCAGACAGTTCTTCCATTCCCTGCTTTGATTAAAACAAACCCTCTCTGGGCCGTGGGAAGGACAGGTAAAGGCGACGTGAGGGGGAAAGCCTTGGCGTTCCTACTTGGGAGAAGGGCATGTTGCTTAGGACCAGTTGGTCAGCACGCCAGGAACGCTGGGTAGCGTCTATGCCTCACGCTCTCCCGCCCCCCGTAACTGCGGAAAGTAAGAGCGACTGGGAGATGAGGAAGTTACTCCTGCTTCTTTAGGGAAGAGAAGCAAGGCAGCCTTTTGTGATGGAACGGGGGCCAGAAGCCCTGATTCGGTTGCTGCAATACTGAAGTTTAAGTAGTAACAACGGTTTCTTGTCTTTGGGGTGTGAGGGGGGGGATTTATGCAGAACATTGGGGATCACGTCCCAGCTGCTGCCCTGGTCTGTCTGTCTTTCTCCTGAGAGGGTGATGGTGATTGCTACCCTGTCCGTTCTCTGGGCTGCACCCCTTCCCCGCCGAGCTCTGTGAATGATGGAGAACCTGGGGTGGGAGGTGCTTTTCAGAATGGCTGGGCCGTTACCCAGGTCAGAATGGATCTGGACACGAGAATGCTATGGTGGATGGCGAGGAGGCTCTTTCCAGCAATGCTAAATGGCATATTCTTGAGAGATGAGATAAGAGAGAGAGAGAGAGAGAGAGAGAGAGAGAGAGAGAGAGAGAGAGAGAAGAGCATGCCTGGGTAACAGCTCACTTATCTCCACCTTTAATTGAAGACTTGGCTGAGACTCAAAAGGTGGAGCCGACCCCTCTCAGCCTCAGGATGCCACCTCCCAGCCGAGGGAAAGATGATCAGTCACAAATCAGCTGCACATCCGTGAAAACTGACGCTGTCGTGAAAGGGCGGGGGGGGGGGGAGGGGGCGCCTATAAAAACGGTTTTTATCAAAATCATTCAAAGACGTAGCGGTGACTATCATCTCGTACGTGACTATGAAAATGAGAGACCGGGTGTTTGCAAAACATGAAACCTGGGCCGGCCTCCCGGGGTGTATGCCCTTGGCCTTGGCTGGTTACTTTACAGCAAACGTCCGGGGTGACAGTGTTTCCCCGGGGTTGGGACATGGGATGGGGGGGACTTACCCAGGTGCTTTGCAGGGTCCACGCCACCCTGAGAAGCGTCAGGATATGAGGTGGCCAGAGTCAGTACGAGATGCCTTTGCAATTGAGGTTGTTTTAGTGTAAGAAAGTCCTATGCAGTATTTGAGACGTACTTCTATGAAAACATTGATCGTTGTTCATCTGAAACTCAGGTTTTATGGGGCGTCCTGTATTTTATTTGGCAGCCCTGGGCAGGAGTCGAGCTGCGTGCCAGCCCTCACCGTGTCTCCCTGAATTTGCTCCCAAGGTCCCTGTAGCTTGGCCCCAGAGAAGACTCAGGCTGGCCGGGGTCTCGGGCAGGAGGGGGCTGCCGACAGGAGCAGGAGGGACCAGGACAAGACCTCTTCCAGGAGCCAGTCTGCAGCTCTAAGGCAGACCCCTCCAGAGAGCCCTCCAGTGCCGGATGCAGAAGAGGCGCAGAGGGTCCTAGGGTCCCGGTTTGGAGTCACATGACGGGTGTTGTGTCCTCTGTTCGGGGCTCTGAGGCAGCCTGGGCATTGCTCTCTCAGTATCAGGCACCTGCCGCCAGGTGGGGAACAGGGATGCAAAGGGTCCAGCTGAGAGATTATCACACCTGTATGTACATGAGCGTCACCAGGGAGCATTGCTGATCATCCAGAGACCTGGACCCCCACCCGTCAGAGTCACTGATTCCGTAGTCTTAGTTGCACCCCGCAATCTGCATTTTGACAAACACCCCTCTTACACACACACACACACACACACACACACACACACACACACCAGGTGAGCCGGACAGAGGTAGGTTCTCTGAAAAACACTGACTGGGGTTTAGGCTCTTCCCAAATGCGGACAGAGAAAGGCATTATTTTTCAAACACAATGTGATTCTAATCACTTTCTCAAAGTTAGCATCATTCATTAATGGGGCATTTCGCAGTTGGATTACGGCTAATTTCTATTTTAATCGCGTAATGTAAACATCGGAATGAAGAGTAAAACTTCTACAAGTGCATGGTTCCTAGAGAAATCAATTTTCTCTCCTCAGCCTATATGTTCGTTTCTTAACACTTTAATATAAAGGAAACGCCACATCACATACAGCCCATCACAATCACTGGACAATAAAAAATGTAGTGTTTTTAATGTATGAATCCTGTAAGCTGAAAGTACAAATGAACATCCTGGGGTGTTTGAACCCAGGGGTGTTTGTCCACGTTAGCTAAGCATGGGCATTTTGAATAGGACCAAATAGCAAGGACTTTTCACATGGACCAAATGTCTCCATGGGCCTGTGGACAGCACCAAGTGTCCTGTGGGATTCCAAATAGTTTCTTTTTAAAATATATATATATATACTAGAGGCCCAGTGCCTGAAATTCATGCCTGGGCGGGGGGGAGTCCCTCAGCCCTGCCTGTACCCTCTCCAATCTGGTACCCCTCGGGGGATGTCCGACTGCTGGTTTAGGCTAACTGCCTCTGCCTGCCGGCCTGATTGCCCCAACCTTGCCCTCCTGCCAGCCTGATCACCTCTACCATGCTCCCCTGCTGGCCTGATCGCCCCTAACTTGCTCCCCTGCCTGCCTGATCGCCCCTAACCACCTCTGTCTCACCCCTGGCCTAAACCAAAGTCTGGCCTCCCTCTGTGGGAGGCCACCTGGCGGATCAGGGGAAGGTGCCGCCCCCATTACCCCACTGCTGCTGCCAATGCCGGCCTGAGTCTGGGACCTTCACAGCCGCCCATGGCTGCCTGAGCCTCGGCCCTTGCAGCCGCTGAGGCTTTGTCCAGAAGGATGTCCGGAAGGTCATCCAGAATACATCCACTCTAATTAGCATATTACCCTTTTATTAGTATAGATACATTTTTA